>NC_086450.1:480647748-481334128 GCF_028390025.1 Pseudophryne corroboree
TACAGGGAGGAGGTGGTGTGCAGGGAGGAGGCGGTATGCAGGGAGGAGGCGGTATGCAGGGAGGAGGTGGTATACAGGGAGGAGGTGGTGTGCAGGGAGGAGGCAGTATGCAGGGAGGAGGTGGTATGCAGGGAGGAGGTGGTATACAGGGAGGAGGTGGTGTGCAGGGAGGAGGTAGTATGCAGGGAGGTGGTGGTATGCAGGGAGGAGGTGGTATGCAGGGAGGAGGTGGTTTACAAGGAGGAGGTGGTATGCAGGGAGGAGGTGGTATGCAGGGAGGAGGTGGTATACAGGGAGGAGGTGGTATGCAGGGAGGAGGTGGTAAACAGGGAGGAGATGGTATGCAGGGAGGAGGTGGTGTGCAGGGAGGAGGTGGTAAACAGGGAGGAGATGGTATGCAGGGAGGAGGTGGTGTGCAGGGAGGAGGTGGTATACAGGGAGGAGGTGGTGTGCAGGGAGGAGGTGGTATACAGGGAGGAGGTGGTATGCAGCGAGGAGGTGATATACAGGGAGGAGGTGGTATACAGGGAGGAGGTGGTGTGCAGGGAGGAGGTGGTATACAGGGAGGATGTGGTGTGCAGGAAGGAGATGGTGTGGTGGCAGGAGGTGGCATGCAGGGAGGAGGTGGTATACAGGGAGGAGATGGTGTGCAGGAAGGAGGTGGTATGCAGGGAGGAGGCGGTATGCAGGGAGGAGGAGGTATGCAGGGAGGAGGTGGTATACAGGGAGGAGGTGGTATGCAGGGAGGAGGCGGTATGCAGGGAGGAGGTGGTATACAGGGAGGAGGTGGTGTGCAGGGAGGAGGCAGTATGTAGCGAGAAGGTGGTATACAGGGAGGAGGTGGTGTGCAGGGAGGAGGCGGTATGCAGGGAGGAGGCGGTATGCAGGGAGGAGGTGGTATACAGGGAGGAGGTGGTGTGCAGGGAGGAGGCGGTTTGCAGGGAAGAGGCGGTATGCAGGGAGGAGGTGGTATACAGGGAGGAGGTGGTGTGCAGGGAGGAGGTAGTTTGCAGGGAGGTGGTGTGCAGGGAGGAGGTAGTATGCAGAGAGGAGGTGGTATGCAGGGAGGAGGTGGTATACAAGGAGGAGGTGATATGCAGGGAGGAGGTGGTATGCAGGGAGGAGGTGGTATACAGGGAGGAGGTGGTATGCAGGGAGGAGGTGGTATACAGGGAGGAGGTGGTATACAGGGAGGAGGTGGTGTGCAGGGAGGAGGTGGTATACAGGGAGGAGGTGGTGTGCAGGGAGGAGGCGGTATGCAGGGAGGAGGCGGTATGCAGGGAGGAGGTGGTGTGCAGGGAGGAGGCGGTATGCAAAGAGGAGGTGGTGTGAAGGAAGGAGGTGGTATGCAGGGTGGAGGTGGTATGCGGGGAGGAGGTGGCATTCAGGGACGAGATGGTATGCAGGGAGGGGGTGGTGTGCAGGGAGGAGGTGGTATGCAGGGTGGAGGTGGTATGCAGGGAGGATGTGGTATGCAGGGAGGAGGTGGTATGAAGGGAGGAAGTGGTATGCAGGGAGGAGTTTGTGTGCTGGGAGGAGGTGGTATGCAGGAAAAGGTGGTATGCAGGGAGGAGGTGGTGTGCTGGAAGGAGGTGGTATGCAGGGAGGAGGTGGTGTGCAGGGAGGAGATGGTATGGAGGCAGGAGGTGGTATGCAGGGAGGAGGCGGTATGCAGGGAGGAGGTGGTATACAGGGAGGAGGTGGTGTGCAGGGAGGAGGCGGTTTGCAGGGAAGAGGCGGTATGCAGGGAGGAGGTGGTATACAGGGAGGAGGTGGTATACAGGGAGGAGGTGGATATGCAGATAGGAGGTTGTATACAGGGACGATGTGGTGTGCAGGAAGGAGATAGTGTAGTGGCAGGAGGTGGCATGCAGGGAGGAGGTGGTGTGCAGGGAGGAGGTGGTATGCGGGGAGGAGGTGGTGTGCAGGGATGAGGTGGTGTGCAGGAAGGAGATGGTGTGGTGGCAGGAGTTGGCATGCAGGGAGGAGGTGGTATGCAGGGACGAGAAATTGTGCAGGGAGGAGGTGGTATGAAGGGAGGAGGTGGTGTGCTGGAAGGAGGTGGTGTGCAGGGAGGAGGTGGTATTCAGGGACGAGATGGTATGCAGGGAGGAGGTGGTATGCAGGGTGGAGGTGGTATGCGGGGAGGAGGTGGCATTCAGGGACGAGATGGTATGCAGGGAGGGGGTGGTGTGCAGGGAGGAGGTGGTATGCAGGGTGGAGGTGGTATGCAGGGAGGATGTGGTATGCAGGAGGAGGTGGTATGAAGGGAGGAAGTGGTATGCAGGGAGGAGTTTGTGTGCTGGGAGGAGGTGGTATGCAGGAAAAGGTGGTATGCAGGGAGGAGGTGGTGTGCTGGAAGGAGGTGGTATGGAGGCAGGAGGTGGTATGCAGGGAGGAGGTGGTATGCAGGGAGGAGGTGGTATGGAGGCAGGAGGTGGTATGCAGGGAGGAGGTGGTATGGAGGCAGGAGGTGGTATGCAGGGAGGAGGTGGTATGCATGGAGGAAGTGGTATACAGGGAGGAGGTGGTGTGCAGGGAGGAGGTGGTATACAGAGAGGAGGTGGTATGCAGCGAGGAGGTGATATACAGGGAGGAGGCGGTATACAGGGAGGAGGTGGTGTGCAGGGAGGAGGTGGTGTGCAGGGAGGAGGTGGTATACAGGGAGGATGTGGTGTGCAGGAAGAAGATGGTGTGGTGGCAGGAGGTGGCATGCAGGGAGGAGGTGGTATACAGGGAGGAGGTGGTATACAGGGAGGAGATGGTGTGCAGGAAGGAGGTGAGATGCAGGGAGGAGGCGGTATGCAGGGAGGAGGAGGTATGCAGGGAGGAGGTGGTATACAGGGAGGAGGTGGTGTGCAGGGAGGAGGTGGTATACAGAGAGGAGGTGGTATGCAGCGAGGAGGTGATATACAGGGAGGAGGCGGTATGCAGGGAGGAGGAGGTATGCAGGGAGGAGGTGGTATGCAGGGAGGAGGTCGTATGCAGGGAGGAGGCGGTATGCAGGGAGGAGGTGGTGTAAAGGGAGGAGGTGGTATGCAGGGAGGAGGTGGTATACAGGGAGGAGGTGGTATGCAGGGAGGAGGTGGTATGCAGGGAGGAGATGGTATACAGGGAGGAGGTGGTGTGCAGGGAGGAGGTGGTATACAGGGAGGAGGTGGTATGCAGCGAGGAGGTGATATACAGGGAGGAGGCGGTATGCAGGGAGATGGAGGTATGCAGGGAGGAGGTGGTATACAGGGAGGATGTGGTGTGCAGGAAGGAGATGCTGTGGTGGCAGGAGGTGGCATGCAGGGAGGAGGTGGTATACAGGGAGGAGGTGGTATACAGGGAGGAGATGGTGTGCAGGAAGGAGGTGAGATGCAGGGAGGAGGCGGTATGCAGGGAGGAGGAGGTATGCAGGGAGGAGGTGGTATACAGGGAGGATGTGGTGTGCAGGAAGGAGATGGTGTGGTGGCAGGAGGTGGCATGCAGGGAGGAGGTGGTATACAGGGAGGAGGTGGTATACAGGGAGGAGATGGTGTGCAGGAAGGAGGTGGTATGCAGGGAGGAGGCGGGTATGCAGGGAGGAGGAGGTATGCAGGGAGGAGGTGGTATACAGGGAGGAGGTGGTATGCAGGGAGTAGGTGATATACAGGGAGGAGGTGGTATACAAGGTGGAGGTGGTATACTGGGAGGAGGTGGTATGCAGGGAGGAGGCGGTATGCAGGGAGGAGGTGGTATACAGGGAGGAGTTGGTGTGCAGGGAGGAGGCAGTATGTAGCGAGGAGGTTGTATACAGGGAGGAGGTGGTGTGCAGGGAGGAGGCGGTATGCAGGGAGGAGGCGATATGCAGGGAGGAGGCGGTATGCAGGGAGGAGGTGGTATACAGGGAGGTGGTGGTGTGCAGGGAGGAGGTGGTATGCAGGGAGGAGGTGGTATGCAGGGAGGAGGTGGTATACAGGGAGGAGGTGGTATGCAGGGAGGAGGTGGTATGCAGGGAGGAGGTGGTATGCAGGGAGGAGGTGGTGTGCAGGGAGGAGGTGGTATAAATGTTGTGCAGGGGGAAGGTGGTATGCAGGGAGGAGGCATTATGCAGGGAGGTGGTGGTGTGCAGGAAGGAGGTGGTATGCAGGGAGGAGGCGGTATGCAGGGAGGAGGTGGTATGCAGGGAGGAGGCGGTATGCAGGGAGGAGGTGGTGTAAAGGGAGGAGGTGGTATGCAGGGAGGAGGTGGTATACAGGGAGGAGGTGGTATGCAGGGAGGAGGTGGTATGCAGGGAGGAGATGGTATGCAGGGAGGAGGTGGTATGCAGGATGGAGGTGGTATGCAGGGAGGAGGTGGTGTGCAGGGAGGAGGCGGTATGCAGGGAGGAGGTGGTGTGCAGGAAGGAGGTGGTATGCAGGGAGGAGGCGGTATGCAGGGAGGAGGCGGTATGCAGGGAGGAGGTGGTATGCAGGGAGGAGGCGGTATGCAGGGAGGAGGTGGTATACAGGGAGGAGGTGGTGTACAGGGAGGAGGCGGTATGCAGGGAGGAGGCGATATGCAGGGAGGAGGTGGTATACAGGGAGGAGGTGGTGTGCAGGGAGGAGGCAGTATGCAGGGAGGAGGTGGTATGCAGGGAGGAGGTGGTATGCAGGGAGGAGGTGGTATACAGGGAGGAGGTGGTGTGCAGGGAGGAGGCAGTATGCAGGGAGGAGGTGGTATGCAGGGAGGAGGTGGTATGCAGGGAGGAGGTGGTATACAGGGAGGAGGCGGTATGCAGGGAGGAGGTGGTATACAGGGAGGAGGTGGTGTGCAGGGAGGAGGCGGTATGCAGGGAGGAGGTGGTATGCAGGGAGGAGGTGGTATACAGGGAGGAGGTGGTGTGCAGGGAGGAGGTAGTATGCAGGGAGGTGGTGGTATGCAGGGAGGAGGTGGCATGCAGGGAGGAGGTGGTATACAAGGAGGAGATGGTATGCAGGGAGGAGGTGGTGTGCAGGGAGGAGGTGGTGTGCAGGGAGGAGGTGGTATACAGGGAGGATGTGGTGTGCAGGAAGGAGATGGTGTGGTGGCAGGAGGTGGCATGCAGGGAGGAGGTGGTATACAGGGAGGAGATGGTGTGCAGGAAGGAGGTGGTATGCAGGGAGGAGGAGGTATGCAGGGAGGAGGTGGTATACAGGGAGGAGGTGGTGTGCAGGGAGGAGGCAGTATGTAGCGAGAAGGTGGTATACAGGGAGGAGGTGGTGTGCAGGGAGGAGGCGGTATGCAGGGAGGAGGCGGTATGCAGGGAGGAGGTGGTATACAGGGAGGAGGTGGTGTGCAGGGAGGAGGCGGTTTGCAGGGAAGAGGCGGTATGCAGGGAGGAGGTGGTATACAGGGAGGAGGTGGTGTGCAGGGAGGAGGTAGTTTGCAGGGAGGTGGTGTGCAGGGAGGAGGTAGTATGCAGAGAGGAGGTAGTATGCAGGGAGGAGGTGGTATACAAGGAGGAGGTGATATGCAGGGAGGAGGTGGTATGCAGGGAGGAGGTGGTATACAGGGAGGAGGTGGTATGCAGGGAGGAGGTGGTATACAGGGAGGAGGTGGTATACAGGGAGGAGGTGGTGTGCAGGGAGGAGGTGGTATACAGGGAGGAGGTGTTGTGCAGGGAGGAGGCGGTATGCAGGGAGGAGGCGGTATGCAGGGAGGAGGCGGTATGCAGGGAGGAGGTGGTATACAGGGAAGAGGTGGTGTGCAGGGAGGAGGTGGTGTGCTGGGAGGAGGTGGTATGCAGGGAGGAGGCAGTATGCAGGGAGGAGGTGGTGTGCAGGGAGGAGGCAGTATGCATGGAGGAGGTGGTGTGCAGGAAGGATGTGGTATACAGGGAGGAGGCGGTATGCAAAGAGGAGGTGGTGTGAAGGAAGGAGGTGGTATGCAGGGAGGAGGCAGTATGCAGGGAGGAGGTGGTATGCAGGGAGGAGGTGGTATACAGGGAGGAGGCGGTATGCAGGGAGGAGGTGGTATACAGGGAGGAGGTGGTATGCAGGGAGGAGGTGGTATGCAGGGAGGAGGTGGTATGCAGGGAGGAGGTGGTATACAGGGAGGAGGTGGATATGCAGATAGGAGGTGGTATACAGGGACGATGTGGTGTGCAGGAAGGAGATAGTGTGGTGGCAGGAGGTGGCATGCATGGAGGAGGTGGTGTGCAGGGAGGAGGTGGTATGCAGGGAGGAGGTGGTGTGCAGGGATGAGGTGGTGTGCAGGAAGGAGATGGTGTGGTGGCAGGAGTTGGCATGCAGGGAGGAGGTGGTATGCAGGGACGAGAAATTGTGCATGGAGGAGGTGGTATGAAGGGAGGAGGTGGTGTGCTGGAAGGAGGCGGTGTGCAGGGAGGAGGTGGTATTCAGGGACGAGATGGTATGCAGGGAGGAGGTGGTATGCAGGGTGGAGGTGGTATGCGGGGAGGAGGTGGCATTCAGGGACGAGATGGTATGCAGGGAGGGGGTGGTGTGCAGGGAGGAGGTGGTATGCAGGGTGGAGGTGGTATGTAGGGAGGATGTGGTATGCAGGGAGGAGGTGGTATGAAGGGAGGAAGTGGTATGCAGGGAGGAGTTTGTGTGCAGGGAGGAGGTGGTATGCAGGGAGGAGGTGGTATGCAGGTAGGAATTGGTATGCAGGGAGGAGGTGGTATGCAGGGAGGAGGTGGTGTGCTGGAAGGAGGTGGTATGCAGGGAGGAGGTGGTGTGCAGGGAGGAGATGGTATGGAGGCAGGAGGTGGTATGCAGGGAGGAGGTGGTGTGCAGGGAGGATGTGGTATGCAGGGAGGAGGTGGTATGCAGGGAGGAGGTGGTGTGCAGGGAGGATGTGGTATGCAGGGAGGAGGTGGTATGCAGGGAGGAGGTGGTATGCAGGGAGGAGGTGGTGTGCAGGGAGGATGTGGTATGCAGGGAGGAGGTGGTATGCAGGGAGGAGATGGTGTGCATGGAGGAGGTGGTGTGCAGGGAGGAAGTGGTATGCAGGGAGGAGGTGGTGTGCAGGGAGGAGATGGTGTGCAGGGAGGAGGTGGTATGCATGGAGGAAGTGGTATGAAGGGAGGAAGTGGTATGCAGGGAGGAGGTGGTATGGAGGCAGGAGGTGGTATGCAGGGAGGAGGTGGTGTGCAGGGAGGAGATGGTGTGGAGGCAGGAGGTGGTATGCAGGGAGGAGGTTGTATACAGGGAGGAGGTGGTATGCAGGGAGGATGTGGTGTGCAGGGAGGATGTGGTATGCAGGGAGGAGGTGGTATGCAGGGAGGAGATGGTGTGCATGGAGGAGGTGGTGTGCAGGGAGGAAGTGGTATGCAGGGAGGAGGTGTTATGCAGGGAGGAGATGGTGTGTATGGAGGAGGTGGTGTGCAGGGAGGAGGTGGTATGCAGGGAGGAGATGGTGTGCATGGAGTAGGTGGTGTGCAGGGAGGAAGTGGTATGCAGGGAGGAGGTGGTATGCAGGGAGTAGATGGTGTGCAGGGAGGAGATGGTGTGCAGGGAGGAGGTGGTATGCAGGGAGGAAGTGGTATGAAGGGAGGAAGTGGTATGCAGGGAGGAGGTGGTATGGAGGCAGGAAGTGGTATGCAGGGAGGAGGTGGTGTGCAGGGAGGAGGTGGTATACAGGGAGGAGGCGGTATGCAGGGAGGAGGTGGTATACAGGGAGGAGGTGGTATGCAGGGAGGAGGTGGTATGCAGGGAGGAAGTGGTATACAGGGAGGAGGTGGATATGCAGATAGGAGGTGGTATACAGGGACGATGTGGTGTGCAGGAAGGAGATAGTGTGGTGGCAGGAGGTGGCATGCATGGAGGAGGTGGTGTGCAGGGAGGAGGTGGTATGCAGGGAGGAGGTGGTGTGCAGGGATGAGGTGGTGTGCAGGAAGGAGATGGTGTGGTGGCAGGAGTTGGCATGCAGGGAGGAGGTGGTATGCAGGGACGAGAAATTGTGCAGGGAGGAGGTGGTATGAAGGGAGGAGGTGGTGTGCTGGAAGGAGGCGGTGTGCAGGGAGGAGGTGGTATTCAGGGACGAGATGGTATGCAGGGAGGAGGTGGTATGCAGGGTGGAGGTGGTATGCGGGGAGGAGGTGGTATACAGAGAGGAGGTGGTATGCAGCGAGGAGGTGATATACAGGGAGGAGGCGGTATGCAGGGAGGAGGAGGTATGCAGGGAGGAGGTGGTATGCAGGGAGGAGGTCGTATGCAGGGAGGAGGCGGTATGCAGGGAGGAGGTGGTGTAAAGGGAGGAGGTGGTATGCAGGGAGGAGGTGGTATACAGGGAGGAGGTGGTATGCAGGGAGGAGGTGGTATGCAGGGAGGAGATGGTATACAGGGAGGAGGTGGTGTGCAGGGAGGAGGTGGTATACAGGGAGGAGGTGGTATGCAGCGAGGAGGTGATATACAGGGAGGAGGCGGTATGCAGGGAGATGGAGGTATGCAGGGAGGAGGTGGTATACAGGGAGGATGTGGTGTGCAGGAAGGAGATGCTGTGGTGGCAGGAGGTGGCATGCAGGGAGGAGGTGGTATACAGGGAGGAGGTGGTATACAGGGAGGAGATGGTGTGCAGGAAGGAGGTGAGATGCAGGGAGGAGGCGGTATGCAGGGAGGAGGAGGTATGCAGGGAGGAGGTGGTATACAGGGAGGATGTGGTGTGCAGGAAGGAGATGGTGTGGTGGCAGGAGGTGGCATGCAGGGAGGAGGTGGTATACAGGGAGGAGGTGGTATACAGGGAGGAGATGGTGTGCAGGAAGGAGGTGGTATGCAGGGAGGAGGCGGGTATGCAGGGAGGAGGAGGTATGCAGGGAGGAGGTGGTATACAGGGAGGAGGTGGTATGCAGGGAGTAGGTGATATACAGGGAGGAGGTGGTATACAAGGTGGAGGTGGTATACTGGGAGGAGGTGGTATGCAGGGAGGAGGCGGTATGCAGGGAGGAGGTGGTATACAGGGAGGAGTTGGTGTGCAGGGAGGAGGCAGTATGTAGCGAGGAGGTTGTATACAGGGAGGAGGTGGTGTGCAGGGAGGAGGCGGTATGCAGGGAGGAGGCGATATGCAGGGAGGAGGCGGTATGCAGGGAGGAGGTGGTATACAGGGAGGTGGTGGTGTGCAGGGAGGAGGTGGTATGCAGGGAGGAGGTGGTATGCAGGGAGGAGGTGGTATACAGGGAGGAGGTGGTATGCAGGGAGGAGGTGGTATGCAGGGAGGAGGTGGTATGCAGGGAGGAGGTGGTGTGCAGGGAGGAGGTGGTATAAATGTTGTGCAGGGGGAAGGTGGTATGCAGGGAGGAGGCATTATGCAGGGAGGTGGTGGTGTGCAGGAAGGAGGTGGTATGCAGGGAGGAGGCGGTATGCAGGGAGGAGGTGGTATGCAGGGAGGAGGCGGTATGCAGGGAGGAGGTGGTGTAAAGGGAGGAGGTGGTATGCAGGGAGGAGGTGGTATACAGGGAGGAGGTGGTATGCAGGGAGGAGGTGGTATGCAGGGAGGAGATGGTATGCAGGGAGGAGGTGGTATGCAGGATGGAGGTGGTATACAGGGAGGAGGCGGTATGCAGGGAGGAGGCGGTATGCAGGGAGGAGGTGGTATACAGGGAGGAGGTGGTGTGCAGGGAGGAGGCGGTATGCAGGGAGGAGGCGGTATGCAGGGAGGAGGTGGTATACAGGGAGGAGGTGGTGTACAGGGAGGAGGCGGTATGCAGGGAGGAGGCGATATGCAGGGAGGAGGTGGTATACAGGGAGGAGGTGGTGTGCAGGGAGGAGGCAGTATGCAGGGAGGAGGTGGTATGCAGGGAGGAGGTGGTATGCAGGGAGGAGGTGGTATACAGGGAGGAGGTGGTGTGCAGGGAGGAGGCAGTATGCAGGGAGGAGGTGGTATGCAGGGAGGAGGTGGTATACAGGGAGGAGGCGGTATGCAGGGAGGAGGTGGTATGCAGGGAGGAGGTGGTATACAGGGAGGAGGTGGTGTGCAGGGAGGAGGTAGTATGCAGGGAGGTGGTGGTATGCAGGGAGGAGGTGGCATGCAGGGAGGAGGTGGTATACAAGGAGGAGATGGTATGCAGGGAGGAGGTGGTGTGCAGGGAGGAGGTGGTGTGCAGGGAGGAGGTGGTATACAGGGAGGATGTGGTGTGCAGGAAGGAGATGGTGTGGTGGCAGGAGGTGGCATGCAGGGAGGAGGTGGTATACAGGGAGGAGATGGTGTGCAGGAAGGAGGTGGTATGCAGGGAGGAGGAGGTATGCAGGGAGGAGGTGGTATACAGGGAGGAGGTGGTGTGCAGGGAGGAGGCAGTATGTAGCGAGAAGGTGGTATACAGGGAGGAGGTGGTGTGCAGGGAGGAGGCGGTATGCAGGGAGGAGGCGGTATGCAGGGAGGAGGTGGTATACAGGGAGGAGGTGGTGTGCAGGGAGGAGGCGGTTTGCAGGGAAGAGGCGGTATGCAGGGAGGAGGTGGTATACAGGGAGGAGGTGGTGTGCAGGGAGGAGGTAGTTTGCAGGGAGGTGGTGTGCAGGGAGGAGGTAGTATGCAGAGAGGAGGTAGTATGCAGGGAGGAGGTGGTATACAAGGAGGAGGTGATATGCAGGGAGGAGGTGGTATGCAGGGAGGAGGTGGTATACAGGGAGGAGGTGGTATGCAGGGAGGAGGTGGTATACAGGGAGGAGGTGGTATACAGGGAGGAGGTGGTGTGCAGGGAGGAGGTGGTATACAGGGAGGAGGTGTTGTGCAGGGAGGAGGTGGTATACAGGGAGGAGGTGTTGTGCAGGGAGGAGGCGGTATGCAGGGAGGAGGCGGTATGCAGGGAGGAGGCGGTATGCAGGGAGGAGGTGGTATACAGGGAAGAGGTGGTGTGCAGGGAGGAGGTGGTGTGCTGGGAGGAGGTGGTATGCAGGGAGGAGGCAGTATGCAGGGAGGAGGTGGTGTGCAGGGAGGAGGCAGTATGGAGGGAGGAGGTGGTGTGCAGGAAGGATGTGGTATACAGGGAGGAGGCGGTATGCAAAGAGGAGGTGGTGTGAAGGAAGGAGGTGGTATGCAGGGAGGAGGCAGTATGCAGGGAGGAGGTGGTATGCAGGGAGGAGGTGGTATACAGGGAGGAGGCGGTATGCAGGGAGGAGGTGGTATACAGGGAGGAGGTGGTATGCAGGGAGGAGGTGGTATGCAGGGAGGAGGTGGTATGCAGGGAGGAGGTGGTATACAGGGAGGAGGTGGATATGCAGATAGGAGGTGGTATACAGGGACGATGTGGTGTGCAGGAAGGAGATAGTGTGGTGGCAGGAGGTGGCATGCATGGAGGAGGTGGTGTGCAGGGAGGAGGTGGTATGCAGGGAGGAGGTGGTGTGCAGGGATGAGGTGGTGTGCAGGAAGGAGATGGTGTGGTGGCAGGAGTTGGCATGCAGGGAGGAGGTGGTATGCAGGGACGAGAAATTGTGCATGGAGGAGGTGGTATGAAGGGAGGAGGTGGTGTGCTGGAAGGAGGCGGTGTGCAGGGAGGAGGTGGTATTCAGGGACGAGATGGTATGCAGGGAGGAGGTGGTATGCAGGGTGGAGGTGGTATGCGGGGAGGAGGTGGCATTCAGGGACGAGATGGTATGCAGGGAGGGGGTGGTGTGCAGGGAGGAGGTGGTATGCAGGGTGGAGGTGGTATGTAGGGAGGATGTGGTATGCAGGGAGGAGGTGGTATGAAGGGAGGAAGTGGTATGCAGGGAGGAGTTTGTGTGCAGGGAGGAGGTGGTATGCAGGGAGGAGGTGGTATGCAGGTAGGAATTGGTATGCAGGGAGGAGGTGGTATGCAGGGAGGAGGTGGTGTGCTGGAAGGAGGTGGTATGCAGGGAGGAGGTGGTGTGCAGGGAGGAGATGGTATGGAGGCAGGAGGTGGTATGCAGGGAGGAGGTGGTGTGCAGGGAGGATGTGGTATGCAGGGAGGAGGTGGTATGCAGGGAGGAGGTGGTGTGCAGGGAGGATGTGGTATGCAGGGAGGAGGTGGTATGCAGGGAGGAGGTGGTATGCAGGGAGGAGGTGGTGTGCAGGGAGGATGTGGTATGCAGGGAGGAGGTGGTATGCAGGGAGGAGATGGTGTGCATGGAGGAGGTGGTGTGCAGGGAGGAAGTGGTATGCAGGGAGGAGGTGGTGTGCAGGGAGGAGATGGTGTGCAGGGAGGAGGTGGTATGCATGGAGGAAGTGGTATGAAGGGAGGAAGTGGTATGCAGGGAGGAGGTGGTATGGAGGCAGGAGGTGGTATGCAGGGAGGAGGTGGTGTGCAGGGAGGAGATGGTGTGGAGGCAGGAGGTGGTATGCAGGGAGGAGGTTGTATACAGGGAGGAGGTGGTATGCAGGGAGGATGTGGTGTGCAGGGAGGATGTGGTATGCAGGGAGGAGGTGGTATGCAGGGAGGAGATGGTGTGCATGGAGGAGGTGGTGTGCAGGGAGGAAGTGGTATGCAGGGAGGAGGTGTTATGCAGGGAGGAGATGGTGTGTATGGAGGAGGTGGTGTGCAGGGAGGAGGTGGTATGCAGGGAGGAGATGGTGTGCATGGAGTAGGTGGTGTGCAGGGAGGAAGTGGTATGCAGGGAGGAGGTGGTATGCAGGGAGTAGATGGTGTGCAGGGAGGAGATGGTGTGCAGGGAGGAGGTGGTATGCAGGGAGGAAGTGGTATGAAGGGAGGAAGTGGTATGCAGGGAGGAGGTGGTATGGAGGCAGGAAGTGGTATGCAGGGAGGAGGTGGTGTGCAGGGAGGAGGTGGTATACAGGGAGGAGGCGGTATGCAGGGAGGAGGTGGTATACAGGGAGGAGGTGGTATGCAGGGAGGAGGTGGTATGCAGGGAGGAGGTGGTATACAGGGAGGAGGTGGATATGCAGATAGGAGGTGGTATACAGGGACGATGTGGTGTGCAGGAAGGAGATAGTGTGGTGGCAGGAGGTGGCATGCATGGAGGAGGTGGTGTGCAGGGAGGAGGTGGTATGCAGGGAGGAGGTGGTGTGCAGGGATGAGGTGGTGTGCAGGAAGGAGATGGTGTGGTGGCAGGAGTTGGCATGCAGGGAGGAGGTGGTATGCAGGGACGAGAAATTGTGCAGGGAGGAGGTGGTATGAAGGGAGGAGGTGGTGTGCTGGAAGGAGGCGGTGTGCAGGGAGGAGGTGGTATTCAGGGACGAGATGGTATGCAGGGAGGAGGTGGTATGCAGGGTGGAGGTGGTATGCGGGGAGGAGGTGGCATTCAGGGACGAGATGGTATGCAGGGAGGGGGTGGTGTGCAGGGAGGAGGTGGTATGCAGGGTGGAGGTGGTATGCAGGGAGGATGTGGTATGCAGGGAGGAGGTGGTATGAAGGGAGGAAGTGGTATGCAGGGAGGAGTTTGTGTGCAGGGAGGAGGTGGTATGCAGGGAGGAGGTGGTATGCAGGTAGGAATTGGTATGCAGGGAGGAGGTGGTATGCAGGGAGGAGGTGGTGTGCTGGAAGGAGGTGGTATGCAGGGAGGAGGTGGTGTGCAGGGAGGAGATGGTATGGAGGCAGGAGGTGGTATGCAGGGAGGAGGTGGTGTGCAGGGAGGATGTGGTATGCAGGGAGGAGGTGGTATGCAGGGAGGAGGTGGTGTGCAGGGAGGATGTGGTATGCAGGGAGGAGGTGGTATGCAGGGAGGAGGTGGTATGCAGGGAGGAGGTGGTGTGCAGGGAGGATGTGGTATGCAGGGAGGAGGTGGTATGCAGGGAGGAGATGGTGTGCATGGAGGAGGTGGTGTGCAGGGAGGAAGTGGTATGCAGGGAGGAGGTGGTATGCAGGGAGGAGATGGTGTGCATGGAGGAGGTGGTGTGCAGGGAGGAGGTGGTGTGCAGGGAGGAGATGGTATGGAGGCAGGAGGTGGTATGCAGGTTAGAGGTGGTGTGCAGGGAGGATGTGGTATGCAGGGAGGAGGTGGTATGCAGGGAGGAGATGGTGTGCATGGAGGAGGTGGTGTGCAGGGAGGAAGTGGTATGCAGGGAGGAGGTGGTATGCAGGGAGGAGATGGTGTGCATGGAGGAGGTGGTGTGCAGGGAGGAGGTAGTATGCAGGGAGGAGATGGTGTGCATGGAGGAGGTGGTGTGCAGGGAGGAAGTGGTATGCAGGGAGGAGGTGGTATGCATGGAGGAAGTGGTATGAAGGGAGGAAGTGGTATGCAGGGAGGAGGTGGTATGGAGGCAGGAGGTGGTATGCAGGGAGGAGGTGGTGTGCAGGGAGGAGATGGTGTGGAGGCAGGAGGTGGTATGCAGGGAGGAGGTTGTATACAGGGAGGAGGTGGTATGCAGGGAGGATGTGGTGTGCAGGGAGGAGGTGGTATGCAGGGAGGAGATGGTGTGCATGGAGGAGGTGGTATGCAGGGAGGAGATGGTGTGCATGGAGGAGGTGGTATGCAGGGAGGAGATGGTGTGCAGGGAGGAGATGGTGTGCAGGGAGGAGGTGGTATGCAGGGAGTAAGTGGTATGAAGGGAGGAAGTGGTATGCAGGGAGGAGGTGGTATGGAGGCAGAAGGTGGTATGCTGGGAGGAGGTGGTGTGCAGGGAGGAGATGGTGTGGAGGCAGGAGGTGGAATGCAGGGAGGAGGTTGTATACAGGGAGGAGGTGGTATGCAGGGAGGATGTGGTGTGCAGGGAGGATGTGGTATGCAGGGAGGAGGTGGTATGCAGGGAGGAGATGGTATGCAGGGAGGATGTGGTGAGCAGGGAGGAAGTGGTATGCAGGGAGGAAGTGGTATGCAGGGAGGAAGTGGTATGCAGGGAGGAGGTGGTATGCAGGGAGGAGATGGTGTGCATGGAGGAGGTGGTGTGCAGGGAGGAGGTGGTATGCAGGGAGGAGATGGTGTGCATGGAGGAGGTGGTGTGCAGGGAGGAAGTGGTATGCAGGGAGGAGGTGGTATGCAGGGAGGAGATGGTGTGCAGGGAGGAGATGGTGTGCAGGGAGGAGGTGGTATGCATGGAGGAAGTGGTATGAAGGGAGGAAGTGGTATGCAGGGAGGAGGTGGTATGGAGGCAGGAGGTGGTATGCAGGGAGGAGGTGGTGTGCAGGGAGGAGATGGTGTGGAGGCAGGAGGTGGTATGCAGGGAGGAGGTTGTATACAGGGAGGAGGTGGTATGCAGGGAGGATGTGGTGTGCAGGGAGGATGTGGTATGCAGGGAGGAGGTGGTATGCAGGGAGGAGATGGTGTGCATGGAGGAGGTGGTGTGCAGGGAGGAAGTGGTATGCAGGGAGGAGGTGTTATGCAGGGAGGAGATGGTGTGTATGGAGGAGGTGGTGTGCAGGGAGGAGGTGGTATGCAGGGAGGAGATGGTGTGCATGGAGTAGGTGGTGTGCAGGGAGGAAGTGGTATGCAGGGAGGAGGTGGTATGCAGGGAGTAGATGGTGTGCAGGGAGGAGATGGTGTGCAGGGAGGAGGTGGTATGCAGGGAGGAAGTGGTATGAAGGGAGGAAGTGGTATGCAGGGAGGAGGTGGTATGGAGGCAGGAAGTGGTATGCAGGGAGGAGGTGGTGTGCAGGGAGGAGATGGTGAGGAGGCAGGAGGTGGTATGCAGGGAGGAGGTTGTATACAGGGAGGAGGTGGTATGCAGGGAGGATGTGGTGTGCAGGGAGGATGTGGTATGCAGGGAGGAGGTGGTATGCAGGGAGGAGGTGGTATGCAGGGAGGAGATGGTGTGCAGGGAGGAAGTGGTATGCAGGGAGGAGGTGGTATGCAGGGAGGAGATGGTGTGCATGGAGGAGGTGGTATGCAGGGAGGAGGTGGTATGTAGGGAGGAGATGGTGTGCATGGAGGAGGTGGTGTGCAGGGAGGAGATGGTGTGCATGGAGGAGGTGGTGTGCTGGGAGGAGATGGTGTGCATGGAGGAGGTGGTGTGCAGGGAGGAGGTGGTATGCAGGGAGGAGGTGGTATGCAGGAAGGAGATGGTGTGCATGGAGGAGGTGGTGTGCAGGGAGGAGATGGTGTGCATGGAGGAGGTGGTGTGCAGGGAGGAAGTGGTATGCAGGGAGGAGGTGGTATGCAGGGAGGAGATGGTGTGCAGGGAGGAGGTGGTATACAGGGAGGAAGTGGTATGAAGGGAGGAAGTGGTATGCAGGGAGGAGGTGGTATGCAGGAAGGAGGTGGTATGCAGGGAGGAGGTGGTGTGCAGGGAGGAGATGGTGTGGAGGAAGGAGGTGGTATGCAGGGAGGAGGTGGTGTGCAGGGAGGAGATGGTGTGGAGGCAGGAGGTGGTATGCAGGGAGGAGGTTGTATACAGGGAGGAGGTGGGATACAGGAAGAAGATGGTATGCAGGGAGGAGGTGGGATACAGGAAGAAGATGGTATGCACCTCCTCCTACATTTTCATTGCTAGGGATCATAATGCAAAACTGCTAAGAGCAGCTTTGCAATTAAGATACAACCTGAAAAAGGCCCCATATACTGCTTACCGTTTATGCTTAGTCTGTTGGAGGTCAAAGATTATTTGCCACCAGATTGAAACCTCCTGGGAGGAGTTTTCTGAAGGGAAATAGTATTTTAATCATACTTACCTACTTTTTCAGGCTTTTTCCGGAGAGGAGACACTGCAAATCACTTCGGGGGGTGGGCCGAACTGATCATCATTAGACCCCGCCCCCAATACTGTTAAACACCCAATTTGTGGGTCCGTATAGAGTGGTGGAGCTAAACGCCCCTCCCCCAACACAGGAAACCCCTGTGATTTGCTGGTCTGTGGCAAGGGGTGGAGCTAAGTGACTAAATTCCAGTCATTTATCCCTGCTATCTTCCAGCTGCCCCGCAATCGCTGGTAAATATTACACCATCCTGCTCACTTCACTAGGAAGCGGGCAGGATCTGGGAAAGACGCTTACTCTTCTGGAGCTGTTGGGGAATCCTCCAGAAATCGGGAGACTCTAGCAGCTACCAGGGGGGTAGACAAGCATGACTTTAAGTGTATGTAACAAAGCATCAGTATACGCGACAGACCATTTGCGAAAATTGATATTGTTTCAGAATTGAAACACAGGCACATTTATAGTGATACAGGTTGAGTATCCCATATCCAAATATTCCGAAATACGGACTTTTTGAGTGAGACTGAGATAGTGAAACCTTTGTTTTTTGATGGCTCAATGTACACAAACTTTATTTAATACTCAAAGTTATTAAAAATATTGTATTAAACAACCTTCAGGCTGTGTGTATAAGGTGTATATGAAACATAAATGAATTGTGTGAATATAGACACACTTTGTTTAATGCACAAAGTTATAAAAAATATTGGATACAATGACCTTCAGGCTGTGTGTATAAGGTGTATATGAAACATAAATACATTCTGTGCTTAGATTTAGGTCCCATCACCATGATATCTCATTATGGTATGCAATTATTCCAAAATACGGAAAAATCCCATATCCAAAATTCCTCTGTTCCCAAGCATTTTGGATAAGGGATACTTAACCTGTACTCACTCTTTATTTATTTACAAGATAACTTTGCATTGTGTTTATCTGTGAGTAAGAAGTGATACATTATTTCTCAACTCATAGGCATTTACTATAGCCTTTTATTTATATATGTGGATAGGCAGAAAGGCATTTACCATTTTTAATTATTATTGTCACATTGAGTCTTTTTTCTATCAGTATTTTTTTCCCATATTCGTTGTATATTTTGTTGTTGTTATGCAATAAGAGTAATAAAAGCAGTTTTCATTTTGTTCGCATTATTCAAATATAAGTTAAGTATTATCCCTAATTCCCCTGCATGAGGTGCGTCCGCCTTTTGATTTGGATATCATTCTCCTCTACTTTCTCCACTTATATTTTATAACGACATGTGAAATATACATTACCCTAATTAAAAAAATCACATATTTATAAAACAATCTCATTGTAATTATCATATCCAGTGGATGCACATAAAAGCTTGTTTTTGTTTTTTTCTTTTAATACATATTAACATATTTATCATATTCGAAAGAAATGTAGAGTCCACAGTAGGAAAGAGACACTGCAAATCTGCTGGTATTTATACGTTTAGTAATAAGTAACAGCACAATGCTTAATTGTAATTATAACTGTAGAGATTTGTGCTCAGGCGGTGATGCTGGGACCACATAATCTGCTCTTTAATCTGGGATTTCCAAAGAGTAAAATCAGCGTCTGAGCAGTGGGGAAAATCTGAATAAATAACCAGAGTATAAACTGCACAATGCTTCCAAGACTGATTAATGTTGATAAAAATAAAATTGTTGTAATAAGATACAAAGCAATGTCCAGTATTAGACGCACAATCATTGACCAGATAGCATGGATGTGTCCCTGGAGCTGGGCAGATGTTACATGAGAGTCCCTCTGCTTCATCCTCCAGATGTGTCTCAGTAACGATGTGACACTCAGCCCGATACACAGACACGTAATAGGAAATTGTAAACAAAGTTTCATCATTGACCTGAAAATGAACGCAGCATAATTCCAAGTGATTACAAAGCCAAAGTGAATTGGTTTGTCTGTGTTATTTTTGGGAATGTCAAGTCTTGTTGTCCATAACAGAGGAATATTAATGACCATGGAACACAGCAGTGATCCCACTATGAGCTGAGGAACACAAGACGTGATCCTTCTTTTCACATGAAGGAAAAGCTAGTGTTTAATGTTCACCAATCGGACAGAGTAGAAGACGGAGAGCCAGGCGGTGTTCCAGAAGCTGATATCAAGTAGGACACTTTGTAGGACAAGTATGAGTAAAACTGTGTTTTTTTTTTCCACAATCCGATATAAGCCAAAGAAGGAAACAATTCCACGAACTGTCAAGAAGACCTGGAAGAGGAGATTTGTCAGCACTGTAACAAGCTGGATCTTATCACAGAAACCCAGATTACTGGTCTCCCTAATGCGTCTGATGTACATAACAATAATTGAAGCGCTAATGATAGACTCAGATATTCCAGTGATCAGTGCAATAATTATTCTGATAAGATTCAGATCTGACATCTTTGTCTTTATGATTCTTCTTTGATTTCCCTCTGGCAATGATGATAGGTGAGACGTCTGTAGCTGAATGATAAAACTGAGGAAGGAGCGTCAGATTAATATGAGCATCAGATGCAAATGTACTGAGTACGTGGATCACAGGTGTGCGCTGTGTATATGGATGGTGTGTCTGTAATCAGGTTTCAGCGCTCTGGCTTCATCTGATATCTGCTTATTTGAGTAAGATCCTTATCTGATGGAAATTTCCATACACACAGATGGCAAATCACAGGATGTAAAGCATTATGGCAACAGCATAATATATGAGGGAACATTGCATTTATATTTGACGTAGACACTTTATTATCAGGAGATTAATATAGAGATTGCGTTGAACAGAGTAACTGGGAAATATTGTCATCGCTTATCTAAAAACTCTTTTCATAGTATATAGTATACAGCATTAGTATCTGTCTATCTTGGTGACTTTATATAAGTCATCATATAAGGAGTAGAACATGCTACAGAGTAACAACTATAACTTTAGCATCATCAATTTTACATTTATGTCACATGATTTGTAGGATGTCCGTAATGAGCCAGGATCTGCAAAACAAGCAGCTGTATCAGACACTTGTATGGCTTATATGAATACGGTTCTTCTGAGTATTTCTATTACTTATGATATTATTATTGCAATATATTTATATGGTGAAATAGAATTCTTCAGGATTATAGAGTTGCAGAAAAAAGTGTAGCAGGAAGATGTGTGTCAGATCTGTAGTTGTGTATGTTCCCGGAGGGGGCACTAGTGGGTCAGTGGTGGTGCGATGGAGTAAGCGAGGAGGCTGGAGTAAATTCTTGCGCATGTGCGCAATGATGTTTATTGATATTACACACATAGGGTATTGGAAACTGGAACAACAGTAATCTGTGCAGATAAGTCAGCGTGGAAGCTGATAGAGTTTCTGATAACTGAAAGTCTCTTGGAGAATGTTCAGTCTAGGAACCGATGTTGTACAGGAACAAACCGATGATGGACAGAAACTGATGGTTATCGGTCTGGAAACTGATAATGAAAAGAAATAGAATGACTATCTGCCTGGAAACCAATGGTGAACAGGAGCGAACGATTATCGGCCTGGAAACCGATGGTGAACAGGAGCAGGAACTACACAGGCAGTTGGTATACTTGGCAGCAATGGAAACAGGGGCCTCATTCCGACCTGATCACACGCTAGATTTTTTCACTGCAGTGCGATCAGGTCAAAACTGTGCGTGCGTATGCTCTGCAATACGCACGCGCGTTGTACGGGTACAAAGCAGATCGATGAAGAATCCATTCGCACAGCCGATTGCAAAAGAGAAAATACACTCCCCTGTAGGCGGCGACTATCTGATCGCAGCGCAGCAAAAAATAGCTAGCGTGCGATCAGGTCGGAATGAGGCCCCAGGTTTGGCTAAGCAGGAGATAGCTGATGAATAGAGCAGGATTCCCAGTGCAGATAGAATGGCACTGATACTGCTGCAGACAGGTAACGAGCAAGTGAGAGTAGTAATGCAGCAACTGGAGAGAGTCTCTGACTGCTAGTGAATGCTGGAGCAGAATGCAGATGGAGCTGCAACCAAACTGGATGGCTGGTGCCTGTAGTTCCACAGAGCGTTGACACAGGAGAGTCTTAGGAGACTGTAGCCAGGAGACGCTGTGCATAGGATGCGACACATTTTTCAAGGCGCTGATACTCAGCCAGAACTCTTCCTATATACCCATGCAGTGCAGATGGCTGGAACAAAGTGGGGTACACGCCAGATGGAATTCAGGGGTGCAGGGTGTTTGGAGGTTCTGTACACCACTGACAGGTGGCACACACAGCATCGGGCTGGGACTGTGACCCCCGGAGGCCTGCACACTAGCACGCTGGTAAGTGACAAAACGCTGAATGCTAATTTTCTGACAACGTGGTGGAGCAAGAAGAAAATACAAAACAAGCAAAGGTAATTAAGCAAAGTCTTGTAATAGTTGTGGAATATCACAAGAAAAGTGCTATACAGTACATACAATCAGGGCCAGTTCTAGACCAAGCGGAGACCAGGGCAAAAATTTCCTTTGGCGCACCCCCGGCACCTGTCAGAATGCTGATGCCGTCATCCCGAAATGCAGGATCCCGAACATAAGTATCCCTGTGGAGGTTAGGGTTAGGTGTAGGCTGTGGAGGGAGGGTTAGGCTGCGGGGAGGGAGGGCTTGGGTTAGGATGTGGGTAGGGAGGGCTAGGGTTAGGATATGGGGAGGGAGGTTAGTGTTAGGCTGTGGGGGGAGGGTTAGGATTAGGCTGTGGGGGGAGGGCTAGGGTTAGGCTGCGGGGTGGGAGGGCTAGGGTTAGGCTGTGGGGTGAGGGTTAGATGTAGGCTGTGGAGGGAAGGTTAGCGTTAGGCTGCGGGGAGGGAGGGGTAGGGTTAGACTGCAGGGGGGAGGGTTAGGGTTAGGCTGCAGGGTGGGAGGGCTAGGGTTAGGATGTGGGGAAGGGAGGCTAGTGTTAGGCTGTGGAGTGAGGGTTAGGTGTAGGCTGTGGGGGAGGGTTAGGTTTAGGCTGCGGGGTGGAAGGGCTAGGGTTAGGCTGCGGGGAGGGAGGTTAGTGTTAGGCTGCGGGGAGGGAGGGCTAGGGTTAGGCTGCGGGGAGGGAGGTTAGTGTTAGGTTGCGGGAACTGAGGTTTAGGTTTCAGCTACAGGGAAGGAGGGTTAGGTTTAGGCTGCGGGGTGGGAGGGTTAGGTTTAGGCTGTGGGGTGGGATGGTTGGGTTTAGGCTGTGGGGAAGGGAGATTAGTGTTAGACTGTGGAGTGAGGGTTAGATGTAGGCTGTGGGGGGAGGGTTAGGGCTAGGCTGTGGGGTGGGAGGGCTAGGGTTAGGCTGCGGGAGGGAGGTTAGTGTTAGGCTGCGGGAACTGAGGTTTAGGTTTCGGCTGCAGGGAAGGAGGGTTAGGTTTAGGCTGCGGGGTGGGAGGGTTAGGTTTAGGCTGTGGGGTGGGAGGGTTAGGTTTAGGCTGTGGGGAAGGGAGGTTAGTGTTAGACTGTAGAGTGAGGGATAGATGTAGGCTGTGGGGGGAGGGTTAGGGTTAGGCTGCGGAGAGGGAGGGCTAGGGTTAGGATGTGGGGAAGGGAGGTTAGCGTTAGGCTGTGGAGTGAGGGTTAGATGTAGGCTGTGGGGGAGGGTTAGGGCTAGGCTGCGGGGAGGGAGGTTAGTGTTAGGCTGCGGGAACTGAGGTTTAGGTTTCGGCTGCAGGAAGGAGGGTTAGGTTTAGGCTGCGGGGTGGGAGGGTTAGGTTTAGGCTGTGGGGAAGGGAGGTTAGTGTTAGGCTGTGGAGGGAGGGTTAGATGTAGGCTGTGGGGGGAGGGTTAGGGTTAGGCTGCGGAGAGGGAGGGCTAGGGTTAGGATGTGGGGAAGGGAGGTTAGTGTTAGGCTGTGGAGTGAGGGTTAGATGTAGGCTGTGGGGGGAGGGTTAGGGTTAGGCTGAGGAGAGGGAGGGCTAGGGTTAGGATGTGGGGAAGGGAGGTTAGTGTTAGGCTGTGGAGTGAGGGTTAGATGTAGGCTGTGGGGGGAGGGTTAGGCTGCGGAGAGGGAGGGCTAGGGTTAGGATGTGGGGAACGGAGGTTAGTGTTAGGCTGTGGAGTGAGGGTTAGATGTAGGCTGTGGGGGGAGGGTTAGGGCTAGGCTGCGGAGAGGGAGGGCTAGGGTTAGGCTGTGGGGAGGGAGGTTAGTGTAAGGCTGCGGGAACTGAGGTTTAGATTTTGGCTGCAGGGAAGGAGGGTTAGGGGGAAGGAGAGGATCAGGCTTAGCTGCCTCCTGCATCCCTGTTGGAATATTAAACAGTCAGGATGCCGTGGTCGGTATTATAACCATCAGCACCCCGATTGCTGGGATCCTGTACCCGACCAAAAAGAAGAAAAGTGCGTGCTTCTGCTATCTAGTACCTGCTGCTCAGTGCACTTTATTGCTTGGTAGCATTGCAGAGTAAGCCCGTCTGCCAGAGCCCGCTTCAGAGAAAATAAAGGAGGTTACCCTGGTGTCAGTGGGAATTGTGTGCCCTGTGCCGCTGGGTCAATATCTAATAGCATCCCGAAAGTGGTCAGTAATAAACGAGTGACCACTATCATCTAAAACTTCTTACAGAGTGTGTAAGCTGTTAGCACAATATAAAGAGAGCCTGCATTCCCCCAACCCTTGTGGAACTATAAGTTCCAGTCTGCCCAGACACATTTGGCTAGCAGGGTATGCTGATTTGTGTAGTTCCCCCAACCACTGGAAAGCCTAAGACACACACTCACCTGTTATTATGCCATGATAAGGTTATGGAAAAGACACCCCAACAGCCAGTGTCACAAACCAGCCTCCATTCTCATCTCCCTCACACACACTGACAGCACACATTCATAAACACACCAACCTCCCTTACCTCCTGACACTAACATCTCTCACCACTCTCACACTGACAACTCCTTCACAAACACACATCCCCCCACAATGCTGACAACTCCTTCACAAACACACACCCCCACAACACTGACAACTCTCTCACACACATTATCTTCTCCCTCACACACACTGACAGCACACATTCCTAAACACACCATACTCCTCCTTTACCTCCTGACACTACCATCTCTCACCACTCTCACACTGACAACTCCTTCACAAACACACATCCCCCCACAACGCTGACAACTCCTTCACAAACACCCCCCCACAACACTGACAACTCTCTCACACACATTATCTTCTCCCTCACACACACTGACAGCACACATTCATAAACACACCATCCTCTCATACCTCCTGACACTAACATCTCTCACCACTCTCACACTGACAACTCCTTCACAAACACACATCCCCCCCACAACACTGACAACTCTCTCACACACATTATCTTCTCCCTCACACACACTGACAGCACACATTCCTAAACACACCATACTCCTCCTTTACCTCCTGACACTACCATCTCTCACCACTCTCACACTGACAACTCCTTCACAAACACACATCCCCCCACAACACTGACAACTCCTTCACAAACACCCCGCCACAACACTGACAACTCTCTCACACACATTATCTTCTCCCTCACACACACTGACAGCACACATTCATAAACACACCATCCTCCCTTACCGCCTGACACTAACATCTCTCACCACTCCCACACTGACAACTCCTTCACAAACACCCCCCCCCCACAACACTGACAACTCTCTCACACACATTATCTTCTCCCTCACACACACTGACAGCACACATTCATAAACACACCATCCTCCCTTACCTCCCGACACTAACATCTCTCACCACTCTCACACTGACAACTCCTTCACAAACACACAACCCCCCACAATGCTGACAACTCCTTCACAAACACCCCCCCCCACAACACTGACAACTCTCTCACACACATTATCTTCTCCCTCACACACACTGACAGCACACATTCATAAACACACCATCCTCCCTTACCGCCTGACACTAACATCTCTCACCACTCCCACACTGACAACTCCTTCACAAACACCCCCCCCACAACACTGACAACTCTCTCACACACATTATCTTCTCCCTCACACACACTGACAGCACACATTCATAAACACACCATACTCCTCCCTTACCTCCTGACACTAACATCCCTCACCACTCTCACACTGACAACTCCTTCACAAACCCCCCCCCACAACGCTGACAACTCCTTCACAAACACCCCCCCACAACACCGACAACTCTCTCACACACATTATCTTCTCCCTCACACACACTGACAGCACACATTCATAAACTCACCATCCTCCCTTACCTCCTGACACTAACATCTCTCACCACTCTCACACTGACAACTCCTTCACAAACAACCCCCCACAACACTGACAACACTCTCACACACATTATCTTCTCTCCCACTCACAATGACAACACACATACTCAAATCCCCTACTCCATGGGCTTACCATTGCTGTCTCAGCGAGCTCTGACTCGCTGCACAGAAGATCCACAGGGTTAGGGACTGTCTCACACAGCAGTAGGTTAGGGGAGGCAGGATGCAGCGCACAGGCATTTGAGGTGGGAGATGCACAGCTGTAGTTGTTGGCTGCTCAGTGCTCCCTGCTCTGATGGATATGTCCTCTCCTGCGCCCTCTCCCATAATACTCTGAATCACTTGTACAGCATTCTGGGACACTGGGGTAGGGAAAAGTAAAGTATGTAAATGTGGCCAGCGGCGGGCAAGAGTGGGCGGGGTGCCAGTGGGGTGATTGCGGTCACACCCCCAGGCCGCAGCACTCCGGGCTATTGCCCTGCTTGCTTGCCCCTAGAGCAGCCCCTGCATACAATGTTAGAGGCATGATACAAGAACATACAGGTGGAAATATTGGCAGCAGACAATAACATTGAGGAGAGAGTGCTGTGCTAGGGAAAGATTCATGTCTAATGTAAGGAGACAGGAAATGAAGAGGAGGCAAAATATAAAGTTATTAAAGCTGGGACAGTGGCAATGGAATTAGGTGGGAGACTTATATAGGCTTTGAAGTACAGATATGTTTTTGGTGCATTTCAAATGTTATAGGCTGGTAAGTAGTGTGACTGGGAGCAAAATTGTTTTACATAGAGGAACATACCATGCAATCCAATCTGAAAGCAGGAGTGCCACCAAAACACACTTAAGCCACAAGAAGCCACTAAGGAGACCTTTTTGTCCAGAAAATTGATCTGGTGGAAACTCATGTACAAGAAAGAAATCATTATAAGAGCAATGCCCATTGATTGATGCACACAATCATGGCATTGGAAAGTGTTGGCTGAGCACATTATAGAAATAGGTCCATTCACTGCATATAGAAGTTGGTACCCCACCCAGATATCATACAGGGAAATATATGAGTAGAAATAACAAACTTTTCCATCAAATGAAAAATGCTAATTGAAAGTGACAGTTGCTCCGCCGACACCAAACACACACTATACCCCAGCATGCCCATAACCCATTTCATAACACACCCCTAACACTCCCTGTTTTACACTCCTTTTTATTTAAATGTAATAAAAATTTGATATAAAATTTTATATTGTAGATTGAAAGTTTGCGAGCAGGGCCTTCCTACCTCTGTGACTGTCTGTTATTACTAGTGATATGCATCGGACATTTTTCGGGTTTTGTGTTTTGGTTTTGGATTCGGTTCCGCTCCCCTTTTTGGATTCGGACACGTTTTGGCAAAACCTACATTAAAAAATTTTGTCGGATTTGGGTGTATTTTGGATTCGGGTGTTTTTCTTTTAAAAAACCCCTCAAAAACAGCTTAAATCATAGAATTTGGGGGTAATTTTGATCCCATAGTATTATTAACCACAATAACCATAATTTCCACTAATTTCCAGTCTATTCTGAACAGCTCACACCTCACAATATTATTTTTAGTCCTAAAATTTGCACCGAGGTCGCTGGATGACTAAGCTAAGCGACCCAAGTGGCCGGCACAAACACCTGGCCCATCTAGGAGTGGCACTGCAGTGTCAGACAGGATGGCACTTAAAAAATTGGCCCCAAACATCACATGATGCAAAGATAAATAAAAAAGAGGTGCAAGATGGAATTGTCCTTGTATAAACAGGACATGCACACTTTAACAAACCCATAATTTCAGCAACAGGGTCTGCCACACGACTGTGGCTGAAATGACTGGTTGGTTTGGGCCCCCACCAATCTCTCCTTGCACAAACTGGCTCTACAGAGGCAAGATGTCCACCTCCTCCTCATCCTCCAATTCCTCACCCCTTTCACTGTGTACATCCGCCTCCTCACAGAGTATTAATTCGTCCCCACTGGAATCCACCATCACAGGTCCCTGTGTACTTTCTGGAGGCAATTGCTGGTAAATGTCTCCACTGATTAATTGATTATAATTTATTTTGAAGAACATCATCTTCTCCACATTTTGTGGAAGTAACCTCGTACGCCGATCGCTGACAAGTTGACCAGCTGCACTAAACACTCTGTTGGAGTACACACTGGAGGGGGGGCAACTTAGGTAAAATAAAGCCAGTTTGTGCAAGGGCCTCCATATTGCCTCTTTTTCCTGCCAGTAAACGTACGGACTGTCTGACATACCTACAGTGATGCTGTCACTCATATAATCCTCCACCATTCTTTCCATGGTGACAGAATCATATGCAGTGACAGTAGACGACATGTCAGTAATCGTTGGCAGGTCCTTCAGTCCGGACCAGATGTCAGTTTCACTAGCGCACACAGGGGGGGGGGGTGTTCTGAGTACCCAGAAACCCCCCCTGACAGACCAAAACATTTTTTTAAGCAAAAAACCCAGAGCCATGGCCCGCGATTTAAGCCCCGCCCCTCCGGAATTTGGCCCCGCCCCTTCAAACACCCGCAAATCTCAGGTTGTGCACTTGCCCAAGCTGTGCTGTGTGTGACTTATAAGCTGCTCTGGTTGCCTCAGTCCCCAATGGCTGCTGCTTTCTGTTACAAGTGGTAACCACTGGCGTGCGCAGCACATTTTATTAGGGGGTGCACCGTCGGAGGGGTGTGTCTAGCACCGCCTTTTGGGCGTGTCTAGCACCATATATTGATGGTCAACGCATATAAAATATCCACCTTTGTACCAATCCTAATAAAGCTGATACATTTGTCTTCCTAAGAGTAACGCTGGCTGCATGCTGCTCCTCATCAGTGGCTGGCGTTGGCATAGCATAGAAGGAGAGAGGTGGGCATGTGACGGATGGACGTGCGAGCAGCATGACATAATCACATCACATCACACTGTTTTTGTACATGGAGGTGGAGCTGGGAATTTGAAAGCCGGTGGCAGTGGCACCCTTGATTAACACAGGCGTCTGGTCAGTAATGCAGTCCTGCAGGGTGCAGTGCAGAGGGGACAGTAATCAGCCTGCTCGGCAATCGCTGCATCAGGCATGTGAGATCGGGGTGCCAGACATTAGGGGGTGCCTGTGCGCACCAGGCACCCCCCCTGCGTGGTGGTAACATGAGACGGAGTCTACAACCCACACAAGTGGCTCAGGTAGTGCAGCTCATCCAGGATGGCACATCAATGCGAGCTGTGGCAAGAAGGTTTGCTGTGTCTGTCATCATAGTGTCCAGAGCATGGAGGCGCTACCAGGAGACAGGCCAGTGTATCAGGAGACGTGGAGGAGGCCGTAGGAGGGCAACAGCAAAGCAGCAGGATTGCTACCTTTGCCTTTGTGCAAGGAGGAATAGGAGGAGCACTGCCAGAGCCCTGCAAAATGACCTCCAGCAAGCCACAAATGTGCATGTGTCTACTCAAATAATCAGAAACAGACTCCATGAGGGTGGTATAAGGGCCCGACGTTCACAGGTGGGGGTTGTGCTTACAGCCCAACACCGTGCAGGACGTTTGGCATTTGCCAGAGAACACCAAGATTGGCAAATTCACCACTGGCGCCCTGTGCTCTTCACAGATGAAAGCAGGGTCTCACTGAGCACATGTGACAGAGTCTGGAGACGCCAAGGAGAACGTTCTGCTGCCTGCAACATCCTCCAGCATGACCAGTTTGGCAGTGGGTCAGTAATGGTGAGGGGTGGCATTTCTTTGGGGGGCCGCACAGCCCTCCATGTGCTCGCCAGAGGTAGTCTGACTGCCATTAGGTACCGAGATGAGATCCTCAGACCCCTTGTGAGACCATATGCTGGTGCGGTTGGCCCTGGGTTGCTCCTAATGCAAGACAATGCTAGACCTCATGTGGCTGGAGTGTGTCAGCAGTTCTTGCAAGACGAAGGCATTGATGCTATGGACTGGCCCGCCCGTTCCCCAGACCTGAATCCAATTGAGCACATCTGGGACATCATGTCTCGCTCCATCCACCAACGCCACGTTGCACTACAGAATGTCCAGGAGTTGGCGGATGCTTTAGTCCAGGTCTGGGAGGAGATCCCTCAGGAGAACATCCGCCACCTCATCAGGAGCATGCCCAGGTGTTGTAGGGAGGTCATACAGGCACATGGAGGCCACACACACTACTGAGCCTCATTTTGACTTGTTTTAAGGACATTACATCAAAGTTGGATCAGCCCGCAGTGTGTTTTTCCAATTTAATTTTGAGCGTGACTCCAAATCCAGACCTCCATGGGTTAATAAATTTGATTTTCATTGATAATTTTTGTGTGATTTTGTTGTCAGCACATTCAACTATGTAAAGAACAAAGTATTTAATAAGAATATTTCATTCATTCAGATCTAGGATGTGTTATTTTAGTGTTCCCTTTATTTTTTTGAGCAGTGTATATACACGTACATATACATACATATATATTGTATGGCCGGCACTCCCTGATGTAAAATATAAAACCCCGGTGCCCTCCAGCAGCAGCAACAGTCCAACAGAAAAGAGGTGGCACTCTGAGATTTAAAATCACTTGAATAGTGTATTAAACACACATATGGACAGACAACATTTCGGGGGCCACTCGCACCCCTTTGTCTTCTCATCTCATGTAGGTCTGTCTATCTACAATAGTTTAACGAACCCAACATTGACTGGGTCCCTCCAGTCTCCACCCCCCTGCTTGGCTCCTTCCCCTCTGGAATCCCCCTCCTGCAAATCCTGCGTATGCCCCTGAGTTTTCGCTCCTGACTGCCCTGCATCACCGTCAGCGGGTGGTTTTGGAAATTTGATACTTTTCCTGGCAGCTCCAGTGGCAGTAGAAAATGAAGGAGGAGCTGTTGGCGGGTCACGTTCTGCTTGACTTGACAAGTGTCTCACCAGCAGGTCTTTGAACATCTGCAGACTTGTGTCTGCCGGAAAGAGAGATACAACGTAGGCTTTAACCTAGGATCGAGCACGGTGGCCAAAATGTAGTGCTCTGATTTCAACAGATTGACCACCCGTGAATCCTGGTTAAGCGAACGAAGGGCTCCATCCACAAGACCCCCATGCCTAGTGAAATTGCTCCGGTTTAGCTCCTCGTTCAATCTCTCCAGCTGCTTCTGCAAAAGCCTGATGAGGGGAATGACTTGACTCAGGCTGGCAGTGTCTGAACTGACTTCACGTGTGGCAAGTTCAAAGGGTTGCAGAACCTTGCGCAACGTTGAAATCATTCTCCACTGCGCTTGAGTCAGGTGCATTCCCCCTCATTTGCCTATATCGTAGGCAGATGTATAGGCTTGAATGGCCTTTTGCTGCTCCTCCATCCTCTGAAGCATATAGAGGGTTGAATTCCAACTCGTTGCCACCTCTTGCTTCAGCTGATGGCGGGGAATGATCAGTAGTGTTTGCTGGTGCTCCAGTCTTCGGCACGAGGTGGCTGAATGCCGAAAGTGGCCTGCAATTCTTCGGGCCACCGACAGCATCTCTTGCATGCCCCTGTCATTTTAAAAAAAAATTCTGCACCACCAAATTCATTGAATGTGCAAAACATGGGACGTACTGGAATTTGCCCACATGTAATGCACGCACAATATTGGTGGCGTTTTCCGATGTCACAAATCCCCAGGAGAGTCCTTTTGGGGTAAGCCAATCTGCGATGATATTCCTCAGTTTCCGTAAGAGGTTGTCAGCTGTGTGCCTCTTATGGAAAGCGGTGATACAAAGCCTAGCCTGAGACTGGTGCCGCTGCTGTTGTTGCTGCGGGAGGCAAAACATCTACCCAGTGGGCTGTCTCAGTCATATAGTCCTTAGTCTGTCCTGCTCCACTTGTCCACATGTCCGTGGTTAAGTGGACATTGGGTACAACTGCATTTTTTAGGACACTGGTGACTCTTTTTCTGACGTATGTGTACATTCTCGGTATCGCCTGCCAAGAGTAGTGGAACCTAGATGGTATTTGGTACCGGAGACACACTACCTCAAGATAATCGCTAAGTCCCTGTGAACTAACGGTGGATACCGGACGCACTTCTAACACCAACACAGCTGTCAAGGCCTGAGTTATCCGCTTTGCAACAGAATGACTGCTGTGATATTTCATCTTCTGCGCAAAGGACTGTTGGACAGTCAATTGCTTACTGGAAGTAGTACAAGTGGTCTTCTGACATCCCCTTTGGGATGATGATCGACTCCCAGCAGCAACAACATCAGCGCCAGCAGCAGTAGGCATTACACTCAAGGATCCATCGGAGGAATCCCAGTCAGGAGAGGACTCGTCAGACTTGCCAGTGACATGGCCTGCAGGACTATTGGCATTCCTGTCTTAGGAGGAAATTTACACTGAGGGAGTTGGTGGTGTGGTTTTCAGGAGCTTGGGTACAAGAGGAAGAAGGGATTTAGTTGTCAGTAGACTGCTTCCGCTGTCACCCAAAGTTTTTGAACTTGTCAATGACTTCTGATGAATGCGCTCCAGGTGACGTATAAGGGATCATGTTCCTAGGTGGTTAACGTTCTTACCCCTACTTATTACAACTTGACAAAGGCAACACATGGCTTGACACCAGTTGTCAGCATTTCTGTTTAAATAATTCCACACCGAAGAGGTGATTTTTTTGGTATTTTGACCAGGCATGTCAATGGCCTTATTCATCCCACGGACAACAAGTGTCTTCCCGGGTGCCCGACTTAAACAAACCAAATCTCCTTCAGAATCCTCCTGGTCAATTTCCCTCTCAGTGCCAGCAACACCCATATCCTCATCCTGGTGTACTTCAATAGTGACATCTTCAATTTGAATATCAGGAACTGTACTGTGGGTGCTCCTTCCAGCACTTTCAGGGGGAGTGCAAATGGTGGAATGAGCCACCTCTTCCCGTCCAGTGTTGGGAAGGTCAGGCATCGCAACCGACACAATTGGACTCTCCTTGGGGATTTGTGATTTTGAAGAACACGCAGTTCATTGCTTTTGCCAGCTTAACTCTTTTCATTTTTCTAGCGGGAGGATGAGTGCTTCCATCCTCATGTGAAGCTGACCCACTAGTCATGAGGAACATAGGAGAGGGCCTTGGCCATTCCTTGCCACTCCGTGTCGTAAATGGCATATTGGCAAGTTTATGCTTCTCCTCAGATGCTTTTAATTTTGCTTTTGGAGGCATTTTACTGAACTTTAGTTTTTTGGATTTTACATGCTCTCTACTATGATATTGGGCATCGGCCTTGGCAGACGTCGTTGATGGCATATAATTGTCTCTGCCATGACTAGTGGCAGCAGCTTCAGCACTAGGTGGAAGTGGATCTTGATCTTTCCCTATTTTACCCTCCACATTTTTGTTCTCGATTTTTTAATTTGTGGAATTATATGCCAGTAATATATCTGGAATTAGACGGCAGTGATGTCTGGAATTAGATACCACTAGGTAGGTATAAGATAACACTTTGACAGGAATGATGATGACCTATGCACAGTGACAGGACACTACCACATCACCCTACAGCAGCAAGATGCAGCACAAGACACTGGACTTTTAGTCACCACAATGCAGCACTGACACTGAGCACAGATATTAACCACTGTTCAGGATACTAGAAGTGACACAGAGCTGCAAGATACAGCAATGGCCTACTGTACTGTACTACTATATACTGGTGGTCACCACAATGCAGCACTGTACTACTATATACTGGTCACCATAATGCAGCACATATATTGAGCACTGATGAGGAGAATAGAACTGAGTCTGACACGGAGCTGCAAGATGCAGCAAAGGACTACTGTACTTTAATACTATATACTGGTGGTCACCACAATGCAGCACAGATATTGAGCACTGATCAGGATACTAGAACTGAGTCTGACACGGAGCTGCAAGATACAGCAATGGCCTACTGTACTGTACTACTATATACTGGTGATGACCACAATACAGCACTGTACTACTATATACTAGTCACCACAATGCAGCACAGATATTGAGCAGTGATCAGGATACTAGAACTGAGTCTGACACGGCGCTTCAAGATACAGCAATGGACTACTGTACTGTACTACTATATACTGGTGGTCACCACAATGCAGCACTGTACTTCTATATACTGGTCACCACAATGCAGCACAGATATTGAGCACTGATCAGGAGAATAGAACTGAGTCTGACACGGAGCTGCAAGATACAGCAATGGACAACTGTACTATACTACTATATACTGGTGGTAACCACAATGCAGCACTGTACTTCTATATACTGGTGGTCACCACAATGCAGCACAGATATTGAGCACTGATCAGGAGAATAGAACTGAGTCTGACACGGAGCTGCAAGATACAAGAATGGACAACTGTACTGTACTACTATATACTGGTGGTCACCACAATGCAGCACTGTACTACTATATACTGGTCACCACAATGCAGCACAGATATTGAGCACTGATCAGGATACTAGAACTGAGTCTGACACGGAGCTGCAAGATACAGCAGTGGCCTACTGTACTGTACTACTGTATACTGGTGGTCACCACAATGCAGCACTGTACTACTATATACTGGTCACCACAATGCAGCACAGATATTTAGTACTGATTGCCGGTGCAAAAAACCTGTAAAAGGAACGTGATTTGCATATCGGCTATAAATCAGCAATGGCAATGCGATCTGGTCTCGCGCTTACACCTAGTGAAGTACAATGATGGTTTAATATATATTAACCATTATCGATATATTCAGTAAGAGAGGGTGGGCTGTCAGTCTAATTAGAATGCTACAACAGTTGCTAATGCTTTTGAAAAAAATATTCCAGCAGGACTACATGACAAAGAAACTGCAAACCAATCGTGGTAAAGAGATCTAAACAAGGTCCTAAAAAAAGTGTTAGAAAAATACGGTATACAACATTTTGTGACCAATAGCGATGTAAATGACACCGTTCCAGAACACTTCAATAGGACTTTCAAAACATGTATGTGGCGCTATTTCACAGCTCAGAATACTTACAGATATAAAGATGTTTTACTAAATGTTATATACAGTTCTAATAACATCTACCATAGAACTATTAAGTGTATACCGCACAAAGGGCAACCCTGTAACATTTTGAGAATTTTCAAGACAATGTACAGTGATTACTTTAGAACTAAGAAAAGCCCATCGCATTTAGCCATTGGTGAACATGTATGCATCTCCTAATATAAGGATATATTTCAGAAAGTATATGAACATCATTTTTCTGAGGAAATATTTGTAATACGCGGCGTGAACACTAAAGCTGCTTTATACGCTGGTGGATCTCTACAGCGATGATATTACTGTCATTTTTTTTCCTGACGATCTTCAAAGCATAACAAAAAACGATAACAGAATTTACAGAGTAGAAAAGATTTTATAAAATAAGAGGACAGAGGTTGGAAATATGTGTTAGTCAAGAGGCGTGGGTATTCCACAAAATGTAACAGTTTGGTCACCACATGAGAGATAAAGATATATAAAGCTTGATGCTCTCTAAACAAGGCAAACGATGGATGACAAATTGTTCTACACATACTTGCCTACCTGACCCTCTCCATGAGGGAGAAAATGCTCTGTTCCTGGACTCTCCTGGTAATGTATGATTGCCATCACCTGTGGTGAGCTAGGTAATTGATAAGAAAGGTGTTTCACCACAGGTGATGGCAATCATACATTACCAGGAAAGTCCAGGAACAGAGCATTTTCTCCCTCATGGAGAGGGTCAGGTAGGCAAGTATGGTTCTACGTAACATAACATTGCAGATTAATGCTTCAACAGACACATTTCCACAAAATAAAATTTCTAACTACAAAACAAAACTGTCAAAGGCGATAGACTTAACCGGTGAATGGGAAGTAGCTCTTACAGAGATACAGTACACATGGAACACTTTGGATTAGAGATGAGCGGTTTCAGATTTACTCAGTTCTTTACGCCAGAATTATTGCTGGTTTTTATTTTCTGGATTTTACTCCTTATTGGCTATCGGACATCACACAAGAGCCTCCCTGGGCGGCCTTCTCTACACTGTTATACACCTCCTAGTCAGTCCACACCTCCTATCCCCACACAGGAGCCTCCCTGGGCGGCCTTCTCTACACTGTCATACACCTCCTGGTCAGACCATACCTCCTATCCCCACACAGGAGTCTCCCTGGGCGGCCTTCTCTACACTGTTATACACCTCCTAGTCAGTCCACACCTCCTATCCCCACACAGGAGCCTCCCTGGGCGGCCTTCTCTACACTGTTATACACCTCCTGGTCAGTCCATACCTCCCATCTCCACACAGGAGCCTCCCTGGGCGGCCTTCTCTACACTGTTATACACCTCCTGGTCAGTCCATACCTCCTGCCCCCACACAGGAGCCTCCCTGGGCGGCCTTCTCTACACTGTTATACACCTCCCAGTCAGTCCACACCTCCTGCCCCCACACGGGAGCCTCCCTGGGTGGCCTTTTTTACAATGTTATACACCTCCTAGTCAGTCCATGTCTATCCCCACACAGGAGCCTCCCTGGACAGCCTTCTCAACAGTGTTATACACCTCCTGGTCAGCCCACACCTCCTATCCCCACGGAGGAGCCTCCCTGGGCAGCCTTCTCTACACTGTTATACACCTCATGGTCAGCCAATACCTCCTGCCCCACACAGGAGCCTCCCTGGGAGGCCTTCTCTACACTGTTATACACCTCCTGGTCAGTCCATACCTCCTATCCCCACACAGGAGCCTCCCTGGGCGGCCTTCTCTACACTGTTATACACCTCCTGGTCAGTCCATACCTCATGCCCCCACACAGGAGCCTCTCTGGGCGGCCTTCTCTACACTGTTATACACCTCCCAGTCAGTCCACACCTCCTGCCCCCACACAGGAGCCTCTCTGGGCGGCCTTCTCTACACTGTTATACACCTCCCAGTCAGTCCACACCTCCTGCCCCCACACGGGAGCCTCCCTGGGCGACCTTTTTTACAATGTTATACACCTCCTGGTCAGTCCATACCTCCAACCCCCATACAGGAGCCTCCCTGGGCGGCCTTTTTTACAATGTTATACACCTCCTGGTCAGTCCATACCTCCTGTCCCCACAATGGAGCCTCCCTGGGCAGCCTTCTCTACACTGTTATACACCTCCTGGTCAGACCATACCTCCTATCCCCATGCAGGAGCCTCCCTGGGCGGCCTTCTCTACACTGTTATACACCTCATGGTCAGCCAATACCTCCTGCCCCACACAGGAGCCTCCCTGGGAGGCCTTCTCTACACTGTTATACACCTCCTGGTCAGTCAATACCTCCTGCCCCACGCAGGAGCCTCCCTGGGCGGCCTTCTCTACACTGTTAGGTATTCTCGTGGAATGTCTGACGCCCCCTATGGGCCCACTAGGGCACTACCACCTAATAAAGTGCCAATAGTTAGTCCGCCTTGGGCGGATACCCTGTCTACTCAAGTGCAACAGCTCACACACACTCTGACCAGACAAAAGGCTCTGGCAGGGTATAAACATGCCGCTGGTTCCTCTAGGACGAGTGCCTCATCCTCCCAATCCACAGTCTTTTACACAGGAGAAGCAGTAAACTTTGTTGGGGCACTCTTATGGTTATGATGTATTCTTTATTAAATTTCACATTAAAATAATAAACATGCCATTTCTTGGCTCAACGCGAGTCATTATACTTAGTATACAGGAGAGATACAACAAAGTTATGGAAAAAGTACAGTGATGACAGATTCTTAACAATCAATACAACTGACAGTATGTTGCTTTGTGCATCACGCACGTTATATATTGGATAATCTTGGTGTGTTCCCTTGTTGGTCTTGTGAGAGATGAACAGAACTGTAAATGTAACAGAATATTACAGCCAGTGATCTTTATGGCAATATAATATCCTTCCATCATATATTGTCCAGGCTGTGTTTATTCAACAGTCTGTGTAGACGTTACATCAATTCAATAAGGTATTGTGTTCACAATTTACAGGCGAGAATACTCATTTGTATACACAATGTCATCTGGTAGTCCTGGATGATCAAATGTATGATCCACAGGTGTCCGTGACCACTTCAGCGCCACCAAGGTACTTTGTCCGTGTGTTGCAATTTTTATCAGAATTTCTCAGTGTGTGGGGAGGAGAGTACAAAATAATGGTGAGGTAGATATCAGATAAAAAAAATGCACATTAGTGGTAAGTGCTCGGGGCTGATCCTGTGCACAAGGATCACTGACGCCCAGGTAAGTTGGACGCGCGTTTCGCCCTGTAAGGCTTGTTCACTGCTCTCATTCTGAGGGACTCTCATTGTGCGGTTTTACCCTCTCTTTTCCTGCAATGGTATAGCCAACAGGGTTGTGAGGGCAATTGCTGCAGAAAAGCACATTCCTCACTTGAAATCTTTATGTCCCTCAACCCTGCCTTTCCCGGAGCACCCTCACCTTCCTGTCCAATGTCATAACGTGACACTCAGGGAGGCAGCAGAAGCGAGGCTAAGGATATTAGAGCTTCTGGTTTTCTCCCCCCCAACTTTGGACAGCGACCACTTCAGATTCTTGGGTGAAAGAAGTTGTCTCTCGCGGGTACGCAGTCTCTTTCAAGGGACGCCCCCCTCACCAGTATTTCAACACGGACCTACCTTCAGATCCGATAAAGGCTCAAATACTCCAAAACGTGGTTAGTTCTCTTCTGCACTCGGGAGTGGTAGTGCCGGTTCCTCAATCTCATCGGGGCGGAGGCTACTATTTGACCCTGTTCCTAGTCCCAAAACCAAACGGGTCACACTGGCCTATTGTCAACCTCCAATCTTCAAACAAGTTTGTAAAAGTTTCAAGTTTTACATGGAAATCTTGCGATCCATAGTTCTAAAGGAAAAAAGGGGGGCCTGGACTGCACACCCTAATACTAAAGATTTCAAGAGGTGCTATCATGCTGAAGCTTCTAATACTAAGGAAGATCCATAGTTCTAGCCATGGAATCTGGGGACTTCATGGTTTCCCTGGATATACAGGATGCATATCTGCATATTCCTATTGCTATTTCCCACCAGTAATTCTTGCCGTTTGCTCTCTGCAACCAACATTATCATATCCAGGCACTGCCATTTGGCCTAGCTACAGCACCAAGAGCTATACCAAAGTCATGGCAGCACACCTCAATCGCCAAGGTATTCATATTCTCCCGTACCTGGACAATCTGCTGATCCTGGTGAACTCACATGATGTTCTCCTCAGTAATCTCCAATTGACAGTAGCCTTCCTGTAACGTCACGGATGGCTAATAAATTGGAGAAAGTCCTCTCTTATTCAGTCACAATGGATGTTTCATCTGGGAGCGCTTCTGGACTTTCACAGTCACCAACTTCACCTATCCCCGGACAAGATTTTGAAACTGCAGACCAAAGTTTGGCACCTCCTTCACCGTCCTCGAGTGTTGGTGCATTCAGCAAAGCAAATCCTTGGGCTAATGGTGTCAACATTCGACATGGTGGAATTTGCTCAGTTTCATTCTCATCCTCAGCAAAGACTGATTCTTTCCATATGGAATAGCTAACCTCATCGCATCAGATCAGAGATAGGAGGTATGGACTGACTAGGAGGTGTATAACAGTGTAGAGAAGGCCGCCCAGGGAGGCTCCTGTGTGGGGATAGGAGGTATGGTCTGACCAGGAGGTGTATAACAGTGTAGAGAAGGCCGCCCAGGGAGGCTCCTGTGTGGGGATAGGAGGTATGGGCTGACCAGGAGGTGTATAACAGTGTAGAGAAGGCTGTCCAGGGAGGCTCCTGTGTGGGGATAGGAGGTGTGGACTGACTAGGAGGTGTATAACACTGTAGAGAAGGCCGCCCAGGGATTTCGAGTAAATCTGAGTAAAACCGAACCCGCTCATCTCTACTTTGGATATACACGGTTATATGATACAAATAGCATGGGGTGTCCTGATGCCTGACCCGGTGATCAGAGTCACGAACATGTGCATTAAATCTGTTTTTTATGAAACAATCGAATTGCTACTAGACGTAATTAACAAAGAAATTGTGAGACATAAACTGGAGGGTGGATTAAGACTATTGTACGATCCGTTTTAGGCTGATAATGGGCCAGGTGATTCTTTTTTTTCATCATCGTGACTCATTTTGGCCCTCATTCCGAGTTGTTCGCTCGTTATTTTTTTGTCGCAACGGAGCGATTAGTCGCTAATGCGCATGCGCAATGTCCACAGTGCGACTGCGCCAAGTAAATTTGCTATGCTGTTAGGTATTTTACTCATGGCATTACGAGGTTTTTTCTTCGTTCTGGTGATCGTAATGTGATTGACAGGAAGTGGGTGTTTCTGGGCGGAAACTGGTCGTTTTATGGGCGTGTGCGAAAAAACGCTACCGTTTCTGGGAAAAACGCGGGAGTGGCCAGAGAAACGGAGGAGTGTCTGGGCCAACGCTGGGTGTGTTTGTGACGTCAAACCAGGAACGACAAGCACTGAACTGATCGCAGATGCCGAGTAAGTCTGGAGCTACTCAGAAACTGCTAAGAAGTGTCTATTCGCAATTTTGCTAATCTTTCGTTCGCAATTTTGATAAGCTAAGATTCACTCCCAGTAGGCGGCGGCTTAGCGTGTGCAAAGCTGCTAAAAGCAGCTTGCGAGCGAACAACTCGGAATGAGGGCCTTTGTTTTGTAATTTTTTTAGCAAATGATGGGGGTGGGACAATAAGCAGCAAATTGTGGTCAAGTAGGGTGAGGCTGGTGCTGCTTTTGTGGCCTGGAGGCTTCCAGACTGACACCCGAAATGAAGTGGGCAATGACGTGATCGGGGGAGGGGGCGATAATGTGCCTAGGGGCGGCCTGACCCCTAAATCCACCCCTGGTCAATATACATTGTACGTGTACACTGATATTATCGATCACCAGAGGGTCGGCGATAGTTACAGTATGTACCACTGCTTTGTACTGTTGAAATTAAGGGTCATAACAATGAGATGGTCACAATTCGATATGAGAAGCCCAATAACATACCTTTGTGCAAAGCACATTTTGACAAGATAGCCATATAAAGAATGATCAGAATAAGAACATTGCATTTAAGTTTGGGAAAGCGATCATGAAACTACAGTTTAAATGACACAAAACCAATTCTTATTAAATAGACAGAATGGTTGTCGTAAAAAACTATTGTGATCCAGCGTTGTACGCGCAATGTTACAAAGGACAGGCCAGTAGTGATTTACCGGGATTTCACTACAGTGCATACATGTACAGTTGCAGTTTAGACAGTATTTCTCAAAGCCTGTTCACAAAAAGTGGTACATTTTTTTCAAAGGGTCTAGAACTAGCTAAACCGCACTTGAAGAGCGTGACGCGTAATACCGCAAAATACATCATTAGACAATCCACAGCAGGCCAATATGAATAAATTACACAAGGCAAATCAAATGAAACAAGATGGTTTGGGTTTAATATATACAAGAAAGCAGTCGACAGCACTTCCGCCTTGGCGTGTGCCCCTTTTAAACAAAAAAAGGAGACGTAGCAGCTCAAATAAAAAAAATTGATGCGAAGGGTTGGTGATATTCATACACAATGAGTCCGTTAAAAGAGCAAAATCAGAGCTGGATCTTTTTGATGTCCCTTCAACACAAACTAGTGTGGAGAAAAGTGTATACGTCGAATATGAAACTTTTGCGGCGTTATCTGTGACAGCGCTGCTTGAATTTTATATAGCGGACAGCGGTGAACACAACTATGATCTGAACAACACTCTGATGTACGTGACCAGGGCCAGTGCAAGGTTTCTCGGCACCCTAGGTAAAACTTCTGCCCACTGCCCTAACCCCTACCCACCCTTCAGGTGAAAGGCATACTGCTGCTCTCCCCCATCCTCAGTCTGTTGCATGGCTGCTCTCTTCTCCCCATCTCCCCAGTCTATGTGGCTTCCTGCTGCTCTCATAAAAGAGGACACCTGCAAACACCTCAGTGAAGGACTACAAGGGGATTCTCTTGTTTTAATCAGATGTAAGGACATTCTGTATACTTTATATGGTGTTTTGCGCCGATCACTTTCCAATTTTGTAAGATCGTACGACCTGATAACAATCCTATACCCCAAGGGGCTCGGGTTACCCTTATTAATTACCCCATAGCGACTTTATTCAGTCAAGTGGACGTTTCTTTGGGTGACAGGCTCATATTACAATCCAACACTCTTTATGCCTATCGAGCCTACATTGAGACCATATTGAATAACAGCTCTGACGCTCTACCCACAAAGCATACCACAGGGTTATTTTACAAAGATGTGGCTGGATAACATAACACCCAGGATCTGTATGGACCAAATACAGGATTTATAAAATCTGCAAGGGCCACTGCGCAGAGTTACATAGTTGAATTACTGAGACCTCTGCACTGCGACCATTTTCATCAACATAAACTAATCTTAAACGCCGTTGATTTGAAGATAAAACTCACCAGAAACAAAGTCTCATTCTGCTTAATATCAGTGGAGGCAGAAGCCTCTAAAATACAGTTCGTCGCAGCATCGCTGTTTATGAAAGGAGTTTAGGTCTCACCGGCCATCTGGATCAGACACGCGCAGGCTTTGCTAAATGGAAACGCAAAATATGTGATTGCCTGTGTGGGGATGAAAATCTACAGTATGTCTGCAAGCAGTAGGGTGTTTAATATAGAAAATATGTTTTTAGGCCAAGTTACAAAAACAGTTAAAGCCGCGTTTGTAGACAACAAAACATTTTCAGTAACCTATGATCGGAACCCGTTACCTTTTGAACATAAAAACGTGAACTTTGCATCCCTCTACCCGCACCCTGCCAAGCCATTTCAACCAGACTTTGAACATGGTAATGCTGTGCGTGAGTACATTGTGCACAAACAGATTGCAATTAAGCAGAAATCAGATTCCGGTATACTGATAGACTGCAAAGAGTACCTCGCCGGTTACACGCTTTTCGCATTCAATCTATTTCCTGAACAGGAGTGTGTGGAACACCTATCACTAATAAGAACAGACAATCTATGTGCCAAATTCTGCTTTGCAGAAGCGTTGGACCAGACAGTCATTGTGATAATATACACTCTATTTGATGATATCATTCAGATTAATCAAAGGTGCGATGTGTTGTACGATTATTTATAAATTAAATCATTTTTTTTGCATATTTTAACAGTCACCATTACACTGCTGAAAAATGAACACATTACAGATAAATTGCATTCTGTACGTGACGCCAAGCACGCTGCATGTTTTTAAAGGAACCTCTCTGTGTGTTATGTTGCTGGCCGGTAAACTGACACAATACCCTTGAGCATTTCAAATCAATACATATACTAGCGAACACCCTGGCGAACACTGGTTGGCCGCTTATTTTAATGACTATGGCATTTGTTATTTTTTATTCTTATATTCTTACGGCCTCTCACAACACAGCACCATTTTCCAAAAGTATATAATAATATTTTTAGATTTTAATTCAAAAAGTATTTGTCACCAAAAACGCCAGTTGCAAGACTTTTCAAGAGATGTGTGCGGTCAATATTGTATTTACTTTATATTTTTTATGTGTAAAAACTACAAATATGAGGATTTCCTGACACGGTTTAGTAATGATACAAAACGTAATGATAACTTACCTTCAAACTTTGTAAGACTCATGCCAAGAAGTCATTGTTTGAGTTATACGGATAAATATATACAGACCTGTGTAACTTCTTGTAATAACTGCTGTTTTTGAAACATTTTATGTACAATGCATCATAACTATGATTATTTTAAAATAAAAAAACAATGTTTTAAACTTTATGCTGTGATCGTAAGTTTCTATAAAATTCAATGATTAGAATCAAAAACAAATCAGGTCTTTCTAAATCATAAACATATTTTATTGGATCATAAAGTTTATTTACAATAACATGGAATTCCTTAAAATTTTTATGGGTGGAACTACAAATATAGGACATTCTTGAAACAATTTAGTAATAATACTAAACAAATATTGTGGTACAAAATAATCACACAAATTCTAATGTACAAATAAATCAATATAAAATAGTTATCCATTATAGAGTCAACAAGTGTGAATCCTGAAACAGATCTACGGCTCTTTTCCTAGGTAGTAAGTAGCCATGTGGCATTGTTAGTCCGAGGAAACATAAAACATTCATATATTTTTTTAAAGTGTTTGTAGCAAGGCATTGATGTTACATTACCATCAGAGCCGTCATACTTCCCTGTTTTTTACATCCTGATTTCGACCTACTATATCTATAACCTGCTGTTTTTGGCATGTAACCTTTCTTCAGTAGGTACTATACATTCCTGAGTTTAAATAGCTACACCTGAGGTTTGTTTAATACTATCACGCCATGGTTTCAACATGTTAATATGGTAGATCTGTTCAGCCTCCTGCCTCCATTCCTGTTGGACCTTATAATTAACTGGCTCTACTTTTCCAATAACCTCATATGGTCCAAGCCATTGAACAAACAGCTTATCTCAGCTGTGGAAATTAGTACCAACACCTTGTCCCCAGGGTTGAAGAACCAATCTATGGCAGTTACTGTACATCAGGCCTGGCCAACCTGTGGCTCTCCAGATGTAGTGAAACTACACATCCCAGCATGCCCTGCAACAGTTTTAGCATTCCCTAATAGCAAAACTGTGGCAAGGCATGATGGGACTTGTAGTTTTACAACAGCTGGAGAGCCACAGGTTGGCCAGGCCTGCTGTACATCATAGTTGTGTTTTTGTCGCTGTTTAACTAAGGTACTTAGCTGTCTTAGCAAGCTGTAGAATTGTGACAGAAACTGTACCACATTAGGTTCTTGAATGGGTTGTTGTTCCCACCCTTCTCTTGACAGGTCTAGAACTCCCTGGGGTTGTCTCCCACACATGATATTAACTACATTAAAACCTGTAGGAGCCTGTGGTACTTCCTCTATTGAGAACATCAAATAGGGCTACAGCAAATCCCAGTCTTGACTGTCTTGATTGACGGCACATCAAATAAATTGTTTGAAAGTCTTGTTGAACCTCTCTACAAACCCATCAATTTGGGGGTGATAGGCCAAAGTTGTTATTCTCTCCACCCCCAACAACCAACACAGGTCTTTCATTAATTTGGGCATAAAAGGTATACCTTGGTCAGTTAGGACCTTCTTAGGTATGCCCACATGGGTATAAAGCATTACCAGCACTTGAACAATGGTTCTGGATTTATTATTTCTTAGAGGTATTGCTTTAGGATATCTGGTAGTATAATCTTATATTCCCTGTATGCATTGGTGACCACGAGCTGACTTCTCAATTGGACCAGACAGGGGGCGATCGGCAACCAGTCAGATTACTACAGTATTGATACGAGAGAACCAAAGATTGGACAATTAGACACTCCAAAATAGGAAAAAGAAGAAAAAAACACCTGTTTTTTACTTAAATAGATGGCGTTGTCCTAGTTGGTGGTGCGCCCAGAGCCAGAGAGTACGTGTACTGGGAAAAGGGAGAGAAAGAAGGCTCTTGTGTGGGCGCACTCTTTAGAAAAGAAGGAAAATTCCTATGACGTATGAAAAGAAATACTTAAAACATAACTTTTAATGTTGACGTTTATAACGAAATTACCCATATAGCTGATCCATATAGAAGAAAGGTATAATAATAAAGATTTTAAAATCTTCTGGTCTTTTTAATCACAAAGTGTGATTGGAATGGTTGTAGACATTTGATCGTCTTACCCCCATTTCCCCTGACCAGTACAGAATATCTGTATTGATGGGACCAAGGAGTGGTCATAAGGATTATTTGATAAGTACGTCCCAATAGGGCTACTTAAATTCAAAGATTGATAGTCTTCTGCATTCAAAAGGACCTGACTTTCTGACGTAAACCACAATGATTGGTCGTAGGCCTCAAATATGAAAGAATCTCATAGAAGTAAGAATTAGTGGTGATACTGCTGTTGGCGTCACAACTCACATAGGAAGGGAAATAGTCCCTGCTCTATGTGAGTTGTGACGCTAACAGCAGTATCACCACTAATTCTTACTTCTATGAGATTCTTTCATATTTGAGGCCTACGACCAATCATTGTGGTTTACGTCAGAAAGTCAGGTCCTTTTGAATACAGAAGACTATCAATCTTTGAATTTAAGTAGCCCTATTGGGACGTACTTATCAAATAATCCTTATGACCACTCCTTGGTCCCATCAATACAGATATTCTGTACTGGTCAGGGGAAATGGGGGTAAGACGATCAAATGTCTACAACCATTCCAATCACACTTTGTGATTAAAAAGACCAGAACATTTTAAAATCTTTATTATTATACCTTTCTTCTATATGGATCAGCTATATGGGTAATTTCGTTATAAACGTCAACATTAAAAGTTATGTTTTAAGTATTTCTTTTCATATGTCATAGGAATTTTCCTTCTTTTCTAAAGAGTGCGCCCACACAAGAGCCTTCTTTCTCTCCCTTTTTCCCAGTACATGTTCTCAATTGGACCAATCAAATCCATTTCAATTAATTCAAATGGAACAGAAATGACTGGTAGAGGTAACAAGGGAGCTTTAAACTGGGGTCTGGGAGCTGTCCTCTGACAGACAGTATATTCCTGACAATAGTTCTTTACCGCAGCATGTATACCTGGCCAAAACAAGCTATATTGTATCCGCCAGATTGTTTCTCCTCCCCTAAAAGCCCTCCACAGAGCTGCATGTGATCAGTCTATAGTTCCACTGGTACATGCACTCAGGGAACTAACAACTGTCCCATCTTTTTGCCTTGTACATAGGTTATACAATACAATTAATCATTCTTCAATATAAAATATGGTGTGCCTTCTGGAGGAAAGGCATTCTCTATTTTGCCATTTAATTCTACAACACCTCGAAAAGAATTAAAATCTTCCAGACTATTCTCCTCTGGCTGTTCTGTGACTATTACTAGTTTCATTATATTACTGCTCTAAGAGTAAGATGGTATGTCATCAGAGTTTCCATTTTCAGAATGGTTACACAGTCTTTAACCGCTTTGGTTTCCACGCCTTGGATACACTTGGAGAGACTGAATTCTGTAGACAGAGCACTCTGACACTCGGTCACTGGGTGGTCTTCACTGGCCTGGCCATCCAATATTTCATATTGTTAATACCAGGGAGTATGGAGATTTTGGGGCCACTCGAGCCACTATGTGTAAAACTCATCCAATAACTGATAGCTGAAATTGTACTTCCATGGCACCATGCACACAAAGCACCCTTACAGGTGCTAATACTTAATCCGCTTCTCTTGAGACTAGCCCTTTTAACACTATGGAAAGTTCACTCCCGATGTCCACAAGGGCCCAATCTTCTCATCCCTCAATTTGTATTGCCATTCAGAACAAGGTTGACTCTTTAGAAGAGGAAAGCCCGCTGCACATACTGATTGCTGGTCTCGCCACTTTGCCTGTCATGCAGTCCATAAGTTTGGAGTGCTTTGGGAAGTCACAACATATATGTGCTGGCTCCCCACTTTCATAATAGATTACTACAGGGTTTCTTATGATAGCTTTGGTTAGACCCTGGGTACGTGCCTTGGGCACATGTCGTGAGTCCCAGTCAGGCACTTTTGTAATTTTCCCAAGAGTGAGGTAGCGCTCAATAACTGTAACCAATTCCTCAAAGATCTGGGGTCAGCCCAGTGATCAATGGCCACTATCTCCACCACTCGACTCGCTGTATTAGCCTCTCGTTTTAACCAGCCTGGCCAATTCTGCTAGCTGGATTCAGGGTGCTTCTGAACATGTAAATCACCAGTCATGGAACCTTTGAGCATTGCTTGGTCCTGTCACCCCTGTACTAGCAAGTATGGTGGCCTTTAAATGGACATAAGAAGTACCTTGTGGTTCAGGTAGGTTAGTATAGGTTTTCTCATCTTCTTGTTGTAAATAGAAATAATAATCATGTCAAAACTAGTTATGACACTATTAACTGATATGTGACATTGTTATGAAATATCTTAAACCTTGATGACTGATTGACTCTATATGAGCACCTCATTTTAAGAGGAGAAACAGTAACAATGTGTTAATACCTACAAATCCTTAGATTAAATGTATCAATCAGAAATCTTTGGGATACAAGCAACATTTATTGATATAAATGGTAACAACTGGCATAACATCTTATGGAAACAGGAAGGGAAGACAAAATATAATATTCAGTGATAAGGGGCAGGGCCATATTATGCCTTGGGAAGGTCCGAGGCACTTAAGACAGGGGGCTTAGGGGAGGGGGTGTACAGTATATTAGATTGGGCATACCTCCCATCATGACCCATTCCAGGAGTGACAAAATGATCTCAACCTGGACTTCCCTCTTAATATATGATTGGTGTCACCTGTGTTGAAATATTTCAACAGAAGTGATTCCAATCATAAATTAAGAGGGAAGTCCAGGTAGAGAGCATTTTGACCGTCCTGGAATGAGTCATGTTGGGAGGTATGGATTGTGTATATTACATTTAAACCAATGTTGTATATTGGATTTAAGATAATAGTTTAATCATGCCTGGTTATGTTTATAGCTCCACCTAATTAAGAGACAACTATTTTATAAACTTTTCTTGTAATGGAACAAAGACAACTTAAACAACCTTAAAGTACACATAGAAAAATAAAATCTATAATTTATCTTGTGAAACTGTGATAGCAGCAGCTTCTGTACTACTAACACACTGGGACAGGACTCAGGAGAACTCTCTGTGTGTCTCCATCTAGACTCGAATGCTCTAATTAGAGAACAGGTTACACAGGACCCAGAGCCACAGTTGGGGAGGAGGAGAAGCTGAGATTCCCTGGCTCCCTTGCAGCTTTCTTTCCACTCATCCCTCTACTCTGGTTGGGAAGCTCATGAAACCTGATACTCCTCTGTCTCACTGCCTGTACTGCATACTGTCCTGCTCACATTCAGGGTGCCTAGTTCTGCTGCTGCACAAGCGGGAGAGCTAGTGATGTCAGTGTGCTCCAGCTGAGGAGCCCTCTAACACATGGGGGCCCGGGGTACAGTATGCCCTGTGTCCCCACTTTAATCTGGCTGTGACAAGGGGAGCTGGTGAATTATACAGAGGGTATTTTCAGGAAACAGTGTCTTGAGGGGGTGTTGCCATTTATATATTCACCCCACACAGTATCTAACAACTGCCATCCATAATAGTTTAATCTTACACCCTCTTATCCAATAGTGGAGATTGAGATTACCCAGGACTAAGCTGGAGGGTGCAATACTTGCAGAAGTTTACCCATGGATCAATATTATTTTTGCTTCCTTCTGCAGTATATGGACCACATAGGCTTGCTACATACCAATATTAGGGCATCACATTTTTTTATACTATAGGTGTCACAACTGTTTAGGACATGGAACATGCAGATGGTATAATAGGGTTCAATCAGAACATGGCATTTGTAGAAATAACAGCAACAAGACACTTTTCCATTATATCAGATAAAAGAGAGTGAGGATCACTAGGACACGGCATCCGGTCCATAAATCTACACTAGAAAGGTCTACAGTCAATGGGTAGACAATTAATGGTCAACACGCAATAGGTCAACAGGGTCTAAAGGTCGACATGTAAAAAGGTAGACAGTTCAAAAGGTTGACATGGTCAAAAGGTCGAAAGGGTGAAAAGGTCGACATGACAAAGGTCAACATACAAACGGTCGACAATAGTTCTGTTTTTTTTTTTTTTTTAACTTTTTCATACTTTACGATCCAAGTGAACTATGATTGGGAACGGTAACCTGTGCTGAGCGCACATAGACGTCATAGTGGGGAAGCGTGACCCGATGTGTTATATAAGTGATTTTTATACCTAACACCCACTAACAAATCCTTTACTTTCCTGATTGCATTATATTACTACAAGCTATTAGGGTGGGTTTTTTTTTTATAAACGAGGGATCTCTCCCACTTGTATATAAACTGCTCGATGCATACTACAGGATCGATATGATACAAATTTAAAGACAGTGGCAACTTATACCTCTTTTCAACTAGCTCAAAAAACACGGGTATATGCACGGGGGCGCGCATTTACCTGTGTTTTTGCTAGTGGAAAAGGGTCCCACTGGAAAAACCCGCATCAAGTGACCCGGGAATCCTACCCGGGTAGCTACCTGGGTAGGATCCGGGTAACGATGTGACATGGCTCCTGTTTACACTGTATGGAAGGGTGGCGCTGAGAGATCATGTGATCTCCCAGCACCGCCCCTGCCGCGTCACCAGAGCGTCACCAACCTGGCAATATGCCGGGTTGGGTGAGTGCAGTGGGTAAGGGGGCTCTGATGTGGGTCACAGCCGAGTAGCTCACGTGTAAGGCTCCCGGCTGCGACCCGCATCAGTAGTGGAAAAGGGTTATTATACTTAATTGTGAGACTACAGGGGGGCAACTTTATAGGTGGTTAATTATACGGTGAGACAATTACAAGTTGATACCTGACTGAATGATTGCGGTGCTAATCATGAGAAACTAAATAGAGGAGAAATAAGCGCACACAGATTTCTTTCTATAGTATTTTAATACACACTTTTTTCTTTTCTTTTGTAATTATAATATTTCTCTGACAAGGACATGATATGTCATTTTTAATATTATGAAATAAAAGGTATGTTTTAAACCTATAAGTGCTTGCGAACATTCTCACGTATGTACATTGACTGTAGCCATTATTCTGTTGTAGATTTATCTTGTTAGCCTGTAGTGTATAATTTGTACTGTTTTACCTTTTGGAATAATCCACTGTGGCCTTAGAACTCTTTGGTTCAACTACTTATCGGTGTTGTGTCCTCATTTTCCTGCAAGGGTTTAAAGCGTATTTTACTGTATAAGGTTTAAGAGTGAATTAATAAGGTGTACGCACTGTGGGTACTTTGTACCGTCAGCGCTGCATAAGGTTTAAGGTGTAACATCATTGCAGTGCTTTGCTGCATAAGGTTTAAGGTGTAACATCATTGCAGTGCTTTGCTGCATAAGGTTTAAAGTGTAATCATATCATTGAAGCGTATTTCTGTATAAGGTTTTAAGGTGTATTATATGGGTGCAAACGCACTGCGTGTGCTTTGTACCCATAGTGCGGCGTTTGTACGCTAAGTGCGTACACGGTACGGGACTCTGCGCAAATAGCGTACGAAGTACGTAGCGTGAGCTAGCGACCGCAGCAGCTCCATAGTAAAGGTGTGTTTAAAGATATAACTTTGTGTTGAAAGGTAATATTGACATTATCAATCCAAGCCCGCCCGTTCCCCAGACCTGAATCCAATTGAGCACATCTGGTACATCATGTTTCGCTCCATCCACCAACACCACGTTGCACCACAGAATGTCCAGGAGTTGGAGGATGCTTTAGTCCAGGTCTGGGAGGAGATCCCTCAGGAGGCCATCCGCCACCTCATCAGGCGCATGCCCAGGCATTGTAGGGAGGTCATACAGGCCCGTGGTGGCCACACACACTACTGAGCCTCATTTTGACTTGTTTTAAGGACATTACATCAAAGTGGGATCAGCCTGTAGTGTGTTTTTCCACTTTAATTTTGAGTGTGACTCCAAATCCCGAACTCCATGGGTTAATATATTTGATTTCCATTGATAATTTTTGTGTGAGTTTGTTGTTAGCACATTCAACTATGTAAAGAACAAAGTATTTCATAAGAATATTTCAGTCATTCAGATCAAGGATGTGTTATTTTAGTGTTCCATTTATTTTTTTGAGCAGTGCATATATGTATCATGCTTGTTATCAATCAATGATTCATTTTATAGGTCAGGTGTTTATTACCAAATTTAAATTCTTTCATATTTATCCTGTTATTGGATTAGCATACCTATGGCTGATCATTATAAATCTCCGCTTTCTAGCAGCCTGGGTTGATAACCCTTTTTCTCAATATAGCTGAGTGTGTAAAATACTGATCTACTTTTATTCATATATACTGTAGGTCAGTGTTAAAGCATACTTGTTCTTATACATACAGTCTCTAATGTATCACACACTTAAATCACAGATAGCCATGTAATGTACATCAATCATATACAGCCTCTATTTAGCTGCATGTATAGGTCACCAATCCACCTTATATTGGTATACAGATCAATATTTGATCGTGCTTATAATTTTCCTTGCAGTCTCTGATACATAGTACACTTAGACCAATAAAAGCGCTTCCATATGATATATACATGAATGTCGAGCCTGACTGGTAATAATTTACATTATCAATTCATGTCACATGGAAAAGTAGGACACATGGCTCTAGGTCCTACGTACGTTTCGCTTACTAGCTTTGTCAGCCTATAATCACACAGAACATCACAAAAATGGTTCCTGACTGTCGCTCACTTTGAGAATAAATCCTTGCTGCAAGCGGTATGGCTAACTTACTTTGGCACATGCGCAGAGTGACTATGATGAATGTGCAGTCAGCAGATAATTCCTCAGTTGTGCAAGTATTAGCATAGCGTACAGGACATCTCTGAATCAGCCCCACTTTGTGGATGAGAAGTCTGCATTGAAATGAAGGAAAGCTGGATTTACATTACTTTTTCTCTTTTTTTGCAAAAAAAATGAAATGTCAGTACACCCTTAATCTAATATTTTGTTTCCTTAACAAATAGTCTGACAGCTGCATTTTGTGCCAGATGCAAGCGGTGTAATTATTTAGCTTGGAGACCCAAGTAGTGGGCATTGTAGTAGTATAATCGAGATGATACAAATGCATGTATGACTTTAGGCAGATCTACTGAGGGAATTAAGTGCTTGATTCTGGCTATGTTTCTCAGATGAAACAATGAGGAGTATATTGTGGCTGATACTGGATGTTTAAGTGTCACGCCACCACTTAGGACAATGACAAGAATCTGCACATGATCAGTGGTTTGTAATTCTGAATCCCCAAGTGTAAGGCGAGTTGGTTGGCTATGCTGCAGTCCTATCATAAGGACATCTGTTGTTTTTTGCCTGGAGCAAAGGACAGGTATAGTTGTGTATTATCTACATCAGAGGTTCTCAAACGCGGTCCTCAAGGCATCCCAATGGTCCAGGTTTTAGGTACAGTATATCTACGGCTCAGCACAGATGGTTACATCAAATAGACTAGGGTGCTAATTAAGTCACCTGTGGCCAAGCATGGATAAACCTAAAACCTGGACCATTGGGGTGCCTTGAGGACCATGTTTGGGAACCTCTGATATACAAAGCAGTGATAGACCAGGCCAAGGTGTCTGATCATTTCACCCAGTGGTAGAATGTATGCTGCAAAAAAACATAGGAGAATAGAACCCTGTGGGACATCACATAGCAGTGGCACTGGCGATGGTGAGTGTTCTCCAAATGTAAATCTCTGTGACCTGCTGGTGAGGAATGATTTGAACAAGCTAAGGACTATGCCATCCAGTCCATACAAATGTTTTAGGTGCTCAATCACAATCCCATGGGCCAACGGTATCAAATGCTGTTGAAAGATGCAGAAGGGAGATGCAGTCAATTACCTACAATCAAAATCCCGACGGTCAAAATAACGACAGCAATTGACCGACTGTCAAAATCCCAACAAAGACAAAATCCCGACATGGTCAAAATGCCGACATTTAGAACAACGACAAGGTCAAAATGCCGACATTTAGAATGTTGACAGGTCAAAAAGTCGACATAAGGTTTTCATGATTTTTTCATTGAAACCGACTTGTTCATACTTTACCATCCCAGTGGACCTGGAGGGGGAATATAATAGTGTGCAGAGCGCAGCGAGCCATGCGAGGGGACACGGTATACTTATATGGTGTCCATGTCGACTTATGTCGACATACACACAAAACAATGAAAAGCCCTTGTCGACATTTTGACTTGTCGACATTTTAAATGTCGGTATTGTGACCTTGTTGGTATTTTAAATGTCGGTATTTTGTCCATGTTGGGATTTTGACCTTGTCGGGATTTTGACCGTCAGTCAATTGCTGTCGGAATTTTGACCATCGGGATTTTGATTGTAGGTATTTCATACCGATCCCGCAGAAGGATTAAGAATGAACAGCCACCTCTGTCTCTTGCCATTAGAAGATCATTTTACTCACACACCAGGGCTGTTTCAGAGCTGTGTCTTCTCCTGACTCCTGACTGGAATGGATCATTAATATCATGGGTTGTCAGGCGGGTTTCCAGTTGAGTTGTAACTAGAGATGAGCGGGTTCGGTTTCTTTGAATCCGAACCCGCACGAACTTCACTTTTTTTTTCACGGGTCCGAGCGACTCGGATCTTCCCGCCTTGCTCGGTTAACCCGAGCGCGCCCGAACGTCATCATGACGCTGTCGGATTCTCGCGAGACTCGGATTCTATATAAGGAGCCGCGCGTCGCCGCCATTTTCACACGTGCATTGAGATTGATAGGGAGAGGACGTGGCTGGCGTCCTCTCCATTAGAATAGATTAGAAGAGAGAGAGAGAGAGAGAGATTGTGCAGACAGAGTTTACCACAGTGACCAGTGCAGTTGTTGTTAAGTTAACTTTTATTTAATATATCCGTTCTCTGCTATATCCGTTCTCTGCCTGAAAAAAACGATACACAGCAGTCACACAGTGTGACTCAGTCTGTGTGCACTCAGCTCAGCCCAGTGTGCTGCACATCAATGTATAAAAGCTTATAATAATTGTGGGGGAGACTGGGGAGCACTGCAGGTTGTTATAGCAGGAGCCAGGAGTACATAATATTATATTAATTTAAAATTAAACAGTGCACACTTTTGCTGCAGGAGTGCCACTGCCAGTGTGACTAGTGGTGACCAGTGCCTGACCACCAGTATAGTAGTATATTGTTGTATACTATCTCTTTATCAACCAGTCTATATTAGCAGCAGACACAGTACAGTGCGGTAGTTCACGGCTGTGGCTACCTCTGTGTCGGCAGTCGGCACTCGGCAGGCAGTCCGTCCATCCATAATTGTATAATTATATACCACCTAACCGTGGTATTTTTTTTTCTTTCTTTATACCGTCGTCATAGTCATACTAGTTGTTACGAGTATACTACTATCTCTTTATCAACCAGTGTACAGTGCGGTAGTTCACGGCTGTGGCTACCTCTGTGTCGGCAGTCGGCAGGCAGTCCGTCCATCCATAATTGTATTATTATAATATATACCACCTAACCGTGGGTTTTTTTTCATTCTTTATACCGTCATAGTGTCATACTAGTTGTTACGAGTATACTACTATCTCTTTATCAACCAGTGTACAGTGCGGTAGTTCACGGCTGTGGCTACCTCTGTGTCGGCAGTCGGCAGGCAGTCCGTCCATCCATAATTGTATTATAATATATACCACCTAACCGTGGTTTTTTTTTCATTCTTTATACCGTCATAGTGTCATACTAGTTGTTACGAGTATACTACTATCTCTTTATCAACCAGTGTACAGTGCGGTAGTTCACGGCTGTGGCTACCTCTGTGTCGGCAGTCGGCAGGCAGTCCGTCCATCCATAATTGTATTATAATATATACCACCTAACCGTGTTTTTTTTTTCATTCTTTATACCGTCATAGTCAGTCATACTAGTTGTTACGAGTATACTACTATCTCTTTATCAACCAGTGTACAGTGCGGTAGTTCACGGCTGTGGCTACCTCTGTGTCGGCACTCGGCAGGCAGTCCGTCCATCCATAATTGTATTATAATATATACCACCTAACCGTGGTTTTTTTTTCATTCTTTATACCGTCATAGTGTCATACTAGTTGTTACGAGTATACTACTATCTCTTTATCAACCAGTGTACAGTGCGGTAGTTCACGGCTGTGGCTACCTCTGTGTCGGCACTCGGAAGGCAGTCCGTCCATCCATAATTGTATTATAATATATACCACCTAACCGTGGTTTTTTTTTCATTCTTTATACCGTCATAGTGTCATACTAGTTGTTACGAGTATACTACTATCTCTTTATCAACCAGTGTACAGTGCGGTAGTTCACGGCTGTGGCTACCTCTGTGTCGGCAGTCGGCAGGCAGTCCGTCCATCCATAATTGTATTATAATATATACCACCTAACCGTGGTTTTTTTTTCATTCTTTATACCGTCATAGTCAGTCATACTAGTTGTTACGAGTATACTACTATCTCTTTATCAACCAGTGTACAGTGCGGTAGTTCACGGCTGTGGCTACCTCTGTGTCGGAACTCGGCAGGCAGTCCGTCCATCCATAATTGTATTACAATATATACCACCTAACCGTGGTTTTTTTTTCATTCTTTATACCGTCATAGTCAGTCATACTAGTTGTTACGAGTATACTACTATCTCTTTATCAACCAGTGTACAGTGCGGTAGTTCACGGCTGTGGCTACCTCTGTGTCGGCACTCGGCAGGCAGTCCGTCCATCCATAATTGTATTATAATATATACCACCTAACCGTGGTTTTTTTTTCATTCTTTATACCGTCATAGTGTCATACTAGTTGTTACGAGTATACTACTATCTCTTTATCAACCAGTGTACAGTGCGGTAGTTCACGGCTGTGGCTACCTCTGTGTCGGCAGTCGGCAGGCAGTCCGTCCATCCATAATTGTATTATAATATATACCACCTAACCGTGGTTTTTTTTTCATTCTTTATACCGTCATAGTCAGTCATACTAGTTGTTACGAGTATACTACTATCTCTTTATCAACCAGTGTACAGTGCGGTAGTTCACGGCTGTGGCTACCTCTGTGTCGGAACTCGGCAGGCAGTCCGTCCATCCATAATTGTATTACAATATATACCACCTAACCGTGGTTTTTTTTTCATTCTTTATACCGTCATAGTCAGTCATACTAGTTGTTACGAGTATACTACTATCTCTTTATCAACCAGTGTACAGTGCGGTAGTTCACGGCTGTGGCTACCTCTGTGTCGGCACTCGGCAGGCAGTCCGTCCATCCATAATTGTATTACAATATATACCACCTAACCGTGGTTTTTTTATACCACCTAACCGTGGCAGTCCGTCCATAATTGTATACTAGTATCCAATCCATCCATCTCCATTGTTTACCTGAGGTGCCTTTTAGTTCTGCCTATAAAATATGGAGAACAAAAAAGTTGAGGTTCCAAAATTAGGGAAAGATCAAGATCCACTTCCACCTCGTGCTGAAGCTGCTGCCACTAGTCATGGCCGAGACGATGAAATGCCAGCAACGTCGTCTGCCAAGGCCGATGCCCAATGTCATAGTACAGAGCATGTCAAATCCAAAACACCAAATATCAGAAAAAAAAGGACTCCAAAACCTAAAATAAAATTGTCGGAGGAGAAGCGTAAACTTGCCAATATGCCATTTACCACACGGAGTGGCAAGGAACGGCTGAGGCCCTGGCCTATGTTCATGGCTAGTGGTTCAGCTTCACATGAGGATGGAAGCACTCAGCCTCTCGCTAGAAAACTGAAAAGACTCAAGCTGGCAAAAGCACCGCAAAGAACTGTGCGTTCTTTGAAATCCCAAATCCACAAGGAGAGTCCAATTGTGTCGGTTGCGATGCCTGACCTTCCCAACACTGGACGTGAAGAGCATGCGCCTTCCACTATTTGCATGCCCCCTGCAAGTGCTGGAAGGAGCACCCGCAGTCCAGTTCCTGATAGTCAGATTGAAGATGTCAGTGTTGAAGTACACCAGGATGAGGAGGATATGGGTGTTGCTGGCGCTGGGGAGGAAATTGACCAGAAGGATTCTGATGGTGAGGTGGTTTGTTTAAGTCAGGCACCCGGGGAGACACCTGTTGTCCGTGGGAGGAATATGGCCGTTGACATGCCAGGTGAAAATACCAAAAAAATCAGCTCTTCGGTGTGGAGGTATTTCACCAGAAATGCGGACAACAGGTGTCAAGCCGTGTGTTCCCTTTGTCAAGCTGTAATAAGTAGGGGTAAGGACGTTAACCACCTCGGAACATCCTCCCTTATACGTCACCTGCAGCGCATTCATAATAAGTCAGTGACAAGTTCAAAAACTTTGGGTGACAGCGGAAGCAGTCCACTGACCAGTAAATCCCTTCCTCTTGTAACCAAGCTCACGCAAACCACCCCACCAACTCCCTCAGTGTCAATTTCCTCCTTCCCCAGGAATGCCAATAGTCCTGCAGGCCATGTCACTGGCAAGTCTGACGAGTCCTCTCCTGCCTGGGATTCCTCCGATGCATCCTTGCGTGTAACGCCTACTGCTGCTGGCGCTGCTGTTGTTGCCGCTGGGAGTCGATGGTCATCCCAGAGGGGAAGTCGTAAGCCCACTTGTACTACTTCCAGTAAGCAATTGACTGTTCAACAGTCCTTTGCGAGGAAGATGAAATATCACAGCAGTCATCCTACTGCAAAGCGGATAACTGAGTCCTTGACAACTATGTTGGTGTTAGACGTGCGTCCGGTATCCGCCGTTAGTTCACAGGGAACTAGACAATTTATTGAGGCAGTGTGCCCCCGTTACCAAATACCATCTAGGTTCCACTTCTCTAGGCAGGCGATACCGAGAATGTACACGGACGTCAGAAAAAGACTCACCAGTGTCCTAAAAAATGCAGTTGTACCCAATGTCCACTTAACCACGGACATGTGGACAAGTGGAGCAGGGCAGGGTCAGGACTATATGACTGTGACAGCCCACTGGGTAGATGTATGGACTCCCGCCGCAAGAACAGCAGCGGCGGCACCAGTAGCAGCATCTCGCAAACGCCAACTCTTTCCTAGGCAGGCTACGCTTTGTATCACCGCTTTCCAGAATACGCACACAGCTGAAAACCTCTTACGGCAACTGAGGAAGATCATCGCGGAATGGCTTACCCCAATTGGACTCTCCTGTGGATTTGTGGCATCGGACAACGCCAGCAATATTGTGTGTGCATTAAATATGGGCAAATTCCAGCACGTCCCATGTTTTGCACATACCTTGAATTTGGTGGTGCAGAATTTTTTAAAAAACGACAGGGGCGTGCAAGAGATGCTGTCGGTGGCCAGAAAAATTGCGGGACACTTTCGGCGTACAGGCACCACGTACAGAAGACTGGAGCACCACCAAAAACTACTGAACCTGCCCTGCCATCATCTGAAGCAAGAAGTGGTAACGAGGTGGAATTCAACCCTCTATATGCTTCAGAGGTTGGAGGAGCAGCAAAAGGCCATTCAAGCCTATACAATTGAGCACGATATAGGAGATGGAATGCACCTGTCTCAAGTGCAGTGGAGAATGATTTCAACGTTGTGCAAGGTTCTGATGCCCTTTGAACTTGCCACACGTGAAGTCAGTTCAGACACTGCCAGCCTGAGTCAGGTCATTCCCCTCATCAGGCTTTTGCAGAAGAAGCTGGAGGCATTGAAGAAGGAGCTAACACGGAGCGATTCCGCTAGGCATGTGGGACTTGTGGATGCAGCCCTTAATTCGCTTAACAAGGATTCACGGGTGGTCAATCTGTTGAAATCAGAGCACTACATTTTGGCCACCGTGCTCGATCCTAGATTTAAAGCCTACCTTGGATCTCTCTTTCCGGCAGACACAGGTCTGCTGGGGTTGAAAGACCTGCTGGTGACAAAATTGTCAAGTCAAGCGGAACGCGACCTGTCAACATCTCCTCCTTCACATTCTCCCGCAACTGGGGGTGCGAGGAAAAGGCTCAGAATTCCGAGCCCACCCGCTGGCGGTGATGCAGGGCAGTCTGGAGCGACTGCTGATGCTGACATCTGGTCCGGACTGAAGGACCTGACAACGATTACGGACATGTCGTCTACTGTCACTGCATATGATTCTCTCAACATTGATAGAATGGTGGAGGATTATATGAGTGACCGCATCCAAGTAGGCACGTCACACAGTCCGTACTTATACTGGCAGGAAAAAGAGGCAATTTGGAGGCCCTTGCACAAACTGGCTTTATTCTACCTAAGTTGCCCTCCCACAAGTGTGTACTCCGAAAGAGTGTTTAGTGCCGCCGCTCACCTTGTCAGCAATCGGCGTACGAGGTTACATCCAGAAAATGTGGAGAAGATGATGTTCATTAAAATGAATTATAATCAATTCCTCCGCGGAGACATTGACCAGCAGCAATTGCCTCCACAAAGTACACAGGGAGCTGAGATGGTGGATTCCAGTGGGGACGAATTGATAATCTGTGAGGAGGGGGATGTACACGGTGATATATCGGAGGGTGAAGATGAGGTGGACATCTTGCCTCTGTAGAGCCAGTTTGTGCAAGGAGAGATTAATTGCTTCTTTTTTGGGGGGGGTCCAAACCAACCCGTCATATCAGTCACAGTCGTGTGGCAGACCCTGTCACTGAAATGATGGGTTGGTTAAAGTGTGCATGTCCTGTTTTGTTTATACAACATAAGGGTGGGTGGGAGGGCCCAAGGATAATTCCATCTTGCACCTCTTTTTTCTTTTCTTTTTCTTTGCATCATGTGCTGATTGGGGAGGGTTTTTTGGAAGGGACATCCTGCGTGACACTGCAGTGCCACTCCTAGATGGGCCCGGTGTTTGTGTCGGCCACTAGGGTCGCTAATCTTACTCACACAGCTACCTCATTGCGCCTCTTTTTTTCTTTGCGTCATGTGCTGTTTGGGGAGGGTTTTTTGGAAGGGACATCCTGCGTGACACTGCAGTGCCACTCCTAGATGTGCCCGGTGTTTGTGTCGGCCACTAGGGTCGCTAATCTTACTCACACAGTCAGCTACCTCATTGCGCCTCTTTTTTTCTTTGCGTCATGTGCTGTTTGGGGAGGGTTTTTTGGAAGGGCCATCCTGCGTGACACTGCAGTGCCACTCCTAGATGGGCCCGGTGTTTGTGTCGGCCACTAGGGTCGCTAATCTTACTCACACAGCTACCTCATTGCGCCTCTTTTTTTCTTTGCGTCATGTGCTGTTTGGGGAGGGTTTTTTGGAAGGGACATCCTGCGTGACACTGCAGTGCCACTCCTAGATGGGCCCGGTGTTTGTGTCGGCCACTAGGGTCGCTTATCTTACTCACACAGCGACCTCGGTGCAAATTTTAGGACTAAAAATAATATTGTGAGGTGTGAGGTATTCAGAATAGACTGAAAATGAGTGTAAATTATGGTTTTTGAGGTTAATAATACTTTGGGATCAAAATGACCCCCAAATTCTATGATTTAAGCTGTTTTTTAGTGTTTTTGGAAAAAAACACCCGAATCCAAAACACACCCGAATCCGACAAAAATAATTCGGTGAGGTTTTGCCAAAACGCGTTCGAACCCAAAACACGGCCGCGGAACCGAACCCAAAACCAAAACACAAAACCCGAAAAATTTCAGGCGCTCATCTCTAGTTGTAACCACTTTCTCAGTCACATTTCCTAGAAAAGGAAGGCTTGAAACGGGTCTGTAGTTGGTCACGTACATGTATAATCTTTAGTCTACAGTATTAGTGTAAAATAAATCTGTCTGTGCCCCCAATAACAAATATTATCACTGTGTCGAAAATTTTTATATTAATAAAAAGTGTGAAATTTTAAGGTGTTCCTACGAACAGCAAATATAAATATATATGTGAAAACTGCCCCCCTCACCCGTCCATGTATCAGTGCAGAAGTCAACAATTTTTGAACAGTGGAGAGAAAACAATCTGTTGGGTTTGATAAAAACAATCAAAATCCTGTGACTACCAGAATAAAGTATGTTAAAATATGACACAGACAACACACTTGTTGTGTAGCCAATGGCAGAAATATATTTATTACATTTCAAGTAGATACAACATGACTATATTATCCTAGCAAACATACACAGAATGATGAGTAGTAAATACCATGTAATATATGTATTAACCAGAGTAGGAATTAAAATATGACCTATTCACTATTTTTAATATATTAATATACTATAAAACAATTTCTATTTCCCATTAATTCTACAGTTCTGCTCATAATGACACATTTACTCATAAGAAACAATACAAAACCTCACAAAAAAGAAACATAGATCTCATTATAGCTGTAACCATTATATATTCAGGGGGTGATGCTGCGACCACATAATCTACTCATGAATTTGGGATTTCCATGCACAATAATGAGCGTGTGAGCAGTGGGATAAATTAGGATTAATAGAAAGAAGATTATATGCAGGATGTTATTGAGAAGCTGCACAGGTATGAAAAATACAGTTGTTATTATCAGGTAGAAAGCAATGTCAGTAATAAAATGTATAATTAATGACCTGACCGCTCGGACATGACCCTGGAGCTGAGCAGACGTTATATGAGAGTCTCCATGCTTCATCCTGAAGACATGACTCAGTAGGGATCTGACACTGAGCCCAATACAGAGAGAAGATATAGAAAATGAAAGAAAATATTTAATCATTGAGCTGCTTGTTGTGTAGGGATAGTCTCCAGTAATACGAAATCCAGACAGAATGGGTCTGTTAGTTGTATTTTTGGGAATGGCAATGGCCCTCATTCCGAGTTGTTCGCTCGCAAGCTGCTTTTAGCAGCTTTGCACACGCTAAGCCGCCGCCTACTGGGAGTGAATCTTAGCATAGTAGATTTGCGAACGAAAGATTAGCAGATTTGCGAATAGACACTACTTAGCAGTTTCTGAGTAGCTCCAGACTTACTCGGCAACTGCGATCAGTTCAGTCAGTTTCGTTCCTGGTTTGACGTCACAAACACACCCAGCGTTCGCCCAGACACTCCTCCGTTTCTCCAGCCACTCCCGCGTTTTTCCCAGAAACGGCAGCGTTTTTTCACACACACCCATAAAACGGCCTGTTTCCGCCCAGAAACACCCACTTCCTGTCAATTACATTACGATCACCAGAATGAAGAAAAAAGCTCGTAATGCCGTGAGTAAAATACCTTACTGCATAGCAAATTTTCTTGGCGCAGTCGCACTGCGAACATTGCGCATGCGCATTAGCGAATAAAACTAACTTTTTTTTTTTTGTGGCCGGTGATAATGTTACGTTCCTGATGCTTAGAACTGGAGAGATGTTGCGAAGTGAGTTCTGAGCACTAGGACGTGACGCTGAAATAAGGAGTGGTACGGGAATAGCCCCTAGCACCCTACCTCCGTTGTTTTACCCGTATGGTCAATTTACGCCTGAGTTACTATGGTTTCTTGGGCCCACGGCAGCCGCGTTTGAAGGGCGGATTAGGTCTGCCCAACTTCGTTGCCCCCAGGTCTTAGAGTGAGACAAAGCGTGAACCGAGACAGGATAATAACAAGGGGACCTCTAACTAAAACAAACAGAAGCTAGGGGCTACTAACTACCCTAAAACTAAATATATGTGCGGCACGCCGCCAAAGGAAAAGAACAACAAAATATACCACTGTCCACTCCCCCACACGGCACCACTGAGTTCCGGGGAGGACAGTGAAAAGTGGAAACCTCCGCAAAAACCACCAATACAAAAGTAATTCAAGGACTAAGCGGCCTAGGCCGCAACTCGCGGCAGAAGCCGCTACTCATGAAACCGGGAGAGAACTCCAACTAACGAGAACCCCCAGATGACTGCAACAGGTTTGCTTGGACAGAAGGATTCCCAGGACCGGCTTCAGAACTCCAGGACTCGGGAACACAGGGAGCAGGATCGACCAGATACAGCTTAACCAGGAACAGACGTAACCAGGCAGGAACAGCATACAGGAAGCTATCACCAGTGTCTGTGCCAGGTAGTGAGGGAGAATATAACAGGGAGCCCTCCAATAGCTGCAGCGAAGCCTAATTAGTAATGTCGTGCAGCTGCCCTGCTGCACGACCAGAGCTAACAGGTGTATTGATAGAAAGCAACGGGGAACGCGGTTCGTCAGTGGCGTCCCTGTTGCTAAGTGTCCGTCGGCTAAGCGCGCACGGCGTCCCAGCGTTGCCAGGGACCCGGCGGCTCAACGCGCACGGCGTCCTGGTGTTGCCAGGGACCCGGCGGCTCAGCGCACACGGCGTCCTGGCGTTGCTAGGCGCCGGGCGGGCAGGGACGGAGGTGCGACGGCCGTGATCATCGCTCGGAAACAGACCCAGCGGCACCGTGGACCGCGGCACCTAACACTGTCAGTCACATTACACCATACAGTAGTACCCCTTATACACGCCAGGTAGAGTCCCTTATACACGTTACGCCAGGAAGAGCCTCTTTTATATATGTACACCAGATAGAGCCCCATTTATACACACTGCACCAGGTAGAGACCCTTTTATATATGTGTTGCCAGGTAGAGCCCATTTTAAACACGTTACACCAGGTAGAGACTCTAATACATGTTACCCCAGGTAGAATGCCATTTATACATGTTATGCCAGGTAGAAACCCTTACACACATTACGCCAGGTAGATTGCCTTATACACAATGCACCAGGCAGAGCCCCTTACACGTTATGCCAGCTAGAGCCCCTTATACACATTGCACCAGGTAGAGCCTCTTATACACATCACACAGGTAGAGCCTCTTATACACATTGTGCCAGGTAAAGCCCCTTTTACACATTGCACCAGGTAGTGCTCCTTATACACATTGCACCAGGTAGAGCCTCTTATACACATCACAGAGGTAGAGCCTCTTATACACATTGTGCCAGGTAAAGCCCCTTTTACACATTGCACCAGGTAGTGCTCCTTATAAACATTGCACCAGATAGAGCCCCTTATACACAATGCTCCAGGTTACCCCATATCCACTTTGAATCAGGTAGAGCCTCTTATACATATTGTGCCAGGTAACCCTTTATACACATTGCACCAGGTAGAGCCTTATACTCATTGCAGCTGGTAGCCCCTTATGCACATTGCACTTGGAATCCCCTTATATACATTGTGCCAGGTAGCCCCTCATACATTTTACACAAAGGTAGAGCCTCTCTATATATCGAGTGAGAGAGTATGTGTGTGTATGTACTTTTATGTATGTATATGTGTGTGTGTTTGTGTGCTATCCACCTAGCTGCCTGTGGGGGAGGGGCAGACAGTGAGAGGCTGGAAGCAGGGGTCGGACAGCGGAGGGTGGCCACTAAGCAGCGGGAGGCAGGTTACAACCAGCGGGGGCCAGCACCGGGATGCAGACAGTGCGGTGTGCACAGCGGATGGGCACACAATTTAGATGGTGCTGGCAGTGTGACTGTGGCTGCACCCTCAGGCCACAGCGCCCCAGGCACCTGCCCTGTTAGCCCTCACCTAAAACCGCCACTGTTAAGAGAACAGTAACTAAAATGTATTTCAAAGAACAAGAAAATAGCAAGTTATCTTTCTTGTCACATTACTGAAATTTAACTTTTATTCAAAATACTGTACTGGAAAACATAAATCATGTATTAAAAATAAATTTTGCTGCTTCCGACCTTGAGGAATTAGCATTTATTACTTGTGTTTCTGATAATTACTGGACACGCCCTGTGACTGAGGTTATGGAATAACAATATATCCCTTTAGCATGTTTAGTAACATTTTGGCTAATTAAACAATACCTTAACCAGTTCATTATTAAACATACACTCTGTATGATCTGCACTGAATACAAAGTATCTTTCTTCTACGCTACTCCATGGCAGCCATTACTCTGGGATTTATCCCTACTCCTAGATTTTAGACAGGAAGTTTTTTCTATTTTAGGCTCCGCCCCCTCTGGGAATATAGGTCCGTCCGCCTCTGGCTTCCCCAGTCTTTTTCCTGTCTCCTTAGATAGTGACAGTGTAGTCGTTTGTTATTTTAAATTCAAATATGAGGCTTACCAGGAATTTTCCCGGCCTAATGCGCCTCTGTGAGCCGCGGCTGGATGGGGTTTGGCACCCGGGACCCATGGAGGAGCATTGTATTACTGCCTGTGGCAGTACAAATGCTAGAAGAAAAGGAAAACCATAATAATTGCTGCCTGTGGCAGTATAAATATGGAAAAGCACTGATTTTATGTGCTGAACACTCATGGACACGGAGTATATTGCATTGGTGGCAGTGTGAGGTACCTGGGTGATTATGGTGAGCTTCCCCCGCCTGTTGCCGCTGGTGACCGCCGGAGACTGGAGGGCGGAAGTCGCGCTGAGCCTGGAGGGCAGCGCTGGACGCGGCGGGCGGAAGTGCGCGGCCGAAAACCGGAAGTGCCGCGTATCGGTCTGCGCATGCGCCGCCCGGAGGCTGAGAGTCAAGGGAGGATAAAAATGGCGCGGTCCACCGCTGAGAGTGAGAGAGGAGCAGTGTGGATTATTACTAATAACAAAGGAATAAAGCAATATTGGAGAAAGGATTCTGAGGATTCTGCAGACATGGACAAAGAGATGTCCCCCTCCACGCCTACATGTGCCCAGGAATGGTAAGCAGCCTCGTTTAGGGCACTTATTATTACTTTATATAGTTAGGGTGCTTAGTGTATCATTTGCTTTGGTTGCAGTGTGTCTGATGTGCCTAGGAAGAGAACACATAAAAAGAAACATCATTTGACTTGTTCTGGCTGTAGAAAGAGTCTATCTGGAAATAAACATAGCAAGTTATGCGAGGATTGTGAAGCATCCCAGGGCCAATCCAAGCAGATTCAGGATCTAATGGAATGGATGAAAAAATCATTTGTGACAAAAGAGGAATTAAAGGAGCTTCAGGGGGCTAAAAGATCCAGGTCACAGACCAGCCTAGATGCTGCTGAGGATTCAGATAGTCTTGTTGTATTAGATTATGCTGATAGTCCCTCGCCGGCAGAATCAGAGGAAGCTCAGGAGCCAGATAGATCATTTAATCTGGATATAGTGGATGGCTTATTAAAGCATATGTATAGAGCTTTAAATATTAAGGATGAAGCACAGGAGGATGGCGCTCAAGATCCTTTATTTGAGGACAGAATTAAGAAAAGCCGGTGTTTTCCGGTACATAAGGTGTTAAAGGAGATCATGTCAGTGCAGTGGCAGACTGCTGACAAGCGTCTCAATTATATGAAGAGGTTGGAGCGTATGTTTCCGATACAAGATGTAGAATTCACTAAGTGGTGTGAATTACCTAAAGTGGATGCAGCTGTGGCAGAAGTAGTTTCCAAAACCACAATTCTGTTAGAAGACGGTGCGGTGCTTAAGGATGCGATGGATAAGAAGGTTGAGAGTTCCTTGAAAAAGGTCCATAAAGCATCAGCAGTGACGCTGAAGGCCGGGGTAGCGATGGCGTCAACAACCAGGACCCTAAGGCTATGGGGGAACAATCTGCACCGTGACTTGGAGGATCAGGTATCCAGACATCACCTGCAGAAAGACCTGGCTGTGATGATGAAGGCGGTGGAGTACCTGTGTGAGGCCTCTCTTGAGGTAGTAGAATATGCAGCAAAGTCATTAGCGGCAGGTGTTGCGGCTAGAAGGTCATTGTGGCTGCGTACCTGGACAGCAGATGTCCACTCAAAAAATAGGTTGGTAGCTCTTCCGTATGAAGGATCTCGCCTCTTTGGAAGTAAGCTAGAGTCCATAATTAGTGTAATGTCAGGCGGTAAATCCGCAAAACTGCCATTTGATAGGAAAACAAAGTTTAGGGCCTCTTCACCTAAACAACAGTTTAAAGAGGCCAGGTCATACAGACCAGGTAGGCAGTATGGCAGATACAATTCAACAACCACCAGGCAGTCCTTTCGTCAGTCTGGCAGAAGAGGAAATAGAAAATTCTGACTATATGAGAGAAAAGAAAGTGCCCCAGAATGCTGCACCAGTAGGAGGCAGATTAATGAAATTTGCAGGTCAGTGGCAGGAATCAACTCAAGAAGCCTGGGTATTAAAGGTAATCTCCCAGGGTTACCGTATAGAATTCATAAAGAAGCCGGTAGGACGGAATTTTGTGAAGTCAAAAAGCTTAACATCAAAAGAACAGATAATAGCCTTTCAGGGTATTATAGAAAACCTCATCAAAACACAGGCAGTCGTGAAGGTGCCGAGGGCAGAAGAGAGAAGAGGTTTTTATTCCAGGATGTTCCTGATTCAGAAACCATCAGGCGAATTCAGGGCCATTCTGGATTTAAGAAGTTTGAACAAATTCCTTATAAAGAAAAGGTTTCACATGGAAACATTGAAGACCATATTATTAGGGATAAAGCAGGAAGACTTTATGGCCTCTATAGATCTGAAGGATGCATACTTTCATGTGCCAATTCACCGGGACGACCAGAAGTTTCTAAGGTTTCACGTCCTTGGAGAACATCTTCAGTTTACCTGCCTGCCGTTCGGCCTGTCTTCCTCACCAAGAGTCTTCACGAAAGTGCTTCTAGCTCTAGTAGCACATATGAGAGTGATGGGCATAGCATTATGGCCGTACCTGGACGACTTGCTGATCTGTGCGAACACAAAAGCAACTCTGATAATAGCCGTACAGAAGACTCTTCAGATTCTTCAAGCTCATGGTTGGCTAGTAAATTGGAAGAAGGGCAAGCTAGATCCAACACAAGGGCTGCAGTTCCTAGGTGTTTGGATAGATTCGAAGAAGTACACGGTGGCATTATCAGAAGACCGATGCAAAAAGATTCAAGATCTTTCATCTCTAGTTCAGGTAGAGGACAGCATTTCACTTCGTCTGGGTCTGCGTCTTGTGGGGATGTTGTCTTCTACAATAGATGTAGTACCCTGGGCCAGGTGGAAAATGAGAACGTTCCAGTGGGACATAATCAGAGCGGTCCGTATAGGCAGAGACCTAGACCACAAGATAATCCTTACTCAAGGAGCAAGGAAGTCCCTGGATTGGTGGATGGACCAGAGTTTGAGGCAGAGGTCGGTGTCCTTAGCACAACCGAAGTACGCTGTCTTAACAACAGATGCAAGTGCCACAGGTTGGGGAGGTCATCTGTTAAGCCACACATGCCAGGGGTCATGGTCCACCCAAGAAAAACTCATGTCTTCCAACAAGCGAGAAATGAGAGCAGTGTGGAATTCAATATGTTGTTTTCAGATGCTGCTGGTACAGTCTCATCTGAGGGTGTTCTCGGACAATGTGACAGTAGTGGCATATTTAAACCGACAAGGAGGCACCAGAAGTCGAGATCTAGGGCTGGAAGTAGCGAAGATCTTGGATTGGGCAGTACAAAATCTAAAGTCCATAACAGCCCTTCATGTTCCAGGAGAATCCAATCTAGTGGCGGATTACCTGAGCAGACACGAGGTATTACCAGGAGAATGGGAGCTAAATCCTCAAGTGTTCCACTTGATAACACAGAGGTTTGGGTACCCTCAGATAGACCTGATGGCTACATCCCAGAATACGAAAGTGGAGCATTTCTTTTCAAGGTACCAGTCCCCAAATGCCAACGGGACAGATGCTCTCTCCCAGAGGTGGAACCTCAGCCTCAGCTATGTGTTCCCTCCACTGCCAATGATGCCCCGAGTTCTACGGAAAATCAGAGAGGAGAAAGCGGTAGTTATAATAATTCTACCTCACTGGCCAAACAGAGTGTGGTTTCCCACGGTACTCAGAATGGCAATACAGGGTCCATGGGTCTTACCAGTAGAACCAGAGCTACTACGTCAGGGACCAGTCTTTCACCCAAACCCACAGAGTCTTCATTTGACGGCGTGGAAGTTGAAAGGTCAATCCTGAGAACTAAAGGCCTTTCAGAACAGGTTGTCACCTTACTTATGAAGGCAAGGAAAAGCACCTCTTCGAAATCCTATTACAGAGTGTGGAGAAAATTTGGAGATTGGCTGGGAGATGATGTCGAAATCTCTAAGGTTGAAGTTCCTCAGATACTGCAGTTCTTAAGCGAAGGTTTCCAGATGGGTTTGGCAGTATCAACCATCAAGGTACAAATATCAGCGTTAAGTGTATTGCTGGATAGGAAGTTGTCGGAGGATAACCTGATACAGAGATTCTGTCAAGCCATCAAGAGGGAACGTCCCAGAGTCAGATCAGTTATGCCAACCTGGGATCTGAACCTTGTTCTGAACGCACTTATGGATTCACCCTTCGAACCTCTGCGGGAAATCCCTTTAAAGTTGCTTACCTGGAAGGTAGTTTTCCTCACGGCAATAACTTCAGCGAAAAGGGTTGGGGAACTACAGGCTCTTTGGGCTGAGGAGCCCTACCTGAATATTCTTCCAGACAGAATAATATTGAGGAATAATCCTGAATTTCTACCAAAAGTAGTATCAAACTTCCATATGAGTCAAGAAAGCATTCTACCATCTTTCTTTCCGTACCCAACGGATGATTACGAAGAAAGGCTACATATGCTGGATGTTCTGCGGGCAGTCTCTATATATTTGGAGAGAGTCAAAGACTTTCGGAAAGTTAAGAATTTGTTTGTTCTACACTCCGGAGTCAAAAAAGGCGAATCGCCTTCTAAAAATACGATTTCTAGGTGGATCAAGGAATTGATTGCATTCACCTATCAAGAAAATGGGCGACCAGTTCCAGACCACATTAAGGCACACTCTACGAGGGCTGTGGCTACATCCTGGGCAAGAAAAGCGCAGGTGTCGGTTAAAGAGATATGTGCAACAGCGACATGGTCGTCCATCCATACATTCACCAGACACTATGGCTTGGATGTCTCTGGTGGTCACTTTGGAGAAGCAGTACTGAAGGAAGCAACTGCATAAAATTTACTTTAAGCATCATCTGGGTTCTGTGTGGTTTATTTCCCTCCCTACTAGTATGCTTTGGTATATCCCAGAGTAATGGCTGCCATGGAGTAGCGTAGAAGAAAGTAGCAAATTATACTTACCGATAATTTCATTTCTTCAAGATACTCCATGGCAGCCTAGTTTTCCCACCTCAATATATCTTCGTTTTTTATTAGGCTCCGTCAAAGAGACACTCAAAAGACTGGGGAAGCCAGAGGCGGACGGACCTATATTCCCAGAGGGGGCGGAGCCTAAAATAGAAAAAACTTCCTGTCTAAAATCTAGGAGTAGGGATAAATCCCAGAGTAATGGCTGCCATGGAGTATCTTGAAGAAATGAAATTATCGGTAAGTATAATTTGCTACTTTCTTTAGTATACTGGAATACCAAATGGCAAATAACTGTGTAGCTTGTAAGAATGCAATACAGATTCTAGTTAGTAAACCCTGTAAAATGCAACAATAGATTTGAATGAGCCCCTAGTGAGATGTAAAGCATCAACCAGATTCTACTTGCAGGTTATATATATATATTATATTTGAGGACTTCCTTATCTAATATATCAATAAAAGTTAAAATATAGGGCCTAATTCAGACCTGATCACAAAAGCAAAATCTTTATCTAATGGGCAAAACCATGTGCACTGCAGGTGGGGCAGATGTAACATGTGCAGAGAGAGTAAGATTTGGGTGCGGTGTGTTAACACTGAAATCTAAAGTGCAGTGTAAAAAGAAAGCAGCCAGTATTTACACTGCACAGAAACAATACAACCCACCCAAATCTAACTCTCTCTTCACATGTTATATCTGCCCCCCCTGCAGTGCACATGGTTTTGCCCATTAGGAAAGATTTTGCTTTTATGATCAACCCTGAATACGTCCATAGTCTTAATTAAACTTCTTTAGACCTATAATAATCTGTAGAACATAATTAACTTCTGAATCCTCCAAAGATACAATACACAGTATAAATTACCAGAAGAGATTGATTATACATATCCTAGATTAGGGAATTTCTAAGGATATTGGAAAAAGTCTAATGTGATTTGCTATTCTCTTATTCTTGAAACACTGCTCCGTATGGGTGGTATTCATGTGACTGGCGGTCGGGTGACCGGCGGTCACATGACCTTCACCGGCATACCGCCCCCTCACTCTCCCGATGGTCAGCATGCCGACCAACAGGGACAATTTCCACTCATGGGTGTCCACGACACCCATAGAGTAGGAATAGAACCCGTGGCAACCGCAGGTCGCCATCCAGCCTGCAAGGGGCTTGCTACACTCGCCCCTCCCCGCCGGGATCCCGGCATCGGTATGCTACCGGGATCCCGGCGTCGGTATGCTGACCGGCGGTATCCTGACCGCCGGTCAGACATTCTACACCCCTCCGTATAATTTATCAGTGATAGCACCACCTTTTGTGTAGACAACAATATTAGACACAACAGAACACTATTAAATGGGTCAACAATGTGATACTGATGATAAAACAATAAGACAATACAAGGTAAAACAGTATAGTACAATACAGGAGACAAGAAACAAATATAGTAGCACTACAACTCTCAACCGGTGTGAGCTGAAACTTGCATCTATGATGCGTTTAGGATGCCAGCGGTCATGTGACCGGTGCTGGAATCCCAACACCTCTTGGAATCCCGGCGCCGGGATGCCGACCGCCAACATACCTTAGGTAAGTATGGGGTCACTGTTAGGATTAGGCACTAGAGGGGGGCTTAAGCATAGCCACCACCTTCCGAGTCTTAGCCCTAGCCTCCAACCCCAGAGTCTTAGCCCTAGCTGCCACACCAGGTGGGTTATGGTTGGGGACAGGGGAGAGGTAAAAGAATTATCCCGACCCTGTTGGCATTCTCAGTGTTGGGATGCTGATGTTGGTCATGTGACCGCTGGCAACCCGACAGCCGGTATCCCATACCGAACTCGTATATACTGTATTAGCATGGGTGCAGATAAGGGTATAGGTCATCTGAAGAAATGAAAACAACAAGAGTGTGGAGTCAGGGGGCAGAGAGCCCAAGAGGAGCTGTAGAGCGTAGCTGGTGTGCTGGAGAAATAGGAAATGAGAACAGGAGGGAGGTGGTACCTGCTCATTGAGCTTACAGTATAAAGGGAAAGGGGGAACAATTGGAAGACATAAGGGGAGCTGAGTGCAAGAAGCACAAGTGGAATAATTGGATGGTGAAAGAGGGTAAATTAGACTATGTGGTGACATGCATAACTGGTGGATGGATATGCTTTTATGAACAGGTAGGTTTTCAGCAACAGCTTGAAGCAATGCTTGCTGTGAGATAGTCTGATGTTGCGGGCAGCACGGGAAAAAATCTGGATTCATATTAGCAACAGCATATACATTGTATTAATTGCTATTGTAGCAGATAGAGTATTATCAATGTTAAACTCTCTTTTCCTTTTGTGTTTAAAAAAAAAATTCTTACTTCACTTTTCTGGGTATTTTTTTTTTCCCTTTGTTTTATTTTCTATTTTACATCCCGGGTCGGCGCCGTTTACACTGCTCCTGGGTGCAGTGTCTTCTGGCTGGCGCTTGGAGATGATGTCATCTCCAAGCGCCAGGAAAACCAGCAGATCAGGACCCACGTGGCATGGTCTCGGTCCCGTTACGCCACGCCCCCAATGCGATGCTGCCCACCGTCATGATAGGGGCAAGCCCAGCACTCTGGAAGCTGCTGGGTTGCCGCCAGCCTCCGCACGCACTGTCTCGGCCAGCGCTGCTGTCTACATAGCAGGACAGACAGCAGCGCTGACAGCATGTACTGTCTCTCTCAACCCTGCGGTCAGGGAGGAATGTGCTCTTCACATACCGTAAATGGGTCCTGGGTCGGATTACCCGGGTAACCCATTTACACTGCACCCTTACAGGGCTGGATTAAGCCTTGGGGTGGGGCCTGGGGCACTTAAGACAGGGGGCAAAATGTGAGTGGAACAGAGAATAGCGCTTGGTGAAGATGGAGGCAGCCTGGGTGTATTCTGGTGACTCCCAATCACCTAAATGACTAATAGACAGCAAATATTTGTTGAATACACCGTTGGCGCTCCCACCCTAAAAACAAAAGTCACGTGATAGTCTTGGTAAATAGTCCCAAAATGAATCCTATGTTTCACTTGAAATATTCTTCTTTCTTAATTCTTAATTCTTCTCCCAAAATTAATTCGAGATTTCTCCTTGTGTGGAGGTGTTCGTCATAGAGAGAAGAAATAGCACATATAGTGTAGTAGTTCAAATAAAAAGTGATATGAGCATTTCATGTATTTTAATTCAATAAATTCACTTTTTATTTGCTACTTAAGACAGGAGGCCCTGGTGAAGGGGGAGGGAATATATTAGATTATGCATACCTCTCATCATGACCCATTCTGGGAGGGACAAAATGCTCTCTTCCTGGACTACCCTTTTAATATATGACTGGTATCACATGTGTTGAACTATTTCATTAATAAAAAAAGGTATTTCAACAAAAATTATTACAATCATAAATTAAGAAGGAAGTCTAGTGATGTCAGTGTCCTCGGGCTGTGGGCCCCTTGAGAGAGGGGGGCCCAGGGTACAGTATGCCCTGCATCCCCCCTTAATCTGGCTATGCACCCTTACCCGGGTCATTTCCGGGTCCAACCCAGGTAGCTATCCGTGTAGTATTCCCGGGTCACTTGACTCATGTTTTTTTCAGAGGGAGCTGTTTCCATTACCAAAAAACCCAGTTCTATGCGCGCCTCCGTGAAAAAATCTGGGTTTTTTGAGCTAGTGGAAAAGGGGTATGACATAAATACATTAATTCTTAGAATTTCTAATAAAAAAGAGTACCCCATAAGGAACTTTCTTTTGGTTTGGAGTTTTTTCCATTCCAATTATGTGTCCATACACTGTTCTGGGAGTACCTTCTGACAAATGTGGTTACACGTTGCCTTATATGTGATGCAATACATTATACTTTGTAGCTTCTTTTCTGAATTTAACTATCTTCTGGATATGGAGACATTTATTGCGTGGCTAGATGCTCCTATAGTTATTCCCCAGCTCAGAGAAGCTGTGATCCTTGGAATTGTTTTCTCTTTGGTATCGTGCTCACTGTTTCACAAATCAGGGCACCTGTTATCCATAGTCACAGAAGCCACAGAAACTGTTGTGTCAGGGCCACCACAGAACACAGGGATAACCAGAGGAACAGAGTTGACAACAGCGGAGACAGCTAAGCTCTGCGCCAGCAGCTGAAGTCAGGAGGATTCTAGTAGATCTTCATGGGCATTGCATAAGTTTCTTATGGCTGGAGGTGACCCGTGTCCACTGTCCACACTCATATTTCCTGCATTGCCTTCTGAAATTTGGACCCAGCACCAGATGTGTATCTAGGGGTTTGAGCACCCCTGTCAAAGAAAGAAACTGGTGCCCCCCCATATTTTAAATAGGGAAGGTGAGTGTGCCCAAAAAAGGGGCATGGCCACACAATAGTACCAATTTAAATTACACCAGACAGTATTGCCCTATACTCATATTACACCACAAAGTAGAGCCACTTATTAACATTACAATACACAGTAGTACCCCTAAAACACATATGTGATTTTGTTTCGGGGTATAATTGAATAGCCCAAAGCAAAACATGGACAAAAATAGTGATAATATCCACTTTATATTTACAGAAGTCAATGGGGTCAGTGAGCGCCAGTTCTTGTATAGTTATAAGTTATATATATACAGTATAACTATATATATAGATATATAAATATATATATATGAAGACGATTAAGACCCTAACTAGCGCTAGATCAAAAAAGCTACACCTCTGAGAAATACCTCCTGTTAGACAAGGTATAAGAATTAAGATAGAAAGTGTAGAAAGTTCTCAAGGGAGCTAAACCACCTCAATCAATTTTCCCAAATGAATATAAAAATTATATTATTATCATAAAATCAACAATGAATTCCTTAACATTGTTATATACGTCTATGACGCAGATATATAAAAAAAACTTTTTCAGAATCACATACATCAACTGTACATATAAATATTGTTTTAAAATGATCTGAAGAGTTTCACTCTGATGGTATATACTACATAGGTAGAACATCCAATATTCAACCAGATCGTTCAGATGTATGTTCTGATCAGCAAAACAATTGGAACCCAACGCGTTTCGTCCGTTAGGACTTCATCAGGGGTTAATATCCAATTTTTACAACGGGAGCGATTACCACTGGTTGTAATTCTCAGTTTGTCACATCCAGACAAAATGGGGAATATAATCAATGTTCAACAAAAAAGATATCAATTTGGCTTCACCAACAAATATCAATACACTGAATAGGATGGAGTGGTGTAACAACACCGTCTGCTGCTCCTGACACTGCAGTGAGGACACAGAGCGCTGTCTGGCTGATCCCAGGTGATAGCACTCAGTTACTTTGTGTGTTCCCAGTGATTAGTCTCACCCCAATGTTTAAAACAGCAACATATAAAAAAGCAACATGTAAAAAAGCAACATGTAAAAAACAGGAAAAAACAGCAACAGTATCAAATTATTACTGGGATTAAATACAATTGTCTTAGTCAATGCATCTACGATGTAATCTTATACATTGACTAAGCAGACATGTATCCACTAACATATAAATAATAAACCTAGCTGCTTTCATTACATGATCGACAGTATGTGGGTGTTGAAAGGGGTCACCTGGGAAGAAATACACTATACGGTACCCCCTGTCATGTGATTCCAAATTTGTAGTTTATTTGTTGACAGGACCATGTGGGCTTGCATACGTTGGGCTAACCGACTGTGAATTTAAAACTAGGATAGCACAACATCGCTATGCCATACGTGAAGCCACCAAATCAGGTAGTAGCGTACAAACAGTGGCTCGCCACTTTATGCTTGACAAACACGATATGGCGACGTTGCGTTATAAGATAATTGATCATGTTCCTAAATCACTGAGAGGAGGAGATCGGTCTAAAAAAACTTTTGCACACTGAGGCAAAGTGGATTTTTAAATTAAATACACAACACCCTGTACTTTAATAATTGCCACTTGTGTAGGCAGCTGTAAGGCTTTAAAGAACTCCTTTATAAACTCCGCATTTTTAATGGGCTTACCTGCAGACCCTAGGAACTGCCTACTTTTCCAGATATGAGCATAGTCATGGGTGACTCCGTAACTATAACGGGAGTCTGTGTATATATTAGCAGTTTTGCATTTTGCCATTGTACATGCATCAGTGAATGCCTTCATCTCTGCCTCTTGTGCTGAGCACGAGGGCGAGAGTGGTTTCTGTATAAGTACTTCATCTATAGTGGTGACTGCATAACGTGTTCTGGATGTCCCATCCTGATAGTACCTGGAATCATCCACAAATAATGTAAAATCAGGGTCTGTAAGAGTAGTGTATGTAACATGATCAAACTCCTTCATTTCAAGTTTCATAAGGTCTAGACAGTTATGTGAAGAAAAAGTGTGTGTATTTTTTGTCTCTGGATCCCCATAAACATCTTCACCACTGTTTTGTGTATTCTCTTCATAAGTCTTACTTGCATCTTCCTCACAATCCTTACTTTTCCCCTCTTTTGAATCCTGCACTGGTAATAATGTAGCAGGGTTCAACACTGTACATCTTTTGATTGTGAGGTTTGTGGGCCCTAATAGGGCTACTTAATATTTAGTCAGTCTGGCAGCAGATAAGTGTTTGGTTTTGGCTTGGTGTAGGATTTCAGTCACTTAATGTGGGACCTGAATTGTGAGAAGGTGATCTAACACCAAATCCGCTGTTTTTCTCTTTAAGAAGTGCTGCTGCCGCCACTACCCTGACACATGAGGGTGCTCGATTTATTACAGAGTCTAATTTTGTAGAGTAATATGCTAAGGGTCTCTGTTTCTTCCCGTGTTCCTGGGTCAGGACCCCTGATGCTTGGTCCTGATGTTCATGGCAAAGCAAAGTGAATGGTTTGTCATATTGTGGTAGGCCTAACGCTGGGGCTTGAGTAATGGCAACCTTTATATCCTGAAATGCTTGGAGTTGCTGTTCAGTTAACTGTACGGTGGCCTCAGAATCTGAGTGCTTGTAATAGCGGCTGCATAAGTGTAGATGCTGCTGGTATCCAATCCCTGCAATATCTTACCAAGCCCAAAAAGGCTCTCAACTGTCTTTTTGTAGTGGGTACTGGTACTTTCTGTACTGCTGATACCCTGTCTGAGGTAAGGTGATATGTACCCTGGCTAATGCAATGTCCCAAAAATGTGACTCTAGATTTCACTGGTTGCAGCTTATCAAATGACACCTTGCATTTAGCTTGGTGCAAAAATGACAATAGTGATAGAGTGTCTACCCTACACTGGTCTTCTGTTTCTGCAAAACAAAGTAAGTCATCTACATAATGCAACACCTGAGTAATGGTGTGAGTTGGTCTCCACCCCTGTAAGACTAATGCCATGGCTTCTGAAAAACTTGATGGAAATGTAGCCCCTCCCTGGGGCAACCTTGTCCAACAATATTGTTTGTGGTCATGGGTAAAGGCCAAGCATAACTGGCTGGATTCTGTAATGGTACTGAAAAAAACACATTTGCTAAGTCGATCGCTGTAAAATGTGAAGAAGAGGCTGGTGCCTGATTGAGCAGAGTGTGCGGGTTAGGTACTATAGGTGTCAATGACCATTTGCTTGTTGACCTCCCTTAGGTCATGAATTAGGCAATACTGTGGTTTCCCTTGGTCATCTGACTTCTTCCTAACCGGAAATAGAGGTGTGTTCCAAGGTGACCTAAATTGCTTAAGAACACCTGCTTCTAGATACTTTGGAATCTGATCAGTGATTGCTTGATCTTGCTCTTTTGTGAGTGGATATTGCTTCATTCTTACAGGCACCACTCCTTTCTTCATTTGTATATGTACAGGATGTACTGCTAATTTACCCACATCTGTTTTTCCTTTGGACCATAGGTCATCTGGAAGCTGTCTAAGCCACTCAGGAATTGCTTCTGTAGAATATAGGCATGCTAATTATCATTGTAATCAGCAGAAGCTGCTTGTGCATCCTAGTCTCATAGAAATGAAAATATTAAGCATTTTCTGAATAAAAAATAGGCGCCCAACATTATCAGAGCTGGACGCGACCTGCATGGTGTATTGAGGCAAGATGTATGAGGACACATCTGTATCCAAGCAAAAGCAGAGGTCATAGGGGGAAATTTACTAAGCTCCCGATTTTGACCGAGATGCCGTTTTTTCATCAAAGTGTCATCTCGGTAATTTACTAAGCACTAATCACGGCAGTGATGAGGGCATTCGTAATTTTTTGCAAGTCCAAGTAAAAAATTACGAATGAATACACCATCGGTCAAAACGCGGCTGTTTAAGTATGAATCTCGGTCATTTACTAAGAAGTGCAAAGCAAAAAAAGAACAAACACTGCCGTGAAAAATTACAACTCGTAAAAAAGTGCTAAAAAAAACCAGACCTTTTTTTTTTCCCCGTGATTAGATAGGCATGCACGGATCCATGAGATCCGTGCATGTATATCAATGGGAAGGGGTGGGAAAGTGCTTTTTTTTTCAAAAAAAATTGCGTGGGGTCCCCCCTCCTAAGCATAACCAGCCTCGGGCTCTTTAAGCCGATCCTGGTTGCAAAAATATGGGGGAAAAAATGACAGGGGTTCCCCCATATTTAAGCAACCAGCATCGGGCTCTGCGCCTGGTCCTGGTCCCAAAAATACGGGGGACAAAAAGAGTAGGGGTCCCCCGTATTTTTAAAACCAGCACCGGGCTCCACTAGCTGGACAGATAATGCCACAGCCGGGGGTCACTTTTATATAGTGCCCTGCGGCCGTGGCATCAAAAATCCAACTAGTCACCCCTGGCCGGGGTACCCTGGGGGAGTGGGGACCCCTTCAATCAAGGGGTCCCCCCCCCTGCCACCCAAGGGCCAGGGGTGAAGCCTGAGGCTGTCCCCCCCCATCCAATGGGCTGCGGATGGGGGGGGCTGATAGCCTTTGTTGTAAAAGAAAATATATTGTTTTTAGTAGCAGTACTACAAGTCCCAGCAAGCCTCCCCCGCATGCTGGTACTTGGAGAACCACAAGTACCAGCATGCGGCGGAAAAACTGGCCCGCTGGTACCTGTAGTACTACTACTAAATAAATACCCCAAAAAAGACAAGACACACACACCGTGAAAGTATAATTTTATTACATACATACATACTTACCTTAAGTTCCCACGCAGGTCGGTCCTCTTCTCCAGTAGAATCCAAGGGGTACCTGTTGAATAAATTCTACTCACGAGATCCAGGGGTCCAGGCTCCTCGGGAAATCCAGGGTTAATCCACGTACTTGAAAAAAATAACAAAACGGTGTCCCGACCACGAACTGAAAGGGGACCCATGTTTGCAGATGGGTCACCTTTCCACGAATGCCAGAAACCCACTTTGACTTCTGTCTAAGTGGGTTTCTTCAGCCAATCAGGGAGCGCCACGTTGTAGCACTCTCCTGATCAGCTGTGTGCTCCTGTCCTCACTGACAGGCAGCACACGGCAGTGTTACAATGTAGCGCCTATGCGCTACATTGTAACCAATGATGGGAACTTTCTGCCCTGCGGTTGACCTAAAGTGACGTCACCGCTGACTCAGACTGCAGGACACGAACTGCCCATCTTTAATTAGCAGAAGCAGCCAGCTGGATCTCCAATAAGCAGCATAAGACGTCTGCAGGACAGCCCTGTCACTATCACACAGCATAAGACATCTGCAGGACAGCCCTGTCACAGTCACACAGCATAAGACATCTGCAGGACAGCCCTGTCACAGTCACACAGCTGCAGCTCCAGCCTCCCCATTGGTTACCACACAGACTTGCTGTTAGAGCCGCGGCGGGTCCTAGTGCCTGCCGGCTCTTATATCAAATCTGACTGACGTAAATAGCAGTAGTGCTGCTGCTGTTCTCCTTTTGAAAAAAAACTAAGTCAGAAATGACGGAGAAGGGGGGGGGCACGGCCCTGAGTTCCCCCCCTGGATCCGCCTATGTGTGCAACATATGTGCAAGGTACATTATGTGTGTCATAATGTGTATAAGGGCATTAATAAAGTTGGCATAATGTGTAAGGTGCATTATGTTTATAGGGATATTAATAATAAGTGTCATATGTGTAAGGGGTATTGCTGTATGGTATTATGTGTATAAAGGCATTACTAATGTGTGGCATTATGTGTATAAGGTGCTCTATTGTGTGGCGTAACGTATAGAATGGGCACTACTATGTGGTCTAATGTGAATAAGGAGCAATATGGTGTAATGTAATGTGAATAAGAATCAATTCAGTGTGGTGTAATGTGAATAAGGGTCACTACTGTGAGGAGTAATGTATATAAGGTAAAGTGGTACTACTGTGTGATGTAACGTGAATAAGGGACATTACCACATGATAAACTGTGAATAAAGTTGCACTACTATGTGGCATGATGTGAATTAGATGTACTATTGTGTGGCCATGTCCCTTCCCAAAAGACAACGTCCCTTTTTGAGCTGCACGCCGAATGTCTGCACTGTTCCTATTTAAAATATAGGGGGTATGAGCACCAAAATGAGAACTGCTATGGGTGAGTGGTGATGGTGCTGGGAAAGGGGCGCAGGGTCAGAGCAAGAACTAACAGCGGTGCTAGAGGGCATCAGACAAAATCTTGCCTAGGGCATTATATTGATTAGAGCCGGCTCTGCCCTCCAATGCAGTGTGCTCCTCTCTATATACCCCCCTGCCCAAAGCAGTGTGATCCTCTCTATATACCCCAGTGCAGTGTGCTCCTCTCTATATACCCCCCTGCCCAAAGCAGTGTGCTCCTCTCTATATCTCCCCCTATTGCAGTGTGCTTCTCTCTATATACCCCCCTGCCCAAAACAGTACGCTCCTTTCTATATCTCCCCCTATTGCAGTGAGCTTCTCTCTATATACCCCCCTGCCCAAAGCAGTATGCTCCTCTCTATATCTCCCCCTATTGCAGTGTGCTCCTCTCTATATCTACCCCTATTGCAGTGAGCTTCTATCTATATACCCCCCCTGTCCAAAGCAGTGTGCTCCTCTCTATATCTCCCCCTATTGCAGTGAGCTTCTCTCTATATACCCCCCCTGCCCAAAGCAGTGTGCTCCTCTCTATATCTCCCCCTATTGCAGTGAGATTCTCTCTATATACCCCCACTGCCCAAAGCAGTGTGCTCCTCTCTATATACCCCCATGCAGTGTACTCCTCTCTATATACCCCCCCTGCCCAAAGCAGAATGCTCCTCTCTATATCTCCCCCTATTGCAGTGTGCTCCTCTCTATATACCCCCCCTGCCCAAAGCAGTGTGCTCCACTCTATATCCCTCCTTCCCCATTGCAGTGTGCTCCTCTCTATATCCCTCCTTCCCCATTGTAGTGTGCCCCTCTCTATATACCCCCATGCAGTGTGCTCCTCTCTATATACCCCCATGCAGTGTGCTCCTCTCTATATACCCCCATACAGTGTGCTCATCTCTATGTCTCCCCCTATTGCAGGGTGCTCCTCTCTATATCCTCCCCCCACCCCAAGCAGTGTGCTGCTCTCTATATCTCCCCCCATTGCAGTGTGCTCCGCCCTATATCCTCCCTCCTCCTCACTTGGGTGGGACACTTACACTCTGCATATCATGGCTGCTCCTCCTCACCCCTCCAGCTGAACCTGCATGAGCTGCTGCCCCCGCTCCTCACCTTGAGCGCAGTGACCTTGTGTTTAACGATGGGCAGCTGGGACCGGACGGGACGGGTATCACTGCAGCTACTCACTGTTAATAGCTCTGGTGTCCGGCACCACACTACAGTGAAAAAGCTCTAAATAAACTATAGCTCCCAACAAACCTTACTGCCGGGAGCTCCAAGCAGCAAGGGCTGCTGGTTGCTGTAGTTTATAGCTGTAGTGCGGTGCCGGACACTGGCGCTTTTCACAGTGAGTAGCTGTGGTGCATTTCTCCTGACCAGGCACTACCCAGGGGGGCACACTAGGTACTGCACCTACTACGCAATTCTACACCCTGGCCATTGCTGGCACTGTGGTTCCGCACCCCTCCTCAGCTGGCGCACCATCCTGGCCAAGGGGTAGATACGCCCTTCCCAGTACCACATTACATCATTTATTGCCAGAAGCAAGCTGCAGAAGGCAGGCTAGAGGAGCAGAAGGTAAGTGAAATATTGGGTGTAGTTTGTGCTGTGGACATGGCATTGTATCTCAGTGTAATGACATTGGTCAGGAAAAAGGCTCATTTCTCACTGTCTTCACAAATGTTTGTCTGTTGGGCACGACGCAGCTAGCACTCACTGATACCCATATGTATAAATGATCTGTGTAAAATTGTACATTATATTGCATTGAACTGATGTAATTGACTTTCTGAGTTGAATAGCATTACCTTCACAAAGATTGGTGGACCTGATAGTCAAGACGTAAAGACCCCACACTCTCCGAATACCTATATTATATTTTGGTTCTCCACTACTTGTTGTTACACAAGTTCTAAAGGAATAATGCCTGTTACCTAAAACCCCTAACAGAGGGCCATCCAAGAGAATTACTGTTTCAATAGATACTTCACCAATACCAATAGAAGTGATACAATGGAGATCATTATTCTGAATCAAATACCACAGAGACATACCCCTGAAGAAGTCTCCAAGGAGACAAAACGCATAGGGTTACTGTTTTGTCTGAATGAGAATAAAACTGGGAATATCTGGGAATATCTGTATTCACATGAAGAACCATTAGTACACTTCCAAAAAATTGGAGAATTCTTATTATTGACAGACAGAACGGTGGCATTTTTATGTGATTTTCAGTTGTAATAAATTAGAGAGTCAACTTAATAAAGAGTGTCGATAGAATTCTTATACTTTTATTCATCTGTTAAGGGGGGCATCTACTCAACAATTATTCTTGCTGTGTCAAAATGTTTTATATTAATAATAAATATTAATTATATTTTAAGTAGATACAACATGACTATATTATGCTAGCAAAAATACACAGAATATATACTATAAAACAATTTCTATTTCCCAATTATTCTGCAGTTCTGCTTATAATGACACATTTACTCATAAGAAACAATACAAAACCTCACAAGAAAGAAAATAGATCTCATTATATCTGTAACCATTATATATTCAGGGGGTGATGCTGCGACCACATAATCTACTCATGAACCTGGGATTTCCATGCACAATAATGAGAGATTGAACAGTGGGAAAAATTAGCATGAATAAAATGAAGATTATTTGCAGGATGTCGTTGAGAAGATGCAGATTTGTGAAAACTACAGTTGTTATTATCAGGTAGAAAGCAATGTCAGTAATAACATGTATAATTAATGACCTGACCGCTCGGACATGACCCTGGAGCTGAGCAGATGTTACATGAGAGTCTCCATGCTTCATCCTCCAGACATGACTCAGTAGGGATCTGACACTGAGCCCAATACAGAGAAAAGATACAGAAAATGGAAGAAAACATTTAATCATTGAGCTGCTTATTGTGTAGGGATAGTCTATGGTAAGAGTAAAACCAGACAGAATTGTTCTGTCAGTTGTATTTTTGTGAATGTCAATGTGTAATGTCCATAGGATTGGGATATTAATGACAATGGAACATAACAGTGATCCCACTATGAGTTGGGGAAAAGAAGACGTAACTCTGGCTCTGACACGTAGAATAAGCTGATGGGAAACGTTCACCAGTCTGACGCAGTAGAAGATGGAGAGCCAGGCGGTGTTCCAGAAACTGACAGTAATAAAGTCACTTTGTAACATTATCATGAATAATAAAAGGCTTTTATCCAGCATCAGATATATCCCAAGCATGTCTAATGCACCATGAATGGTCAAGAAGACCTGGTAGAGCAGATTGGTCATCACCATAATACACTGGATCTTATCGCAGACTCCTGGATTACTGGTCTCTCTCCAGCGTCTGAAATACACATGTACAATTAATGCACATATAATGGTCCCTGATATCCCAGCGATCATTGTAATCATTAATATGGACAGACTCAGAGCTGCCTGCATCTTCTATTAGGATCTGGTGGTTCTGTGAATCACCTGTAGTAATGATTACTCTGTGGATGAGCAGCCTGTAGTAATGATTACTCTGTGGATGAGCAGCCTGTAGCAGAATGCTTCCACTGAGCAGGAGACTGAGATAAATATGAGCATCAGATGCAAATATGTTCTGTACCTGTATCACATATAGGATGTGCGCTGTGTGTAGAGGACGGTGCATATATAATAAGGTTATAGGATTTCACTCTGGCTTCATCTGATACCTGTTTATTTTATAGCAGCAGGATCACATCTAATGGATTGTTCCACAAACACTGTGCTGTAATCATGTAAATCATCAGGGAGGCCAGGATGTGAACACGGGAATTTACTAAGTTAAAATCTCAGCAGTGTTGGGGCCGTTCAGAATGGTGTAAGTGTTGCTAGTGTTAAAAATACGGGGGACCCCTACGTTTTTTGTCAACCGTATTTTTTGTACCAGGACCAGGTGCACAGCCCAGTGCTGGTTGTTTAAATATGGGGGAACCCTACATAATTTTTCCCTACATTTTTACAACCAGGACCGGCTCAACGAGCCCGAGGCTGGTTATGCTTAGGAGGGGGGACCCCACGCAATTGTTTATTCAATTTTTAACACTTTCCACACTTCATTTAATGTACACAATGAAGCCCTGCATGGATCACATTGACCCGGACGGGATTCATTATGTTAAGTCCGGCAGTGTTTTACTAATCACTCCCGTAAAACACTGCCCGACAATACGAATGACATCGACATCGGAAAAAAACGAAAATGCTAAATACGACAGCTTAGTAAATGACATGTAAAAAAAAAAAAAAAAGTTGCAAAAAAACAAGAACGATGTATTTCGAGTTTAATCTCCCACCAAATCCCTACAAATATTAACCTTAGTAAATATCCCCCATTGTATCTCCCTGATAGATTATGTGAGAGCAGTAACTAAATGGTATTAACAAGAGAATAATCTTCTGTTCCTTTTACCATTATCATTTTGATAATGAAAATACATATAAATATGCAGATATACAATGGCTGATATTGCTGCAGATTGATCTCAATGGTAACAGTAATATTTGATTATATTTGCAGTGTTCTGAGATATTTATTAATCTCCCGTTAATCAATGTGAGTACAGGAACGGCAGCATCTGATATTGTTGCAGATCGGGGTCTCAGTGATTATAATATATTATCACACTGTGATTCACAGAAGTTATTATGTTGTGATACTTTAAACCTTTCTGAAAATGTGCTTGATTTGAAATGCTTATGGCAGGATGTTCCATATGTAACTATCTCTCTGCACTTTTCCCTTTCAAGAAGGAGTAACATTTATTTGTTTAATATCATGTCAGCGATCATTAACCTGGATAAATGTGAATTGTGCCCGCTCCCTGGAGACACAGGCCGAACAAAGGATTCCAGATCTCTCCAAAAATCCATGGGGGTCATTCCGAGTTGTTCGCTTGGTAAATTTCTTCGCATCGCAGCGATTTTCCGCTTAGTGCGCATGCGCAATGTTCGCACTGCGACTGCGCCAAATAAATTTGCTATACAGTTAGGTATTTTACTCACGGCTTTTTCTTCGTTCAGGCGATCGGAGTGTGATTGACAGGAAGTGGGTGTTTCTGGGCGGAAACAGGCCGTTTTATGGGCGTGTGGGAAAAAACGCTACCGTTTCTGGGAAAAACGCGGGAGTGGCTGGAGAAACGGAGGAGTGTCTGGGTGAACGCTGGGTGTGTTTGTGACGTCAAACCAGGAACGACAAGCACTGAACTGATCGCAGATGCCGAGTAAGTCTGGAGCTACTCTGAAACTGCTAAGAGGTGTGTAATCGCAATTTTGAGAATCTTTCGTTCGCAAATTTAAGAAGCTAAGATTCACTCCCAGTAGGCGGCGGCTTAACGTGTGCAATGCTGATAAAAGCAGCTTGCGAGCGAACAACTCGGAATGAGGGCCCATGTGCAATAGATTTTTAAGAATCAAGTCCTAATGATTGAGGCATCTTATCAGGGGCATATCTAGCCCTTGGCCAGAATGGCACTAACCAGGGGCGGTCGTTAAGTGTGTGTAGTGTGTGTGTGTGTGGGGGGGGGTTGGGAGGATTGTCACCGGCAGTGCCATTGCAGCCAGGCGGTAGATTCAGATAATCGGTGCCAGATTATACAGGCGGTGCGGCAAGGGCAATTGCACAAAGTATCCCGACAGCCGGCAATGCCATCGGCCGGAATCCCGGCTCAATAGGGCTATTCTCACTCGTGAGTGTCCATGACACCCGTAGTAGGAATAGATCCTGTGGCGAGCCATTTATTTCTATGCACGGATAGGCAGCTAAACATTTGCCATTTTGAATTTGTATTTTTACATTGAGCCTTTTGTCTGTTGCTGTCACACATCCTGTAAATAACATATGATACATGTTTAAGGTGTATTCATAGAAAATTATATGCCTTTTTTTTTCTTTTTCTTTCCTTTAATACATACACTCCGAACTAGCAAGACCCTATTTTTGATTTTCAATGACTCACTTGCAACAGGCATGGTTCCCAAAGACTGACGTATAGCGGAAGTTGCGCGGATATTTAAAAAGGGAAGTAAATCTGAACCGGGTAATTATATACCAGTAAGTCTTACATCTATAGTGGGCAAAGTACAGGAAGGTATTTTAAGGGATAGTATGCAGAAGTTCATTGAAGCCAATAAAGTTATTAATAGGAACCAACATGGATTTGTTAAGGATAGATCATTTCAAACTAACTTATTAGGCTTTTAAGTAACAGTTAGTGTGAACCTAGATCAGGGTAAGGAGGTGGATGTAATCTTTTTAGACTTTGCTAAAGCTTTCGATACAGTACCACACATGAGGCTTATCTACAAATTAGGAGAACTGGGGCTAGGGAGCACAATATGCACTTGGATTGGAAATTGGTTGGATAATAGGGAGCAGCAAGTGGTTTTAAATGGAACTTTTTTTTAAAATGGATTGGAGTACTAAGTGGTGTACCACAAGGGTCTATACTTGGACCATTATTGTTCAACATTTATATAAATGATCTAGAGGTAAGTCTAGAGAGCATGGTCTCAATTTTTGCAGACAATACAAAACTGTGTAAGGTTATAAATTCAGAGGGGGATGCTAAGTCTCTTCAGAACGACTTATTTAACCTGGAAACAAGGGCAGCAAAATGGAACATGAGTTTCAATATAGACAAATGTTAGGTAACAGGGGCGGATCCAGAACAAAATGACAGGGGGGGCACCACAATAGGGGAAGGAAGGGGGGGTTCGTCACATTTGCTCCTGTGAAAGGTGTGTGGCTTTGTAACAAGGGGTTTGGCCTCACAGAGAATGCCATACCCATGATTCACGCCCTCGTTTTCATCACGCTGGGGGCATGGAATACAAGGGCAGTGGGTGACAGGATGAGAGTGCGGGGACGGTGAGTGAGCGGGGACAGGCCTGGTAGGGGACAAGGCAAGAGTGCAGAGACAGGTCTGGTAGGGGACAGGGCAAGTGTGCGGGGACAGGCCTGGTAGGGGACAAGGCGAGAGTGCAGAGACAGGCCTGGTAGGGGATAGGGCAAGTGTGCGGGGACAGGCCTGGTAGGGGACAAGGCGAGAGTGCAGAGACAGGTCTGGTAGGGGATAGGGCAAGTGTGCGGGGACAGGCCTGGTAGGGGACAGGGCAAGTGTGCGGGGACAGGCCTGGTAGGGGACAGGGCAAGTGTGCGGGGACAGGCCTGGTAGGGGACAGGGCAAGTGTGCGGGGACAGGCCTGGTAGGGGACAAGGCGAGAGTGCAGAGACAGGCCTGGTAGGGGATAGGGCAAGTGTGCGGGTAAAGGCCTTGTAGGGGAAAGGGCAAGTGTGCGGGGACAGGCCTGGTAGGGGACAGGGCAATTGTGCGGGGACAGGCCTGGTAGGGGACAGGGCAAGTGTGCGGGGACAGGGCAAGTGTGCGGGGACAGGCCTGGTAGGGGACAGGGCAAGTGTGCGGGGACAGGCCTGGTAGGGGACAAGGCAAGAGTGCAGACAGAGGCAGGCCTGGTAGGGGATAGGGCAAGTGTGTGGGTAAAGGCCTTGTAGGGGACAGGGCAAGTGTGCGGGGACAGGCCTGGTAGGGGACAGGGCAATTGTGCGGGGACAGGCCTGGTAGGGGACAGGGCAAGTGTGTGGGGACAGGCCTGGTAGGGGACAGGGCAAGTGTGCGGGGACAGGCCTGGTAGGGGACAGGGCAAGTGTGCGGGGACAGGCCTGGTAGGGGATAGGGCAAGTGTGCGGGGACAGGCATGGTAGGGGACAGGGCAAGTGTGCGGGGACAGGCCTGGTAGGGGACAGTGCAAGTGTGCGGGGACAGGCCTGGTAGGGGATAGGGCTAGGGGATAGGGCAAGTGTGCGGGGACAGGCATGGTAGGGGACAGGGCAAGTGTGCGGGGACAGGCCTGGTAGGGGACAGGGCAAGTGTGCGGGGACAGGCCTGGTAAGGGATAGGGCTAGGGGATAGGGCAAGTGTGCGGGGACAGGCATGGTAGGGGACAGGGCAAGTGTGCGGGGACAGGCATGGTAGGGGACAGGGCTAGGGGATAGGGAAGTGTGCGGGGACAGGCCTGGTAAGGGATAGGGCAAGTGTGCGGGGACAGGCCTGATAGGGGATAGGGCTAGGGGACAGGGCAAGTGTGCGGGGACTGGCATGGTAGGGGACAGGGCAAGTGTGCGGGAACAGGCCTGGTAGGAGACAGGGTGAGTGTGCGGGGACAGGCCTGATAGGGGATAGAGCTAGGGGATAGGGCAAGTGTGCGGGGACAGGCATGGTAGGAGACAGGGTGAGTGTGCGGGGACAGGCCTGATAGGGGATAGAGCTAGGGGATAGGGCAAGTGTGCGGGGACAGGCCTGGTAGGGGATAGGGCGAGTGTGCGGGGACAGGCATGGTAGGGGACAAGACAAGTGTGTTTTTACTTACAGCGTCCCCTTCTGTAATTATTTTTGTTATAGTCCCCATTTTTGTTGGAGTGCTCCACCTGCTTTTGTTTTTTCTTATAGTGCTCCCCCTTTTCTGTTTTTTGTTATAGACCCCTCAGCTCCTGTCAGTGTGTTTTTTTTTATAGTGCCCTCTGTCAATTTCATTCTGGTGCCCTGCTGTGGTGCCAATCTCCTCTCCTTCACCCCCCCCCATCCCCTCCGCTGTGGTGCCAGTTGCCAACCCCCCCCCCCATCAGTGCAAGGGGGGGTGTTCTTACCTCTGCATCCCCGTGGGCGCCATCCAAAGCAAGGTGCGGTGTCCACACTTCTGTAATACCCGGCTGTATCCTCAATGGTGATGCATTACTGGGTGAAGGCGTGGCCCACAGCCATGCCTCCTCCCAGTTATATATCACCAGTTAAGAGACAGCCGGCTAGCACAGAAAAGGGTGACAACGCCTCATGTTTGGGGGGGTCAAGCTGCCCCCCCACCCCCCCGTTCCGATGCATATGCCCTCTGTCCCCCATTCTGTTTCAGCATCTACCTGTCCCCCGACGTCCACCCACCTCACAGCAGCAAAGCCTTTTATCTTCTCCCGGCTCCTCTGTCAGGCTGTGGCGTCCTTATTACAGCAGATGTGTGACATTGCCGGGAGCTGGGACTGGTGCTGCTATAAGGGACCATCACAAAGCCAGTGCACATAGCTGCACGTGTGGGGGTGGGGGTGGGGGTGGGTGTGATGTGACCGCAGCAGCCTCACCCTTATATCCCCCATGCAGCTAAAGAGAAAGTAAAAAAAATCTTCTAAATGACAGGGGGGGCTCGTGCCTGGGTGCCCCCCCCCCCCTGGATCCACCACTGTTAGGTAATACTCTTTGGTAGCAAGAACAAGAACACTACCTACATACTGTACTAAATGGGGAAAAACTAGGGGTCTCTGTACTGGAAAAGATCTAGGTGTTCACATTGATAACAAACTGAGCAGTAGTACCCAAAGTAGGAATGCAGCAAATAAGGCAAACAAGGTATTAGTATGCATAAAGCGGGAAATTGATGCAAGGAATAAGAGTGTTATACTCCCATTATATAAATCACTAGTGAGGCCACATCTTGAATATTGTGCACAATTATGTGCACCTTTCTACAAGTAGGATATCCTGGAACTAGAAAAGGTTCAGAGACGGGCGACCAAATTGATTAAGGGGATGGAGACGTTCGAATACGAGAAAAGGCTTACTAGGCTAGGCATGTTTACATTGGAGAAAATGAGATTAAGAAGGGACAAGATTAACATGTACAAATATATAAGGGGACAATACTCAGAGCTATTTTATCTTGACTAGCTGAGGCATGAGTCGCGATCGGGCATACACAGTGTTCCTAGTCATAGAGAGGCGTGCCTAGTCGTAGGGAGGCACATAGAGCATTTGGCGTTACCTTTGAGTGAAATACCTGCAATCATCCACCAGATGTCGCTTTTTAAAATCACCAATGCGCATGCGTGTGGTCTCCATTAAAATACAATACTGAACTACAGCGTAAGGACTACTTTACTGGTGCGTCTCATTACGCTACATTATGCTACAGTATGTCATACAGTATATAACAGTATATACAGTACAGATGCAATTAGTACAGCATATACAGATGCAAACAAACATATTACAGGTACAGTATGGTCTATTGATGTTAGGAATATGAGAGCGTCCAAATCCTGTAGTTTTAAGTATAATGGGGAGAGATAAAAGCTCCTCCCTAAGTTCCTGGATGCCAAATCCCTGTGTGAATAGTTTATACAGACGCATATGAATGTGTTAAAATACTTGTCTATGCAGACGCAACTAATGTGTGAAAGGAATAATGTAGCTCATTGACTTTACAGTATGTACAGTGCACTAAATGAGTGTCCGAGTCCCCTAACGGCATAAACGAACACCAATGGGAAAGAATCAATGCTTGCATTACTTTTACACATGAACTTGTGTATCTTCCATGCAGTGATGTGGGCTAGCGGTGAGGGCTCCCAACTCCCATGCTGAGGATCCCGGGTTTGATTCCCAAAGTGCCAATCTATATTTTTTTTTCCCTGACATTCACTTTATTAATTTTTTTTCTGTGTAATCCATTGTAAAACATTCAGTGGAAGGGTGCACAAAGGTTTCACATAAATCAGGGTAAATCTGCAGGTGTGACTCATTCTACTATCTATAATACACAGCGGTAATTAGCACCTGTAGACATACAGTACCAGTAAATATAAATTAGTGTATTCTGACGCAACTAACTGTTCGAGCATCACAGTACTGTAGATCGTCGGCGTTAGATAATCTCTGTTGCACTTTATACAACTCGGTAATTTACTAAGAATTTGTATTCTCAATCACTGCTTACAATAGCCAAACACTGCCGGGAAAGCATAGAGTTCATAAAAAAGGAGCTTTCAAATAGACCTGCTTTTTGCTGGCGTGTTCAGATAGTCATGCACGGATCATTGAGATCCGTGCATGCTTCTCTGTGGTAAAGGATCAGAAATAGATAAAAATGTAAAAAAAAAATGTGTGGGGTCCCCCTTCCTAAACATAACTAGCCTGGGGTTCTTAGAGACGATCTTGGTAGTTTAAATACCGGGGGAAAATTTACTGAGGACCCCCTGTATATAGAGAACCAGCTGGAGTACATTCTGTCTTATTTTTCTTGACGCTGGAAACAACAATCTCCTACATAATAGCCCAGATCTGTGACTTTGTGACTCATTTGCTAACGCTGGGCGGAGTCACAACACTGGGCGGAGTTAGTCAAATGAGTCACAGATCTGGCCAAATCTACAGGAGACTAGGAGCAGAAGCAGATGGTATGGGCATGGCACAGGCAGGGGTGCATACCTCCCAGCTTTCTTCAGGAGCTTTCTTCAGGCAGAAGGAGGGACACACACTCAGCGAAAAGGGAGCGTGGCTTCACGGGAGGGCCCCCGTTTTCGTCAGTGAGCTGCTTGCATGCCCCCAGGGGCTGATTATGAGTCCGGGGGGCCCAGGGCACTTGAGACAGGGGGCCCTATCACATTGCTGTGCCTGCTGTGAGGTTGGGGGCGTGGCCTAATTGTGGCCCGTGCGGCCACGCCCCCTTATGCAAATTCAAAAAAATATGGGATTTTGGCCCCTCAGCTAGGGCTAAATCCAGAGGAGGTGGTCGCTCCCCCCTACACACCCGCATAGGCAGTAGAAAGCAGGGAGACTGCTGCCTCCCTGTAACACCACAGACCTTCCAATACGCAGCAGCGTGTGCTGACTGTAACACAATGTTGCCGTTGTTGCTGGCAGGACGGGGGAGCTTCTGAGCCGGGGGGCCCCCTAAAACTGTGGGGCCAACGGTAAGTACCACCTGCCCCCCCCCCCCTTAATCCGGCTCTGCTGCTGGAACCCCCCTTAATCCGTACCCCCTGATGCCCCCTCTCCCTCTGTCTCCACTATTCACCGCTGCTCTGCTAAGCAGAACAGCGAGTACAGGAGCTTTCCAACTGCCCCCCCACCCCCCCCCACCACCGCGGGACACTGCGACCCGGGGGTGGGGCAGCGGGACAGACCCCAAAAAATGGGACTGTCCCACGAAATTCGGGACATTTGGGAGGTATAAGGGCGTGTGAGGGGTATGTCATACAGACAGATGGGCACCGGCTCACTGTGTGCTTGACCCCCCACATCGGCATACTCAGCAGGGTCTCTCTGGCACGGAGGAGCGTCACTTTCTGGCACACTCCATGCTTCTTAGCTGCAGTTTTGTGGGGCACCTGCCGCTGTGCAGGTTCTGTACTGCCTCTGTTTTCTCCTGCCCCAGCAACCCCACCGCTAGCTGCAGCGCTGCCGCCCGCAGTGAGGAGCGCCCAGCTCCTTCAAACACTTTAGCTGGCGGATAGCGCTGCAGAAGTCCGAGCTGCTTGCAGGCTCCGACCCACTCCTCCCTCCAGCCGCAGCATCTCCTGGGAGCTATCCAGTCACTTCCACTCTCCCCTTACCACAGTGCCCGGCAGCCGCAAAGTCCGCGCCACGTGCATGCTATGACCCCCTCCTCCCTCCAGCCGCAGTATCTCCTGGGGGCTAACCAGTCACTCCCAGTCTCCCCTTACCACAGTGCCCTGCAGCTGCGCAAGGTCTGCGGTGTGTGACTGAGGAGCGGGGGGAGGGATGCGGACGGGCAGAGGAAGCAGGACTCCAGCCTGAGAGAGTCAGCCATGCCAGGTCTCTAGCAGCATCAGATTCCAACAGGTTGGAGTGGAACAGCAGCAGCCAGCAGCAGTGACTCCGGTAAGACACATCTGTCTGTCACCATTGTTCTGTCCCTAACACCAATCTCTCCCGTACCCTGTGTTCTGTCATATCCTTGCCCTGCCACCCTTATCCTGGCCCTTTCACCCTTATCCTGGCCCTTTCACCCTTATCCTGGCCCTGTCACCCTTATGCTGGCCCTGTTACACCTATCCTGGCCCTGTCACCCCTGTGCTTGCCCTGTAAACCCTATACTGGCCCCGTCACCCCTGTCCTGGTCCTGCCGCCCCTACCCTTGCCCTGACACCCCTATCCTGTCCTTGTCATTTCTGTCCTGGCCCCGTCATCCCTGTCCTGGCCCCGTCACCCCTGTCCTGGCACCGTCACCCCTGTTCTGACCCTGTCACCCCTGTACTGGACCCATCAACCCTGTTCTGACCCTGTCACACCTGTCCTGGCCCTGTTACTGTATACCCTCCAACTACCTTATTGGCAGGTACAATACCCGCAGTGCCTCCAGACCTCTCCCCAATGCACCACACCTCCGCACCTTCCCCTCCACCACATGCGGCACTCCACCCCTCCCCCACATGCTGTGCCTCCAGACCCCCTACACCACCCATGGCTCCCACTCCTCCGCCCCTTCACCACCCACAGCACCTCCAGGCCCCCTCCACCATTCACCCCCTTATATGTCTCCCCCCACACCTGCCCCCTCCACCCGCAGCATCTGCAGACACCCTCCTCCATCTGCGGTCCCTCCCTCACCCACCCCTCCCCCACCAATGGCACCCCCGCACCTGCCCCTCCACCACATGTAGCACCTCCGGACCTCCTTCCCCATCCGTCGCACCACCCATACCTGCCCCTACCCTACCCATGGTGCCTGCGGTCCCCTACTCCACCCCCGACACTCCCGTCTGTTCCCATCCCACAGCACCTCCGGAACCCTTCACCCATCCACAACTTCTCCACACCTGCCCCTCTCCCACCCGTGGCACCCCTGCCCCTCCCCCACCTGCAGTGCCTCCGGACCTCTCCCCCATCTGCATCCCCCACTCCTCTGCCCCTCCCCCACCCGCAGCACCTCCTGAACCTTCTCCATCCAGGCCCCACCCTCACTTCTGCCCCCCCTCCACCCGCAGCATCTACAGACACCATCCGCAGTCCCCCCCCGCACCCGCTACATTCTGTACATCGTGCCCTGCAGGTGCTGTTCACGCCATCGCAAGGGGCTGCTCCTCCTTCACCATCGCACGCCCTTTCATTGTGCAATATTTAACCACTAACAAAGGAATGCAGGTAATACTCAATATAATACAAATATTAAACCCCAGAAAGGCATGCAAGGGTTAAGGGGGCGTAGCCCCTTGCAACGGTGTGAAGAGCGCCCGTAGGGCGCGATGATGCACCTAGTTACCAATATATTGCTACATTTGTGTCAGTGAACGGCAGCACATAATCTTAAGGGAGTCTATAATATTGAACTGAATTGTAAGCAACAATTACCAGTAAATGCTACATTTGTATCAATGAACAGCAGCATGCAATGCAAAGGCAGGTAATAGCACTGAACTGAGGAATAAACCCAGAGTACTGCTCAATCAATTCAACACATGAACTATATGTAAATTCACAAATGGATGCATATAGGTGGTAATTAATAACATCTAGCTGAGATATAAGTACCTGTTGCTGCACAGCTAATAAATTCTAAACAGTATATTTGAATTCATACATTTACAGTATAATAGATATTTACCAATGCAAAGATCTTAGTGGCTTTTACCATCTGACTTTCAGGGAACACAGTGGGTTATAACGTTTGGATTAATGTTGTGAATTTAAAAACTGTTTAAATGGATTCACCGTATACAGTATATATATACTGTACATACCTTATTACTACAAATACTTGTTATAAAAATAAGGATCAATGGTATGAACCTGGGGATTGAATATACTCACAAGTATTATGTTCTTCATACTTACCCATAGAAGTCCCACAATTCGATAATTATTGTGCTCCATCCTCATTTATTGCACAAAATAAAATTTAGCAGATGGGCAGCGTGCCTTGATTTTAGCATCACTTTTTTGAATAATTTATTCACTGTTTGTACTGTATGTATTGTCTTTATTTTGTGATTAAACAAATTTTATGAATATAATAAAAGTTATATTTAAACATATTATTTCTTTGTGCGCCAACTAAGAGACATTATTTCCTCTTCATTATCTGTGTGTGTTTAAAAATCATGTCTATGTTAGCACCCCGGCAAACCTTTAATGAGAATTATAATTTTGGTATACTATTGATCAGGGCTCTAATTTAATTATTGAGAATATTATACTGGTGCAGAGAAGTACCCTGTGGCCGGAGAAACCCCCAGCCACATGGACATGGCTGCCGTGGCACTGTAGGGGTTAACCCCTAGTGCCCGGCGCCATTATAAGAACAGTGGGCGCTAGGCGCCGTGTTTTATAAATTGTTTTTATAAATGTATTCTTAACAGTGCCGCGGTCCCGGACCACTCCAACGACCGCGGCAGTGAGGGCAGCCCCCGGCGTGCTGAGCAGAGTGTGCGTGCCGGGGGAGAGGTGAACCGCTGCAGCCGGGAGATCAGCTCCCGCTGCAGCGATCAGGGTGCACCGCGGACCGCCAGGGTCCGGGAGCTCCCGCTGCAGTGTGCTCTGGGGGGTTGCCTGTGCTGGGGGACGGGAGCTCTGCTCCCGGCGCCTCAGCACACTGGAGGCGGCCAGCCGTGGCAGCTGGGACGAACGTCCCGGGCTGCTGGGCGGCAAGGGGGGTGTGCCGCAGCCCGGCTCCCCGCCGGATGCTGCGGCGAGGCCACCAGAGTGCACCGCTCAAGGGGGACAGGGTTAGCCAGCTCCCTAGCGGCGTGGGGGCAAATAGGCAGTGAGTGCTGGGGTCCGGGAGAACCTCAGCGCTACAAAGGACACAGAGCCACGGCGGCCGGGACAAGTGTCCCGTGCCGCCGGGCTTCGGATCAGGGGGGTGCGCCGCTCCGTGCGGGGTAGCCACAAAGTGAGTGCCCCACTGGGGGGACAGGGAGAGCCAGCTCCATGGACCCCAGTGGCAGGCAGACAGGCTGGAGGATGGGGGAAGCCAGCCCCATACGTCCAGCACAGACATAGTCCTAGCAGCCACGCTGCAGGACTAGGGGACAGTATGTAGAAAAAACAAAGATTGTTTTTAATGTAATAACATATACAGTGTGTTGTAAGGCACTGCAGTGCCTGGGTATGTCAGTGTATATTTAAAGGGAATGTACAGTGTGTTTTAAATGGGATGTATTTAAAGGTAAAATGCACTTACTTGTTTGTGTGTCCCAGGAGGGGGGAATCCATGGCTGTGCAGGCAGATGGATTCTCCCAGACCTTTTCCACAAAAACGGAATACTTTCCCATCCAGCCTCACACTTGAAAGGGGCCTTGGGAGAGAGAGTGGTTTTCTGGAGCTCCATGGAGATCACCCGTAGTGGCCCGTAAACCTGGGCCGGGGAGCTAGGCTTTCGAGCTCTGGAGCCCAAATCCAGGCTGCAGGCAGTGGGCTAGGTCCCGGGCAGGTTTCTGGAAGTCAGTTTAGGAGGGAAAACTTCCCCCAGCCTAGACTGAATGGCACTGGGGCGTATCCTGATCCTACAGGATGGGACAGTCAAAGGAGAGTGACCACTCCCCACTGTCCATAGGGAAAAATGTTAGCTGTGCATGTGACCAAGGCATGCACAGCTCATGGGTAAACATTGATTGATTGTACACCACAGGGCGGGCTTACCCCCTGTGGTAATGTGTATTGGAATAGGATAAAAGGAGGGCAGTTGGCCCATGGAAATTGTATTGTACCATCTTTATTCTGCTGAAACATCTTGTTGTATGCTGTTGCCCCTAGCAATAGGGAGGAGCCTTTTTAAAGGTTATATTTGAGCAAATAAACATCATTGCCTCCAGAAGATTGCTTCATCTTGTAACCTACAGGGTTATGCCAACCATAGCCCCATCCTCCGGCTATCCAGGGAAGCACCTAATGTCTCCAAGTTTCCGCCTTCTGCCAGCAACCTTTAGCGGCCTAGCAAGTGGCTAGTGGGGATTCGTCAACACCACACAGGTGCGGTAAGGCAGTGCGTCGGCACATCGTGAAGCAGAACCGTGGTTCCAAACGCCACGGCCGGTTAGGAGTTTGGTGGAGGCAGCATAAACCCGCCCACAGTGCAGTGGGTGGAGTCAGTAACAGGCGGTTACTGACGGTAAGCGGGAATCCCCTATGTGGTCAGGCCTGGTGTGACTTGACCTTCCATTCTGTGCACAGCCAACGGGACGCGAAAGCGACGAGTGCTTTCGTACGGGACCGTCCTGTCACATACACCATTCCCCCTTTCCACTTTATGACATCCAAATATGCAAAGTTTACTATATTTTGTAAATTAGGTAAATTGTTGGCACACGTGAGAATACATTTTTTCAGTTTATGTCAGGACCATTCCCTGCATTAATTCCAAGAAAATACAGATTACATTAGTAATAAATTCATAGATAAAAGGATTTCCAGCCTGGCAATGACTATTGTGATTTATCCCAAAAAATTATTTTATTTTCCCTATATATTCACTTTCACCATCTGCAGATTCCAGAACTTCTATATTATGATGAGTGTAAGAACATAACAAGTATGGAATATAACAATCATTTTCCTATAAATGCAAAACAAAACAAGCATCTTATTAATTGTGGTTACGTACATAATTAATCCTAGTTTACGATGTAAAATCATAAGTATTATTGAATCAGCCATTCTTTCTAAGGGGTTATCAGTAAACTGATAAACCACAGAGGCGGATCTGCGGCAGTGAGGTTCCGGGAATTACTGAGCTGACGCCTCAATGTAGTGAAAGACAGATAAATATTTATTACATTTTAAGCAGATAAAACATTGCTACTGTATATAATCCTAGCAAAAATAGACAGAATAATGAGAAGTATAGTATATGTATAAACCATATTAGTAATTCAAATATGACCTACTCATTATTTGTTATACTTTATTATACTATAAAACTATTTCTGTTTCCCAATAATTCTGCAGTTCTGTTCATAATGACACAGTTACTCATAAGAAACAATACAAAACCTTACGAGAGAGAAACACAGATCTCATTATAGCTGTGACCATTATATATTCAGGGGGTGATGCTTCGACCACATATTCTACTCAGAAACCTGGGATTTCCGTGCACAATAATGAGAGTGTGAGCAGTGGGATAGATTAGGATTAATAGAAAGAAGATTATATGCAGGATGTTATTGAGAAGCTGCACAGGTGTGAAAAATACAGTTGTTATTATCAGGTAGAAAGCAATGTCAGTAATAACATGTATAATTAATGACCTGACCGCTCGAATATGACCCTGGAGCTGAGCAGATGTTACATGAGAGTCTCCATGCTTCATCCTCCAGACATGACTCAGTAGGGATCTGACACTGAGCCCAATACAGAGAGAAGATACAGAAAACGGAAAAAAACATTTAATTACTGAGTTGATTATTGTGTAGGTATAGTCTCCAGTAATAGTAAAACCAGATAGAATTGTTCTATCAGTTGTATTTTTGTGACTATCAATGTGTAATGTCCATAGGATTGGTAGATTAATGACAATGGAACATAACAGTGATCCCACTATGAGTTGGGGAAAAGAAGACGTAACTCTTGCTCTGATACGTAGGATAAGCTGATGGGAAACGTTCACCAGTCTGACGCAGTAGAAGATGGAGAGCCAGGCGGTGTTCCAGAAACTAACAGTAATAAAGCCACTTTGTAACATTATCATGAATAATAAAAGGCTTTTATCCAGCATCAGGTATATCCCAAACATGTCTAATGCTCCATGAATAGTCAAGATACTCTGGTAGAGCAGATTGGTCATCACCATAATACACTGGATGTTATCGCAGACTCCAGGATTACTGGTCTCTCTCCAGCGTCTGATATACATGTGTACAATTAACGCACATATAATGGTCCCAGATATCCCAGTGATCATTGTAATCATTAATATGGACAGACTCAGAGCTGCCTGCATCTTCTATTAGGATCTGATGGTTCTGGGAATCACCTGTAGTAATGATTACTCTGTGGATGAGCAGCCTGTAGTAATGATTACTCTGTGGATGAGCAGCCTGTAGTAATGATTACTCTGTGGATGAGCAGCCTGTAGCAGAATGCTTCCACTGAGGCAGGAGACTGAGATAAATATGAGCATCAGATACAAATATGTTCTGTACCTGGATCTCATATAGCATGTGCGCTGTGTGCAGAGGACGGTGCATATATAATTAGGTTATAGGATTTCACTCTGGCTTCATCTGATACCTGTTTATTTTACAGCAGCAGGATCACATCTAATGGATTGTTCCACATGCACAGGAGACAAACCCTGTGCTGTAATCATGTAAATACTCAGGGAGGACAGGATAGAAAGCAGTGCTGAAAGTAGGATGGTAAGGGTGGTGGTAGCAGTATCACAAGCCCACCGCCGATGCCGCAGGGCACAGGGTCTTTGTCTGCAATGAGCATGCAACTCCAGGCAATGATCAAGAAACCCCTGACAATGAGCATGTAGGGCGTTAAGTCCTACTAGATGCATTATGTGTGTAAACGGCACTGCGGCGGGCATTAAATGTGTGACACTAGTGGGTCATTATGTGTGTAAGCATCACAGCAGGGGGCATTGTGTGTGTAAGCGCCACTACAGGGAGTTATTATGCATGTAAGTGGCACTACAGGGGGGCATTATGCATGTAAGCAGCACTGCGGGGGGCATTGTGCGTGTAAGCGGCACTAAAATGCCATGAGAGTGGGGCAAAATGTGTAATTACGCCACTGCTTGTTTATAGTTTTATCCAGAAGTGCCGGGAATGCTGGTGCCCCTGGGAGAAGATGCAGAAAGCTGCATCTTTTGATATGAAACCCCTGACAGCAAGTTAATAGAAGCCTTACTGTGCAGCATAATTTGTAAGGGGAATTTTTGTGTGTTACATAAAATGATGTCAGTGGCATAACTGTGTGTGGCATAATATGTAATAGGTATTATGGTGTGTGGAATAATGTGTAATGGGCATTACGTTGTGTAGCATCATGTGTAATAAGCATTATGGTGTGTCGCATAATGTGTAATGGGCATTGCGGTGTGTAGCATAATGTATAATAAGAATTATGACGTGTGGCATAATGTGTAATGGGCATTGCGGTGTGTGGCATAATATGTAATAGGTATTATGGTGTGTGGCATAATGTGTAATGGGCATTACATTGTCTGGAATAATGTGTAATGGGCATTACGTTGTGTAGCATCATGTGTAATAAGCATTGTGATGTGTGGCATAATGTGTATTGGGCATTGCGGTGTGTAGCATAATGTATAATAAGAATTATGATGTGTGGCATAATGTGTAATGGACATTGCAGTGTGTGGCATAATGTATAATAAGAATTATGTTAAGTGACATAATGTGTACTAAGGAAATTAAGCAATTTCTAGCATTCTGCTCTGTCTTTTAATATAATTTAACACTTAAAGCAATGGTGGTCATTCCGAGTTGTTCGCTCGGAAAATTTCTTCGCATCGCAGCAATTTTCCGCTTAGTGCGCATGCGCAATGTCCGCACTGCGACTGCGCCAAGTAAAATTGCTATGCAGTTAGGATTTTTACTCACGGCTTTTTCATCGTTCTGGTGATTGTAATGTGATTGACAGGAAATGGGTGTTACTGGGCGGAAACTGACCGTTTTATGGGTGTGTGTGTAAAAACGCTACCGTTTCCGGAAAAAACGCAGGAGTGGCCGGAGAAACGGGGGAGTGTCTGGGCGAACGCTGGGTGTGTTTATGACGTCAAACCAGGAACGACAAGCACTGAACTGATCGCAGATGCCGAGTAAGTCTGGAGCTACTCAGAAACTGCTAAGAAGTTTGTAATCGCAATATTGCGAATACATCGTTCGCAATTTTAAGATGCTAAGATTCACTCCCAGTAGGCGGCGGCTTAGCGTGTGCAAAGCTGCTAAAAGCAGCTTTCGAGCAAACAACTCGGAATGAGGGCCTATATTATGAAACACATGTCTGTGACAAGGAATGTATGTTTGTGACAAGAACTTGCTTACTTCGCCTTGCTGATTTTTGTACATCATGTACCCAAGCCAGGACCAGATGGTGTTCCATAAGGAGGATCTGGCCTCAAGGCCTGCTATGATTGGTCCTAGCCTGGGTGGAGGAATTTTTGTAATATGCAATATTAATGGCTTTTGTCTGTCATGTTCTGGGCAGACTGAGCACTCTTGTAATATTACCTGTAAGTGCATGCTGACTGTCACTTTATTGTAATCTTGTTCTGCCATTATCAATTTAAAATACAAATTTGATAACAGCTGTTCACATTGTTTTTTATCCACAACAGTTTGTTGCCAAAACCCGGAACCTGAAAGTGACTGGAACGGAATCAGGACAGGAACAGAGGACTGGTGGGAACATTTGTGTCTCTGTCTACTCTCCCCTCCTCCAATCCTAAGACCCTCCAACCCAATGTCATGAGTACAGGTCCCAAGAACCTGAACAGTTGTTTTGTGTTCTAACATCTTTTTGGATATGCATGTGTGAGTATATGTGGATGCTGGCACACTGCCACATCAGCATGAGAGAGGCCCTTTACTGCTGAGTGATTGTGCTGCCCCAAGCATGGTGGGGCAGGGAAGTAAAAAGTAAGAGGACCCTATCATCCTCGGACACAAATATTTCCTATCTTTTTAGTCTGTCATGTGAACTGTCATTAACATTGTCTGCATAGTAGAGGGACAAAAGTAAGTCATAGAAGGATAAAGTGTTGGTGAGAGTAGGATCTCTGCTGGTCTGCCTTTGCTTTCCAATACAGGTTTGTGGGCAACCTTTTGGGGCTCTCCCCTCGGAACAGGATTGATTTAATCTCTGATTACCTCCTGGCCTGCTATCTGACAGCTCTGTGTACACTGCTTCTTACTACACTGAAGGGCATGCCCCAAAGCTGCAGACATGTGTCTCTGTGTCTCATGAAAAATCATACTTCTGGCTTACATAATCCCTTACTTGCATGGTTTGACACAGGTGACATTAGAGGGCAAGTATTGTTTGGCATCTGCGCCTTGCTGATTTTCATTAGGCTCTGTTGGAAAATTTGGAGGGACCAAAAGCGGGGATTCGCTGTGTGGGACTTCTCCTAACAGCCAATAGCCATAGAATATAGGTCTGTGAAAAACTGAGAGAGGGGTGTAAGAGTCCCCTCCACCATAGCCGGGCTAAGGGAAACAGTCATAGCAAATGTGGATTTGGCTAAACACCACATCAGAGTAATGCACTTCCTGAGACTCCTCGTACTCCACATGAGGAGATGAGTAAGAAATATGGCAAATGGGTCAGCCAACATTGACCTAAGTGGGGCAGGCTGACTAGGGGGATGGATTGTGGGATCCCAAAAGAGGGAACCTTTGAATTATCCTGCTGGGCAACCCTCTACAAAAATTATAAAACAAAATTAATGGAACCAAATGAACAGGCTGCTTGGAGTAGGTGGACGGTAGAATCTTTTAAAAGACAGCAAAAAGCCCAAGGTATTTGTACATTAGAAACAAGAAAAGGAAGGGCAAATCAGCAAGGAGGGGAGGTACAGTCAGATGAGGAAGAGGGGCAGGAGATAGAACAACTTGCAATATCTGTAATTCAACCCACTGCAGTCAGCCTGTAGATCTCTCACTTATTTACCCAAGGGACTCCAATATATGAGACAAAATCAGAGCAGCCCCCTAGGTTCAAGACAATGTTCCCCACTGCAGACCTGACATCCGCAATAAACCCTGGAATCTTCACAAGTGCTCCCCTGCTACCCAGGTATGTGGAGCCACAGGTCCAAGCTAATGCCCCGGAGTACACACCTCCTCACTCTATCCACACCTCTTGGCAAAATATATCTGATCAAAGGGGAGGAAGGGCTTTTGTGTGGAGTGAGCTTCTCATCACTCCAAAATAACCCAAGGTGAGATAGATGAAATGGCCGAGGAATATTGTTTGCCTCAAGCCTCAGCCTACCCAGTTAGAGAGCAATTCATTCCTGGTAAAAATGGACAGGCGGATCGGAGAGTTACACATGTCCCGTGGACATCTGGGGAGATGACAGGATTCCTTTCATCTATACTCAAGCCATGAAACAATCCATATGGGTTTGCAAAAGAACTGCATAATATTGCAGTCAGTTACAGTTCCACATGGAGTGACCTGCTACAGATAATAAAATCAGTAGCTGGTCAGATCGATGCTGCCGCTATTTGTACTATACTCACCCTAGCTTTGCACCGATTAGAATGACAGAACACCCCCAGAGGGCATTAGGATATGTTACACACAATGAAAAAAATTGTGGAAGTCTTTCCTCCACAGTCCTGGGTCCGAGCGACAAATATTCAGCAAAAGGTTAAAGAACCAGTGGAGGATTATTTTGAGAGATTTAGACTGGCGGTAGAAGAAGCAGGAGGAGATTTAGAAGACCAAGGTATGGGTAAGATACTGACTGCCACATTAGTCTCAGGACTTAATAAGGAGATACATGATAAGCTGGTTTTGGCCCATGCCAACTGGCGTAACAAATCAGTCCTGGCACTAATTAGTCTAGCTAGGTCAATCCAGAGAAATATACAGAAGGCGCAGGAGAAAAAGGTCCAGAGGGTGATGGTAGTTGACACACTTAGCAACCCCCAGAGGGATAAATTCAGGGGGAGGAACAATTGGGAGCCCAGAAATGTGAAGTGCTACAATTGTGGGAAACAGGACCACGTTGAAAGAATTTGTCCAGCTCCAAAAAATGGGGCTGTATAGCACCTGTCGGAGAAGGATTCCAGTGTTACCAGTCATCTTGGAGAGTAGGAGGGGTGATGAATTTATCCAATTGACCATCTCTGAAATGCCTTTTTTCTCAGTTGAGGGTCTGGTGGACAGTAGAGCAGCCCGTAGTGTTCTCAAAAGATATAGAGAGTATGTCAAACGATACTCTAATGACCCTGCAAAATCAGACAGGTCCCCAAACACTTGGCAAATGGAGGAAGGCCGGCTGCAAACAGATAAATGATGTTTGGAAACATGAGGATGGTCGATTGTGTGCACCTCCATCCCTATATCCTATTCTAGCAAATCTGTTTCATCTCCTTTCACATGTTTCCAAGGGGGAATGATGGCTAGTGTCAATAAATTTTGGTTTGCACCGGGTGTTCCACAATTTGCAACAGAATGGTTATGTTCTCCTCGTAGATAGAGGCATGGCCTGTTGCTGAGGCAACGGCCGCAGTAACAGCAAATAAATTGATATCTGAAATTGTGTGCAGGTATGGCCTACCTGAAATGGTTGAGTCGGACAGGGGGACAACTTGGATAAGATCTGTGAGCAAACAAAACTGATATGGGTACAAGCTTTACCAGTAGCTGTTTTTACAATGAGGCATACCCCAAAGAGATAACATTGACTTTCACCATTTGAGATACTGTTTGGCAGACCGCTACTAACAGGCCTTTTCTTTCCACAAGAATTGCTTGGACAGTTTGCATCTTTTATTGACTACATTGTTCAGCTTCATAAGCAACTGACTAATTTGCATGGCAAAGTGTTTTCCTCTTTACCAGATCCACAAGACACATCTGGAACCCCGATTTGATGGCCCATACCAGATGCTACTGACCACATCTACCTCTGTCAATGTAGAAGGGAAGCCTACAGTAACTGGAAAACATGCTTCTGACTGTAAGAATATTAACTTTCAGGTCAGTCCCAAAAGGGTGGGGCCTCCCGGGGAGAATAGGGCTGTTTTTTCCTGCTTGTTTGTGCTTTATATCAGTGTGTGCAGGTGAAAGGAGAAAAACAAAAGAACTCGATAGGGCTTCTACATCAGCAGACAGCTAAGGAGCTGAACGCCACTGACTGTTGGATCTGTTCTTATGTTCCTGCTAACCATAAAGGAATCCCTTTGATTGGTATCACTATCTCAATGAACGTTCTTAACCTCACAGATTATAGCTATAATGTTGAAATAGACATAAATCACACTGCTCTCAATGCTCTTTCAGACCTAGGAATATATTTAGAAATTGCTGGTATAATCTCTCCGCCCACTATGTGTATAGGGCCTATGTACGTTAACCACGTGACTGAACTGAAAGGTCACCTAGTCAACTTACCTAAGGTATACAAATTGTAAAATGCTGCCTTAGTGTTTAAAATGGAATCAATGAAACGTCATGTGACAAGGTGAACGGTAACTGTAACAATCAATGTTGGTGTGCAAATATAAAAGCTCTTTGTGCCCCTAGGTGTGCCTGTCCTAACCAGACGGATGAGGATGATTGGGATTGTAAGACCCAAGTGCACAATAATATGGTATGGTTTCAGAGCTGGTTATGAAACCATGGTAAAACAATCCCTAGGGTACTAAAGCAAGGGCTATACTATATTTGTGGCAATAGGGCATACTCATGGATTCCAATGGGATCATGGGGGAACTGCACTATAGGAAGAATTATACCAGCCATAAGACAACGTGAAAACATCTCATTTACCAATATAATAGAAACAGGCCCCAGAGAGACTAGATACAAGAGAGAACTGTTTACTGCAGCAGATAAAGTCTGCATGTGGTCCCTGCCTGGACAGGCTGAGGAATTGAATAAGCAAACAAGTTAAATAAATATACAAATAGAAGCACACATGAATAAAGTAAAGGAATTACAGAAACAAGCTAGAGACATATCCAAGGAGGGATGGAATCCCTTCTCCTGTATGGGGACAATTGGTGTATGGTTTAACAATCTGTTATCAGATTTAATAAAACCCATAGTGGTAGTTATAGGATTGATTGCATTCTTTTGATCGCTTGGAAATTATAAATGTGCTGTATTTTTCATTCCAGGAAAAATTTAGATCCGCTCTCTTAATAGGAAGAATGATAACAGCCACAGGGACGACCATCTGATGGCCTTGACCAACTGCCCATCTCTTCTGAGAGACCCCTCAGTTGTTGTAAGAGTTGGGTGGAAGACATCATCTCTGAAAGAGGGTCCCACAGGTGCACTTCCACAGTTTGGACACCACCCCAGAGGGAGTTTATCCCCAGAAGTAATTTTGATGAGTCAGTCATTCCGATACCAGCTAATTCACAGAGTGCACCTCTGGCTGCTGTTATTATTCTTACAGCTAGATAGATGTGTGACTGCTTCAATAAATGTGCGCGAATGCTTACCTGAATAGCAACCACGAGGCAGTGCTTAGTCAGTTCTTCCTTTTGCTTATACCCTGTCTCAATTGGTTCTTTGCGGAGGAGAAGGAGGAGGGGAGGCCGAACCAGGATCATGGAGGCAGCTCTGCATTCTGTACTGTAAAACCCCCATTTTCCCTTTAGTACATCCCGCCCTTAATAACATTTTGACTAATTTAAAAAAATATCTTTAAACAAGTGAGAATTAAACATACACTATGCATGATTTGTACTAAGTGCTTTATTCCACATGACTGGCATCTGAGATGTGATCCCATTCAGAGGCAAAACTCTGGGAGGCAACGGAGTCAGCTGCCGCCGGGCTCCTGCTTTGAAGGGGGCACCTCTCCTCCTGTTCTGTGTGTTCAGCGACATTAATCAATTAAGTTAATTGACAGCAGCCGGTATCTCTTCCGTAGCCGACTTCCCCACTAGTCACTGCACCTTACAAATCACACCCTCTTTATTATAGATACACTGGAAGCAGACATCTTACTGATGGAGCTATTTGCTCCTATAAAGGAAACATGAGAATTCTAACTATATGAAGTTATTTCTCTGACAATTACAAGTAACTTCATATGGTTAGAAATGAATTCTCATACTTCCTATGTAATAGCAGATATCTCTATCAGTGAGGTGCATGCTTCCAGTGTAATAGGTTGTGGGTTCTAATCCTGGACATGACACTTGCAAATGAATTGTCAGAGAAATAATCAGCATTGTGAGTGACTGAGCAGATCTATGTATAGTGGCCCTCATTCCGAGTCGTTCGCTCTGTAAATTTCTTCGCATCGCAGCGATTTTCCGCTTAGTGCGCATGCGCAATGTCCGCACTGCGACTGCGCCAAGTAATTTTGCTATGAATATAGTATTTTTACTCACGGCTTTTCCTTCGCTCCGGCGATCGTAGTGTGATTGACAGGAAATGGGTGTTACTGGGTGGTAACACAGCGTTTTATGGGCGTGTGGATGAAAATGCTACCGTTTCCGGAAAAAACGCAGGAGTGGCCAGAGAAACGGGGGAGTGTCTGGGCGAACGCTGGGTGTGTTTATGATGTCAAACCAGGAACGACAAGCACTGAACTGATCGCAGATGCCGAGTAAGTCTGAAGCTACTCTGAAACTGCTAAGAAGTTTGTAATCGCAATATTGCGAATACATCGGTCGCAATTTTAAGAAGCTAAGATACACTCCCAGTAGGCGGCGGCTTAGCGTGAGCAACTCTGCTAAAATTGCCTTGCGAGCGAACAACTCGGAATGAGGGCCAGTGTACATAGATCTGCCTAGTTGCAACGCTTTTGTAGTAGCTTCATATAGTTAGAATCTGCAGGCTAGCTATGCAGGAGCAAATGCGTGTGTGTGTGTGTGTGTGTGTATATATATATATATATATATATATATATATATGGTCCACCATTATTATCCTTGCCTCCGGGCAACTGGGACAAACTTACGCCACTGATCCCGTTGCCCTGTTTTATATCCTAATGCAGTGTGCGTGGGCAGAGTAATACAGTCACATCACATTAATGCCAGCGCCTCTGTCTGATTGACAGGCGGAGGATTTTGTGGGGTGGTTGAGGGCGGTGGCATTACGAAGGCGTTGCTTAGAAAACGGGGGCAGGTCCGGTCCATTTTTAGGGTCGCATAACATCCCATGCCGTGGTAAATCAAAACATGGCGGCAGTGTGAGGTTGCGCAGGAATGGGGCTATCCTTGATTTGTGGGCCAGCGATGCGATCACGATTGTATTGCATCACTGGCAGCCATTAGCACGCTAGGCGGCCTTGCCCTGTGCTGGGCGGCTCTCAGTATACAAGTGATAGCAGTTGATGTTTTGCTACAAAGTGTCTGCCTTTAGTATACTGGAATGCCAAATGGCAATAAGAGTGCGCCATGCAATAATGGTATGCAGTTCACCACTAGTAAGCCCTATAAAAGGAAACAATAGAGTTGAATGAACCCCTAGTAAGATGTAAACAGCAACCAGATTTTGGTTAATATGTGAGGGCTTGTTCTACCCATAGGCGTGCGCACCACATTATATTAGGGGGTGCACCATCAGAGGGGTATGTCTAGCCCCACCTTTTGGGCGTGTCTAGCACCATCTATTGATGGTCGAAGCAGTACAAAATATTCACCCTTGTACCAATCCTAATAAAGCAGATACATTGTCAGATGTTGTGGTGCGCACCAAACAAGCACCCCTGATGGCACTCACTGCAATTACACTGCTCCTCCTCAGCCTGGTCTGGCTCCCCCCCTCTTTCCCCTGCAAGCTGTAGTAGCTCACTGACACTGACAGTCGCAGACTAGTACTGCTGCTGCTGGAAAAACGAGTGACGCGTCAATGCTGCAGCGGACCGCCTGCCAGTATTGAATTTGTCTTCCTAAGAGGAACGCTGGCTGCATGCAGATCCTCATCAGTGGCTGGCGTTGTCATAGCATAGAAGGAGAGAGGTGGGCATGTGGCGGGTGGGCGTGCGAGCAGCATGACGTAATCACATCACATCACGCTGTTTTTGTACATGGAGATGGAGCCGGGAGTTTGAAATCGGTGGCAGTGGCACCCTTGATTAACCCAGGCGTCCGGTCAGTAATGCAGTCCTGACAGGGTGCAGCGCAGAGGGGACAGTAATCAGCCTGCTCGGCGATCGCTGCATCAGGCATGTGAGATCAGGGTGCCAGACATTAGGGGGTGCCTGTGTGCACCAGGCACCCCCCTGCGCACACCTATGGTTATACCAATGTAATTTCAAATATAAACTTAATGACACGTCTTTAGACCAATAATAATAATCAGAACAGAATTAACTTCTGAATCCCCCAAAGCTACAATACAGAATAAATTACCAGAAGAGATTATACATATCCTAGATTATGGAATTTATAAGGATATTGAACAAAGTCTAATATGATTTGCTATTCTCTTATTGGGGATAATTCAGACCTGATCACTCGCTAGGGTTTTTTTGCAGTCCTGCGTTCACCTAGTCGCCAGGCTAAACTGCGCAATGCGCAATGAGCAGACATGTCGCACGGGTACAAAGCAGATCATGGCTCAGCAATAGGTTTGTGTGAAGAATCCATTCGCACGGGCGATCGCAAGGTGATTGACAGGAAGAAGGAGTTTGTGGGTGGCAACTTACCATTTTCATGGAGTGGTTGGAGAAACGCAGGCGTACCTAAGTGTTTGCAGGGAGGGTTCCTGATGTCACTTCCTGTCCCAGAACAGCTTAAGTGATCGCAGCGGCTGAGTAAGTCCTGGGCTGTGCAGAGACTGCACAAAATATTTTCGCACAGCTCTGCTACACATGTGTTCTCACACTTGCAAAACTAAAATACTCTCCCCTATGGGCTGCGACTAGGCGAACTCAGGACTGCAAAGAATCCTAGCTAGTGATCAGGTCTGAATTAGGCCCATTGTTGGAAATTCTGGTCCTCATAAAGCCATCAGTGGTAGCCCCACATTTCATGTAGACAACAATGCTAGTAACAACAGAACACTACTAGAGAGGTCAACAATGCCACACAGGTGATAGAACAATAAGTCAGTACAGCGTAACACAGTATAGTGCAATAAAATACAGGTGACAAGTAACAAATACAGTAGCACTACAACTCTCAACATGGCCACTGATTGAGTGTTAGCTGAACCTATAACTACTGTATTAGCGTGGTTGTAGATAAGGATATAGGTGGTGTGAAGAAATGAAATCTACAAAGGTGTTAAGTGCATGGCAGAGCGCCAAAGAAGAGGTATAGAGTGTAGTTGGTGTGGTGGAGAATTAGGTAATGAGGATAGGAGGGAGGTGGTACCTGCTCATGAAACTTACAGTCTAAAGGGAACAGGGGAAACAAGCAGAAGACATAAGGAGTATGCCATTGTGTGGGGAACGGAGTGCAAACATGACTATTGGAATAACTGGATGGTGCAAGAGGGTGAATTAGACTATGTGGTGAAATGGATAGGCATTTATGAACAGTGCATGCTGGGGGTTAGTCTGAGTGAACGAGTGAGATCATTCCAATGGTGGGGGCAGTGTGGGAGAAAACTTGGATTCTAAAATGAGAGGTTGTCCTTGCCAACTGGAAAGGGTTGGGAGGGATTGTGCATTGAGACGCGGGAAGAGATTTAGGGAACTGTGGAGTAAGCCTTGTACATTCGAAGATTAGTCTGCAGTAGTCAAGGAGGGATATGATCAGTGATTGGACAGTGGTTTTGCTGGCATCCAGGGCAAGGAAAGGTCTGTGGTTAGCAATGTGGCAGAGTTGGAACCCACAGGATATAGAAAGAAATTTAATTGTGTGGTGGTGGTGGTAATGGGGAGCTGGAAAAGAGTGAATGAGTGGGAAGTGTCAAGAAGGACTTCCCGGCAGTAGAGTTTGGGAACATATGAGATTCTGAAAGTTGTTTATATTGATATAAAGATTAGTAGGGTAGGAGACTCCAGATGGAGGGAAGACAGTGAGTTCCGTTTTGGCCATGTTAAGTTTGAGAAAGCACCCAGGCATTGAGGAGGAGTTGGCAGAGAGGCTGCTGGTCACCAGAGACAAGAGGGAATTGGAGACAACAGGAGAGGATAGATACTGTAGAGTGAAATGTCACCAGCAATTAGGTGATTCTGTAGGTTGAAGGAAATGTTGAGTTCACTTAGAGAGTAATTGTACAGAGAAAATAGCAGAAGGCCAAGGACCACACTCAAGCCACAGGATGGATGGATGGATGGATTGGAGGGAGGTGGAACCAGAGGTAGAGACAGAGAAGGATGGTTGGCAGGGAAGGAGGTAAACCAAAAAAGGACAGTGTTCGAGAGGCCCATGTTCTGAAGGGTGTGTAGGAGAGGATGATCCATGGTGTTAAAGACCACAAAGATGTCCAGAAGGATGAAGATGGAGAAGATCATTGGTGGCAGTAGGCAATACAGATGTGTCCTCCTTTGATACATCTGCTGTGCATGTGTACGCATTGAGGGTGTGATTTTTTTTATTTGCTCCCATGTGTGAATCCTATGGATTGTGGGTGCATTCCCTGAGCTTGCACACATTTGCAGGCATGCTAGTCATGACAATTGACTCAGGATGGCCACAGCTAGTGACAAAGATTAGCAGTGACTCATCTGTGTGTCCACTGACTGCTGTGCTACGGTGTCACAAAGCAGCTGCATCTGATAGGAGTAGTTATCATTCAGTTTACAGAGGCAATGAAGCCACAGAGCAATTCAGTTGTTGTTCCAACTGGGCTCATGCCATGGGCAGACATTACCGTATTTCTGCTTGCCTCCTCAGCGAGCAGTAATGTGCAAAAAGTACGACTTTTCACTTATTTTTATTGTTCTGCCCAATACCTTAGACAGTGACTAATCCCCAAAAAGAGATTTTCTATTCTTCCTTTTCTCTGCAACTAAATTATTGTACATCTAAGCATTTTTTATATTTTATGTTGCTCGCCTCCTCCCCGCACTGATAGAGATTACATACACATTTTGGGAGTCTAGTAGGACTGTTCGTCTTTAAATGTAAGTTGAGTACGGTGCAGGAAAACCTCTCCAACCTTGTTTATTTAGTAAGATTTGTATCTGAAGGAACTCTTTATCCAATCATTAAGATTGGTACTTCCAGCACTTCTTCATCCATGAATCTGTAGTGTGTTCTGTGGGAACCTAGAAACAAAAGAAATGTACAGTATACAGTGAACATTGTGTAATACAAGTGACACCATCATCCAGCAAGTGGAGTGCCCACCATTTGGTATAAGAATTGTACCGATACCCGCTGGTGGTTGCAGTTTGCAATGTTGTCTCACAAGGTACGGTATTTGGATGATAGTGTCAATGGGTTGACCCCATATGGTCGAAAAGGTACAAAATGTCAACAGATGAAAGGTTAACAGTGTTTAAGGTTGACAGCTACAAAAGGCTGACGTTACAATAATCGACACACAAATGGTCGAAAAAGAGTTTTTGTTTTTTGTTTTTTTACATATTTTTACATCATTTGCTTGATTTCCTATCCAAGTGGACTATGATTAGGAATAGTAACCTGTTGTGAGTGAAGTGAAACACCTTGCCTGAAGCATGGCAAGTAAAGTGACCCCGGGAGGGTAGACATTTTTACTGATGGTGGTCACCTAAGATAAAAAAAACTTTCCCCAAAAAACTGAAAAAGCTTGTTGACATTTTTTGTATTGATCATTGGCACGTTGAAGTTTTGACCCTGTGTTATGCACGCCAGTGCCTGCAGGAATGTACTGGTGTCTGAACGGAGAGGGATGCAAAACAAATGAACTCACAGACAGACTGGGGAATATGACATTACGTACACAGAAGGTGATAGGGTAACACAGTAAACACAAAGTGAACAGAGAAGCCCAGAGGCTAAGAAACTGGGTGTCTCCCTCGTATTAGGAATGCTCAGATGGAAAGAAGCGAGATGTTGTGTTTTAATACGTAGAGAACCCGAAATGCTGTTGCTAAGGGCAACAGCAAAACCCTAAAGGGTTACCAACGGGTGTGGCAGTAAACTCCTTGGTCAGAGATGGAATAATAGAAACAAGGAGAGTCTCCACAATCCTAGTCCTCACTTGCAGTGCACTGGTTCAGCTTACTGCCACTAAACTGACACCTGAACACCTTGCACAGTGAGAAAGGATTTTGGCAGGCAAGTCTGAGAATACAGCCGCAAACTTGCTAAGTTCACAGAGTAGCAAAAGAACCCCAGCAAGTTAAACGACTGACTCCAGTCTTACTGCTAGGTCTGGATTGGCAGAGTGTAATACCAAATCCCCAGGCCTATTTGCAGTAAGCAACAAACAAATACAAAGTTACACAGTACTGGCTAACTTTCAGAAACCGACTAACCAACAAAGATTCAGCAGCATCTGCTTAACCTGAGAAGAGGCCTTATAAAGCAGGTGCTGTCCACGCCCCACTCAGACCTCACAGACTGTCAGCACAAAAACCAGCACCGGATCCCCTGCCGTGCACAGAGCCTATAACCACTGCACAGCAAAAGACCCGAACCGGAGTATCAGCTGCGCTCAGGTTAGTCCGCTAGCACTTGTCTCCCGGTTGCCATGATGATGTGGCAGCACAGGGCAGGAGACCCTAACACCCTGTTGACCGCCACCACAATTGACCTTTTACCTGTCAATCTATTGTACTGTATATTGACCATATGGGGTCATCCTACTATATTGACTGTCTAACCAGGCACTGTAGATCTTCTATACTACACCCAGACCTCAATGGGTATATGGAATACCATGGTAGAAAAACTCTGTTGTAAAGGATAATCCCTAAGCTAGAAACAAGAAAGAAAGAACCCTTTGTTGGTGCACTCGTTAAGAAAGAGAAGAATTGTAAAATTTAAAACGTAACATTTAATTGGAACCATGTACATAAAAAAAATGATTTCCCAAATTTTTTAAATGTTCTCCCTCTTGTCCACTATACTATGCAAATTACGTGATTAGGTCATAAAAGTATACATGATAGGCAGACAGTCAAAAGAGAAGAGGAGGGCAGGGGAAATACTACTATGATATAATTCCGGCACAATAGCCTATTATACAGTAGGATGTTAATACATCCCTATAATTGGGAGTAAAACAGTGGCGCCCTCCAGAATATAATCAGGTCTTTATCTATGCATAGTACTGGAAAATAATTTAGTGTTCAAGAATCTCAGCTAACCAAAATAGACGTATAAAAGTAAAAGTAGTAATTCAGATAAATGTATGAATCTGCTGTCAACGTTAGACTGGATTGGAAGATCTTGTATACCCGCTACACCGGATATTCTCTGGGGGTCACCCTCCAGGTACTAGTCCGGCCCATGCCAGAATCATTGATGAGAGTTCATGAATACGAAAAAAAGAAATGTAATAGATTGAAAGTGTAGTTGATGAGTGGATCTGCTGTTGGCGTTAGACCGTGAGCTATCAGCTGGTGTTCAACCAAACCGTACCTCACCAGAATCACCAATGATCTCACAACATAATATATAAAAATAACAATGATACCCCTATGTCTAGATATATATGTATTCACAGAACCATTTATAGATATCTTAAATGAGCTTTGCTTTAATGATGGAACTATTTTGTGACAATGTACTGGTAATGAAAAGGCACTGCGATATGTTTAAGCAAACATTTTTGTTACGGTTATTCCAGTCATAACCTCCGTGTACATTTTTTAATGGCTATGAGCTATTATGTTTTTATATTGTATTAATGTGTTTTGGTGATCTTTGTATGTTCCCAGTACTTGAATGCTGGCGTCTTGTTGCCATGGCTACAGATGATGCTGAAGCCACGTGGACGGGATGGTGTTCTCACCGGAAGTCCAACATAAAATGCAGGAGGCGTGACGGGCAGCATGTTGTGTGCAGGAGAGTACCTGGCTTTAAAAAAATGATATCTCAAGTCATGTCCTGCTTTAACAACATATCAGTGCTTTACCAGGTTAGTACAATAACACACACAAAAAAAACACCATGAGCAGATTCTGGATTATTTTTATATATACACACACACACGCACGCACGCACATATATATATATATATATATATATATATATATAAAAGCTGGAATGAACCGTCACTCAATGCTGTAATTGGTATTTCACGGTGCCCTCAGTGAAATAGTAGTAGCAGACGTGGAAACTGCGGCACTCGTGATGGATTTAGAAGAAAATTCTGTTTAATAAATCATATCCAATGTAAAAATGCCCCACAAGGCCAACGTTTCGCTGCTGCAAGCACCGTTTTCAAGGCAGGCATAAACACAAAGCAAACAGTACAAGTACATAGCACTCACCTAAATAGGGAGAAGCCACCTTACCGCGGGAGAGCCGAGACCGGCGTGCGCTTCCGCCAGCCGCAGCCACAAGTGCATCGCATCCGGTGACGTCAGCCGACATCCACTGTGGTTACCTTGGCAACGCGTCCTGATGCCCTGGTGGCGCGTCTAATTGCCGGGCCACCAGCACGATACCGCTGACTAATCTCCCCGGCCCTCCCTGCGGTGAGCTGTAAAACAGCCACTAGCAATTAGCAATAAACATAAAGTGCACAATCATATGGGTAATACTATGATAAAGCATGAGTACATTGCGCTTATTGTATTAACGCTAAAAGAGACAGTGGCTGCCAAAATATATCACAAGAGCAATAACAATGACCAGAAACTATAGTCACATATGAAACAAAACAACCTAAATATAAGAAAAAGTGACCTGTTACTCACTACTAGAAACTACTATTAGCAACATGCTATGTGGACCACCATATTAACCCCTAATGGGAAGTGCAGGCATGTAACACCAAAATGAGATACACACAGAAAGCACAGAAAAATGCTAAATGTATTACTAATCAGTGTCCTGAAAATACATTCCAATTGAGTCGTTCATTCATCCCATTGGGAGCTACCGTATTAAGAACATGGATCCACCTGCTCTCACATCTGAGCAGTTTGCCATCACGGTCCCCCCCTCTTAAAGATGATGGAACATGGTCGATCAGAATGTGCTTCAATTGAGCCAGGGTATGTCTCGCTGAAAGAAAGTGGCGCGCCACTGGTTGGTCTGCCACCTTAGTCTTCAGAGCTTTATTGATTGATGATCGGTGTAATGCCATACGCTCGCGGACAGTCCGTGTGGTTTTACCTACATAATACATGTTGCACGGGCAGATGATTATATAGACAATGAGGGCAATTCTGAGTTTATCGCAGCAGGAATTTTGTTAGCAGTTGGGCAAAACCATGTGTACTGCAGGGGGAGGCAGAAAAAACATGTGCAGAGAGAGTTAGATTTGGGTGGGTTATTTTGTTTCTGTGCAGGGTAAATACTGGCTGCTTTCTTTTTACACTGCAATTTAGATTGCAGATTGAACACACCACACCCAAATCGAATTCTCTCTGCACATGTTATGTCTGCCTCCCCTGCACTGCACATGGTTTTGCCCAACTGCTCACAAAATTCCTGCTGCGATCAACTTGGAATTACCCCCATTATGCGTTGATAAACATGATAGTGCAAAATTAATCTTGAAACTACGATCTGTATGTGGGTGATTAAACAAACTACCCGTAATCATGTGGGTGCAGGTAGTACACCTGTGACACTTATAGCAGCCCGCTGGTTTGGTCATGAAATGTGGTTCCACTTGTGACTGCCTAAAGCCCGTAATGTCGTATGGACCACCATGTCTCGTATATATCTCTACAGGGTGAAGCAAGCCATGGATCTTTTATGTCTGAAGCATTGTAGTTCTTTGTCGCTACAATAGGCCACAAGGCCCGACTAGGGGGTACATTTACTAAGGTGGGAGATTTTTAGAGCTGGTCAGATTCTACTTACCATTTGTCTAGCTGCTTCTAGCAGATAATAGATATAATCTGATTGGTTGCTATGGGCAACATCACCAGTTCTAAAAATCTCCCACCTTAGTAAATTTACCCCTTGCTCTTTGGACGACTTGACTTGAAGTAGTAAATGCCATGCGCTACTTTGATAACTTGTTCATCCTATGGACTGGAAGTGAGGAACTACTGAACCATATGGTTGAGGAGATTAATAATCGAGACTCCACCATTAAAGTCACTTATCAATACAGTTTCTCCTCTATTCACTATCTGGATGTACTAGTTACACTTAAGTCTGGCGCTCTAAACACAGACGTATATTCCAAGCCCACTGATAGGAATACCCTCCTATTGGCATCCAGTCATTATCCCAAATCCCTCAAACAGGGTTTGCCGAAATCCCAAATGATGAGGGTTGCAAGAATTGCGGACAACCCTACTACTGCTGCCAGAGGGATTGATGCCATGATTGATAGATTTGTAGCGAGAGGATACAGTCTAAATTTGTTGAAAAAAACACAAAAACAGGAGGTATTATCCATGGGCCGGAACCTGCTACTATTCCCGAAAGAATGTACCAATAATGCCGTTATACCATGGAAAATGGCATTAACTACTTCAAGTCAAGTCGTCCAAGTCAAGTCAAGTTTGGCCTTGTGGCCTATTGTAGCGACAGATAAAGAACTACAATGCTTCAGACATAAAAGATCCATGGCTTGCTTTACCCGGGGTAGAAATATACGAGACATGGTGTACCATACGGACATTACGGGCTTTAGGCAGTCACAAGTGGAACCACATTTCATGACAAGACCAGCGGGCTGCTATAAGTGTCCTAGGTACCGGCACCCACATGATTACTGGCAATTTGTTTAATTACCCACATACAGATCGTAGTTTCAAGATTAAATTTGCACTGTTATGTTTATCAACGCATATTGTCTATATAATCATCTGCCCGTGCAACATGTATTATGTAGGTAAAACCACACGCACTGTCCGCGAGCGCATGGCATTACCCCGATCATCAATCAATAAAGCTCTGAAGACTAAGGTGGCAGACCAACCGGTGGCGCGCCACTTTCTTTCAGCGAGACATACCCTGGCTCAATTGAAGCACATTCTGATCGACCATGTTCCATCATCTTTAAGAGGGGGGGACCGGGATGGCAAACTGCTCAGATGTGAGAGCAGGTGGATCCATGTTCTTAATACGGTAGCTCCCAATGGGATGAATGAACGACTCAATTGGAATGTATTTTCAGGACACTGATTAGTAATACATTTAGCATTTTTCTGTGCTTTCTGTGTGTATCTCATTTTGGTGTTACATGCCTGCACTTCCCATTAGGGGTTAATATGGTGGTCCACATAGCATGTTGCTAATAGTAGTTTCCAGTAGTGAGTAACAGGTCACTTTTTCTAATATTTAGGTTGTTTTGTTTCATATGTGACTATAGTTTCTGGTCATTCTTATTGCTCTTGTGATATATTTTGGCAGCCACTGTCTCTTTTAGCGTTAATACAATAAGCGCAATGTACTCATGCTTTATCATAGTATTACCCATATGACTGTGCACTTTATGTTTATTGCTAATTGCTAGTGGCTGTTTTACAGCTCACCGCAGGGAGGGCCGGGAAGATTAGTCAGCGGTATCGTGCTGGTGGCCCGGCAATTAGACGCGCCACCAGGGCATCAGGACGCGTTGCCAAGGTAACCACAGTGGATGTCGGCTGACATCACCAGATGCGACGCACTCATGGCTGCGGCTGGCGGAAGCGCACGCCGGTCTCGGCTCTCCCGCGGTAAGGTGGCTTCTCCCTATTTAGGTGAGTGTTATGTACTTGTACTGTTTGTTTTGTGTTTATGCCTGCCTTGAAAACGGTGCTTGCAGCACCGGAACGTTGGCCTTGTGGGGCATATTTACATTGGATATGATTTATTAAACAGAATTTTCTTCTAAATCCATCACGAGTGCCGCAGTTTCCACATCTGATATATATATATATATATATATACTGTACATGTATATATAGATATATACACACACTGTTGGAGCCTCCCTCATCGTTGCAGTTTCTCTACTTAAACTGAGTATTTGTCGCACCTTAGCTATAGCTCAGGTTGTTGAGGTGTTGCATGGAAATGCACATTAGGGTGCAACAACATACACAGCATGCAATACACATATTCACCACTGGGTGGCTACTGCTGCACTAATCCAGTACTGTAGAGCGAATAGCGGCGGGTGGATATTCAGTACAGTAATCGTACTGTAATAGTATACTCTTAGCAAGCCCTGGCAAATGGCCAGTGACATCTGTAATGTTATACACACAGACCAACTCACAGAGAGAGTCATGCAGGAACTTGAAGTGTATAGCATACTGTAAGCATTGATACCATGATTTACTAATGAACGCTTGGCTTCAGGGATGCTTTAGGAAATATTAATTCTCTGTCGGGACCAAGAAATAAAAAATAAAAAGTGTATATAGATGCAAACTTACGTGTTAAAGCAATGGTCCATTGGCGTTAGGGTTATGTGAGCGTCCAAGTACCGTAGACAATCCAGCAAAGCAAAACCAAATAAAAGTGATCACTGCTTCTATTTACACATGACTTTGCATCTGTATCACCATGCATTGTGGCCTAGCAGTGAGGTGTACAAGGCCTTATGCTCATGATCCTGGGTTTGATTCCCAGGAAGAGCAAATGCCATTTTTTTTCATTACACTTTAGTATTTTATTTAAGAACCTTACATTCAGTAGAATTATGAACAGAGGAAAACATCAGCCAGGAAAACATTGTAACATAGAATTTCTTAAGCAGATACAGCCACATCCTCACACTCAATATAGGCATGCCGCATATCATTTTTATCAGCAAAAGCAGCTTGTGCATCATATTCACATAGCAATGCACATAAGAAGCATTTACAGCAAAAAAAGACACCTGACATTAGCAGATCTTCCCGGAAACTGACGGCTCACTCAGGCTAGGCATCTTACAAAGAATATGCATTCTGTGCCTTCTGGGGTCCTTTCCTCCAACCAAAGCCAGCATGAGCCATTCATTTACATAGTGTACCAGCCATGTTGTGTTTGTCATTTACTAAGCAGTGCACCCAGTTCTTTAAATCACAAGCCTCACTGGGGGTGGGATTGGGGGAGGGGGAAGCTGACTATTAAAGACATTGGGAAGCCCAGGAAGAAGTGCAGTAAACTCAGTCTCATAAAATAACACTCTCATAATTTGAAAAGGCACACTTGTATTGTATACAGCTGGGTCCTCATTAATCTTGACCTTTAATAGAATTAATTGAGACTGGCCAATCGGACTAAATCCCCTGCTGTAATGACTTAACCCCCTGCTGTAATGACTTAATCCCCTGTTATATTGTTCTCTGTATTGTATTGCAGCTGAGAACAATAGATGAAGGGTTTATGCTAATAAATCATGTTGTGCCTAGGCGCAGAAAACTAGTCAAGATAACTGTGGACCCATCTGTATCTGTGTAAAAAGTAGCATTCACGGCTTTTTTTTTAAATATTCCTAAAACAGGCTCTATCATGCTTTGTACATATAAAGACACTGGCAGAACTTGTTTTGGGAAAATTAGAAAAAAGATGTGGATGCTAATTTTTACACAGATATACGTGTGTGTATGCTACATTTCAATGATTTCCAGGAAAACACTGCAACATAGAATTTCTTAAGCAGATACAGACACAGTCTCACACTCAATATAGGCATGCCGCATATCACTTTAATTAGCAGAAGCAGCTTGTGCGTCCTATTCTCATAGCAATGCACATAAGATGCATTTACGCCAAAAAACACACCTGACATTAGCGGAGCTGATGATTCAATCACGCCAGGCATCTCACGGCATGCCTTTCAAATGAACATGTCTATTTAACATACAGTACCGTAATGTACAGTAAAGTAGTTCTTGAGCTATAGTGTATTTCAATGGAGACCTCATGAATGCGCAATGGGGATTCTTGCACTATAGTATTTAATTGGTCAACTCACGCATGCGCAATGGCGATTTTCAAAAGCGACATCTGTTGGATGATCGCTGGTATTACACTCACCGGTAACACCATATGCCACGATAAGCTCCATGCCCAACCTGCAACAAAACACGCCGCCTTGTGACCTGAAGAAGGGGACTAGGTCCCCGAAACGTTGATATGACTTGCACCATTTGCACAAATATATGATTGCAGTTACAAGCCTCTGAGTGCCGCCTCGTCTTTTCACTATACACCACCGGTTCTCGGTTGGGGAGGGCACCAGAGCAGCATCAGTCCAGCATTGGACTAAGTGGAGTGCCGGAGCAGCTGTTTACATTATATATATATATATATATATATATATATGTATGTTTAATCTTTAATCTACAGCATTATTTGTCTGTGCTACCAATAACAAATATTCTCAGATGGTTTATATTAATAAACAGTAACCATTGCATAAAATGTGAAATTTAAAGTGTTTCTACCAACAGCAAATATAAATCTATCAGAGAAAACTGCGCCCCTCACCCATCCATTGAAAATTTGCCCCTCTGCATTAATGTAGAATTTTAGACCAGGGAGAAGTTAAAGAGAATACAATCTGATGGGTTTGAGAAAGCAATGAAAATGCCAGTATAAAGTACATAACTGGCTAACGGCAGATAAAGATCCATTACATTTTACACAGATAAAATATGACTATATTATCTTGGCAAAAATACACAAAATAAGGAGTAGTAAATAATATATAATATACAGTATATATACACCAGATTAGTAGTTCAAATATGACCTATTAATTATTTTTAATATACTATAAAACAATTTCTATTTGCCAATCATTCTGCAGTTCTGTTCATAATTACACATTTACTCATAAGAATCAATTCAATACCGGATGAGAAAGAAACATAGATCTCATTATATCTGTAACTATTATATATTCAGGGGGTGATGCTGCAACCACATAATCTACTCATGAACCTGGGATTTCCATGCACAATAATGAGCGTTTGAACAGTGGGATAGATTAGGATAAAGAACCAGAATATTATCTGCAGGATGTCATGGAGAAGGCGCCAAGGCACAATATATATAGTTGTTATTATCAGGTAGAAAGCAATGTCAGTAATAACATGTATAATTAATGACCTGACCGCTCGGACATGGCCCTGGAGCTGAGCAGATGTTACATGAGAGTCTCCATGCTTCATCCTGAAGACATGACTCAGTAGGGATCTGACACTGAGCCCAATACAGAGAGAAGATATAGAAAACGGAAGAAAAAATGTAATCATTGAGCTGCTTATTGTGTAGGAATTGTCTATGGTAAGAGTAAAACCAAACAGAATTGTTCTGTTGGTTGTATTTTTGGGAATGTCAACGTGTAATGTCCATAGGATTGGTAGATTAATGACAATGGAACATAACAGTGATCCCACTATGAGTTGCAGAAAAGAAGACGTAACTCTTGCTCTGACACGTAGAATAAGCTGGTGGGAAACCTTCACCAGTCTGACGCAGTAGAAGATGGAGAGCCAGGCGGTGTTCCAGAAACTGACAGTAATAAAGTCACTTTGTAACATTATCATGAATAATAAAAAGCTTTTATCCAGCATCAGATATATCCCAAACATCTCTAATGCTCCATGAACAGTAAAGAAGACCTGGGAGAGCAGATTGGTCATCACCATAACACACTGGATCTTATCGCAGACTCCCGGATTACTGGTCTCTCTCCAGCGTCTGATATACGTGTGTACAATTAACGCACATATAATGGTCCCGGATCCTCCAGCGATCATCATAGCAATTATTCTATATAGACTCAGAGCTGCCTGCATCTTCTATTAGGATCTGATGGTTCTGTGAATCACTTGTGTGGATGAGCAGCCTGTAGTAATGATTACTCTGTGGATGAGCAGCCTGTAGCAGAATGCTTCCACTGAGGCAGGAGACTGAGAAAAATATGAGCATCAGATGCAAATATGTTCTGTACCTGGATCTCATATAGCATGTGCGCTGTGTGCAGAGGACGGTGCATATATAATTAGGTTATAGGATTTCACTCTGGCTTCATCTGATATGAATTGCATCTAATGGATTGTTCCACATGCGCAGAAAACAGATCCTGTGCTGTAATCATGTAAATCCTCACGAGGCCAGGATGAAAGTTATAGAGCAGGGGTGGCCAGACTTTTGGAGTCGGTGATCTACTTTGAAAGCTGAAAAGCTTTTGTGATCTACCTAGGTGTAATAATAGCGCGCCAAAAAAATGGGCGTGACATAACAAAAAAGTGGGCGTGTTATAACTTAAAAAGTGGGCGTGGTATAACTAAAAAAGGGACGTAGCCTTGCTGCACAGAGTGTAATGACTGTCTCGCACGAAATAACACATTGGCCCCCACAGGTAAAAACCTCAAACACATATGCCCCCAAAGTGCCAGATATGCCCCCACAGTGCCAGATATGCCCCCACAGTGCCAGATACAGATATAACCCCACAGTGCCAGATATAACCCCACAGTGCCAGATATAACCCCACAGTGCCAGATATAACCCCACAGTGCCAGATATAACCCCACAGTGCCAGATACAGATATGCCCCCACAGTGCCAGATATGCCCCCACAGTGCCAGATACAGATATAACCCCACAGTGCCAGATACAGATATAACCCCACAGTGCCAGATATAACCCCACAGTGCCAGATACAGATATAACCCCACAGTGCCAGATACAGATATGCCCCCACAGTGCCAGATATAACCCCACAGTGCCAGATACAGATATAACCCCACAGTGCCAGATATAACCCCACAGTGCCAGATATAACCCCACAGTGCCAGATATAACCCCACAGTGCCAGATATAACCCCACAGTGCCAGATACAGATATGCCCCCACAGTGCCAGATATGCCCCCACAGTGCCAGATACAGATATAACCCCACAGTGCCAGATACAGATATAACCCCACAGTGCCAGATATAACCCCACAGTGCCAGATACAGATATAACCCCACAGTGCCAGATACAGATATGCCCCCACAGTGCCAGATATAACCCCACAGTGCCAGATACAGATATAACCCCACAGTGCCAGATACAGATATAACCCCACAGTGCCAGATATAACCCCACAGTGCCAGATACAGATATGCCCCCACAGTGCCAGATATGCCCCCACAGTGCCAGATACAGATATAACCCCACAGTGCCAGATACAGATATAACCCCACAGTGCCAGATACAGATATAACCCCACAGTGCCAGATACAGATATGCCCCCACAGTGCCAGATATGCCCCCACAGTGCCAGATACAGATATAACCCCACAGTGCCAGATATAACCCCACAGTGCCAGATATAACCCCACAGTGCCAGATATAACCCCACAGTGCCAGATACAGATATGCCCCCACAGTGCCAGATATGCCCCCACAGTGCCAGATACAGATATAACCCCACAGTGCCAGATACAGATATAACCCCACAGTGCCAGATATAACCCCACAGTGCCAGATACAGATATAACCCCACAGTGCCAGATACAGATATGCCCCCACAGTGCCAGATATAACCCCACAGTGCCAGATACAGATATAACCCCACAGTGCCAGATACAGATATAACCCCACAGTGCCAGATATAACCCCACAGTGCCAGATACAGATATGCCCCCACAGTGCCATTTGCCCACAGTGCTAGCTTTGCCCCACAGTGTCAGATACAGATATGGTCATTCTCTGCATCCATTAGTGCTGAGCCTTCCCCTCCAAGACAATGTACCTTAACTGCCTGGTCTGCTGGATCGCTGGCTGGCTCCCCACTGGGCTGGCACTGTCAGTGTGCCTGTTCCCGCCTGAGCTGACTGGATCAAACAAGATCCAACAGGCGCAGAGGCTCTTCAGGTCGCGTTCCCAATGATGCATAGCGCGGGTGCGCGGCTGACGTCACGACGTCACCCGCGCACACGCGCAATGCATCATTGGGAACGGGACTCACAGAGGTGGCATCTGGAATGCAGAAATTGGTCGCGATCTACCGGCGGGAGCTCCGCGAGCTACCGGTAGATCGCGATCGACCTTTTGGCCACCTCTGTTATAGAGACACTGGATCTCTTTGACAGATTATGTGAGAACAGTAATTAAACCATAGTTGTCTACCCTCCCACATTCTGCAGGAGACTCCCTGAAATAGTAGCAATCTCCCTGACTCCCTGAATAGACCAGCAATCTGTAGGAGATTGCAGGAGACTCCCTGATTGCACCTTATCCCCATTATGCAGCTGTTACATTTTTGGAGAAAAATAAATAAATCAGAGATACATACATTCAAATGGGCTCATCAGCGCCATTTCCCTGCATTGGTTATAAGGCATGAAGATCCCTATGGCTACATGCATTTTAAATAAGGTTTCTTGTGGCCACTTATAGTATATAGAACCTCTTGTAAAACACAATAAAACACAAAGCCAGACTAGTCCAAGTAGTGCCACACCCCAAAAGTGTACCGCACATTGAATTTCTATATAATTATAAAGATCTTACCTGTGGCTTTACTATACAGATTGTACAGTCAACAAATGCTAGGTCTCTATTTAGAAGCCTCAGAGGCAGTGGGAGGGGTGACAATACAGGAAGACAGAGTATCAACCCTTCAGGTGTGTATACATTGGGGGAGGGGTCCTGCACTACACACCCTAGCTAATTATAATGAGATGTGCTATGATTGGTGGGCAGGCTCATAATATTGGCCAATTTTATGCCAAAAACCTCAGTTATTATGTATAATTAAATGAATTCTAATTCTAATGGTTGTATGGTGCACTTGCTCTCTTGTTTCTAAATTCCAGCACTTCTCCAACCATTAATTCTTATTGTGTTTTGTGTGTAGCTAGAAAACAAAGAAATGTACAGCATACAGAGAACTTTGGGTAATATAAGAAAATTACACATTACGTAGAACTGCTCCAATAACGGCTGGTGGTTGCACTTTACAATGTTGTCTCCTGGATCTCCAGCTGCTGTAGACCTCAAGGTATCCGGATGATAAAAAGACTCTCCTGGATCTCCAGCTGTTGTAGACCTCAAGGTATCCGGATGATAAAAAGACGGTGTCAATAGGCTGAGACGCTATAGTCTAAGAGATTGACAGATAAAAGGTCAGCAGTGCTTATTCTCCACAGGTACAAAATGTTTATGTGACAATGATCGACACACAAATGGTCAACACATTTTTTAACATGTTTTTCCATCATTTGCTTAAATGTACTATCTAAGTGGACTATGACTGGGAATAGAAACCTGTGGCGAGTGAAGTGCGCCACCTTGTCTGAAGCATAGCGAGCTGTGTGCCTGTGAGGGTAACACTTATAGTGATGGGGGTCACATATGATGACACTTCCAAATCTCCTCCAAAGACTGAAAAAGCTTGTGTCAGCATATTTGTATTGGTGTGTTGACCTTTTGACCCTGTTGACCTTTTGAACATGTCGACCTTCCCCACAGTCAACCTTGTTCCTGTCGACCTATCATATGTTGACCATATGGGGGTTGACCTATTGATTGTCTAACTAGGCGCTGTAGATCTTCTATACCTATAATGGGTATATGGAATACAATGGTAGAAAGACTTGGTGCTCTCTATGGTAAAGGATGATCCCACCAGATAAGGATGTATTGGTCTACACCAGGTGTGGGGAACCTTTTTTCTACCAAGGGCCATTTGGATATTTATAAAAATCCTTCGGGGGCCATACAAAAATTATCAACTTAAAAATTAGCCTGCCCCCAGTCTCTTGTTATGCCCGATTAGATTTGCCCCCAGTCAGTTGTTATGCCCAATTAGATTTGCCCCCAGTCAGTTGTTATGCCCGATTAGATTTGCCCCCAGTCAGTTGTTATGCCCGATTAGATATGCCCCCAGTCAGTTGTTATGCCACATTAGATATGCCTCGTCAGTTGTTATGCCCCATTAAATATGCCCCCTGTAGTTATGCCCCATTAGATATGCCCCTTGTAGTTATGCCCCATTAAATATGCCCCCTAGTAGCGCCGCTTACACACACACACATTAAAAGGAAAAAAAAAGCACAATGTTCACCAGCACTGCTTCTGCTTCCGGACCTCTGCCCTCCCTCTCCTCGGAACTATGGGAGAGATGTCATGACGTCTCTCCCATAGTGCAGCACAGCCACACATGTACACTGCCTGAGCCAGGAGCTGGAGCTCAGGAGTGAGCTCCTGCCTCCAGCTGCTGCTGAGCCAGGCACCCACTGGTAGTAAAATCTCAACGGGCGCTCGGCATCTCCTCTCGTTTAGGTGAGCCTGGCCGTTCCGGATCAAGGTGCTTTGAGGGCCTTATACGGCCCTCGGGCCTGAGGTTCCCCACCCCTGGTCTACACTAACCCTTTGTCAGACATAAATTTCACAGTGGGCATTATTTTTTTAATCCCCAATGTCCTTCTGTGTCTTTACTATGTATTTAAGAGATACCGTCTGGATTGTAGGAGAAAAATTGTGTACTGTGATACAATAAATGTTGTGATACAGTGTATCAATTTAGTAAAATAGGTATTATTTATTATATCCCTTTCCAACAATAGCTAGGGCTTAAGCCCTGTTTTTTTCCAGGTTTTTTAACATGGGTTGGATGTGGCCACAGCTCCTACCCCCTTTCATACTGAGGCTTGAAAGCGGGTTATTCCCGGGTCAACCACTTTAACACTGAACCTGCTTCAGCACTACAAAATAGTTTGCTTTCATCTAAAGGGGATGAGGTAAGATCCCAAAGGTCAGGATCCCAGTGGATCAGGGAGGATTAGGTTTAGGCACCCATAAGGGATGGTTAGTGTAGGGTTAGGGTACCTAGAGGGGGCTGTCAGGATTCTGAGGTTTGGGATGCCACTGTCGGTATTCTGTTTCCCTTTCATTGGGATATCATACTGAACCCATCACAAGTGGATGTCACAGGCTGATGAGCCATAAGTCAGTTTTCCAGTTATGGAACCAGCTCTATTAAAGAATGATTCCAGTCTAAAAACCATGGTCGCACCCTTTCAGATAGCGGGCAACCAGATTCGGACCCAGGAATAACCCTGGAAGTGACCAGGGTCGAAGCCACAGCATTTTTGGCCTGTGTTGACCCTATCAAACAGAGAAAGGACTTGGGATAACCCAGCCAGCCCCGGAAAATTACCTGGTCTTTCCCTATGTCTGAAAGATACAATTAATTTTATGCCATTTAAAACTGTGAATTGCTCCATAAAACACGCAATTAACAACAAAGGTATACACATTGTTTTATAAAATTATAAATACAAGTAAAAATATTAAAATATGAAAGTAAATATTAATAAAATAACCTCACAATTTAGGTGAAATGCGTATCACAGATCACTCCTCAGGCAAGGAAGCAGACAGGTTCTGGATTAATAACAAGAGAGCTGTGACTTGCATCCTGTAGCAGATTTGCACTAGAACCCTTTCGGAACACCACTCCTAAAATACATATACACCACAAATAGTAGAGTAGTACACAAGCACTTCTAGTACTAGTATCGCTTGTGTACTATTCTACTATTTCTGAGGTTCTGGATTAAGCAATTATTTTTGTACGCCGCGTAGGGTTTCCTGTTGTACAAAACCTAATTTCAAAAACCAATGAGTGACACAATTATATAGTATATTTATTATTATTAATTTTAGCAACAGCATATTAATTATTCACAAATCTATTGTTAAAATTACAGCTGTATTAATTGCTTTTGTAGCAGATTCAGTATTATCAGTGTTAAATTAACTTTACATTTTCTGTTTTTTAACTTGCTTTATTTTTATTACTCTGCCTTTTTCGGTCACGTTTTTCTTCCTTTCCATATTTCACCTATATTTTTGTTTTTTTGCCAGTGATAAGAGTTTCATTATTATTAAATTATACCAAATTAAGCAATTTTTAAACCAATGAAGATTTACAGAAATATATTAAGTCTAAGAAAGAGAATACCCCATAAGAAATTTTCTTTCGGTTTGGGGTCTTCTGGAAGCACCTCCTGTTTTGGTTACACATTACCTTACATTCATTTATGGGCACTTTTGTTTTCTGTACTTATAGCTTCTCTTCTGAATTTAATTGTCTTCTGGTTCTGCAATAGTCTATTGTATGGCTACATAATCTTTGACGGTGAAGACAAGACTCCTGTCATTATTCTGCATGCCCTGAGTGCCGACAACTAGGTTTTGTGTCTGCATACTCGTACAGTTATTCTCCTATAATTCTGGGAATTGTTTTCTCTTTGTTACCATGCTCGCAGTTACACAGGTCAGGGCAGCTGTAATCCATAGTCAGACAAGTCACATAAATTATTGTGCCAGGGCCGCCACAGAACACATGGAATGTCTGAGGAACAGGGTTGACAACAGCGGAGACAGCTGAGCTCTGCGCCAGCAGCTGAGTCAGGTGGACTCAAGTAGACCTTCATGGACATTGCATATGTTTCTTAAGGCTGGAGGTGGCCCATGTGCACTGTCCACATTCATAGTTGTTGCATTGTCTTCTGAAATTTGGACCCAGCACCATATTATCTGATTTAATGCAGGACACATAAAGCAGAAGACGGGCTAGAGGAGCAGAAGGTAAGTAAGGTATTGGGTGTAGTTTGTGCAATGGACATGATATTGTGTCCTCAGCATAATTTCTCAGGGAAAAGGCAAATTTTCCACGTTCTTCACAAATGATTGTCTGTAGGACACAACGCAGCCAGCACTCACTTCTAAACAAATGTTTAAATTATCTATATGAAACTGTATATACTGTTTTTCTATATATACATATATATATATATATATATATATAATTGTATATGTTTGTTTAATCTTTAATATTCAGTATGAGTGCAATATACATTTGTCTGTGTCCAAAATGATTTATAATGACAACAATTATCTATTGCATGAAATGTGAAATTTCAAAGTGTTTCTGCCATCAGTAAATATAAATCTATATGTGAAGACTGCAGCCCTCACCCATCTATGGGGTAAATTTACTAAGATGGGAGTTCTATTTAAGATGGGATGTTGCCCATAGCGACCAATCAGATTCTACTTCTCATTTATCTAAAACCTTCTAGAAGATAATACCTGAAATCTGATTGGTTGCTATGGGCAACATCCCATCTTAAATAGAACTCCCATCTTAGTAAATTTACCCCCATGTATCAGTGCTGAAGTCTGGAGGTTTACACCAGGGGAGAAGTTACAGAGAATACAATCTGATGGGTTTGATAAAAACAATGAAAATCCTGTGACTGATAGTATAAAGACACAGACCCCACAGCTTTGGTCAATGACAGATATATATTAATGACATCTAAAGTGGATAAAACATGACTTCTGTATATTAACCCAGCAAATAAACACAGAATAAGGATTAGTAAATTTATATATATATATATATATATATATATATATATATATATATTCCATAGACAAAAAACCTTACGGTTTCACATGTCCCATTAAGGCTTCTTAGACATAATCGAAATTTCAGAAACCTGTTGTAACTCTTCCACTCAAACTCCAAAAAGCAATGAAATTCCGATCATTAAGGCTGACGCCTTAATGGACGTGTTCCTTGCGCAATACAGATATGGTATGCCATCACAGCCTGTGGGTAAGTGCAGATTCAGCACTCTCACAGAGTGAGATTGCTGTCACTCACACAATGGTGGAGCTGCTAATTCACAGATTTGTGTGCTCATTGGAATACACACATGCAGTCTATGCAACTGAAGGTCTGAGCAGTTATGTGGTGCACCCATATCACACAGTGCCCACAACCATCCCATTCGGTCACCACAACCATCCCACCTTGTTACAACATCCTTCTGACTCCATACATCCATCTCACCTAGTATACACATTTAGCTCCCTCAAACATCTTGGTTAATTGCTAAAACTATAATACCCTATCTACGGTCTATGCATCTACACTTACTTCCCCTATACAGCCCCATGCTGCCCTGTCTTCCCCAATCCCTACTGCTGTGTTCTCCCATCTGTGCTAGTCTGTACTAACTTATCTGCACCATCTGTCTTTCCCCACCTGTGCCTTGTCTGTACCACCGTTTCCTTCTCTCTGTGCTGCTCAGTGTTCAACGTCACTCTGCCTCCTTCAGTACATGGCACACTATCTTCTCTCCCATCTGCACCAGTTTTCTACCCATCCATGCCAGTGTTTTCAAGCCATCTGCACCGCTCTGTCTCCCTTCCCATACTTGCTGCTTAATCTACCCCCTATCCACACCACTCTTACCCCATTCATGTAGCTGACATCCTGAAGGTAAATTTTGTGGATCATGCGCTCTTGGCAGGGGGATAACCGCTACAGCCCACCCCCCAGTGGTCCGGAAACGCCTCCGTTGTGCAGACCATGCCCTGCCAATGGCATGCTAACGCTGTTTGCACGCCCCCCTCCTTCCCCGCAACCACCTCTGCCTATCAATCAGGCAGGGTGATCGAAGCCAGTGAGATGCTGATAGCATCTCTCTGGGCTCCAGGGGTACGCACGCGCAGTGCGGCCATTGCATGTGCGCACCTCACAAACTAATTCAGACTGCGATTGCTGCAGCTGCGGTCTGAATTACACCCTGTGTTTCTTTGTCCCCCCATCAGTGCTGCTTAGTGTTCAAGTCTATCCACACACTTCTGTTCCCCCATCCTCACCGCTCTCCTCCCTCCAATCAACAACACTCTTACCTCATCTGAGCAGCTTTGTCTTCCGCTCAGACCTTCAGTTGCATAGACTGCATGTGTGTATTCCAATGAGCACACAAATCTGTGAATTAGCAGCTCCACCATTGTGTGAGTGACAGCAATCTCACTCTGTGAGAGTGCTGAATCTGCACTTACCCACAGGCTGTGATGGCATACCATCAGGCCCGGCGCTACCCGCTCAGCAGAGTCTGCAAAGCAGGTAGGCGCCGGGCATGAGAGGCGCTTTCCCTGCTCTCTCTACGACCCTGCTGCTGCCGGATGTCACTGCGCCTGTCAGACTGTATCACAGGCAGCAGCGTCGGACGGCAGCATGAAGCTCCTATTCACCTACTGCTCTCCCCACCCCTCCCTCCCTCACAGTAGCACACACAGGAGGAGTTTCACTAACAGCCTGAAACTCCGTCCGCACGGTCTGGGGCTGTGGAAGTATCCCCTCTCTGATGCTGTCTGTCCCCGGGTGAATCTTTCTCCCTGCAGTGCACTCAGGTTTCTGGACCCTCCCCCTCTACATGCTGAAGCACAGGAGCTGTCTGTGCTCAGGGCAGCCTGACACTCACAACAGTGAGTTTAACTCTTTGAAAACCTTGTTTTCTACAGTGATTGCCAGTCACTGCCTCCTAAATGTGAGCTGCAGCTCCCGTATTAATAGATCAGGGGGCTGTGACAGACTCCCTTAGCCCACCTTCCCTAGTCCACCTCCGATGGCGCTAGGCTGCGGCGTGAATGACAGTGAAGAGGAGTCAGCAACACACCTAGGAGACTGGACCCACGCGGACGTTGATAGGAAACACCAGTGACACACGAGGCAAGTGGAGGTTGGCATTTATTATGTATATAGGCGCCACTGTGACATGTGTATAAGTGGCACTGATACCGTGGCAATTTGAATAAGCAGCACTGATACCGTGGGCATGTGTACAAGCGGCACTAACTAATACCATGGGCATGTGTACAAGCGGCACTAACTAATACCATGGGCATGTGTACAAGCGGCACTAATACCGTGGGCATGTGTACAAGCGGCACTGATACCTTGTGCATGTGTACAAGCGGCACTGATACCGTGGGCATGTGTACAAGCGGCACTGATACCGTGGGCATGTGTACAAGCGGCACTGCTATCATGGGCATTATTATGTGTATAAGCAGCATTGATACCGTGGGCATGTAAATAAGCAGCACTGCCATCATAGGCATTATTATGTGTATAAGCGGCACTGATACTGTGGGCATGTGTATATGTGCCACTGCTATATTGGGCTTTATTATGTGTATAAGCGGTACTACTACCCTGGGCATTAAAATGTGTATAAAATTGTCTTCGTGGGTATGTGTATAAGTGGCACGGATATTGTGTGGCCACGCCTCTTCCTTGTGATACCACACCTATTTTTTGCAGTGTGTGCCTTCAGCGTGCAACTGCTCCTTTAGACAGTATGGGGGTTAGGGCACTGTAGTTTTGCAGATGGCGCCGAACACCTTACTATCAGCCCTGGCACAACTAATGGGAGGGGAGTAGGTGGCGAGGGAAATTGTTCCACAACCTCTCCAGGACCTGAAGAAGGGGCACTACTGTGTGTTGTAAAGTGGTGTAATATGGATCAAGAGCACCGTATGCGGTGTAATGTGAACTAGATTGTGCTACTGTCACAGTACTGGGGCGTAACGTAAACTATGTGGTGTAACGTAACTGTGTGGTGTAATGTAAATTAGGGGTACAATTGTGTGGGCACACCCCGTCCTCGTGAAACCACAACCCATTTTGATGCATTCACCTTCGGTGCGCACTGTCCCTCTCTTAAGTATGGGAGAGAGGGCGCAAAATTGACAGTTTGCAGGGAGGCGCCAAACACCCTAGCACCGGCCCTGCATACCATATCTGTATTGCGCAAGGAACACGTCCATTAAGGCGTCAGCCTTAATGATCGGAATTTCATCGCTTTTTGGAGTTTGAATGGAAGAGTTAAAACAGGTTTCTGAAATGCCAGATTATGTGTAAGCCTTAATGGGACATGTGAAACCGTAAGGTTTTTTGTCTATGGAATTTCATCGCTTTTATTAATTTTTTTTTTTTTATTCAGAAATTTAAAATTTCACTGTAAGAATAAACATTTGATTTTTTAAATGTTTAATGAAAATGTTCGTATAACATCACTGTTCTGTGCAAAATTATTTTATTAACCAAACCGAATTGTTTAAGGTCCATACACACTTAACGATTTAATGAGCAACGTCGCTCATTTTCCCCCTCCTTGACCGACGTCGCTCGTTTTATCGTTAAGTGTGTATGCCGCCAGCGACGAACGATGCGAGGCCCCGCGGGTCGGCAACAATCGTCGCTGTCGGTAGGTCATGCATGAAGGATGTGGACTGTCGTCCTCGACCTTCATGCAGGGCTGACGGGGGCGTGACGTCACTGAGCGATATGAGCGGTCATATCGCTCAGTGTGTACAGTCGGCCGCCGGCCAGCCCGGGAGGGGGAAACATTAGACGATGTCGCTCACAGAGCGACATCGTTTAATGTGTATGGGCCTTTAGACTTTTGTCAAAATATTTTGCTGCCTTTGCAGCTGATGCAGGGAGGGGGGTAGGCGGCAGCAGCCTGTGACTGAGGCTGGAGGTAGGCGTGAAATGCATTGCTTGTACGTGTGAGTGCGTGGTGTCAGGTGCTGCACGTGTATATGTGTGTGTGTGTGTGTCAGGTGCTGCCTGTGTATCAGCTCCTGTGTGTGTGTGTGTATGTGTGTGTCAGGTGCTGCGTGTATATACGAGTGTGTCTGATGGTGCGTGTGTATGCGTCAGCTGCCGCACGTATGTGTGTGTCAGGTGTTGTGGGTGTATATGTGTGTGAGTATCAGGTGCTCCGCGTGTGTACAAGTGTAGGTCTGGTGCTGTGCATGAATACGTATGTCTGTGTCAGGTGCTGCGCGTGTACATGTGTGCATCAGGTGCTGCGCGTGTACATGAGTATGCATTAGGTGCTGCGCGTGTACATGAGTGTGTGTCAGGTGCTGCGTGTGTACATGAGTGTGCGTCAGGTGCTGCGCGTGTACATGTGTGTGCGTCAGGTGCTACACGTGTCTATGTGTGTGTGAGTAAGGTGCTGCATGTGTATGTGTGTGTCTGATGGTGTGCGTGTATATGTATGTGTCATGTGCTGCATGTATATGCATGTGTCAGGTGCTGCATGTTTATTTTATTGTGTCTGATGCTACGTGTGTGTGTCAGGTGCCGCACGTGTATATGTGTGTGTGTCAGGTGTTGCGCGTGTATGTGTGGGTCAGGTGCTGCATGTTTATTTTATTGTGTCTGATGCTACGTGTGTGTGTGTCAGGTGCCGCACGTGTATGTGTGTGTGTCAGGTGTTGCGCGTGTATGTGTATGTCAAGTGCCGTTCCCCTTCTTCCCATCCCAGCTCTCGCTGTAGAATACAGCTCTACACCCAGAGAGAGGGAAAGACTAGGGGGCTGATCACTGCACTGCTCACTTTTTGGTCATGAGTTCGGCCTCCTGTTTCTTCCAGTGCAGTGTTCCTGCAGCCCAGCCCTCCCTGTTGTGCCAGAGAATCAGCCCTTCCTTCCCCTGCCAGAGAGAGAGAGCCCGAGGCAGAGACACTCTTCCCGTAGCTGGCTTACCCCCAGTACTTCAGCACTGGCCATGCGGCAGTCAACAAAGGAGACCAGCAGGGGGTTCTGGCAGATCGGGGAGGCCTGAGGTGGGCAGCACTTCCTCCGCCGCTGTCACCTTCCCCTGCCGGAGAGAAAGCCAGAGACATACCCTTCCCGCAGCTGGGCTACCCCTAGTACCTCAGCGCTGGCCAGGCGGAAGTCTATGGAGGGGACCGGCAGGGGTTTCAGGCCGCAGCAGCAGCGGCCGCAGCCAGATCAGGGAGGCCTGCAGGGTCAGAGCTGGGCAGCACTTCTACCAACACTGTCACCTCTGTGCTGGGCATGTACACCAGTCCGTACGGACGGAGGTGTCCACAACAGGCAGCAGTATAATGAGTCAGACAAACTCATTACACGCTGCCCACTGCTGCGCCGCATGCACTCGATGGAGGAAGCCTAGATGCGGTCCCCAGCTGCAGCGAGGGAGAAGGGTGATCACATCACCCTTCAACCCGGCACCTCACAATCAGCTGGGGATCTGCAGTAGCTTCATCTCTCTCTTCCTCTCCCTCTCTGACAGCACAGCAGCCCCTCTGGCTCCCATGTAGCTCTGCCCCCCTGCTCACAGTTCACTCGGCCTCTCCTGATTAAAAAGAAAATAAGAGACTGACCTGCTGCTCAGATGCGAGGAGGTGACGGGCGGTAGGTCCTCTGTGAGTACACTACACAGTCAAAATTAACTCTGACTCCTCACAACAGTGTGGACTGCGGGCGACGTCAGACGCCAATTTGGGTGTGCTTGCCGCACTACCTGCCCATCAAGCCCAACGTGGTGCCATGGTGCCATCCCCGCCCACTATACGGATTCCATTTTGTATTAGGAACCCTATAACAGCATTCCGACATCCCTCCCTATCACGCTGCCATCCATACACTGCCGCTCTCATACATCCGTACACCGCCACTCTCATACATCCGCACACTGCCGCTCTCACACAACTGTACACTGCTGCTCTCATACATCCATACACTGCCGCTCTCATACATCCATACAACCCCGCTCTCATACATCCGTACAACCCCGCTCTCATACAGCCGCACACCATCGCACTCTTACAGCCGCACACCATCGCACTCTTACAGCCGCACACCATCGCACTCTTACAGCCGCACACCATCGCACTTCCAGCCGCACACCATCGCACTCTTACAGCCGCACACCATCGCACTTCCAGCCGCACACCATCGCACTCTTACAGCCGCACACCATCGCACTCATACAGCCGTACATTGCCGCTCTCATACATCCGCACACTGCCGCTCTCATACATCCGCACACTGCCGCTCACATCTATAAAAACATAGCCTCCATACATCTACACATCCAATCCCCGCGCAAGGGAACACTGAAATCATTATCACTTTTGCCCGGGGTGTAACCACAGCCAGCCACTACTCCGGCCACCTTCTTGTGACACCAAAATGCATCTTACCTATCAACAGGGTGGTGCTGCTGCTGGGGGTGGGTTGCTGCCTCAGTCTCCAGGTTGGTGCTGCGATTGGAGGGGGTACTGCTTCCCTGTGCTGCTACTGTCTCCCGGATCATCGTGCCGCTGGCTGAATTGCAGCTTGACGCTACTGCTGCCAGGAGTAACAGCTTCCTGGCTGTTGTTGCTGGTGGCTGCCTACTGCTCATTGCCACCGGAACACTGACCGGCTCGGCAGTGATGCTGGCGGAGGAGTAGTGGCGGTGGGGTGGGGGGGGGGGTGCCTGCTCCCTTCCCTCGAGCATGCTGCAGTGTACAAAAATAAATAATAAATAGAGAGCATACCAGGGTGAGAGTCTGTATCGATCACAGTGATTACATGGGGCACAGCATAAGGACACCTTGCTGTAAGGGGCTCTGCCCACATAGATTGCTGCACCCTCTCTGATGTCAGCCTCTGCCCTCTCGTTCTCTGGGCGGCTAGTTCCAGTGTGAAGTAGGAGAGGAAGAGAACACACAGGAGAGCAGCCCTGATATGTAAGAGGTGGAAGTTCTATAGGCAGCAGAGACGGAGACCAGCCAGCCAGTCTCCCAGTGCCCTGATCACTACACGCCGCCAGCACAGCATTACAGGAGGGTCCTATAGTGCTGCCCTGAGCTAACAGGTGTGTGTACCAGTGTACCCCGTACAGTGTGCTGCGCCCTGGTGTCTCTGAGAGGGGTGAGGTCACCGTGCCGCTTTAGTATATGGCTTTTCCTTAGTACTGTACGTTACAGCCCTGCACTAGTGGTGGCAACTCTGCCCTATGTTAACCTGTGAGGTTATTTTCCTATTTACAGAATAACCGGGGATAAGGGGGCCATATTGCGGCTCTCAAGTGAAGGCACTCTAATACACCCCCTGCTGGCGGCCACTGTGCAGGCGCAACAAATTGAAATGCCCGATCTCTATAATGGGGCATATTTCTCTTAATTAAAAAAAACCTGTAACTTTCTGAAAAACCACAACCCCAAAAGGCTCTTCACTGGGACATGCTCTATCTAATAAAACAAACCCCAAGTCATATACATATATATCTATATATACACACACACACTCATGTATATACATGTATACACAAATACACGTATGTCCATGTTTATGTATGTATAATACATTGATAGAGTACATTATATTTATGAATTAATTGCTTCCCGATTCTGCAGCAGCATCATCAGCACCACCAGTGTTACTCACAGTCACTTCACACTGACTGCTGCACAACACATCACTTAATTTCCGGGCCGCCCGCCACCTGGTGAAGAGACATGGGAGATGAAGGACCAGCAGTGCCACGTTGAGCGGAAGTATTGTGAATTAGTTACCCACACACTCCTTGTGACACCTGCTCCCCGTCTGCCCTCCCACCCGCCGCCTGCCGTCCGGAACCCGCACTGACAAGTAAGTCTCAGCAGAATGTGTCTGCCGGCGGCTCCCAGTCCCCAGTGGTGTGGCGGCCGCGGCACACTAGGACTGAGAGACCGCAGCGGGAGGAAAGCACAGGTGGGCGGGAGGAGAGCATGGGCGGACATCACCACGTCACATTGCAAGGTGACGCCAGTCCCCCCAGTGAGGCCGCCGACGAATGCACTCAGCATAGTATTAGCAGCAGGCAGAGGGGGGGCGGGTGCATCGGTGGTGGGAGGTACGGAAATGAGCTGCAGGCTAGGCTCCACCGATCACACACTCAGCAATCACTGTGCTACAGCAATCGTGGCGTGCAGCGGTGCTGGACATTAGGGAGTGCCAGTGCGCACCAGGCACCCCCTGTATGCACGCCTATGCGCTACCACCCCCCATATGCCACACTACATCACTATGCTATAGCCCTCCCATATGCTGCACTTCATAATTACACTATACCCACCATACAACATACTACATCACCACACTACACTACTCACAATAAAATGAAAACATCCCAGTTCCTCATTCTTAATGAGCTCACGTGAGTTCTCTCCCCAACGGAGCTCCAGACCAAGTAACAATGAAGACACCAGCAGCGGGTAGGGGGCAGGCCTGGTCCACTTGTCAGGAGAGAGCAGTCACAGGAGGGTAAGAAGGGGGCGGGGCCTAGTCCTACAGACGGGAGAGAGCACAGACAGGAGAGAGCAAGGTACAGGGGTAGAAGGGGACGGCTGATGTGAAGAAGGGGCGGGGCCTATTCTTACAGGCTTTCAAAATTCGATTTTTTTTAAATTTCGACATTTGACAAATTCGACTTTTCTGCAATGGTACAAATGCAGCAATTCGACAAAAGTATATTCAATTGAAGTTTGTAAGTTCGACAACAGTGCTTTTAAACAGTAAATTCGTCATTTTCAATCCGCCACACTTTGCTGGCGGAATCTAATATAAAAATGTAAAAACATGTTTTTTTTTGCAGTTTTCCTTTTTGGTAATAGCATATCTATTTATATTAGAAGGGATTAGGTACTTGGTTTGTCTTTTTTGAGGCACAAGTATTATTTATATATTTTTTAAAAGATTATTATTATTTTTTAAATGGAATGTGAAATTCCCGGAAAAAAATTGCGTGGGGTCCCCCCTTAAAGCATAACCAGCCTCGGGCTCTTCGAGCCGGTCCTGGTTCTAAAAATCCGGGGGAAAAACGGACAGGGGATCCCCCGTATTTTTAAAACCAGCACCGGGCTCTGCGCCTGGTGCAAAAAATACGGGGGACAAAAAGAGTATGGGTCCTCCGTATTTTTTACACCAGCATCGGGCTCCACTAGCTGGACAGATAATGTCACAGCCGGGGGTCACTTTTATACAGTGCCCTGCGGCCGTGGCATTAAATATCCAACTAGTCACCCCTGGCCGGGGTACCCTGGGGGAGTGGGGACCCCTTCAATCAAGGGGTCCCCCCCCCAGCCACCCAAGGGCCAGGGGTGAAGCCCGAGGCTGTCCCCCCCATCCAAGGGCTGCGGATGGGAGGCTGATAGCCTTGAGAAAATGGAAAGAATATTGGTTTTTCCAGTAGTACTACAAGTCCCAGCAAGCCTCCCCCGCAAGCTGGTACTTTGAGAACCACAAGTACCAGCATGCTGGAGAAAAACGGGCCCGTTGGTACCTGTAGTTCTACTGGGAAAAAAATACCCAAATAAAAACAGGACACAGACACCGTGAAAGTATAACTTTATTTCACACCTGCCGACACACACATATTTACCTATGTTGACACGAAGCAGTCGGTCCTCTTCTCCAAGTAGAATCCAGATAATTATACTCACCTGATCCAGGTTCCAGATTAAATCCACGTACTTGGCAAAACAACAAACCGAACACCCGGACCAGACGGACTGAAAGGGGTCCCATGTCCACGAATGCAGACATCCGAATCTCGCGAGAATCCGACAGCGGGATGACAATGTTCGGGCGCGCTCGGGTTAGCCGAGCGAGGCGAGAAGGTTCGAACCTGCCTCGGACCCATGTAAAATGGGTGAAGTTCGGGGGGTTTGGATTCCAACTAACCGAACCCACTCATCACTAGTATGTACGTGTGCGTCAGGTGCCGTGCGTGCATGTACGTGTGTGTGTCAGGTGCCGTGCGTATACGTACGTGTGTCAGGTGTCGTGCGTGTACGTGTGTGTGTGTGTGTGTGTGTGTGTGTGTGTGTCAGGTGGTGCGTACCTACATGTGTGTATGTCAGGTGCTGTGCATGTGTGTACGTACACGCGTGTATGTGTCAGGTGCCGCACGTGTACGTGTGTGTGTGCCAGGAGCCGCGCATGTACATGTGTGTGGGTGTCAGGAGCCGCGCGTGTACGTACATACGTGTAGGTGTCAGGTGCCGCGCGTATACGTACATATATGTGTGTGTGTCAGGAGCCGCGCGTGTACGTACATGTGTGTATGTGTGTCAGGAGCCACGCGTGTGCATACGTGTGTGTGTGTGTCAGGTGCCACACGTGTACGTAAGTACGTACGTACGTGTGTGTGTGTCAGGTGCCGCGCGTGTACGTGTGTGTGTGTGTGTCAAGTGCCACGTGTGTACGTACGTATGTGTGTGCCTGGAGCCGCGCGTGTACATACATGTGTGTGTGTGTGTGTCTCAGGTGCTGCACGTGTATATGTGTGTATCTCAGGTGCTGCATTTGTATGCGTCAGCTGCCACGTGGGTGTCAGGTGTTGAGCGTGTATGTGTTTGTGTCAGGTGTCGCATCTGTATGTGTGCGACTGTCAGGTGCTGCGTGTGTATGTGTGTGTCAGGTGCTGCATGTATATATGTGTGTGTTAGGTGCTGTTCATGTATGTGGGAGTGGCAGGTGCTGCATGTGTATATGTGTGAGTAGCAGGTGCTGCGTGTGTATATGATTGTGTGTCAGGTGCTGTGCTTGTGTGCGTTAAATGCCACATGTATATATGTCAGGTGCTGCCTGTGTGTGTGACACAGGAGCTGCATGTCTGTATGTGTGTGGGTGTGTCAGGTGCTGCATGTCTGTGTGTGTGGGTGTGTCAGGTGCTGCATGTCTGTGTGTGTGTGTGTGTGTCAGGTGCTGCATGTGTGTGTCAGGTGCTGCATGTCTGCGTGTGTCAGGCGCTGCATGTCTGTGTGTCAGGTGCTGCGTGTGTCTGTCAGGTGCTAGGTGTCTTTGTGTGTGCGTGTGTCTGTCAGGTGCTGCATGTGTGTGTCAGGCGCTGCATGTCTGCGTGTGTGTGTGTCAGGCGCTGCATGTCTGTGTGTCAGGTGCTGCGTGTGTGTGTGTCAGGTGCTGCGTGTGTGTGTGTCAGGTGCTGCGTGTGTGTGTGTGTGTCAGGTGCTGCGTGTGTGTCAGGTGCTGCGTGTCTGTCAGGTGCTGCGTGTCTGCGTGTGTGTCAGGTGCTGCGTGTCTGCGTGTGTGTCAGGTGCTGCGTGTGTGTCAGGTGCTGCGTGTCTGCGTGTGTGTCAGGTGCTGCGTGTCTGCGTGTGTGTCAGGTGCAGCGTGTGTGTGTGTCAGGTGCTGCGTGTGTGTGTCAGGTACTGCGTGTGTGTCAGGTGCTGCGTGTCTGCGTGTCTGTGTGTCAGGTGCTGCGTGTGATTATGTCAGGTGCTGCGTGTGTCAGGTAATGCGTGTGAGTGTCAGGTGCGTGTGAGTGTCAGGTGCGTGTGAGTGCATCAGGTGCTGCGTGTGCATGTGTGTCAGGTCCGTGTGAGTGTCAGGTGCTGTGTCTGTGTGTGTGTGTGTGTGTGTGTGTCAGGTGCTGCGTGTGTGTCAGGCGCTGCAAGTCTGGGGGGGGGTGGCCGTAAACACAGCAGGGAGGGGGGGTGGCCGGACACACAGCAGGGAGGGGGGGGGGTGGCCGGACACACAGCATGGGGGGGTGGCCGGACACACAGCAGGGAGTGGGGGGGTGGCCGGACACACAGCAGGGAGGGGGGGGGGTGGCCGGACACACAACAGGGAGGGGGGGGGCGGACACACAACAGGGAGGTGTGGCCGGACACACAACAGGGAGGGAAGGGGGGGGGGGCGGCTGGACACACAGCAGGGAGGGGATGGTGACCGGACACAGCAGGGAGGAGGGGGGGGGGTGGCCGGACACACAGCAGGGGAGGGGAGGGTGGCTGGACATTCAGCAGGGGGGAGGGGGTGGCTGGACACACAGCAGGGAGGGGAGGGTGACCGGACACACAGCAGGGAGGGGAGGGGGGAGGGAGTGGCCAGACACAGCGGGAAGAGGGGGGGGGGTGGCCGAACACACAGCAGGGGAGGGGAGGGTGGCCGGACAAACAGCAGGGGAGGGTGGCCGGACAAACAGCAGGGAGGAGGGAGGGTGGCGGACACACAGCAGGGGAGGTTGCCGGACACACAGCAGGGGAGGAGAGGGTGGCCGGACACACAGCAGGGGAGGGGAGGGGATGGGCGGACATAGCGGGAGGAGTGGGGCTGGGCGAATACACAGCAGGGGAGGGGAGGGTGACCGGACACACAGCAGGGAGGAGGGGGGTAGGCCGGACACACGGCAGGGAGGGGAGGGTGGCCGGACACACGGCAGGGAGGGGAGGGTGGCCGGACACACGGCAGGGAGGGGAGGGTGGCCGGACACACGGCAGGGAGGGGAGGGGGGTGGCCGGCTGTAGGCTATGCTCCACCAATCACACACTTAGCGATCACTGTGCTACAGCAAGCGTGGCGTGCAGCGGTGCTGGACATTAGGGAGTGCCTGTGCGCAACAGGCACCCCCTGTACGCACGCCTATGCGCTACCACCCCCCATATGCCACACTACATCACTATGCTATAGCCCTCCCATATGCTGCACTTCATAATTACACTATACCCCCATACAACATACATACTACATCACCACACTACACTACTCACAATAAAATTAAAACATCCCAGTTACTCATTCTTAATGAGCTCACGTGAGTTCTCTCCCCAACGGAGCTCCAGACCAAGTAACAATGAAGACACCAGCAGCGTGTAGGGGGCAGGCCTGGTCCACTTGTAAGGAGAGAGCAGTCACTGGAGGGTAAGAAGGGGGCGGGGCCTAGTCCTACAGACGGGAGAGAACACAGACAGGAGAGAGCAAGGTACAGGGGTAGAAGGGGACGGCAGATGTGAAGAAGGGGACGGGGCCTATTCTTACAGGCTTTCAAAATTCGACTTTTTAAAATTCGACATTTGACAAATTCAACTTTTCTGCAATGGTACAAATGCAGCAATTCGACAAAAGTATATTCAATTGAAGTTTGTAAATTCGACAACAGTGCTTTTAAACAGTAAATTCGTAATTTTCAATCCGCCACACTTTGCAGGCGGAATCTAATAAATAAAAGTTTTTTTTTTTTTGTAATAGCATATCTATATTAGAAGGGATTAGGTACTTTGTTTGTCTTTTTTGGAGGCACAAGTATTATTTATATATTTTTTAAAAGATTATTTATTTTTTTTAAATGGAATGTAAAAAACCCGGAAAAAAAAATTGCGTGGGGTCCCCCCTCCAAAGCATAACCAGCCTCGGGCTCTTCGAGCCGGTCCTGGTTCTAAAAATCCGGGGGAAAAACGGAGAGGGGATCCCCCATATTTTTAAAACCAGCACCGGGCTCTGCGCCTGGTGCTGGTGCAAAAAATACGGGGGACAAAAAGAGTAGGGGTCCCCCGTATTTTTTACACCAGCATCGGGCTCCACTAGCTGGACAGATAATGCCACAGCCGGGGGTCACTTTTATACAGTGCCCTGCGGCCGTGGCATTAAATATCCAACTAGTCACCCCTGGCCGGGGTACCCTGGGGGAGTGGGGACCCCTTCAATCAAGGGGTCCCCCCCAGCCACCCAAGGGCCAGGGGTGAAGCCCGAGGCTGTCCCCCCCATCCAAGGGCTGCGGATGGGAGGCTGATAGCCTTGAGAAAATTGAAAGAATATAGTTTTTTCCAGTAGTACTACAAGTCCCAGCAAGCCTCCCCCGCAAGCTGGTACTTTGAGAACCACAAGTACCAGCATGCGGGAGAAAAACGGGCCCGCTGGTACCTGTAGTTCTACTGGGAAAAAATACCCAAAAAAAAACAGGACACAGACACCGTGAAAGTATAACTTTATTTCACACCTGCCGACACACACATACTTACCTATGTTGACACGAAGCAGTCGGTCCTCTTCTCCAAGTAGAATCCACGGGTACCTGAAAATAAAAGATAATTATACTCACCTGATCCAGGTTCCAGATTAAATCCACGTACTTGGCAAAACAACAAACCGAACACCCGGACCAGACGGACTGAAAGGGGTCCCATGTTTACACATGGGACCCCTTTCCACGAATGCAGACATCCGAATCTCGTGAGAATCCGACAGCGGGATGATGACGTTCGGGCGCGCTTGGGTTAGCCGAGCAAGACGGGAAGGTTCGAGCCTGCCTCGTGTAAAATGGGTGAAGTTCGGGGGGTCCGGATTCCGACGAACCGAACCCACTCATCACTAGTATGTGCGTGTGCGTGTCAGGCGCTGCGTGTGAGTGTGTGTGCGTGTCAGGCGCTGCATGTGAGTGTGTGTGCGTGTCAGGCGCTGCCTGTGAGTGCGCGTGTGTGTCAGGCGCTGCGTGTGAGTGCGCGTGTCTGTCAGGCGCTGCGTGTGAGTGCGTGTGCGCGTGTCTGTCAGGTGCTGCGTGTGAGTGCGTGTGCGCGTGTCTGTCAGGCGCTGCGCGTGAGTGCGCGTGTCTGTCTGGCGCTGCGTGTGTCAGGCGCTGCGTGTCTGTGTGTGTCAGGCGCTGCGCGTCTGTGTGTGTGTGTCAGGCGCTGCGCGTCTGTGTGTGTGTGTCAGGCGCTGCGCATCTGTGTGTGTGTGTCAGGTGCTGCGCGTCTGTGTGTGTGTCAGGTGCTGCGCGTCTGTGTGTGTGTCAGGTGCTGCGTGCCTTTGTGTGTGTGTCAGGCGCTGCGCATCTGTGTGTGTCAGGCGCTGCGCGTCTGTGTGTGTGTCAGGTGCTGCGTGTGAATGTGTGCGTGTGTCAGGTCCGTGTGAGTGTCAGGTGCTGCGTCTGTGTGTGTGTGTGTCAGGTGCTGCCTGTGTGTGTGTGTGTCAGGTGCTGCATGTCTGTATGTGTGTGGGTGTGTCAAGTGCTGCATATTTGTGTGTGTGTGTGTGTGTCAGGTGCTGCATGTCTGTGTGTGTGGGTGTGTGTGTGTGTGTCAGGTGCTGCATGTCTGCGTGTGCGTGTCAGGCGCTGCATGTCTGCGTGTGTGTGTGTCAGGCGCTGCATGTCTGAATGTCAGGTGCTGTGTGTGTGTGTGTGTGTGTGTGTGTGTGTGTGTCAGGTGCTGCGTGTGTGTGTGTGTGTCAGGTGCTGCATGTCAAGTGCTGCGTGTCTGCGTGTGTCAGATGCTGCGTGTCTGCGTGTGTCAGGTGCTGCGTGTGTCAGGTGCTGCGTGTCTGCGTGTGTCAGGTGCTGCGTGTGTGTGTCAGGTGCTGCATGTGTGTGTGTGTGTGTGTGTCAGGTGCTGCGTGTCTGCGTCAGGTGCTGCGTGTCTGCGTGTGTGTCAGGTGCTGCGTGTGAGTATGTCAGGTGCTGCGTGAGTGCATGTGTCAGGTGCGTGAGTGTGTGTGTCAGGTGCTGCGTGTCTGCGTGTGTGTCAGGTGCTGCGTGTGAGTATGTCAGGTGCTGCGTGTGAGTGCATGTGTCAGGTGCGTGAGTGTGTGTGTCAGGTGCTGCGTGTGTATGTCAGGTGCTGCGTGTGTGTGTGTCAGGTGCTGCGTCTGTGTGTGTCAGGCGCTGCGCTTCTGTGTGTGTCAGGCGCTGCGCGTCTGTGTGTGTCAGGCGCTGCGCGTCTGTGTGTGTCAGGCGCTGCGCGTCTGTGTGTGTCAGGCGCTGCGTGTGAATGTGTGCGTGTGTGTCAGGTCCGTGTGAGTGTCAGGTGCTGCGTCTGGGGACGGCCGGACACACGGCGGGGAGGGCGGGGGGGATGGACGGACACACGGCGGGGAGGGGTGGACGGACACAGGGCGGGGGGATGGACGGACACACGGCGGGGAGGGCGGAGGGGGATGGACGTACACACGGCAGGGAGGGGATGGACGGACACACGGCGGGGAGGGGATGGACGCACACACGGCGGAAAGGGGATGCACGCACACACGGCGGGGAGGGCGGGGGGGGGATGGATGGACACACGGCAGGGAGTGCGGGGGGGATGGACGGACACAGCAGGGAGGGAGGAGGGAGGATGGACGGACACAGCAGGGAGGGCGGGGGGGGATGGACGGACACAGCAGGGAGGGCGGGGGGATGGACGGACACAGCAGGGAGGGCGGGGGGGATGGACGGACACAGCAGGGAGGGCGGGGGGGGATGGACGGACACAGCAGGGAGGGCGGGGGGGGTGGACGGACACAGCAGGGAGGGCGGGGGGGATGGACGGACACAGCAGGGAGGGCGGGGGGGGATGGACGGACACAGCAGGGAGGGCGGGGGGGGGGATGGACGGACACTGCAGGGAAGGCGGGGGGATGGACGGACACAGCAGGGAGGGCGGGGGGGGATGGCCGGACACAGCAGGGAGGGCGGGGGGGGATGGACGGACACAGCAGGGATATGGACGGACACAGCAGGGAGGGCGGGGGGGATGGACGGACACAGCAGGGAGGGCGGGGGGGGATGGACGGACACAGCAGGGAGGGCGGGGAGGGGATGGACGGACACAGCAGGGAGGGCATGGATGGACACACCAGGGAGGGCGGAGGGGGGGGATGGACGTACACAGCAGGGAGGGCGGGGGGGGATAAGCGTACACAGCAGGGAGGGCGGGGGGGAATGGGCGTACACAGCAGGGAGGGCGGGGGGGATGGACGGACACAGCAGGGAGGGCGGGGGGGATGGACGGACACAGCAGGGAGGGCGGGGGGGATGGACGGACACAGCAGGGAAGGCAGGGGGATGGACGGACACAGCAGGGAGGGCGGGGGGGGGATGGACGGACACAGCAGGGAGGGCGGGGGGGGATGGACGGACACAGCAGGAATATGGACGGACACAGCAGGGTGGGCGGGGGGGTTGGACGGACACAGCAGGGAGGGCGGGGGGGGGATGGACGGACACAGCAGGGAGGGCGGGGGGGGATGGATGGACACAGCAGGGAGGGCGGGGGGGGATGGACGGACACAGCAGGGAGGGCGGGGGGGTGTGGACGTACACAGCAGGGAGGGCGGGGGGGGGGCGTACACAGCAGGGAGGGCGGGGGGGATGGGCGTACACAGCGGGGATGGGCGTACACAGCAGGGAGGGCGGGGGGGGATGGGCGTACACAGCAGGGAGGGCGGGGGGATTGGCGTACACAGCAGGGAGGGCGGGGGGGATGGGCGTACACAGCAGGGAGGGCGGGGGGGATGGGCGGACACAGCAGGGAGGGCGGGGGGGGGGGCGGACACAGCAGGGAGGGTGGGGGGGGGGATGGGCGGACACAGCAGGGAGGGCGGCGGGCGGAGGACGGACACAGCAGGGCGGGCGGGCGGAGGACGGACACAGCAGGGCGGGCGGAGGACGGACACAGCATCGGAGGATGGACACAGCAGGCCGGGCGGACACAGCAGGCCGGGCGGACACAGCAGGGCGGGCGGGGGGCGGACACAGCAGGGCGGGCGGGAGAAGTATAAGAAAAATAAGAAAGGATGGCATACATACTGCCGACGCTCCAGCTGAGTTAAGAGGGCCCGGCTTCCTCCGAGCTGCGGCTATCTCCTCCCGCTGACACTCCTGAAGGGGACCCGGCTTCTTCCGGCTCTCTCCGTGTGACTGCTCCGTCGTTCTCCTCCCCCAGTAAGGCTCCCTCCGTCGCTCACGTTCCGCGATCTCCTCCGGGTCTTGTAGAGGCTCCCTCCTTCTCGTCCTCCCGCCGCCTGCAGCTGTCCTCGTCATGCACGAGACACTGCTTCCCGCGCTCTCCTCATGCACAACTGCCAGTACACAGCGCGAGAGGCTACTAGAGCCATTATGCCACCAATGACAAGCTCATCTATGTTCACCCCCTGCTGGCGGCCACTGCGCAGGCGCAACAAATTGAAAAGCCCTATCTTTAAAATGGGGCATATTTTACTTAATTAAAAAAAAACTATAACTTTCTGAAAAACCACAACCCCAAAAGGCTCTACACTGGGACATACTCTATCTAATAAAACAAACCCCAAGTCTTAATTTGTCCTCTATCCTGAGTTATGCCTTCCCAAAAAAATCCTCATTCACTCTATAGGAAAACGTTGTCAAAAAGCCACAGAGGGAGTGGCAGAAAAAAACTGACAGTTGGAAATTTAGCTTACTCTCAATTCCTCATTTTTTATTATTTTGCCCTGAAATTTGGCATGCAGCAGCGGGTGACGACTCTACGCGTCCATGCCAAATTTCAGCTCGGTAAGTCCAATCAGTTTTGAGGTGTAGCCCCTCAAACACCATGCCCCCATCTCAGAAGTTCCCTATGGGAGAATTCCGTTTGTTCGATTCAGCCTTAATATAAGGGCACGACTGTGCCCTTATAATATATATATATATATATATATACAGTAGAGAACTCCAAAAGATTTGGAAGGTGCACTCTCACTGATAAAAAAATTGTAGATACTTCTTCTTAAAATCACCAAAGCTGTTATTGTCGACGTTTTGGTCTGATGACAGGCCTTTTTCAAGACAGGTGATGTATCATCCTCATCAGTTCATCATCATAGACAACACATACATAGTCTGCAAAAACACAGTAATATACAGTCACAAGCAATATGCCTCACCGGCCCCTATGGGCACCCGACAGTGACAATAATGGACCCGTCACCAAAAAAACACCTATTAAGAGTGTGCCTACGAGGATATAACCATCCTTCTCTTATTACCTGAGATACATCAAAGAATCCACACCGGGCATCTCTTATGTCAGAACGCTCAGACTTATTCAATACTAAAAATCATGCAAAGCTACTTCCATCTGCCAAAAAATTTTTTAAACAGGTTTATCATAGGTCTTAGTACTCTCCACCATAACTATCTCACATCCAAAATGATGTCAATTACAGTCTCATACCTTATCGGAGTAGCCAAATAACTAATGCAGCAGTAATGTAGGGGGCATTGGTTTAAGAAAATCCACCTACCAATACCAAAAAGAAACAATATCCTCACTAAATGCTAATAGACATGTCATCACTAAGCCAATAATATAAAGTAGAGGCAATAGTGTAGAATAAGACATCAATACTCACATCAGCCCAGGGACACCACAGGCATTGCTGCATGCTGTCCCCATAAACAAGTGAGCTATTTAAACCGTGTTGGCCGGAAGTGACGTCCATTCCGGAAGTCACCCTAACATCCCAGTAAACTCCTAATAAAACACTACCTACTGTTCAAACATGCTCCAGAGCGGGCTATAAGCAAAGTGCCTCTTCTGCACACCCAGCCGCTTAGACGTCCCGACCTCCGCGCTGGCTTCAGCCAGACGCCTTCTCTCGTGGTGCAGCACAGCCGGAAATGCGTCATCATGCGTTCCAACGGTACTTCCGTGCGGTTCAGCTACCGGAAGTGTACACACGAATGTTGTAGCCGCAAAAGCACAATACTGACACATCAAGGCTCAAAACCAATGGTGCAGAGTCACTTGAATAGCATAGTAATCATGCCTCCATACTTCCCAGTAACGGTGAATATACGAAGAAAACCATTTAGTCCCCGTTACTAAATAACCAGGGCACAACAGACCCGTGCCCAGTTCAGAACTACATGACAAACTACCCATCATCTTCAGTAAGAGAAAAATAGAAGGATGGAAATTTATATCCCCAAATGGCACTGTTCACAGGTGCACCCTGTGTAACCACCATCAAATTCTACGGATAGACAAAATTACTGCTAGAGAGTGTAATTTAGCTCCTTAACTAAATAGGCCAAACTAGCCAAACAGTTTTTATATGTCACCTGGAGAAAAACGTCATACATCCAACCCAATGTGCCTATATCTCCGCGCGTAAACTCGCGCGTGCTATACACACTATTTGGGTAACAGACTAAATGGGTCCAAAAGTCTATCAGCAACCCCAGAGGCCGGTGAGTCATTCACATAGCAATGATCCTACATTCAGATAACACAAATGATAACATACTACACAAAAAGACAAAGACAGGTGACCTACATTGACATATAGGCTTCAATATAGGAGGAAGCCTATCTGTCAAAAAGGTTAATCTACTACAGGGGTGGGGAACCTCAGGCCCGAGGGCCGTATAAGGCCCTCAAAGCCACTTGATCTGGCCCGGCCAGGCTCACATAAACGAGAGGAGATGCCGAGCGCCCGCTGAGATTTTACCACCAGCGGGTGCCTGGCTCAGCAGCAGCCGGAGGCAGGAGCTCACTCCTGAGCTCCAGCTTCTGGCTCAGGCAGTGTACATGTGTGGCTGTGCTGCACTATGGGAGAGATGTCATGACATCTCTCCCATAGTTCCGAGGAGAGGGAGGGCAGAGGTCCGGATGCAGAAGCAGTGCTGGTGAACATTGTGGTTTTTTTTTCCTTTTAATGTGTGTGTGTGTAAGCGGCGCTACTAGGGGGCATATTTAATGGGGCATAACTACAAGGGGCATATCTAATGGGGCATAACTACAGGGGGCATATTTAATGGGGCATAACAACTGACGAGGCATATCTAATGTGGCATAACAACTGACTGGGGGCAAATCTAATCGGGCATAACAAGAGACTGGGGGCAGGCTAATTTTTAAGTTGATAATTTTTGTATGGCCCCCGAAGGATTTTATAAATATCCAAATGGCCCTTGGTAGAAAAAAGGTTCCCCACCCCTGATCTACTATATACCACATAAAGCACCCAACCGCACGGTCGGTAATATAGCCACTAGAGAAAAGGATGTAGTGAATTTGCTTCATTAAGTCCCCTAGGGGCTACAGTATCCAAAGTGTGTATCCAATAACACTCTCGTTGTTTGAGAGCCAAGGAGTTCTCTACTTTATGTGTGTGGGCCTATTCGGTCCATTGGGAGCACCCACAATGTGATGAACTTTTACCGATGAGAGTTATTTATATATATAAATATATATATATACCAGTAGCTGTGTTCCTGTGAAGTTGTGCCGGTTCCTGTGAAAAAGGAATAGTGCGGTTCAAGATTGGAGATCTCTAAAAGAACCCCATTTTTTGGTGATACTTATTGGAGCAGAGGTGGATTATAAGGTTCCACTCTCCTTGAGGAAATTAGGGAAAATCACAACATCTGACTTCAACTTAATTGTAAATTTTTGTTTTGATGAAGCCAATTTAGACACCACATCATTTGAAAAGAACATGTGATTGGATGTAGCATTAAGAATTTAATCCTGTCCTAACCAGTGGTAAATCATTTTTTCACAAAAACGGATTATAAACCCCTGATGAAGTCCTAACGGACGAAACGCGTTGGGTTTCGTATTATTGGGTCAAAAAAGTCACCACCACAAGCATCTGGTTGGATACACGTCCTTTTCAAGTTCCGATTGTGATTACCTGACTATAAAATCCTCATATCAACTAAAAATGTCTATGTATAAGATTGTGAAATCGTTTTACTGAATTTTTAGACAATTGTATCAATGTCGAATTTTTAGGTTACAAGTACCTTTTATTTGTGTATAAATAAAAACCTTTTAAATATTGTTAATCTAAAGGCTGATTGGCTCCCATGAGAACCTTTTTACTCCATATCTATCTTTGATACCTTATCTGACAGAGGGTATTTCTCATTGGTTTGAGACTAGTGGTAAAGCGCAGAAAAGGGTTACCTCTTGTTTTGTAATATATATATACCAGTTTAGGAATTAACATATGACCTACTCATTTATTTTTATATTTTAATATACTGTAAATCGATTTCTATTTCCCAATCATTCCGCGGTTATGTTCATAATGACACATTATACGCATTCAGTGGTAGCAGCACCTTTTGTTTACAGTACATAACAGTTTTAGACACAACAGACACTACTGGAGGGGTCTTGTGATGTAATGTATAAGAAGCATTTACTAATTACCAGTGCACCGAGTCACCTTCCGCCATATACAAACAGTAACTAACCTGCAATGTCAGCGCTTATACAGCATCTATTTTCATAGGAAGTGCATTATTCGCTGATTCCTAACTTGTGCTGATTGTATAAATCACTATAATGATTAATTATGTTCTATAGATGGAGCTGGGATCTGTAAACAATTAGTATTCTCTGACAATGTTTAGACATGCCACGTGTTTCTGTATAGACAGCCACTGATATAATCTATAATAAATAGTTACTTTCCTCTGACCAAGGGCAAAATCTTACCAAAATCAGAGAGCTGCTAAATGTATAGACCTCTGGGCCAGAATCCATCTCATTAACGATGTTTCATCATGAACTTTAACTTTCTTTCCTGTATTTTATATTTGGTGATTTTGGTGGAACACAGACACTTAGTCACTTGCAGAGTCTATAGAGCAGAACAAGGAAATGCAAAACAAAATAATAATAATAATAATATAATGTATATATATATATATATATATATATATATATATATATATATGTTGTTATTATTATTATTATTATTATTAAGCTATTCTTCAAAAGTCTCATTTTGTTCTACCATTCATTCAGTAACATATGCGTTGCTGACATTGGGAAAGTTACAGATAATCAGCAAATAGACCTGTTTCCAACTAGACATATCTCCGTCACTCTCATGTCCTCTGTCACGTTGCTTCCTAGGTATTGTAATAATATATCAGGCAGGTGGAGTGATCATTATAATATTCATCCTTCATTAATTTATCAGAAGTATCACTTTTGTAGCTTCAATTTAAATAAAATTGCACTAGTTATATCAGATCATATTAAAAACAACACCGTATGCCAATATTAAAAAATAAGCTTTCTACCCTGAAAATACATATATTACAATGTTCCCAAAAAAGTGTTGTGAATTACAGTATGTGAAATAGGGAACCAATCCCTTCTTTCCATGACTGTCTGGATCCCACACGTTTTCTGATCCATTTGAACTCTCTAAGAATTTCCCTACTTAATTACTATTTCCTATAGAAATTATTCTTGTATATAAAAATTCTAGAATAAGTGAAACAACTTATTAAATCAACACATTTTGTACAAGTCTATATTTATTACCGTCAACATTTTTAACTTCAGAATAAATCTAGTAACTGCAATTATAGGTCTCTCAGTGTATTATCCTGTACGGTAAACTCGGTGGTGCACAAATGTATTTTTTAATTTCTTGTAGTGCATTTAGTATAGAAAGCTTTCTATCTTTAGCAATTCGAATTAATCTCAGATTAAACCGGTTAGAAACGACTGTAGCCACTTAATAAAGGTGCTGGAGCTAATTCCAGTGAGGGAGTCATCTCAATGAAATAACTTGTTGTAAAGAGTTACTTGAGTAAAATCATTACTGGCAGTGGCGGATTCTGCCTGTGGCCTGCAGGACCGGCGCTCCCCAGATAACATCCGCCACTCTCTCAGTGTCAGTGACGCCAGATGCAGTCCGTGAGACTGCACTCGCTTCACTGTGACTGGCAGTGATTTCTTATTGGAGTACATAGAAGATGGGGTTTGCCCATGTGTAGTACCGTCACTGCTACTTCTCACTCCCCGGGGCCGGCGTCTGTAAACTACATTATACATATGCTTGAACCAGGCCGGCGGCTGTGATGAGGGGGCAGGGAGAAGGGACCTGGCAGCACGGCCAGCGGCAGCCCTTCTCTTTCGAGGTAGGAGCCACAGCTGATACCGGCAACAAGTTACAAAGTCCAACCACTGAGCCAACGAGTAGTAATGTAATCTTATACGTGATCCTCTGATAATAATGAATCAGATTTGTTAAGTGTCAATATACAGAGATTGTCCAGCTAGACTTCCTCCATTTAATCATTTTCCTCAAACACATTGTTCAAGCGACCAGGTCCTGGGAAACAATGTGTTAAATATGGAGACTGACACAGGACATTTCAAAAAGAATAAGCATGTATTTATCTACGTTACAATAATGAAAACATGCATGTCAGTAACAGGTTATACTTAGTTACAGTAATAGCAGGAACAAATTACAACACTCAGCTCTGATCTCAGATGTTTTATCCACTCAACTGACAATTATTTCCCAAAAAAACACTCAGAAATGGTCAGTTTTATTTTCTGAGTGAATTAGCAGAAGAACATGAATTTAACCCTATCCAAAATGATTTTAGTTAGAAAAAAAGAATATATTTTATTAATTTTTGAAAAAATATATTTTTTCAAACATTGGAACATCGGTCTGGAAAAATTATTAAATTGGAACATCGGTAACAGCGCGACTATCACAACGTTACTTTTTACACCCCAGACAGCTAAGAGGTACACAGGGGGTAGGTGGGGGGTCCCAGGTGATGGTCATCTATCAAGTAGTTTAAATAATGATGTCCAGTCGATTCTCCAGGGTCCCGTCTTATAACGCCGGAAGTGCCGGACCCCACTGTAGTGATCCCACTCCCGCTCTATATGGCGATCTAATGACTGCCACGATGAGCGCAGAGCCAGATTAGGGGGGGGGCCCTGGGGATAAGTACCCCGGGCCCCCCATTCCAAAAGGGCCCCCCACCATGCCGCAGATCGGATCTCTCTCTGTCGATCTGATCTGCGGTGCAGCGCTCCCGAGTCCCGTCCCCTCTCACTGGCAAAGCCGGCGCACAGATAAGCGGCAGCAGCAAGCAGGGCCGGCCCGCCCGTTAGGCGGGTTACGCGGCCGAGTAAGGCGCCACAGTGTGCAGGGCGCCGCCGCTGGCAGCTTGGAGTGGATTATGGCTGCCCGGAAGCGGAAGCTCAAGCTGCATACACACATACAGCGGCGGAACTTGCAGCAGTGCAACCAGTCATTGCACCGAGGCCCGCCGCTATTTAGGGCCCCACAGCCGGCAGGTGTATAATGAGCCACACAGACTCATTAAGCCACCGCGCTGCTCCGTGTGCTACCTGTGATGTAGAGGAGTGGGGATGCGTTCCGGCCAGAGGAGTCCAGGAGGAGGGGCAATGAGGACTTCCGAGTGTCATCTCTCCCTGGCTCCTCTCTGCCTCATGAGTGACACAGACTTTTTGAGTGCAAAGGAGGATGCGGTGTCGGCGGGATGACGATCGCGGCCAGAGTGACAGAAGAAAGAGCTCTGCTTCTGCCTGCAGAGCAAGCAGAAGTGGCCCCTGAAGTAAGTAAATCATTCTGTAACCTCTCTGCCAGTGCATCCCCGGGAGGGAGTCCTGCTCTGTCCCAACTAAAGCATGCAGCCGGGCATAGTTGCAAGCATAGGCGTGCGCACGGGGGCACAGGCATGCCCTAATGTCCAGCACCCCCACACTGCTGCTCAGTCCTTCCTGACGCGCAGCTGGAGGAGCTCTTAGCTCAGGCAGTCTGGGCAGCGGGCTTCTCTCTTACACTGTACTGCATCAGCTGCCGCCGCGTCTCTGCAGTTATTGAGGGGGGTAAGCAGAGATGCAGCGGTTGATGCATCTCTGATTTTCCTGCCTCCTCCCGGCTGCAGCAGTGACCCCACCGGAGACTACTTCCCACCAAAGCGCCTCCCACTCCCTCCCTCAAATGCCCCTCTCTCTATCTCCCCACATGCCCCCTCCCTCCAATTCCCCTCTCTCTAACTCCCCCCATGCCTCTCTCTCTCCCCATGCCCCCCTCTCCATGCCCCTCTCCCCATGCCCCCTCACCCTTCATGCCTGGCGCAATCTGTGTAACGTGCTCTACCTGGCGTAGTCTGTGTAACGTGCTCTACCTGGCGCAGTCTGTGTAACGTGCTCTACCTGGCGCAATCTGTGTAACGTGCTCTACCTGGCGCAATCTGTGTAACATGCTCTACCTGGCGCAATCTGTGTAACGTGCTCTACCTGGCGAAATCTGTGTAACGTGCTCTACCTGGCGCAATCTGTGTAACGTGCCCTACCTGGCGCAATCTGTGTAACATGTCCTACCTGGCGCAATCTGTGTAATGTGTTCTACCTGGCGCAATCTGTGTAACGTGCTCTACCAGGTGCAATGTGTATATAACGTGCTCTACCTGTGTGGTGTAATGTGATATATATATATATATATATATATATATATATAGTGACATTTGGCACGCTGGATAAATTACTAAATAGTACCAGGGTGCCTTCTTTATAAAGAAATATAGAATGAATCTTCATGGGAGGTATGGCAACCTCCACTATAGAAAGAATGAGGCAGCATCCTCCACTCTGGTTTCAAAATCTATATTGTGCACTTAGGGCATTGTTAACATACAAGCAAGAACAACGTTTCAAGGTTCCATGGCCTTTCCATCAGGTTGTGCTGTGTAAAGATAAATATGAAAAGGCCATGGGGCCTTTAAACGGGTTTACTACGATGTCTCGGCGCTCGGGATCCCAGCGCCCAGCATACCGGCTGGGCGCCAGGATATTGAGTGCCACTCCCTTTAAACGTGTGTGATAGAAAATCCAAACGGTCTGGATACGGGTGGTCACTTGCCCAACAGCGGCATCCCGACAATTAGAATGCATACAGGGCCCCCCTGTCTTAAGTACCCCGGGCCCCCCAAAGCCTTAATCCAGCTCTGGATGAGCGGCTGATGCTGCTGGGACAATGTTGGTCTCTGTAAGGTAATAGCATGCCTTCTGTTATTATTACATGTGGAATCTGATACCATACAGGAGCGGTGCTGTATTTGGTTCCTGGTTGATGATGTCATAATTGATGAACTGTGGACGTGGAATGATCTTCAGGTGTGCACTAGGTATTATAGACAGGGGGGGCACACAGATTGGTTTGCATCTTTCTTACTTGTCTCTGGTGGTCTTGACAAAGGTCCCTGCGAGGACTGAAACATTGCATTTATCATCTTTGGGGAAATAAAACTTTGAGCTATCTAATTATCAGTAGACTGGTGAATGCGCTGAAAAAGTAAAATTGCTTTCTAACAAATATTTAAAATGCCCACTCTAATATATACTGTAGACGTCTGCGCATCTTATTAACATGTGCTATGAATGTGTGCTATACATCGCAAAACACTGCATCCCATAAGAGAATACAATACACCCACACATTATCTGAGTTCCAAAGCTCATTGATGTACATATTTGTTATTAAAAGGACATGTATTCAATATATCACAATGTACAGTATATATATATATATATATATATATATATATAGTTACATGGTTACAATTTACACAGTAAGCAGTTAATCCATACAGTTACAGGCCAGCATAAAATATGATATTTTGTTCAAATAAAGTCTCCATTCCATATCACTCTCTCTCTCTCTCTCTCTGTAAAATCATGCAGCCACTGGACAGTCAACATCTCCATCATCATCTGGGACAAAACAGCAACTAACTCTCTAAGTCCTAGAAACTGCCTATATCACACAGTGGGAGTTTTTCAGTCTTTTGGTTTCGGTCTCCTTCTATTGGTCCAGAGGCCAGACCTCTCAAGAACTCAACGGCTCATTGGTCAGAGTGAGGGCTTTTGTCCTGTGCTGCTGGCACATGCGTCTGCCCCCAGGGCCATGCTGTGGAAGTAGTTTCAAGTCTTCAAAAGATCTTTTGTTCACTTTAGAATTGTGGCTTCATATTCCTTCATTTAATCATATCTACTCATGGCAATGTGCCACATCTTAATAACAGGCATCAAATGAATGTACACATTAATCTGGTTACTATGACAACAAGCACTATATGTCCATCTTGCTCTGCTCCAATAATACACATACATGACGTTACACCATTATATAATTTAAAACATTATGATGTATGGCACTTGATATATCAAAGTTATGTGCTGTATGAAATATGTGTAGAATCTATCTCTGTGGCATGTCTGTGTAAATGTGTGTTACCATATATTGCTGTGCTCGCTGCACATATTTGCAAGCTTAGCAATTCATAATGTGTGGAGTCTGTATGTTCTCTCTATGTAATATTTTGACTTTGACAGTCCACCATTTGGCAGTAAACAATAACTGAAATAAATTATTAACATAAGAAAAATATTTCAGACAATTATCGGTGACCTAGACACACATATGTATTCATTTCGCAAATCAGACATTTGACTATATTTAGGGAAGACAGGGAGGAGGACGAGACATCCTCTATATGCACTCGGCGGTCACGGGACCACTGGTTGGGTGTGGGACAACATTCAAACTATAGAGTATGCTGGGGCAGTGCTATGGCCTATAATGTCTGATTTGAATGAACATTTTGCACATACATGTACCTACGTCTTTGTACACTGATGTTCGGATTCGATTGAGGTTCTGCTGGGTAGAGGGAGAAAGCACAAACAAATCGTGAAAATGACAAAATTGTCATGATTTATATATCCCTATCATTTTATGAACATTGTTTCCATTTCTGGAACGTATGCTAGGTCTGTTTCATCATTGAACAAGGGTTATAAGTAGTGTCCTACCTAGATAACATAAACCTTTGGAGTTCGGGGAGAGCCACTCATAAACCTTTCTTCCACACATATTAATGAGCTCTTTATCTGCAATGTGTGAATAGCCATTGTCTGATTGTTCCTGATTACCTCCCAATTTCCTGAAATTGGTGAGATTTAAACATACCAAGGATTTATCTATGGTACTGGTGGATTTTAAGACTAAGGGGTCTCTTTATATTATATTCCTTGTCCACCGGTCCCCTCCCCCTTCCGTGTAATTCAAGTACCTCAGCTTACTCTAAAAAAAATATGGCACTAATCCTGCATCATTTCATTTTAGAGGTACCTGTGAGCACATCCAACATTCCATTTGGATTAGGACCTTACCCACTACTGAGTGGTAATCACTCAAGGGATGTCTGTCACCTTATTGCTAGACTGACATCTCTGGATGCTCTCATCTTCAAATATGGTGTCATAATAGCTACAAAATACAGTATTCCTTAGACAATAGCCTATCACGTTACCTCTGAACTCCGTAACTACTAGACCTTTGATTTTTCTCCTGCTTTAACAAACTGATCGGCTAATCCTGGGATCCTATAAGGAAATAATTCCTTCCTCCAGAACCAGTTCCAGTCCCACACTAAACTCCTCATGAAAAACCTCGCAAAAATAGAATGTCCTGAAAAAAATGCTTGTCTGCGGGAAAGAGAGAAAGGAGAAATAGAACAAAACAACTCTTGTTCATAGCAAATCAATTACAACGACTGGTCTTTCTGTAATCCTTTAGTATGCTCAGGTAGTGTTCAACAGTGCTGCCTCTCAGTCTTCACGGAACAGACTCTCTGGTGATACTTTTGCGATATCGCTCCATTTACGAGTTCCTTCCGGGCTACCGACTTTCCTGCAATGGGAATCGTGGACCCAAGTCTCTCTCTCGGCTACTTTAACTGGGATATTGCTGTCAACAAAACTTGGTACGGTCCTTCCCACCTGTCTATTAGGCAACCTGAGCGTAAAAACAATCACACAGTCTCTTGTTTCACAATCAAGACAGTATTTGGCATACCAGAAATCAACAGTTTCAAGTTATTTTGTCAAGTTCTCAAATGCTGGCTTATCTCAATAAGGTACTGTACTGTCACCTCATTGGTATATTTCTGATCATTGTGCGGATCAATCATGACATGAGGTTGTCTTCCAAAACCCAAAAAACAAAACAAAAACAAAAAATTCAAAGAGGGTGATTCATTAAGTGAAGATCTGGGAGTGGTTCAGATGCTACATAATACTAGTTGCAATGTCTATGACCACAATAGGCCAGTAACACTTTTCTCCTACTTCTTGGGGTACCATATCTACATGCACATTTCTGCACAATTGTCTTTGCGGTAAACACAGCAGTACTTGTGGAGGCAGAAAATGCCTCTACCCAGTTTGGGAAAACATCAGTGCACACCAATACATAACAATAATTCCTAAGGCGTGTCAACTGTAAGAAGTCGATTTGTATTACCTGAAAAGGTCCGTCTGCAGGAGAAATATGGGATGGCTCTGTTGGTATTGCCTTTTCAATATTCTTCCTCAAGCAAGTAAGACATGTCATTACTTACTTACCTGCATGAGAAGAGAACCCTGGTGCACTCTAGTAGGCTCTTACCAGCTTGCACATACCTTCCTTACCCTAGGTGAGTCAGACCATATACCACCTCAGCTAGGCTTGGGAGATATGTCCTGGGGGCCACCGGCTTACCTTGTCCATCTCTCCAGAGTCCTGAGGACTCCTAACCACACCCCTTCGACTTTCAGACCTCCTTTTCCTGTAGGGAACACAAATTTGTATCTTAATTTAACTGTTGTGTGTTTGCAATGTAGAGTACCATGAGCATAACCCCAAAAAAAGAGAAAAAAAACATCTCTAAAGGAGAGAAAGAAGAAGAAAATATCAGATCTGCATTCACCAATGGGCATATCAGTGTCTATACAAAATTTTCCTTCACCAGTATTCTCATCCTTCCTCCACCCTTTGTGCATGACAAGGCACACTGCAATAATACTGGTGTTATCGTGCTGGTGATATATACTGGGTTCGGGCAGAACTCTGAAGGACCAATTAGCATGTAGTGTTTGAACTGTAATCGGGTCCATGTATTGTACCTCCCTGTGTGAACACAAAAGATGAAGAGGAAACTGTGGAGAAACAGAATAGAGGTTGGTGACAGATAATATACAACAATTTAACGGAAGAAAATACTCGTATGAGGGCTCACTAAAAAGAAAATAGATAATACATTCCTTATATATCCACAGTAGTAGTCCTTAATCTCCGTCTTCTAAAAGTGGTTATAATGGAGGGTTTATTCAGCTCCAGTCCAATGTATGAAACAAGAAAAAAAGAAGAACAAATGTGTAGAAATGTCTTGAATCTATTTCATAACATATAGCCCACTGGACTCCCAAAGGAAAATTCAGAAGATCTGCGGCTCGTACCCCAACTCACAATAGAGTGTTTAATACTGTGCACGTAAGCAGTTTCTTTATCCCACGATCTTGTGTAACCTCTACCAGAAAGCTCCTATCTCACAGTGGTGTAACCCAAAATATATATGACAATATAAGACCACATGGGACCTCCACTAGAAGTTGTGTAGAAGAGATGCGTACCCAACTCACTTGAGAGAGGGAAGATGACAAGCCTCAAAAGGTTACTTTGGTTTTAGTCAAAACGGTGGCTTCATAAGCATCTCCTTAGTCTTCTCAATCCTGGAATTTCTCAGTTCCCGTGAGATATATGGAAAAAGAGTGATACACAATGTGTAGAGATGTCTTGTGGCTATTAACCTAAATAGCCCTCTAAATCCCAAGGAAAGATAGCAATGATAAATAGGGCGTACCCCAACTCACAATGTGGAATTCCACTAAACGTGTGTAATGGTTTCTTTATGATAAAACCCAGTGTAACCTCCACCGAAATGTATATGGGGGGTGCGTACCCAACTCACTTCTAAAGAAGGGAATGCCCCACCCATTAAAGGTTTCTTTTATCTTGTTTATAGATGGTGCGTACCCTACTCACACGAACAAATAGAAATATCCCTCCTATCTGGGTTTCTTTCATCCGTGAAGTCTTATTGCAATAATTCACAAAGAGTGCAGCATCCAGTGAAGAAAACCAATAAAAAAATATTTTCCAAGGAAACCAGTCCACAGGGATAAAAAATAAGTCTTTTATATATTCTTCTCAAAATTGAATTACATACACCCCATAATTGGAGTAGAGATACATGCACTTAATACATACATCATAATAATAAAAAAGTAAAAAAGATATCTAAAAAAATCAGGTTCCATAGAAGGAAAAAATGACCACCATACACAGCAAGAGGGGAAGTCCGGACCCCCAAAAACGTGAATGGTAGAAACAATACCTTCAGGTTCCCAAGGTGATTAAAAGTTGTTCCAGGTCACAATATTAGTATCTGTTGACGCGTTCCGGCTCTTATTGGAGCCTTTGTCAGGACATACTGGTAATGTGAAAATAGCCGGTATTTAACTGGTGGATGGCCAGTCGCATAACACCAGGAAGTGACCTTATAATTGGGGTAAAAACCTTTTAGAATCAACAAATCCTATAAAACTAATGCATAAAGCATAGATATAATTATACATAGTCTGTTTGTATACATACATTTTCTAATAGTTATCATAAACAAAAGCACTAAATGAAACCATCACATCGTGCCCGGAAGTAAATGTACATCATCACTTCCGGTCTCGATCCCCCGTCCATACACAGGCTTAATTATATAAAACCTTTATGGGCTCTGATCCTAAAGATTACGACTTGTGTTTGACTTAAACCCTGATCTCAGCAGTTGGATTTACAAATGTGCTGTTACACAAAACGGAAGCGACGAGGACAAGGCCGGAAGGAGTGCGTGACACGCATCCTTACGGCGGTGGAACGCACCAGCCGTTCCGTTTTGTGTAACAGCACATTTGTAAATCCAACCGCTGAGATCAGGGTTTAAGTCAAACACATGTCGTAATTATGGGGTGTATGTAATTCAATTTTAAGAAGAATATATAAAAGACTTATTTTTTATCCCTGTGGACTGGTTTCCTTGGAAAAGATTTTTTTTTTTATATATTCTTTATTTTGGTTTTTACAGAAAAAGTGAGGACATCATTGAAAGTACAACAAGTCGTACAATATAGGAATACATGGGTTAACATACCTGTAAAATATAAACCATCTTATATCTACATAAAAGACAAGACAGAGGTTAGAAAGGGGGAAATGGGAATAGAATCAAGGGAGGGGGGGGGGGGGAATGGGCGTGCTAATCGTTGTTTTTTTTTTAAATTTTTTAAATTAGGTATTAGTTTGGATTCCTTATAGCTAAGCATGTTACACATATACGCGACATCATATTGAGTCTAGTGGGATCTGGTCTTTGTAGGTAGAGGTAGATTTGAACTCTATCCAAGAGAACCACGTGGCGACATAGTCGGCATGTGAGTCAAGAACCGAATAAAAAGTATCTTCCATGGATCTATAAAATTCTATCCGCTGGAACCATTCCCATATGTGAGGGGGGGCCCGGGACTTCCAGTGGACTGGTACTACAGCTCTCGCTGCATTGATGAGGTGTTTGAGGAGGGAGTTTTTGTATTTTGCCAGTGGAATTGTAGTGTGGGAGAGCAACCAGAAGTCAATCCCAGTGGGCACCTGAAACCCCAGGATCTTCGAGGAAATTTTAATTATTTGAGTCCAAAAGGTAGCTATCAGGGGACAGTCCCACCATATGTGAAGAAGGGTGCCACTTTCTTTTCCACATCTCCAACACATGGGGGATATTGAGGGATAGAACTTGTGTAGAAGGGAGGGACAGCGATAGCATCTTGTGAGCAGTTTATATTGTGTTTCAATAATTTCTAAACTCGTAGAGCACCGGGACATAGCTTCACAGTGTTTCTGCCAATTGATGTGTATCCCTCTAGGTATAAGATCTGCGTCCCATTTTGTGCAAAAAGCGGGTTCGCCGGGAAAACGACCATGTAGCAATATCTTATAGATACCTGACACAACATGTGAGGGTTCAGAGGATTGGGAGCACATTGTTTCAAAAGGGGTAAGACTATCAGTCAATGCAGCGGTTGTCCTGTGGGACAAAATAAAATGGCGAGTTTGGAGATAAAACCAGAAGTCAGTTGCAGGAATATCAGTTCCCTTCCTAAGATCGTTGAAAGCTTTGATATTCCCTTCAGAGAGCAAATGTATCATTCTAGTCAAGCCTGTCCTGTTCCATCTAGCGGCCACACCACCTCCCATACCCGGTCCAAACAGTGGGTTGTCGAGGAGCGGGAGAAGCAGGGAAGTTGCTGAGGTAAGACCCAGTTTAAATCTCAGTGTTCTCCAGAGAGCCAAGGTGGGTCCAACCGTCAGATGTGAGGAGCGGCTAATGGTTGCAAGCCAGGGTACTGCCTGCAAATGTAGGCCCGAAGACCGTTTCTCCAAGTCAACCCACCGCTTAGAGCCGGTGCCAGGCCGGGACCAATCTAGGACTCTGTTTAAAACAGTGGCTTGATAATATGCCGAAACCATGGGCAGTTGTTGGCCTCCCTGAGCTTTCCTTAAGAATAGGTAACAATGTTTAAACCTGGGTTTTCTGCCGTTCCAAACAAAGTGGCTGATCGCTTTGTGTGCATTTGCCAAGAACTGACGGGGGAGCTGTAAGGGGATAGTTTGGAAAAGGTAAAGTAGTCGTGGTAAGATATTCATTTTTACAATGTTCATCCGTCCTAGCCAGGAGAACTTCTGTTGGAGCCATTGTGACATTTCCGTGCGCAATTTTCGCAGTAAAGGAATGTGGTTCAGAGTGACAGTGGTCGAAAGGGAGGAGGGGATCAGGATGCCCAAGTATTTAATATGTGAGGGGTGCCAAGCGAATGGGAATGTATTTTTTAGGGACGAAACTAAGTCCGTGGTGAGAGAAATACTAAGGGCCGTTGATTTAGCATAGTTAATCTTGAAATTGGACAGTGCTCCAAATCGCGCAAATTCTTTCATGAGTCCAGGCAGGGAAACGGCAGGATTGGTAACGACCGCCAAGAGGTCGTCCGCAAATAATGCAAGTTTATGTTCGTCCTCGCTCACCTTCAAACCAGTGACGTCTGGACTCTGCCGAATGGCTCTAGCCAGAGCTTCCATGCAGATAACATATATCAGTGGCGAAAGCGGGCATCCCTGTCTAGTCCCATTTGAGATGGCTATCGGGCCGGATAATATTCCGTTTACTCGCACTTGTGCTGAAGGAGCTCGGTATAGTGCCAATATTTTTTGCAGGAACACCTCTCCCAAACCCAGCCGACGCAGCGCAGTCTCCATAAAGACCCAGTCGATACGGTCAAAGGCTTTTTCAGCATCTATGGAGAGAAGCATCATGGGGGCCTTAGCAGTGTTCGCATGGGCAATCAAATCAATTATTCGTGTAGTGTTATCTCTTGCTTCTCTACCACGTATGAAACCAACCTGGTCCGGATGTATTACTGTAGGAAGTAGCTAGCATAGGCGGTTCGCTAAGAGTTTAGCATATAATTTAAGATCAACGTTGAGGAGGGATATTGGCCTGTAGCTAGATGGCAATGAGGGGTCTTTTCCATCTTTAGGGATGACCGTGACATGGGCCTCTAGGGACTGGTTCGAGAAGGGGGCCCGTGGGGAGATGGCATTGCATGCACGGAGCAGGAGGGGGAGAAGTTTATCCTGAAATGTTTTGTAGTAGGATATGGGAAAGCCGTCGGGACCCGGGCTTTTTCCAGATGGGGAGGACTTCAGAGCGGACAGCAGTTCATCGGTCGTAAAGGGGGCTTCAAGGGCTTCAATTGTCGCAGGGGAAAGGGACGGGAATCCAATTTCTTCCAGGTAGTCCTCTACTGCCTTCCCATGTAATGACTGCTCGCAATGGGAGCGCTGAGATGTCAGATTATAGAGATTCGTATAATACGACTGAAAGATCTCAGCCATCTTGCCGTCAGAGGCATGGGGGACACCAGAGGAGTCCTTGATTTCTCGAATATAGGTCAGGGATCTTTGGGCGCGGAGGGCGCGGGCTAAAAGTTTCCCGGGTTTATTACCCCATCTATGAAACTTGTGTCGGCAACAGCGAAACGCCCTACGAGTGCCTTCATCCAGCAAACCATTGAGGGAGGCTCGAGCGTCTTGCAGTTCTGCTAAGACGTCTGAGGTTAGCGTGGATTTATGAATGAGTTCCAGCCTTTTAATTTTAGCAAGTAAAGCTTCCCGACATTCATTTTTTTGTTTTTTAAGGAAGGAGCCTAGTTGGATGCATTTGCCCCTAATCACGCACTTGTGGGCTTCCCAAACCGTCACTGGGGAGACTTCATCAGTCAAGTTGAGATTTATATAGTCCTCAATAGCACTGTCCAGTTGGGCTCGGCAATCTGGGTCTCTGAGGAAATGCTCGTTAAAGCGCCAGCGCCACTGACGGGAGGGGGGGCAGCGCATGGACAGAGTGACCGTAACTGGGGCGTGGTCAGAGCCAACTATTTGACCTATTGAGGCATCAACTAGAAAATCGAGGGAGGTATGGTCTATAAGGAGATAGTCAATACGGGTATAAGAATTGTGTGGGTGGGAATAAAACGTATAATCCCTGTCTTTGGGATGGAGCAGGCGCCAGGTGTCTATTAACTGAAAGTCGTGTAAGATCGATTTAAATCGTTTAACATCATTCATAGAGGACCTGGGCGCTCCAGTTGAAGTATCTAGAAGGGGCTACAATGCCCAGTTAAGGTCACCCCCTATCACCAATACCCCCGTCAAAGATCGTTCTATCAACTCTAAAGCCTCCTTCATAAAGCGGATCTGACCCTGATTAGGGAGGTAGAGGTTAACAAATGTAAAAATTTGGCCAGCGATAGTAGTCCTCACCAGTAGGCCCCTCCCATCTCCTATTGGGATTTCTAATACATCAGTTGGTCTAATATGTTTGGCAAATAGGATTGCAACTCCTTTAGCTTTAGCCCCCGAGAAATCATTGTAGTATCCCTGCGGGAAATGACGGGAGTGTAGCCTCGGGGAGGCACCCTTTTTAAAATGCGTCTCCTGGAGGAACACCACATCTGCTTTGTCTGTGTGTAGAGTGTGTAGGAGCCGGGACCTCTTCTCGGGGATGTTGAGGCCCTTTACGTTAAATGATACTAACTTTAAAGTAGCCATAATGATATAATAGTCATGAATACCAGCAATGTTAATTCGCTATGGAACCCATATGGCCTCACTAAATGAGCAGCTGCCCAGGGCTCCTTGCCCGGGTAGTGGGGGAGGGGTAGGAAAACACAGGAGGGAGGGAGGGGGGGGAAATAACAAAGACAAACAAGATAAAGAAAACAGCTGTCGATGCAACAGCAATACTCTGCATCGTTAGTCATGGGAGACCGGAAACGGCCCATGATCTACAAATGTACAGCAGAGCAAAGGGGGGGTCCGGGGGGAACCGGAACACATCACCAGAGGTAGTATTAAAGTATAAACAATACTATTAAAAGTTGTTCAGTGGACATAACAGTTCTAATAAGGGGGAAACTAAGTCAGTAAACTGCGATAACCTAGAAGAGCAGTAGTGACCTGGAGGTAGGACAGCGTAATACGAATTGCTAGTCCAATATGGGGATGGTAGCCTAGAAATCGGGAAACAAACACAGGTAACAAGTATACAATATAGTAGGGGGCATCAGTACATATGTATCCGTGCATGGTAATCGAGTACCAAAGTAGTCATCAAAGTAGACTATTCAACCTGTACTGAAAAAACATCGTAAAGAGGGAACAGCAGAACATTACTTAATAAACATATCCAATAGTCACGTGTCTTTATGAGTTGTTGTCGGGGTTCTGGTCCATCTCCGTCAGCCCGCGCCATCCGTGGTATCCGCGATATCAGGCACATGTGAGGGTTCTCCGGTCGTATTGTTTTGTCGCCGCCTCCGAGGATTGCGGGCTCTTTGCCATTGTTCCCTTTGGGGTGGTGGAGCCAGCGAAAGTTCAAGCGGGTCCAGCCAATTAGGGAGGTTCGGGGCCGGGATATCCAGAGCTAGGCAGAAGTCCTTGACGCCGTCATATTCCTGTAGAACACAAAAGGATTCTTTATAGTTCACTTGGATGGATATCGGAAAACCCCAACGGAATTTAATGTTACGGCTTTTCAGTTCATCTGTGATGGGGCGGAGTATCCGCCTCTGCTGTAAGGTGGACCACGAGATGTCTGGGAAGATTTGTATCTTCTGGCCCTCAAATTTGATGTTCGGTGCTCGTCTGGCTGCTCTGAGAATCTCTTCTTTCTCTTGAAAGTAGTGGAGCCTGCAGATAACGTCTCGAGGTCGCTCCGTCGGTGCTCCTCTGGGGCGTAAAGCCCGATGTGCTCTGTCGAATACTATCTGGTATTCCGAGTCCATCTCCAGAAGTTCATTGAATATTTTGGTTAGGGAAGATTCAAGGTTTTGGGGTGCGACGTCCTCAGCCAGACCTCGTATTCGTAGGTTATTCCGGCGACCTCTGTTATCTACGTCATCTAGTCGCCGACCCATGGCCACCAGAGAACACGACTGCCGCGAGATGAGATCATGGAGATCAGAAATTTTTGTATCCGTCTTTTCAGAGCAGTCTTCTAGTGCCACTACTCTATCCGCAACATGTGTAATGTCCGCCTGCAAGGAAGAAAGACGGGTCTGTATAGAATCCTGTATTCTTTGTTCCATGGTTGGAGGTCGTGTTGCAGGTCCTGGCGGGTAGGCAGGGATCGCAATGTGGAAAGAATGGTGGATAAGTCAGAGGATTCCATCATAGGAGAAGGAGGCGGAGGGAGAGCCGATTGCTCCCCAGTTGTCCTGTCTGCCATGACTCCGGAAAGCGAGGAGGCCGAAGAAAGGGTGGTTGAGGTCGGACCAGTTATCGGTGGCCGGAACAGCGTCTGAAAGGCCTTGGTTCTGGATGTATTGACTGAGGCAGATGACCTTTTCTTGGTTGATCGTCTGCCCGGCATGAGGCACAGTGTTAGGCATGATCGGATGGGGTTATCGTCGAGCTGGGTATCCACTTATAAGTATGGGTGTCATGTCACGTGTTCCCCCCAGCGTGGCTTGCTCAGGTCATTGCGTTTTATAGCTCAGATACCATAGCGTGAGAGGTTGAGTATCGTAGTTGGAGAGTGTTGGCGCATCATTCATCCATCTTGGAGCGCTTCTAGCCTCCCCTCTAAAGGTGCCATGCAGTATAAGAAAATCTGAGGATAGGGATGTAATTCAGGAGTTTGCCACAAGAGGGAGATCTGGTCTCATCAGTGGTATGAAAAAGTAAAGTAAAGTAAAGCTGGCTGTGAGTCTCTGTACTGTGTAAATGCACTGTGGCCAAAAGATTGGGGCCAGCAGATGTACCCCTTATGAGCCAAATTTGCAGGGAGATATGGCAGGGGGGCTAAGACGCAGTGCAGTAATTATCTGGTGCTGTGTGGGCCTATTGCCCACAAGCAATATGGCGGCACTGAGTTCACATATAGGGCCTCCGGGACCAGGCTGTCTAGTATGTCCCTGGAGTGGCCCGTAGCATTGGTGGCAGTGTGAGAGGGTCCCCCAGCCAGGCAGGTGTTCAGGCGGCCGAGCGGTATCCTCAGATCGGGCAGGCGGCGGGGTCTAACGCACCTCCGTGCGCGGCCCTGCCAGATCAGAAGCGCCGCCGTCACTCGGCGCCGGTCACCCGCTCTCCGCTCCGTGTCACAAAGCGGGGCAGAGACTCTCCGGGCAAGCACAGATAGAGGGAGCGCCACCAAGGTGAAGCAGGGACGGAGGAGCCGCCGATTCTCTCTGGCAAGGCGCCCGTCTCCCACTTCCGGTCAGGCTGGAGCAAACTTGAGGGCCCGGCTTCAGATGGGCAAGTAGGCCGCAACCTGCACGGGTGCAGGAGGCACCCGCCGGCTCTGCGGTCCCCTGTGCCCAGGTACAAGTAGGGAAGGGGGGGATACAGGAGGGGAAAGAGGCCTCGGGCTGTCTCTCCAATATGTTTAAACTGGCTTTTTTATTGAGTTCAGGCAGGAGCTCCTACAATTCACTTCTGCCTTGATCTAGCTCCAAGCCACGCCCCGGAAAATATTTTTTTATTGGTTTTCTTCACTGGATGCGGCACTCTTTGTGAATTATTGCAATAAGAATTCACGGATGAAAGAAACCCAGATAGGAGGGATATTTCTATTTGTTTGTGTGAGTAGGGTACTCACCATCTATAAACAAGATAAAAGAAACCTTTATTGGGTGGGGCATTCCCTTCTTTAGAAGTGAGTTGGGTACGGTGCCCCATATACATTTCGGTGGAGGTTACACTGGGTTTTATCATTAAGAAACCATTACACACGTTTAGTGGAATTCCACATTGTGAGTTGGGGTACGCCCTATTTATCATTGCTATCTTTCCTTGGGATTTAGAGGGCTATTTAGGTTAATAGCCACAAGACATCTCTACACATTGTGTATCACTCTTTTTCCATATAACTCACGGGAACTGAGAAATTCCAGGATTGAGAAGACTAAGGAGATGCTTATGAAGCCACCATTTTGACTAAAACCAAAGAAACCTTTTGAGGCTTGTCATCTTCCCTCTCTCAAGTGAGTTGGGTACGCATCTCTTCTACACAACTTCTAGTGGAGGTCCCATGTGGTCTTATATTGTCATATATATTTTGGGTTACACCACTGTGAGATAGGAGCTTTCTGGTAGAGGTTACACAAGATCGTGGGATAAAGAAACTGCTTACGTGCACAGTATTAAACACTCTATTGTGAGTTGGGGTACGAGCCGCGGATCTTCTGAATTTTCCTTTGGGAGTCCAGTGGGCTATATGTTATGAAATAGATTCAAGACATTTCTACACATTTGTTCTTCTTTTTTTCTTGTTTCATACATTGGACTGGAGCTGAATAAACCCTCCATTATAACCACTTTTAGAAGACGGAGATTAAGGACTACTACTGTGGATATATAAGGAATGTATTATCTATTTTCTTATTAGTGAGCGCTCATACGAGTATTTTCTTCCGTATATGTTCTGTTGGGTGTGGTGACACCCTTTAGGGGGAATTTATACGTTAGAGCAGCACCTTTTGCGCACATCTCTAGGATAACACCTTTTCTTTGTCAGTTGGTGACAGATAAGTTTATAGAGGTGAAGAGGATTTTATTAAAATGACAACTGGATTGGGCACTACGGGGAATTGATGCTCAACTATCTTGTTTATCCCCCATAGATCCTGCACTAGCCTGTAACCTCTCCCCCCACTCTTTTTCACTGGGAAGATGGGACTATTGGCTGTACAGGACGTCCTGACTAGGGTGTCCTGCTGTAGCAGCCACTCTATGATGGGGTACACTCCTAATTATACCTCTGGCTTCAGAGGATACTGGGGAATTTTTGGAGCTATCCTGCCATCTTTTACTTGTACTGCTACTGGGGCTACAATCACAATCAATCCAGTGTCCTGTCCATCTTTGGTCCAATGGGAACCTGGTATTTGTGAGATCATTTCCTCTACCTGCGATGAACACGTGTCTATAACAGTAGTATGCGACATTAGCCTTTGAGGGGTGTCTAGTATATCTTGCACTTCTTGAGCATGGTCCTCAGGTATATCCAAGAAGACACCCTCAGGAGTACAATATATGACACACCGCATTTTACACAATAATTCTCTGCCGAGTATATTAGTCGGAGCCGATGCAGCCAGCAGAAAGGAATGTTTTGTCTGCAAGGGCCCTATCGTAATCTCTGCAGGTCTACTCAAAGGGTATTGTTGCACCGTTCCTGTTACTCCCATTGCCGAATTAATGTTTACCAGTGATCTTATCCAGATGGAGAATTTTCTATTACTGCAAAAGACAAAATAAAAAAATTATAATTTAACAAGCTTCTAGGCCATGCAAAGTATTTATTCAATCCTTCTCATCCCTTATTAAGAGTCTGTACATGGTCCAACAAACATTTATGAGCTCATCTTGACTAGGGGCATTACTAGGAATGAAAATTTCTTATATGGTAACTAAAAGAAATACTCAGGGGTTACCCTGTCTCTGTCCACTTTCCTACTGGCAAATACTATTGTGCGGACAGGTTTTTCTCCATTTCTGATGTTACTTTCTTGGTTATTATTTTATTTTTTGGGTTTTACTATATATGTACACGAATGACACATCATTCTTACCAGTTCAACTGGTCTCAGCCACTTCCCCCGCAGGCTACTGCTCTTCTTTTACCAGTTGGATATTCCTCTGAGTGCATGATAAATGGCTGAAACTAGTCAGGTCACCTTCTCCTCCTAGATAAAACTTTGACATTTATTAGTACATCTATAGGTTACATTTATATTTTTCATATTTTTATTATTTTCTATAGTTTGTATGCTGGCCGTTACTGCTTCCACATCTACATATGGCAGTGTACTTGCTTTCTCTTTTTCTTCCTACTTGTTTATTGTTGCTACTAGTTCAAACAGTTCTTATATTTCCGTTCTTGTCTTATATGACTTTGGTTAGACATACCACCTGCAATACATTAGGATCAAACTCACCAACCCCAGAGAATAATGCCCTATCTTTAGCTGTCATACGTACCCATTAATTGCAAAAAGCCTCCATGTGTGAACCAAATTTCTCACACATAATAAACCTTGCTGACCCTCGCGGCCGCAGTTCTGACCCTCTCGGTCTAAATTCAGTAGCCTGGACCCTAGCTACCAAACGCCCACTGCTTGTGCAATTGGATCCCATTGCAGACCTTTAGCCTGTGAATGCAATCCCCAAATGCAAAACACAAATAGACGGTGAAAGACACCTAATGCTTTCACTCGCTCCTTCTTCGCTGATGTACCATGACTCACTCCAATAGTGACCACCGTGTACCCAGTGAGGCCCTAACTTACTTCTATTAACTGGAAGTTTTAGGAGTAACTTACCTTTTCCAGTGAATATCTACCGTTGAAGATTTTCCTGAGAGAGACCAGCGAAAACTTCCCTTTTGACGTACACAAATCATGCTTGCATGTGCTCTACACCGCGCTAATGATAGCACCATTTTATTCAAAGCTCGTAAAGGGGTATCAAGTTGTGCTAAGTATCGCACCCACAAACATGCAGTCCAATCGCACAGCGTATAGGTACTTGTTACCTATCCGCCCTACGATCACTGGAGTTGAATATACAAGCTGCGCTCCTCAGCTGGAGCGTAATACAAAACCTTTAAACTTCAATTCACAATTTCTATACTTCTGAATGCAGAATTCTATATCACGTTCCTCTGCAAATCTCCTCACGATTTGCATATTATTTCTATCTGTATTAGAAGCCTCCACTTACTTGGTGTACCACGGTACCTGAATTTCAACTCCACTCACTCCGCTTTCACTCATTCAAATATACCTTATTTTTCTTTTCTGTACAGAAAATACCACTCCCTCTGATTGATGGTTTTAACACAAAGGCAGTACAGTCTAAACAAAGTCTTACACTAGTCTGCTTTTGAAATCGGATAGTTATGTGCTATTGTATTAAATGTATACTATCCCACCTTTAATTGAACTACTATTGTGCGGTTATAGCTTGAGCCCGCAATCCTTTGCAACCTTGCGTAAACACGCGACCGTGCATGCCTTTACGCTATGTGCACGCTCCTGTACTTTGTCTGTACCACGTGTACAAACGTGCGTCCGCAATTTAACAAACCACACAGTATCTATAAATATGACAATAAAAAGTTAAAAGCAGGAGCGCTAAGAAAAAAGAAAAAATAATAAATTAAAAAGTTGCAAACACCTGTGAATAAAAAGAAAGTGGTTACTTTATAATGTTTACAGCACTTTTGTGCTGATGTGAAAGTCCTGTGCGTGAGTCCTTTTGTGGACACCGGAGTTTTGATCCGTGCTGCGGCTGCAGTGGGGAAACCTGACTAACTGTCTCTCCCTCCGGTGTCCACAAAAGGACTCACGCACAGGACTTTCACATCAGCACAAAAGTGCTGTAAACATTATAAAGTAACCACTTTCTTTTTATTCACAGGTGTTTGCAACTTTTTAATTTATTCTTTTTTCTTAGCGCTCCTGCTTTTAACTTTTTATTGTCATTATCAATTTAAAGGAGCAGCTCAACACTTTCCAGCGCGGGTCATTTACCACATTTATTATCTATAAATATGAGCAATAAAAGCTACTATCGCTCATAAACACAACACCCAGTTTTTCTGTATAAACCTTTAACGACTAGGCCGGAACTGCATTTCATGTCTTTATAATTACTCCCTTAATACACTTATTTCAAATTTATCTGTATAGCAAGCAGATGTATCCGATTTCACACAGATCTATAATGACTGTAATAATCTATAATTTAAATGATATGATTCAGATTGGATAGCTATCTTGCAGAACATACACTCATATAAATATACATATAATTAAAATAAAGTCCAGACAGGACGAAACGCGTTGGGTGCTGCCTTGATCATACCTCACTTACTTAAAGTTAGGATATCTTTTTACTCATAATTTATATGGTTTTTACTCTTTTAGGGAAGGTTTTTTATACACTAAGAAAATTATTTTATGTGTAGAAACCCCCCCTCTCTTTTTTATATTATTTGTCCCATGTCTTTTTTATGCAAAATAACCTGTCGTGTACATGTTTTACCCTGCTGACTACATGGTACCCCCTTGTTTTTTGCTTAGAATGTTTTACTCCGTTTTGTTTTAGTGTTATAAAATAAATTTATATACCTATTTTTTATACTTATAATTATCTGGCCTATTCTAATCATCCAGCACCAGTGGTCGCTTTTAATACCTCATTGACCGTTCACGATCCTTTTTCTATAGTCACTTATACCAGTACCTTACTATATTTGAGGTAAATAGCTGACGCCCTGTGAACTTACAGGTAGTGCTGCACATAGACAGATCATATAACATCTCTCAAATTATTCCACATATTAGTGTCGATATTTTTGAATACTGCATCTGTGGCGCTGTTTGCTCTATTGGTACACATATATATATATATATATATATTTCACTGCCCTCCTATGATACACCTCACCTTTTCACTGCCTTTAATTTACATATCAAAGATATTTGCTTTTCACTACTAAAAATAAAAAGTAGTTACACAGGTTAATTTGCATTTCAATGACTCCACAAGTATTGGAAGAAAAGAAAGAAGAAAACAAAACAAAAACTGTCTTTCCTTTTTCTATCTGTGTGCAACCCCACTTGTTGTAAGGTAATTACCCACAGACAAGAAAAAAAATCACTTATCTCACCATTTACTTTCACTAGGCCCAATTGAAACTATTTGTAATTGATTATGGCATGGTTTAAATAAATTCATTGGTAACTCATAAATGGTGCTGGAATTGTAGATATGTGGAAACTTTGTGACAAAGAAAACTGATTGTTCTGAGCAGACTGAAAATCAGCTATTTAGAAAGTGACCTTCCTAAAATGGCCACTTCTCCTCCCCCTTCCACATCCATGAGGTTTACACAAGATAGTGGACACGCCATGTGGCTTGGCCAACATGGAGGACAGACCAAGTGACTCCTTTGTCACAAAGAAATCACACTCTACACAGGCACCAATAGTTACTTTAGGCCTGAGTTTAAAAAGTATACAAAATTTCTCAGCATGCTAGCACAGCTATATCATGGCTATGCAGCAACTTTTAAATGTACTTTAAATTTATTTAACAGATAAACTATCCAATCTGATTCAAACACAATATGACTTATTTGAACTTTGTTTTGCAACAATAAAAATACATTTTAGCATTTAAAATATTGTAAGAAACACACTGTCCTTTGAATTTCATATCAGCGCCTTACTGGTAACACAACAGAACACACGGATGTGATTAGTCAGCGTCGTGATGCATCCACCGTTAGATGGTCGACCACAGCGTTGCGTTTGTAATGTACAGTGCATCATTAATATCGTGATATTGCGGACGCAGCCCTCATCTGAAAAAGTCAAATTGCTTTCTAACAAATATTTAAAATGCTCTAATATATACTGTAGACACCTGTGCATCTTATTACCATGTGCTATAAATGTGCGCTATACATCGCAAAACACTGCAACCCATAAGAGAAAACAATACACCCACACATTACCTGAGTTCCAAAGCTCATTGATGTATATATTTGTTATTAAAAGGATGTGTATTCAATATATCACAATGTACAGTATATATATATATATATATATATATATATATATATAGTTACATGGTTACAATTTACATAGTAAACAGTTAATCCATACAGTTACAGGCCAGCATACAATACCATATTTTGTTCAAATAAAGTTTTCATTCCATATCACTCTCTCTCTCTCTCTCTATCTCTCTCTCTCTCTCTGTAAAATTATGCAGCCACTGGACAGTCAACATTTCCATCATCATCTGGGACAAAACAGCAACTAACTCTCTAAGTCCTAGAAACTGCCTATATCACACAGTGGGAGTTTTTCAGTCTGTTGGTTTCGGTATCCTTCCATTGGTCAAGAGGCCAAACCTCTCAAGGACTCAACGACTCATTGGTCAGAGTGAGGGCTTTTGTCCTGTGTTGTTGGCACATTTGTCTGCCACCAGGGCTATGCTGTGGAACTAGTTTCAAGTCTTCAAAAGATCTTTTGTTCACTTTGGCTTCATATTCCTTCATTTAATCATATCTACTCATGGCAATGTGCCACAACTTAATAACAGGTATCAAATGAATGTACACATTAATCTGGTTACTATGACACCAAGCACTATATGTCCATCTTGCTCTGCTGAAATAATACACATACATGACGTTACTCCATTATATAATTTAAAACATTATGATGTCTGGCGCTTGATATATCAAAGTTATGTGCTGTATGAAATATGTGTCGAATCTATCTCTGTGGCATGTCTGTGTAAATGCGTATGTTACCATATATTCCTGTGCTCGCTGCGCGTATTTGCAAGCTTAGCGACTCATAATGTGTGGAGTCTGTATGTTCTTTCTATGTAATATTTTTGACTTTGACAGTGCTCTACTGCTATGTATGTATATATTTGGGCGGGGCCAGCAGGACGTGTGAGGCGAGCCCTTCTGACCGGAGTACCGGAGAGTGGTGGTTTCTCGTGCTGGAGTCCGTGGAGCTGGATATACAGCGCCTGTGTCATCTGGGGAGCCATGGTGACTATCAGTGCTAGCCGTCCGGAAGCTGCACTGCTTCTCTTCATTGCGCCGGTGACTTTAAACTGAAATGTATGTGAGTGTAAGAATTGGCAGTAAAGTTTATTGACCTAATACTCACCTTGCGCCCTCCATTTCTTTTTCTTTTCCCTACATTACTGAGGAGTTTGGTGAACTCTGGAAGGAGGATTGCAGCAATATACATTTGGACGTTATTCACTAAAGAGACTTCTTGTATTCTTTATGCGCAACCACTTTTTTGCTTTTATATATATATATATATATATATATAGAGAGAGAGAGAGAGAGAGAGAGATGAGTTTCCTCCTGTCTCAGTGCTCTCTGATGAAGAACTGTCAGGGGTGCTAAGGCGATGCCAGGGTTATCATTAGAGATGAGCGCCGGAAATTTTTCGGGTTTTGTGTTTTGGTTTTGGGTTCGGTTCCGCGGCCGTGTTTTGGGTTCGACCGCGTTTTGGCAAAACCTCACCGAATTTTTTTTGTCGGATTCGGGTGTGTTTTGGATTCGGGTGTTTTTTTCAAAAAACCCTAAAAAACAGCTTAAATCATAGAATTTGGGGGTAATTTTGATCCCAAAGTATTATTAACCTCAAAAAACATAATTTACACTCATTTTCAGCCTATTCTGAACACATCACACCTCACAATATTATTTTTAGTCCTAAAATTTGCACCGAGGTCGCTGTGTGAGTAAGATAAGCGACCCTAGTGGCCGACACAAACACCGGGCCCATCTAGGAGTGGCACTGCAGTGTCACGCAGGATGTCCCTTCCAAAAAACCCTCCCCAAACAGCACATGACGCAAAGAAAAAAAGAGGCGCAATGAGGTAGCTGTGTGAGTAAGATTAGCGACCCTAGTGGCCGACACAAACACCGGGCCCATCTAGGAGTGGCACTGCAGTGTCACGCAGGATGTCCCTTCCAAAAAACCCTCCCCAAACAGCACATGACGCAAAGAAAAAAAGAGGCGCAATGAGGTAGCTGACTGTGTGAGAAAGATAAGCGACCCTAGTGGCCGACACAAACACCGGGCCCATCTAGGAGTGGCACTGCAGTGTCACGCAGGATGTCCCTTCCAAAAAACCCTCCCCAAACAGCACATGACGTAAAGAAAAAAAGAGGCGCAATGAGGTAGCTGACTGTGTGAGAAAGATAAGCGACCCTAGTGGCCGACACAAACACCGGGCCCATCTAGGAGTGGCACTGCAGTGTCACGCAGGATGTCCCTTCCAAAAAACCCTCCCCAAACAGCACAGGACGCAAAGAAAAAAAGAGGCGCAATGAGGTAGCTGACTGTGTGAGAAAGATAAGCGACCCTAGTGGCCGACACAAACACCGGGCCCATCTAGGAGTGGCACTGCAGTGTCACGCAGGATGTTCCTTCCAAAAAACCCTCCCCAAACAGCACATGACGCAAAGAAAAAAAGAGGCGCAATGAGGTAGCTGTGTGAGAAAGATAAGCGACCCTAGTGGCCGACACAAACACCGGGCCCATCTAGGAGTGGCACTGCAGTGTCACGCAGGATGTCCCTTCCAAAAAACCCTCCCCAAACAGCACATGACGCAAAGAAAAAAAGAGGCGCAATGAGGTAGCTGTGTGAGTAAGATTAGCGACCCTAGTGGCCGACACAAACACCGGGCCCATCTAGGAGTGGCACTGCAGTGTCACGCAGGATGGCCCTTCCAAAAAACCCTCCCCAAACAGCACATGACGCAAAGAAAAAAAGAGGCGCAATGAGGTAGCTGACTGTGTGAGTAAGATTAGCGACCCTAGTGGCCGACACAAACACCGGGCACATCTAGGAGTGGCACTGCAGTGTCACGCAGGATGTCCCTTCCAAAAAACCCTCCCCAAACAGCACATGACGCAAAGAAAAAAAGAGGCGCAATGAGGTAGCTGTGTGAGTAAGATTAGCGACCCTAGTGGCCGACACAAACACCGGGCCCATCTAGGAGTGGCACTGCAGTGTCACGCAGGATGTCCCTTCCAAAAAACCCTCCCCAATCAGCACATGATGCAAAGAAAAAGAAAAGAAAAAAGAGGTGCAAGATGGAATTATCCTTGGGCCCTCCCACCCACCCTTATGTTGTATAAACAAAACAGGACATGCACACTTTAACCAACCCATCATTTCAGTGACAGGGTCTGCCACACGACTGTGACTGATATGACGGGTTGGTTTGGACCCCCCCCAAAAAAGAAGCAATTAATCTCTCCTTGCACAAACTGGCTCTACAGAGGCAAGATGTCCACCTCATCTTCACCCTCCGATATATCACCGTGTACATCCCCCTCCTCACAGATTATCAATTCGTCCCCACTGGAATCCACCATCTCAGCTCCCTGTGTACTTTGTGGAGGCAATTGCTGCTGGTCAATGTCTCCGCGGAGGAATTGATTATAATTCATTTTAATGAACATCATCTTCTCCACATTTTCTGGATGTAACCTCGTACGCCGATTGCTGACAAGGTGAGCGGCGGCACTAAACACTCTTTCGGAGTACACACTTGTGGGAGGGCAACTTAGGTAGAATAAAGCCAGTTTGTGCAAGGGCCTCCAAATTGCCTCTTTTTCCTGCCAGTATAAGTACGGACTGTGTGACGTGCCTACTTGGATGCGGTCACTCATATAATCCTCCACCATTCTATCAATGTTGAGAGAATCATATGCAGTGACAGTAGACGACATGTCCGTAATCGTTGTCAGGTCCTTCAGTCCGGACCAGATGTCAGCATCAGCAGTCGCTCCAGACTGCCCTGCATCACCGCCAGCGGGTGGGCTCGGAATTCTGAGCCTTTTCCTCGCACCCCCAGTTGCGGGAGAATGTGAAGGAGGAGATGTTGACAGGTCGCGTTCCGCTTGACTTGACAATTTTGTCACCAGCAGGTCTTTCAACCCCAGCAGACCTGTGTCTGCCGGAAAGAGAGATCCAAGGTAGGCTTTAAATCTAGGATCGAGCACGGTGGCCAAAATGTAGTGCTCTGATTTCAACAGATTGACCACCCGTGAATCCTTGTTAAGCGAATTAAGGGCTGCATCCACAAGTCCCACATGCCTAGCGGAATCGCTCCGTGTTAGCTCCTTCTTCAATGCCTCCAGCTTCTTCTGCAAAAGCCTGATGAGGGGAATGACCTGACTCAGGCTGGCAGTGTCTGAACTGACTTCACGTGTGGCAAGTTCAAAGGGCTTCAGAACCTTGCACAACGTTGAAATCATTCTCCACTGCACTTGAGACAGGTGCATTCCATCTCCTATATCGTGCTCAATTGTATAGGCTTGAATGGCCTTTTGCTGCTCCTCCAACCTCTGAAGCATATAGAGGGTTGAATTCCACCTCGTTACCACTTCTTGCTTCAGATGATGGCAGGGCAGGTTCAGTAGTTTTTGGTGGTGCTCCAGTCTTCTGTACGTGGTGCCTGTACGCCGAAAGTGTCCCGCAATTTTTCTGGCCACCGACAGCATCTCTTGCACGCCCCTGTCGTTTTTTAAAAAATTCTGCACCACCAAATTCAAGGTATGTGCAAAACATGGGACGTGCTGGAATTTGCCCATATTTAATGCACACACAATATTGCTGGCGTTGTCCGATGCCACAAATCCACAGGAGAGTCCAATTGGGGTAAGCCATTCCGCGATGATCTTCCTCAGTTGCCGTAAGAGGTTTTCAGCTGTGTGCGTATTCTGGAAAGCGGTGATACAAAGCGTAGCCTGCCTAGGAAAGAGTTGGCGTTTGCGAGATGCTGCTACTGGTGCCGCCGCTGCTGTTCTTGCGGCGGGAGTCCATACATCTACCCAGTGGGCTGTCACAGTCATATAGTCCTGACCCTGCCCTGCTCCACTTGTCCACATGTCCGTGGTTAAGTGGACATTGGGTACAACTGCATTTTTTAGGACACTGGTGAGTCTTTTTCTGACGTCCGTGTACATTCTCGGTATCGCCTGCCTAGAGAAGTGGAACCTAGATGGTATTTGGTAACGGGGGCACACTGCCTCAATAAATTGTCTAGTTCCCTGTGAACTAACGGCGGATACCGGACGCACGTCTAACACCAACATAGTTGTCAAGGACTCAGTTATCCGCTTTGCAGTAGGATGACTGCTGTGATATTTCATCTTCCTCGCAAAGGACTGTTGAACAGTCAATTGCTTACTGGAAGTAGTACAAGTGGGCTTACGACTTCCCCTCTGGGATGACCATCGACTCCCAGCGGCAACAACAGCAGCGCCAGCAGCAGTAGGCGTTACACGCAAGGATGCATCGGAGGAATCCCAGGCAGGAGAGGACTCGTCAGACTTGCCAGTGACATGGCCTGCAGGACTATTGGCATTCCTGGGGAAGGAGGAAATTGACACTGAGGGAGTTGGTGGGGTGGTTTGCGTGAGCTTGGTTACAAGAGGAAGGGATTTACTGGTCAGTGGACTGCTTCCGCTGTCACCCAAAGTTTTTGAACTTGTCACTGACTTATTATGAATGCGCTGCAGGTGACGTATAAGGGAGGATGTTCCGAGGTGGTTAACGTCCTTACCCCTACTTATTACAGCTTGACAAAGGGAACACACGGCTTGACACCTGTTGTCCGCATTTCTGGTGAAATACCTCCACACCGAAGAGCTGATTTTTTTGGTATTTTCACCTGGCATGTCAACGGCCATATTCCTCCCACGGACAACAGGTGTCTCCCCGGGTGCCTGACTTAAACAAACCACCTCACCATCAGAATCCTCCTGGTCAATTTCCTCCCCAGCGCCAGCAACACCCATATCCTCCTCATCCTGGTGTACTTCAACACTGACATCTTCAATCTGACTATCAGGAACTGGACTGCGGGTGCTCCTTCCAGCACTTGCAGGGGGCATGCAAATAGTGGAAGGCGCATGCTCTTCACGTCCAGTGTTGGGAAGGTCAGGCATCGCAAACGACACAATTGGACTCTCCTTGTGGATTTGGGATTTCAAAGAACGCACAGTTCTTTGCGGTGCTTTTGCCAGCTTGAGTCTTTTCAGTTTTCTAGCGAGAGGCTGAGTGCTTCCATCCTCATGTGAAGCTGAACCACTAGCCATGAACATAGGCCAGGGCCTCAGCCGTTCCTTGCCACTCCGTGTGGTAAATGGCATATTGGCAAGTTTACGCTTCTCCTCCGACAATTTTATTTTAGGTTTTGGAGTCCTTTTTTTCTGATATTTGGTGTTTTGGATTTGACATGCTCTGTACTATGACATTGGGCATCGGCCTTGGCAGACGACGTTGCTGGCATTTCATCGTCTCGGCCATGACTAGTGGCAGCAGCTTCAGCACGAGGTGGAAGTGGATCTTGATCTTTCCCTAATTTTGGAACCTCAACTTTTTTGTTCTCCATATTTTATAGGCAGAACTAAAAGGCACCTCAGGTAAACAATGGAGATGGATGGATTGGATACTAGTATACAATTATGGACGGACTGCCACGGTTAGGTGGTATAAAAAAACCACGGTTAGGTGGTATATATTATAATAATAATACAATTATGGATGGACGGACTGCCTGCCGACTGCCGACACAGAGGTAGCCACAGCCGTGAACTACCGCACTGTACACTGGTTGATAAAGAGATAGTAGTATACTCGTAACAACTAGTATGACACTATGACGACGGTATAAAGAATGAAAAAAAAACCACGGTTAGGTGGTATATATTATAATAATAATACAATTATGGATGGACGGACTGCCTGCCGACTGCCGACACAGAGGTAGCCACAGCCGTGAACTACCGCACTGTACACTGGTTGATAAAGAGATAGTAGTATACTCGTAACAACTAGTATGACACTATGACGACGGTATAAAGAATGAAAAAAAAACCACGGTTAGGTGGTATATATTATAATAATAATACAATTATGGATGGACGGACTGCCTGCCGACTGCCGACACAGAGGTAGCCACAGCCGTGAACTACCGCACTGTACACTGGTTGATAAAGAGATAGTAGTATACTCGTAACAACTAGTATGACACTATGACGACGGTATAAAGAATGAAAAAAAAACCACGGTTAGGTGGTATATATTATAATAATAATACAATTATGGATGGACGGACTGCCTGCCGACTGCCGACACAGAGGTAGCCACAGCCGTGAACTACCGCACTGTACACTGGTTGATAAAGAGATAGTAGTATACTCGTAACAACTAGTATGACACTATGACGACGGTATAAAGAATGAAAAAAAAACCACGGTTAGGTGGTATATATTATAATAATAATACAATTATGGATGGACGGACTGCCTGCCGACTGCCGACACAGAGGTAGCCACAGCCGTGAACTACCGCACTGTACACTGGTTGATAAAGAGATAGTAGTATACTCGTAACAACTAGTATGACACTATGACGACGGTATAAAGAATGAAAAAAAAACCACGGTTAGGTGGTATATATTATAATAATAATACAATTATGGATGGACGGACTGCCTGCCGACTGCCGACACAGAGGTAGCCACAGCCGTGAACTACCGCACTGTACACTGGTTGATAAAGAGATAGTAGTATACTCGTAACAACTAGTATGACACTATGACGACGGTATAAAGAATGAAAAAAAAACCACGGTTAGGTGGTATATATTATAATAATAATACAATTATGGATGGACGGACTGCCTGCCGACTGCCGACACAGAGGTAGCCACAGCCGTGAACTACCGCACTGTACACTGGTTGATAAAGAGATAGTAGTATACTCGTAACAACTAGTATGACACTATGACGACGGTATAAAGAATGAAAAAAAAACCACGGTTAGGTGGTATATATTATAATAATAATACAATTATGGATGGACGGACTGCCTGCCGACTGCCGACACAGAGGTAGCCACAGCCGTGAACTACCGCACTGTACACTGGTTGATAAAGAGATAGTAGTATACTCGTAACAACTAGTATGACACTATGACGACGGTATAAAGAATGAAAAAAAAACCACGGTTAGGTGGTATATATTATAATAATAATACAATTATGGATGGACGGACTGCCTGCCGACTGCCGACACAGAGGTAGCCACAGCCGTGAACTACCGCACTGTACACTGGTTGATAAAGAGATAGTAGTATACTCGTAACAACTAGTATGACACTATGACGACGGTATAAAGAAAGAAAAAAAAAATACCACAGTTAGGTGGTATATATTATAATAATAATACAATTATGGATGGACGGACTGCCTGCCGACTGCCGACACAGAGGTAGCCACAGCCGTGAACTACCGCACTGTACACTGGTTGATAAAGAGATAGTAGTATACTCGTAACAACTAGTATGACACTATGACGACGGTATAAAGAATGAAAAAAAAACCACGGTTAGGTGGTATATATTATAATAATAATACAATTATGGATGGACGGACTGCCTGCCGACTGCCGACACAGAGGTAGCCACAGCCGTGAACTACCGCACTGTACACTGGTTGATAAAGAGATAGTAGTATACTCGTAACAACTAGTATGACACTATGACGACGGTATAAAGAATGAAAAAAAAACCACGGTTAGGTGGTATATATTATAATAATAATACAATTATGGATGGACGGACTGCCTGCCGACTGCCGACACAGAGGTAGCCACAGCCGTGAACTACCGCACTGTACACTGGTTGATAAAGAGATAGTAGTATACTCGTAACAACTAGTATGACACTATGACGACGGTATAAAGAATGAAAAAAAAACCACGGTTAGGTGGTATATATTATAATAATAATACAATTATGGATGGACGGACTGCCTGCCGACTGCCGACACAGAGGTAGCCACAGCCGTGAACTACCGCACTGTACACTGGTTGATAAAGAGATAGTAGTATACTCGTAACAACTAGTATGACACTATGACGGTATAAAGAATGAAAAAAAAACCACGGTTAGGTGGTATATATTATAATAATAATACAATTATGGATGGACGGACTGCCTGCCGACTGCCGACACAGAGGTAGCCACAGCCGTGAACTACCGCACTGTACACTGGTTGATAAAGAGATAGTAGTATACTCGTAACAACTAGTATGACACTATGACGACGGTATAAAGAAAGAAAAAAAAATACCACGGTTAGGTGGTATATATTGTAATACAATTATGGATGGACGGACTGCCTGCCGAGTTCCGACTGCCGACACAGAGGTAGCCACAGCCGTGAACTACCGCACTGTACTGTGTCTGCTGCTAATATAGACTGGTTGATAAAGAGATAGTATACAATACATACAACAATATACTACTATACTGGTGGTCAGGCACTGGTCACCACTAGTCACACTGGCAGTGGCACTCCTGCAGCAAAAGTGTGCACTGTTTAATTTTAAATTAATATAATATTATGTACTCCTGGGGGCTCCTGCTATAACAACCTGCAGTGCTCCCCAGTCTCCCCCACAATTATTATAAGCTTTGCCTTTTATACATTGATGTGCAGCACACTGGGCTGAGCTGAGTGCACACAGACTGAGTCACACTGTGTGACTGGCTGCTGCTGTGTATCGTTTTTTTTCAGGCAGAGAACGGATATAGCAGAGAACGGATATATTATATTAAAATAAATAAAAGTTAACTAACAACAACTGCACTGGTCACTGTGGTAAACTCTGTCTGACTCTGCACAATCTCTCTCTCTCTTCTAATCTAATTTCTAATGGAGAGGACGCCAGCCACGTCCTCTCCCTATCAATCTCAATGCACGTGTGAAAATGGCGGCGACGCGCGGCTCCTTATATAGAATCCGAGTCTCGCGAGAATCCGACAGCGTCATGATGACGTTCGGGCGCGCTCGGGTTAACCGAGCAAGGCGGGAGGATCCGAGTCTGCTCGGACCCGTGAAAAAAACATGAAGTTCGTGCGGGTTCGGTTTCAGAGAAACCGAACCCGCTCATCTCTAGTTATCATATAGAAACGATATCCGATAGTATTAACAAGATGGTTTATAGCTGCAGAATGGGGTGTCTCTCCCTGGCAGGTGGCAGTCTTGTATAATTACTAGTGTTGCACAGCTGATAATCTTGCCTCAGTCACGGTGAATAGTAGATCAGCTGTACATTATATCCTCCCTTATATGCTATGCTTCTTAAAAGAAGGGAGAGAAAGAAGGCTCTTGTGTGGGCGCACTCTTGAAAGGAAAGGAAAATTCCTATAACATATAGAGAGAGATACTTAAAACATAACTTTTAATATTGACATTTATAATGAAAATACCCATATAAGTGATCCATATCAAAGAAAGAAATGTGATAATTAGAATGAATAAAATGTTCTGGTCCGTTTAATTACACTTGGTAATTGGAATGGTTGTAGACATTGATTCGTCTTACCCCCAATTCCCCTGACCAGCACAGAATATCTGTGTTAGTGGAACCAAGGAGTGATCATAAGAGTTATTTGATAGGTAAGTCCCACTTGGGCTACTTAATTCGAAATTGGTTGGTCTCCTGCATTCAAATGAACTAGACTTTCTGACGTAAGCCACAAAAATTAGTAGTAAGCCTCAAAAAGGAAAAGGAAAGGGCAAAAGAGAATTAGTGGTGATACTGCTGTTGGCGTCGCAAACACATATGAAGGGAAATGGTCCCAACTCTACAACACCGGGTATTCGCAGGAAGTCTCCTCTCCTGGTACTGACCCGGCCCAACGCTGTTTGGCTTCCAAGATCAGACGAGATCGGGCATTGGCAGCGTGGTATGATAGTAGAGAATTTTTATGATAGTACACCAATGAGAGTGCACCTATGTAGGAAACGGAAGAGAGAGGAAGAAAAAAAGAGGGACAGAAAAAAAGAAGAAGAGGAAAAAGGAAATTAAAATAGTATATAGGAGAGAGAAGAAATGAATCAGTAAAGCGTAATTGATGGATCTGCTTTCTGCGTTAGACACAGCTCAACAAATCCCACATCTGTGGTATTGTGCTCCGTGAATCGCAGATGAGAGTCCATGAAGCAATAGTAAAGTATGAGCAAGAGGTATGAAAGATATGCTGGGTTGAACTGTCACAAAAATTTATATATCATCACGAAAGACTAGTGATGATTATTAGGATTATCAGACAATATAATGGCCTCTGCTGGAAAAAAGCTTAGCATAATGGTATGAATACTTTAACAGATATTGATTTGGGAAAATCAGGGATGAAGAAAAGGGATGAAAAGAAAATGAAAAGAAAATTAGGGCTGTATATGTTAGGTTATTAGACAGTAGTGCTGTAGCAAGGAGCTGTGTGTGCTACACAGGTCCAAATGACATGGAATAACATACAACAGATTAATATAGAGCACATCAAGGATTGCGGTCTGTGCAGAATATACACAGAACGGCAGTGGACTTCCAGTTATCAGCACTCTGTTAAGAATATATAAGTGTGCTACACAGATCTAAACATTTGCTGTATAATCAAGCATATTCATAAATACACATAATGTGTTGTTGTCTGTGCACGCTTATATGCAGAGCAACAGTGGGTCCAATTAGATGTGATGGAAGTTAGTGCGCATCAAGGGTTGCCGTCTGTGCCAAGTATACACAGAGCAGCAGCAGGCTTGTAGTCATCAGCACTATCTGCCACAAAATTATATCTATGTATGCTACAGGACTATTAACATGCTGTCTAGTAGAACATATGTAATAAATACACAGGGTATGTTGCTGTCTGTGCTGGATGTGCACAGAACAGCTGTTGGCTTACGGTCACCAAAATTGGAGAAAGAAGGCAAGTTAGGGCATTGTCATGTGCCCAGGCAGGAGCTGAGAAATCACTCAGTGTGTGGTCCCCCTCTCGGAAAACGCGTTTCGCCCTGGTGGGCTTGTTCACTTCCGGGTTTAGGGGGGAGTGTGCAGCATCGGGTTTTATAGCAGCTAATGAATATGTACTGACCATTAATTGGATGATATCATGAACGCTGGGCTGAAGATAGCGGCCGCCGCTGTGGAGCGTCTGTCCGTTGTTACGGCGACGGGACGTGACGTGCGTTGGGGGGCGGGGCTTGTGCAATCACGAGAGGTCATTGGGTGACTGGCCGTGTGTGCACATGTGATGGCCCTGAAATATCGCGAGATCACGGGCGCCATGTTTGTGGATGGCAGTTGCCTATTGTGAGAGCAGATAAACCCTTGGCGCCATCTTAGATAATGGCAAGACAGCAGCGCAGGGAAGGGAAGACTGATTGTAACATAAATAAGAAACAGAATTGAGGGAGCATTATGATAAGTAGGAACCCTGGGTAGAAATAAGGGTAAGAGAAAATTGAAATGGCATAAAATAAAAATATAATAAAAATAATAAATAATAAAAATTAAAAATAAAATAATAAAATAAAAAAAATATTAAAAAAATAATAAAAGCAGATTGGCAGATCAGTATTGCAAAAATTATATCTTGATACATAGGGAAATGATATGGGAGTAAGCGGGGTAAATAAATAATAAACCTAAAGGGTATTGGAGGATTGAAATATTATTGGTGAAAAAAGGGGTAATGGGTGAAGGGAGGGGGGAAGAAATAACTAGTAAGTACCAAAAAGTGACAGGAGTGTGCCAGTGAGGTGAAAAAATGGATGACTAGGAAACGGTGTAGATATAAAATGTGAAAAGAGAGAGGGAGATTAATTGAGGAAAGGGGGGTGCATACTGGTGAAAGTGACCACCCATTGAAGGCCTGTGAGTGGGGTGTGGGTAAGGGGATAGACGGGTGAGGAGATGGGGTGGGGAAAAGAGAGGGAAGGTGAGAGTATTGAAAGAAAGAAAGAGTGGCAGTAAAAGGAAGGTTAATTGTGGAAAAATGATGGGAGTTGGAATTGATTCTGTTACTGGGAAGAATATTCACAAGAACACTGCATAGTTGATGTTTTCATTCAGGCCATAAGGCCTGAGACTGTTGAGCCGAAAGATCCATTCACTTTCCTTCTTGTACAGTTCCTTAGTAATATCCCCACCTCGTATGCCCAAATGGACACGATCTAGACCGAAGACTTTAAGTTCATTGATGGATCCCTTGTGGTGATGGTGAAAATGCCTGGCAACAGAAGTAAGTTGTTTCATTCGTGCAAGGTCTTTCGCTGCATTACGTATATTGCCCAAATGTTCCATGACTCTTCTTTGAGTTTTCGTGTAGTCATACCCACATATTTCAGATTGCATCCGCAGGTTATACAGTAAATGACTGCTTGTGTATCACAATTAAAAAAGTGTTGTAATTTCACTGTTTGGCCATATCTGTCCTTAACCGTACTGCTTTTCAGTATCTGAGGGCATGATTTACATTTGCCACAGGGAAAAGAGCCTGTGACCGAGGGTTTCTTGAGTGTAGTTGTTACGAAGTGGCTCTGAAATAGCTGATCTTTAATGTTTTTGGATCTACGCCAGCTCATCTGTAGAGGTGAATTCAGAAAAGGGGATAAATCAGGATCCAGCTGTAGTATGGAGAGATGTTTTGTTACCGCATTTTTGAGCATTCTCCACTCGGGGCAGAAAGTTCCTATGAATCTAATAACATCATCCTGTTCGGGGACCTCTTTCTTCTTCTTGAAAATCAGACTCTCTCTCTTTACCATTGCTGTAGCTGAGTATGCGCGTTTGAGTGATCGTCTGCTATAGCCCCTAGTCATGAGGCGATTAGTGAGTTCTCTGCTCTTGTTTTTGAAGGTGTGTTCTTCTGAGCAATTGCGCCGCAGCCTAAGATACTCTCCTTTGGGGATGTTTTCCACCGTGGGGGGAAAATGAGAGCTGGTCTGGAAGAGGAGACTGTTGGTTGCAGTCTCCTTCCGATATAGCTCAGTTTCAAGAAAACCTGTGGTGGATTTATAGATGTTCAGGTCCAGGAATGGGACTTTTTCAGCACTGATGGTGTAGGTCAGATTGATGTTGAGGTCATTGGTATTAAGGATGGTAATGAAATCCATCAGAAGGTCCCTATCTCCGTCCAGATGATAAAAATATCGTCAATATATCTTTGCCATAATATCACATGAATGGTGTATTTCTCATTGATGGTTTTAAAGACATAAAAGTGCTCCCACCATCCCAAAAACAGATTCGCATACGTAGGTGCACAGGCTGCGCCCATTGCTGTACCTCTCACTTGTAAGAAAAAATTTTCTTGAAAGACAAAATAATTCTTAGAGAGGACAAAGTCGAGTAATCTCAAAAGAAAATTTGAAAAATCCAGGGGGAGATATATAGCTGCACGACATTGCCACAGCCGGGAGTCGAGCTCCGCTTCAAAGCGTCTATACAAGCGGCCCGTGCTACGGCCAGGAGGAGACATACAGCTGTACGACGTTGCCGCAGCCGGGAGCCGAGCTCCGCTTCAAAGCCTCTACATACGCGGCCTGTGCTACGGCCAGGAGGAGACAGATAGCTGTACGATGCTGCAGCTGGGAGCCGGCTTTTGGTATGTGTTATAATTACCACGGGAAAGGGATATAATACTCCGAGTAGGAGGTTGGCATGGTGATCTATAAAAGCTTTGTGGAAATAAGGAGGTGAGATACGGTTCTTGAACTTTTTACATATCCATTCATGCAAATATATATCAAGAATCTAAGCACAATGGTATCAGTTTACATAAATGAATAATAATGGAGTAAATTCCACTGTTGCTGGACTCACTATATTTCTTTGAATAAAATCATCTATTCAAGTGAGTGGTTCTGGATGATGCGGGACAGACAGCTATTATAGCTACAATATTTAAGTCTTCATAAAAAGTGACTTTGGGATAAACTATCACCAAATGATAATTACAAGTTGATATACTGATATGGACTTGTTATGTGCAAAAAATTAAGGATATTGTTATATCGCAACTGAGGGTATTGTTCTCTTGGTAATTTTAAAAGTATATTATGTACATATTGATTAGACGTCTTTGTCTTTTATGAAAATATAGAATTAAACTATTTAAATTACATGCGCTCTCTTTTTATAGATTTATTGTAATTCATTCACTGGTATTTGTTCAGGTTGCCAAGTGGGAGCTGCATACAGGTGGTTAAATTTTATTTTATTTATTTTTTGTTGACCATTGTTATAAATCTACAGAATTATCAGCGCCTGAAATAATACACACCCGCTGACTGAGATAGGACCCTGTGGTTCTGCTGTGTGTCAGTGGGTGTGTATTGTTGTATTTGTTGTGGAGCACTTTCTAGATGCTGCCAACTAGTGGACTTTATTAAACAAAACAGTGTCGACCAAGTGCAGGGAGGTCCTCATACACAGTATATGCTGACTAAAGCTGAGGCGAGAAAGCTCATATATGTGGGGTCTAACCTCCAATTGCTTCATTATTGTCCATATTGTAAAGGTACCCTGCTCACCTTGTGCCTGAAACCTAGTGTACATTTTAAGTATTTTATGCAACTTGCTTCTAATGTCCAGTCATAGGGACGTTCTTTTGATTTGGTATACAGTATTTTGATCCTAAATAGTCTCCAGGTAGTCTAATATTTGACTTTTTTCTGTGCCTACATTTTAGTTGATTTACTGTTGAATTCACATACTGAATTTTTTTCTTCATATTATTGTACTATTATTTGTCCTGGGATACTTATTATTTTCCATGTTGGCTCAGCTTCATACTGTATCTGGAACACAAAATCATGAAATCTTGCATACTGCAGATGAGATTACATGTGTTTTGTGAAGTCTTTTTTTAATGGGTTGTTATCACCAACCCCACTTTCCCTCACACCATGGATGACTTATCTTGGGTGTAGCAGTATGTTTTCCTATGTTGCTACCTGGTAGCAGTGTTTACAATTCTTTCTTATGGTTTTTTTATTGTACTATATTTACCTAATGCTCCTGTACTTTATTTTTTTCCAGCTTCCCTATTCCGCTCTACTTTCCTTATTTTCCCTCTCTCTTTCCTCTCTTCCCTGCAGCATATTTTCAAGATCAAAGCTACACTCCTTTCTTGCATAATTCTCAATTGGTTTACTCCTGGAGCCTGGTTTCACTTTTCTCATGACCATTAAATTGAAAATAGTTTTAATTAATGCCATGAGACTCAATGTTCTGAAGAAGTGGTCTTGGGCACCCCATGAGCTGGGTTTGGATAGGGCAGATATTGTCTTTCTACAGGAGACACACTTTAAACATGTCTCTGCACCACCTATTCAGAATAGAGAATTCCCACTACTTACAGTACCATGGCTACTTTTCAAACAACACTCAGTGTAAGAGTCTAGGAGTCATAATGTTTTATTTTCACCTTCCTCTTGCTAAAATGATTAGATGCCAGTTGTAGAAGGTAGGAATCTATTACTTAAATATAACATTGGTTATTAGTCCTTAGCATTTATCAATGTTTATCTTCCTAACCAATGTCAGCCAGCCTTTCTAAAGAAGGTGCTGCGCCTTACTGAACCTCTGATTGAAGGTTTGCTTGTCTTTGGTTGTGACCTAAGTTGGATTTTATACCCAGAATTAGACATGTTCAGCAAACTTAGTAGACACTCAGAAAAGCTATCACAAGGTAAATCAAACTCTACATGATCATCAGCTCATCAACATATGGAGTATACATTGTTCTTCAGAACATGACTCCACATCTACTCCTGCCCCCACAAAGTCTACATAGGAAAAATCACCTCTTTTTACCCCACAGTTGTCTCCATCTTGTTTCTTGTTCTGATATGCTCCCAATGATATGGTCAGATCACACTCCTATTTGCGCAAATATGTGTAATGAAGATCTCTGAATTCTATTATCATGTGGGATTTATATCTGGTTACTGTTATCATTCAGGGTGCTGGGGAAACCAATTGCTTTTTTTCTTGCTCAGAAATACCCCTTCCTTCCGAGCACCTGAATGATATCACTAAGCTAATTGAGCATTTACCAATCTATATGTTCGTTGGATTTGTACCATAAACTCTATGCCCATGACTAGAGTAAAGATTGTCAGGGACTTGCTGGACCTACAGTAGTTGTCTTTTCCAATGGCACTCAGCAGGGCTTTCTCCTTTCTACTTTTATAATTGTGCTCTGCATGTAGGCCCTGGCATGTGCCATCTGGAAAAATCTTACCATAGCGGGCATGACAGTTAGGAAAAGGAGTATACTGTAAATTAACCCTCTTTGCAAAATGGCATCCTGACTGTAGTTACTAAGCCAGTTATTTCTCTTCCCAATTTTGTTTCTGAGTTCCAAAGATTTATTGAACTCTCCAACTTTAAAATGAACTACTCTAAGTCTGTAGCTCTTAATATAAACACTGCTTCAGCATCCCATGCAGATGATTAAATAATTTGGCATTCTGCTGTGCAGAGATCTTTCCTTGACCTTCAGATACAATTGTGAACCCTTGCTACAGAAACAAAAACTATTACAAGACCATTTATCTTGGAGCTCTAAAACCTCCCGAACATGAAAGATAAGTGTGATCAAAATGAATGTGCTTCCAAGAGCACTGTATGTCCTTCTGGTATCCGGACTCCAGGTCGACAGCACAAATGTCGACACACTTTAGGTCGACGCCAATTGGTCAACACACCTTAGGTCGACATGGACAAAAGGGCAACATGGTAAAAAGGTCGACATGAACAAGGTCGACATGAGTTTTTCACGATTTTTTTCTTTTTTTGAACCTTTTCATACTTAACGATCCATGTCGACTACGATTGGAACGGTAAAGTGTGCCGAGTGAAGCGGTAGCGGAGCGAAGGCACCATGCCCGAAGCATGGCGAGCGAAGCGAGCCATGCGAGGGGATGCGGTGCACTAATTGGGGTTCCCGGTCACTCTACGAAGAAAACGACACAAAAGAACCTCATGTCGACCTTTTTCCATGTCGACCTTGTTCCTGTCGACCTTTTGTCTATGTCGACCTAAAGTGTGTCGACCAATTGGCGTCGACCTAAAGTGTGTCGACCTTTGTGCTGTCGACCCTGAGTCCCAGACCCGTCCTGCTACCCCTCCCCATTCCAATTCTTTGTAAGTGGTTTGATGAGCTAATGTACATAGAGTGGTATGTGACTTTGTTGAGTGGGCCGCATGATGTACTCTATAGATATTCTTTATAGACTTAAACATCTGGGTGGCCTGCAACTCCCATATTTTCTTTCTTACTGCCATGTTGTAATGCTCACTAGGAATATGGACTGGACTAGTGCTGGGTATTTCAAGTAATGGGTTAACATTGAAAACAAATCATTTCCAATTCAAGCTTTCAATTTTCCCTGTCTTTTAACACCCTCTTATCAGACCCACTGTAGCATGTTGGCACAAGCTGAGAGACAAGCTCCGGATTTCAACCATGGCACGCTAAATTAACAAGACAACTACAAAAATTAACACGCAAACTTGAATGTTAGTGGCATAAATCTTGTATTTCAAGTGACTTCCTGTCTACCACTCTTATAGAAAGGCCCTGGGCTGTGCCAAACAAACTGTTTTCCAAACTCTTATCTCTGCTCAAGCCTCTAACCCCAAATAAACTCTTTAATACATTTAAATCATTTCTGAATCCTCCCTCACCTACCCCACCATCCACTATCAAGGCACCCTCTCTTCATCCTCTTTCTCTACTACCTCCCCTCTTGATCCTATACCCTCACAAATAAGTAAAGATATGTCTCTGGTGCTCATCCCTGCCTTTACTAACATCTGTGATCTCTCTCTCTCTACTGGTATTTTTACTTCACTCTTCATGCATGCAGTGATTTCTCCCTTTTTGAAAAATCAAAATTCTGACTCTAACTCTCTCACAAACTACCGCCCTATCTCCGAGCTCCCTTGTCACTCTAAGCTTTTGGAGAGACTTGCCTACACTCAACTCACACACTTTCTTAACTCACACAATTTATTGGACCCACTTCAGTCAGGCTTCCGTTCCCAACACTCAACAGAGACAGCACTGACTAAAGGGGTTAATGATTTGGTCACTACAAAGTCTAAAGGCCATTACTACTTATTCTTCTAAATCTATCTGCTGCCTTTGACACTGTTGACCACTCTCTTCACATACAAACACTATAATCTCTAGGTCTTAAAGACACAGACCTTTCTTGGATCCTATCCTGCTTATCCAATCTCTCCTTCAGTGTTTGCTTCTCTGAATCTACCTCCTCTTCGCTACCTTTTTCAGTTGAAGTACCGCAAGGCTCAGTCTTGTGTCCTCTGCTTTTGTCTATCTATACCTCATGTCTTGGTAAACAAATCAGCTCTTTTGGATTTCAGTATCATCTGCATGCAGATGATACTCAAATCTACCTATCCTCCCCTGATTTGTCCCTATCTGTACTGGGCCGTGTCACTGAATGCCTATCTGCCATTTCATCTTGGATGACATCTTGCCACCTCAAACTTAAAATTTCAAATACAGAGTTAATTATATTTCCACCGGCCACTAGCAGGTACCAACCTGATATCTCTATCACTGTTTAAAACTCGACAATCTACCCTACTCTACGATTGCAGGACTTTCATTGGGCTGCACCCACTCTGTGAAATGCCCTACTGCGTACAATAAGACTCTCCTCTAGTCTCCAAACCTTCAAGCATTCTCTGAAAACTCGCCTCTTCAGGCAAGCATATCAAATTACAGAATCGCCCACATAACTTTCATAAACCTTCCTATCAAACTGAATCCACTCTGCACAGTCTGCACATATCCTCACATGTCTTCTCATCCTTCCTCTCGACCCCGGAACATCATTGCTGTATGACTATATCATACAACCCACCAAAAACTTTGCAATCTGGTGCACAACTATGCATTAGATAGCACCCATCCTTGTGTCCATGCCTATTTTCTTATAGATTGTATGATTGTGAGCAGGGCCTTCCTACCTCTATGACTGTTTGTTATTACCCAGTTTTGTTATATCATTGTTTTGTTATATCATTGTTATTTCTAATAGTAAAGCGCAACAGAATTTTCTGCGCGATATAAGAAATGGTTAATAAATAAATAATACATTTCCTACAAATTTTCCCCTCTAATGACATAGTTTAATAACTCAGCTATATCTTCTGGTTTATCTGTGCCAAGGTTTGAATCATGGTACCATGAGAAATCACCCAAGTGGGCCAGCTGGTAGATTTATATGTAGTTCTAGATTTTAAGTTTGTCCTGAAATTTGGGGATGCTGGTTAGGGAATTAGCTAACCCGATGGTATCAGTGACCAAACCGCTTGGCCAAAAATGTTCCCAGATTTTCCCAGCACTTGCTAGTGGTGCAATGATATACTAGAGATGCCCTAACACATGTGGTGGGTTTGTCCCAAATTTCATCCTTTCTGAGAAGGATTAATAGCCACTTCAAACCTAATTTTGCAGGAAGATTTAATAGCCACTCTTAGCTGTTTCTCTTAAAAATTCTTCATAGTCCCCAAGCGCAATTTAAGAAAGCTCTCTTTAAATATCTTCAAAAGTTAAGTGCAACAAAGGTCATCAAACCAGTACAATGGAGATTCTCTTACCCCCATCTCGCTTATGGAATGGTTTGCTTGGTTGGATTTTTATGTGAGTATGGGCGATCTCATGCTCTCATCTGACCAGTACAAGTAAGACTGGCATGGTTTTGGTGGCTCTTATTTTAAGGATAAAGTTGTCTAATTAGAGTTCTGATACCACTCCCCCCCCACCCCCCCAAAAAAAGCATAGTTTTATGCACCAACTTAATTTATAGATAATGCACAAAATGGTAAGCTGCTCAATCAGAAAGTGATGTCACTCAGGTGCTAAAAGGGAGGGGTAATTCTGTGTAGGAAAAAACAATGTGTTCCCTAATGCACACCGAGTGACAAATATTACTACATAATAGGCAGATAATATGGAGATCTTAGTTGCGTATATCTGCAGATATAGGGTTAAGCCCCCAGGCCGATCAACAAGGCTTCTCCGTCACTGGGGGTCCCTAATACTAGGTATGGGTCCAGGGTGCAGGACCCCATAACGTCAGCAAAGGTCGGCTACCCCAGGTCAGCACACAGGTGAGAGTTAATAAGGGTTAATAAGAAGCACAGAAGTGCTATGTAAGTGGTGTGATTAAAATAATACAAAAATATATACAAAGTGATAGGGAAAATCATAAGTGTTAATAAAGTGTTAGGGTGTGCCGACCTGAAGCAGCCCAGCCATAACGACACAGGGGCCGCCGCACCCCACACCCACCCCATAAATAATTACAAATATGTCTGGGTTAAATTAACAGTGTAAGGCCACATGGTAATGGCTCCTACAGCATCTGAGAGCAAGCTTACCTGGAGATACCCCTAGCTTCTCCTATGGCACTCTGGAGTCAGCAATCCCTCCTAATGCTGACCCATCCATGCCTCTCTAAATACAATACACAAAATGGTAAGCTGCTCAATCAGATTGTGATGTCACTCAGGTGCTAAAAGGGAGGGGTAATTCTGTGTAGGAAAAAACAATGTGTTCCCTAATGCACACCGAGTGACAAATATTACTACATAATAGGCAGATAATACGGAGATCTTAGTTGCGTATATCTGCAGATATAAGGTTAAGCCCCCAGGCCGATCGACAAGGCTTCTCCATCACTGGGGATCCCTAATACTAGGTATGGGTCCGGGGTGCAGGACCCCATAACGTCAGCACAGGTCGGCTACCCCAGGTCAGCACACAGGTGAGAGTTAATAAGGGTTACTAAGAAGCACAGAAGTGCTATGTAACTGGTGTGATTAAAATAATACAAAAATATATACAAAATGATAGGGAAAATCATAAGTGTTAATAAAGTGTTAGGGTGTGCCGACCTGAAGCAGCCCAGACATAACGACACAGGGGCCACCGCACCCCACACCCACCCCATAAATAATTACAAATATTTCTGAGTTAAATTCTCAGTGTAAGGCCACATGGTAATGGCTCCTACAGCATCAGAGAGCCAGCTTACCTGGAGATACCCCTGGCTTCCCCTATGGCACTTCTGGAGTCAGCAATCCCTCCTAATGCTGACCCATCCATACCTCTCTAAATACAATGCACAAAATGGTAAGTTACTCAATCAGATAGTGATGTCACTCAAGTGCTACCTGGAGAAGCTAGGGGTATCTCCAGGTAAGCTGGCTCTTAGATGCTGTAGGAGCCATTACCATGTGGCCTTACACTGGGAATTTAACCCAGACATATTTATAATTATTTATGGGGTGGGTGTGAGGTGCGGTGGCCCCTGTGTCGGTATAGCTGGTCTGCTTCAGGTTGGCACACCCTAACACTTTATTAACACTTGTAATTTATAGATAAGTCATTTAGAGAATTTAACAGTATTTTAATAATAACTCACAAAATAACTAACTACTCACTCAGAGCTAAAAGTTCTTTCAATTCATACTCATAAAAATACAGTATCTAAAGAAAAATCATAGCAACATAATTGAATGTTAAAAACATAACTTGGGGGTAATTCAGATCTGATCGCTAGGCTGCGTTTCTTGCTGTCCTGCGATCAGATAGTCGCCGCATACTGGGAGAGTGTATTTTCACTGTGCAAGTGTGCGCTCCTATGTGTAGCAGAGCTGCTAAAAATCAGTGTGTGCCGTCTCTGCGCAGCCCAGGACTTACTCTTCCAGTGTGATTGAATCCTGCTGATCGGGGCCGGAGCTGACATCAGACATCCTCCCTCAAAACGCTTGGGCATGCCTGTGTTTTTCCGGACACTCCCATTAAATGGTCAGTTGCCACCCACAAATGGCCTCACTGTCAATCACCTTGCATATGCCTGTGCAAATGGATCCTTCGCACCATGTCGTCGCTAACTGGCTATGCCCATTGTAGCTGTCCGACGCACCTGCGCATTGCGGTGCATATGCATGGGCAGTTTGGACATGATCGCCCGCTGTACAAAAACGCACAGTAGCGATCAGATCTGAATTACCCCCTTAGGTCGCAGCAGGAGGCTGGTACAGAACTAATCCTGTTAGAAATGGTTGATAAATGTTTAAATTCCAGTTTGTTACAAAGTAAGGGTTATTTCATTTATGGTGTCTCCTACTTGTCTCCACACCTCAAGACTTTAATAGCAGGAGAGATGTGTAGCCAAAATTGTTGAATTCTATTCCAGGATCTCCTGATTTCAAGCTGCACAATTTCGGGATATTATTTTCTTAAAATCTCAAGAATCAGTGTCCAGCCAACTCCACTTATTTATTTAGACAATAAATTAAAAGTTTCCATAAAAATAATCTAATATAATAATAATAATAATAATAATAATAATAATAACAATAATAATAATAATAGTAATACTACTACTTTTACTACTACTAATAATAATAATAGTAATACTACTACTACTACTACTACTACTACTACTACTAATAATAATAATAATAATAATAATAATAATAATATAACAACAACAACTGTCAAAGTATAACAACTTTCATACATTCTATTTGTGTATTATTGACATTTTATAAATGAATTCTAAAGATATAAGTGCAAGTCTAAAAAATAGTAATAATCAATATGTGATCTATATATATATATATATATATATATATATATATATCACATTCAATTTTATTTCTAGCCATCATTTCTCTATAACTATATTTCTTTATGATATACAAATGTATTTAAAGAAATAAAACTTGTCATAATTTATCAACAGCAAATCATTATGTCTTAACCTCAATTATTTATCTTAATTTCTTAATTTTTTCTAGATAAAATAATTCAGAATGTTTCCCCACCCCCAAAAAAATCAACAATTTGTCTACAGTACAATATTAAAATATTAAGCAAATATTTGATCAAGCCATTACAAATTTCACAAATGTTTAGCAACCTTTACATTGAGTATTTCAGGAAGTATGATAAATGTCCAGAAGTCCTCTCTTCTACAGCATTGCAGATGCCTGTTTCCACCTCTGGAAGCAGCTGATATATATTTATTGCTAGATAATTTAATTTATACTGATATAATTCCATGAATTTCCAGGAAGTTCTAGGTGTGCTCTGTACAAATATATCAAAAGTATCTACAATGTACAAACACTTTATAGGCAAAAGCATTCAGATGCCTGACCATTACACCAACAGGGACTGTAATGACATTGTATTCAAATATGTATACTTTGTTATGGAGTAGGTCCTCCTTTTGCAGCTATAACAGCTTTCACTCTTCTTAGAAGGCTTTCCACAACATTTTAAAGTGTTCTTGTAGGAATTTGTGCTCATTCATTCTGTTGAGCATTTATGAGGTCAGGCACTGATGCTGGAGGAGAAGGCCTGGCTCGTAATCTCTGTTACTCTTCATTCCAAAGATGGCCTTCCCCAAACTGTTGCTACATAGTTGGAAGCATAGCATTTTCCAAAATGTCTTGGTATGCTGAAGCATTAAGATTGTCCTTCATTGTTCTTATATTAATGCCAGTGGAAGTTCTAAACTATTCAGCTATGGAATCAGAAGAGCTTTGGAAACGTTTACGCATCATGCACTTTAGCAGTCGTTGACCCTGCTCTGTGATTTAACTTGGTCTTCTGCTTTATGGAAGAGTTACTGTTGTTACTAAACGCTTCCATTTTCTAATAATATCGCTTACAGTTTACCGTGGAATATCCAGCAAGGAAGATATTTCACAAAAAGTCTTATTGCAAAAGTGGCATCCTATCACAGTACCATGTTTGAAGTCACTGAGCTCTTCAGAACAGCCCATTTTGTAACACTAATTATTTAAAATGATTGCAAATGGAGACTACATGTCCAGGTGCTTAATTTTGTGCTTTGAATTCACTAATTGAATTCACTAATTAACAGGTGTGGCCAAATACTTTTGTCCATATAGTGTATATATGGCCATCCCCACATATTGGAGCTGACAGTTACACTCAAGTTATATTATTTAATGATATATTAACATGTTAAATAAGAAGAATTTCTACATCTATGCAACATGCTAGTTTTTGGGAGAAACACTGTACAGTGTTTTTTTGAATGCGCCTCAATATTTATTGTCTTTTTTAAAACAACTGTTATAGTACTGTAGCTTAGATAAAAGTTGGCTGATTGTTAATATTTGCTTTCAACACTGGGTCCAACATCATTAGAAGGAAATGTATTTTCACTACATGTTTTGTTCTATGTGAAGAGTTGATAAACTTTGTGACAAAGAAGAGATTCTGGTCAATGTGCTAAACTTAATTCTAACCTCTGTAACAAACTTCTTTGTCATTTTTTTTTACATTTTAGGTTTTCATTTTCTTCTAATAAATTCTACCATATTTCAAACATACTGTACCTACGCATGCTGTGTTTTATTTACACTTTTTTTTTAAATTGCTTCTAAAAGTTTCTTAGCCTGATTTTAACATTAATATCCAAATGAATTTTAGTCTATGCAGCTGACATCTGGACATACTATTAAACTACGGCTGGTGGTGGTCAGTTCTGCAATGAGAGTCATTATTTGAATCAGATATCTTAGAGAACATCTTTGTTACAACATTTTATGGGCAGTATCCAAGTACAAAAGCTGATATTTCTGTATAGTGCTTGTGAATTTAAGTTTGTCTAAATTATTTAAACAAGTGGCAATGTGTTTTTAGAGTGGTCATCACCATCACATTATAGATGATATTTTTCCAGTTTTTAATCAATTATAAAAAAATAAAAAAATAGGGAGTCTATATACTAAGCCTTGGAGAGTGATACATTGCGTGGAGATAAAGTACCAGCCAATCAACTCCTAACTGCTAATTTACAGACTGTGTCTGAGAAATGACAGTTACAGTAGGAGCTGATTGGCTGGTACTTTATCTCCATCCACTTTATCTCTCTCTCTCTCTCTCTCTCTCTACAGCTCAGTACATAGACCCCATATTCCACACTATACTGTAGCTGTAAATATTTTATGTTTGGGTATTAATGCAGTGACAACACTTGTACATTAACCTTGGATTTCCTTGGATTATAATGAGAATTTGAGTAGTGGGAATAAATAAAACAATTAACCAACAGGTGAATAGCGACATGTCATCAAGATGGAACACTGGTGCTAAAAATAAAGCTGATACTACTACACAGAAAACAATATCCACAATAACCCGTAAAATCATTGACCTGACAGCTCGGACATGGCCCTGGAGCTGATCAGAGGTTATATTAGATTCACTTTGGTTCATCCTCCAGATGTGTCTTAGTAGTGTAGTAACACTGAGCCCAATACAGAGACAAGTCAAAGGTAATGGAACAGTAAATCTAATCAATGTTATAAAGATGACGTAAACATAATTCCATGTGATTACATAGCCACAGTAAATTGGTTGATCAGTGTAATTTGTTGGATTGTCAATGCTTGTTGTAAATAAAACTGGCATATTAATGGCTACTGACCATAGCAGTGATCCCACTAAGAGCTGAAGAACAGAAGATGCAAACCTTGTTTTGAAACGGAGGATAAGTTGGTGTGAAAACTTTACCAGTCTAACCGAGTATAAGATGGCAAGCCAGGTGGTGTTCCAGAGACTAACGTCAATCAGGGCAAATTGTTGCATGAACAAGAATAATAACATGTTTTTGTCCAACATGAGATATGTCCCATAGCACTGAAGAATGACATCAACAGCCAAGATAACCTGGAAGAGGATATTAGTAAGCACTATAACAAACTGGATCTTCTCACAACTGCCCAGATTGCTGCTCTTCCTCCATTGTCTGAAATAAACATTTAGAATCCAAGAGTACATTATGCTACCAGAAATTCCAGTTATCATCACAATGACCAATTTCGTAAGATTCATGGCTGACAGCATTTTCTATCAATGTAAGATCCTTGTCTTATTCCTCTCAGTGCCTATAGCGGAATGATTAGACTGAGACAGGAGTTTCAGATATATATAAGCCTTTTATGCAAATCTGTTCTGTATCAATATCATATGTGTGGGCTGTGTATAATAAACGGTGCATCTATAATCAGGTTTCAGAGTGACACTCTCATCTAATCTGATACTTGTTTATTTTATTCCAGTTTGATAATAGCTGATGAAACTTTACACATGAGCTGAAGACAAAACATATGATATAAAGTAATGAAAACCAGGAGGGCATTAACATTTTTTACATTTTCATTTCTTTTGTTTACAAAACCTTTATATGTCATCATTATTAATGACAATCATTTCATTAGAATGGTTTCTCAAATCATTATTCAATACTTTATATCAGAATTTGGGATTCTTAAAATGTTTTACTTAATTAAAACATTAACACATTCATCTAACGTCTGGTAAAAATAGACATATATGTATACAAGTTTTACATTGATCACAGGTAGCAGATCTGGTCAAAAGGACTTTGAATTGTTTCAAAATGATTCTCAGATTGGGTATGATATTCGCGAGCTGTAATTTCTGGAATGTTAGATTAAACTAAAATATTTAGCAAAAATTTTGCATCACAAATAAATTAGAAAAAAGTTCAACATGGATTGAACATACTCAACCTTGTTTGAGCTAAGCAGCCACATTCTATATTATTTTTTAAAGTTATGACTTGCACATTTTCCAACTTGAATACAATTATATTTCTGTTCAGTTTAATAGCGCTTAAAAGTATTATAAAATGGATCCATTTATGCTTGAGCATTGTCTTAATCTTTTTGAGAACTACAAGCTATACTGAAATTGAAAAAAACCTAACTGTGATGGTAAATGTGAAATGTGATCAGATAATTCTATATACTTTTATTGTGAGTCTAGATTTTATTTATCAAATGAGCCCCAATAATATTTAAGCCTTTCTAATCATAATTCCACATTGTTTCCCCATTGCAGCTATTGTGGGAAAATTTATTTACTAATGATTTATGGACAGTTTTCAAATACCCACAGCAGTTTTTACTAATTATCCTTTGGTTTGTAGGTGACAACTCAATCTTCTGGCAGTGTGTGGTGGTTTTAAAAGCCCAAACTGCATATGGTATAGTGGCAATAAAAAGAAAAAGCATTTTGTCGCACTTTGTTCTCATAGTTGAAATACGGTAGGTCAAACCACACGTAATTTGTTACCTACCCAAATAGAGGAGCACAGAATACAGTACTTGCTGAATTAAGTATGCAACCCAGAACAGTGGCCCTCATTCCGAGTTGATCGCTCGCAAGCTGCTTTTAGCAGCTTTGCACACGCTAAGCTGCCGCCTACTGGGAGTGAATCTTAGCTTATCAAAATTGCAAACGAAAGATTAGCAAAATTGCAAATAGACACTTCTTAGCAGTTTCTGAGTAGCTCCACACTTACTCGGCAAATGCGATCAGTTCAGTCAGTTTCGTTCCTGGTTTGACGTCACAAACACACCCAGCGTTCGCCCAGACACTCCTCCCTTTCTCCAGCCACTCCCGCGTTTTTCCCAGAAACGGTAGCGTTTTTTCGCACACACCCATAAAACGGCAAGTTTCCGCCCAGAAACACCCACTTCCTGTCAATCACACTACGATCACCAGAACGAAGAAAAAACCTTGTAATGTCGTGAGTAAAATACCTTACTGCATAGCAAATTTACTTGTCGCAGTCGCAGTGCGAACATTGCGCATGCGCAAGTAGCGGAAAATCGCTGCGATGCGAAGAAAATTACAGAGCGAACAACTCGAAATGACCACCAGTGTTTCAGACAACACTACAGAGAACAGAGTCCCTGTTACTAGAGTGAGACAGCCAACAAGAAAGATCTCTATTTAAAATAGTAGATTCCTAAAATGTACCTACTAGATATACATGAAAGCATGGGTTGATGGTGATAAGCAGAGATAATTGTCCTTGAGTGGTTGGCAGGGACCACAGCCAGCATTGGGAGAGATCCAGGCATATTAGCAGGACTGGACAGGACAGAATGTCAGTTTCAGGAGCCAGGGAGGTCAGTGGGAATATAAGAGACAGGTTGGAATGTCAGTTCCAGGAGCAGGGATGCTTGACAGAGGAGGGCCTAGTGTTAAGCTGCAGGCCAAACAAGATGCTGTGTCCTGAGTCTGGAGCTGGAGGAGTGGTTCTGTACAGGAAAAACATTGTCTATGGGGGTCCCCGGGAGGACATCAGTGGTGAGGTAAGTAGTGGAGGGCATCTACATATGAATACAGGACCAAGAGGATGAAAGTTTAAAGATCCGATACAAAGAAACATAAGAGTACATAAAAATTTGGTCTCAAGAGAATCACGTTATAAAGTGCATGTGGATTTATGTCTAAATGCAATTTCTACTCTGAATAAATTAGTGGAGTGGTCAATAAGAATTTTCTAAATTTTCAATGTCATAATCTCCTTAGACATCTATTCACAGATAATCCCAATTCTAGTTATTGGAAGGGAAAGCCATTATAGTTAAAATTAATTACCCAGATTTTTTTTGAACAACAAGGACTACAGCAGGAAATCTACCAGTTATGTTGGACCAAATTTGTGCAAGTGTGTAGTATTTAAAACTCAAACATCTTGAGAAACATTTAAAATTGATAGTTGTATGTATGTTGTGGGCTTTAACATTGCTGGGTGTAATACCGCTGAAATGTAAGGAAGCAAAGGAGTACTCAATGTACTACTAGGGGTGGGCAGCTGTTGGAAGAGATGAATGGTTATGAGCCACAGTAGATGAGCGGTTAGATGGTTGCTGAGCAGGAAAAAGCTGTAATAGAAGTGTGAGTGAGGAGAACTGTGAGAACAGGAGGGAAGAGGGCCCTGTTCCAAGGAACTTACAATTTAGGGGGAGGGTGGAGACATACAGGTGACATGGGTCACAAGTAAGCAGAAGGTGGCCTGATGTCAGGAAATAAGTGAGGCAGAGATGGCCAAGGCATGAGGCAGGGTGTTAGGAGAGCGGCCTTGATACTAGGTTATGAAGAAGTTTATGCTTTGATGAACAGTCACTCTGGGAGAGGAATGGAATCTGAGTGATGATGCATAGCTGGAACCTACAGGAATGAGCCAGAGATTGGACGCGGGGGATGAAGAAGAGGGCAGTAGGGAAGGAGGAGTCAGAGGAGGAGAGCCAGATTTCAGTGATGACAAGCAGGGTAAGAGAGTGGGAAATGAAGATGTCGTGGATAGCATGCAGCTAGTTGCTGATTTATCTGGCATTCCAGAGTGCACAAGAGAAAGGGAAGGAAGGGACAGGAGAGAAGTGGATCAGGTTGGCTGGGTTTTGGGTGCGAGCGGGTGGTCTGGAACTGGGGTGGGGGGAGAGCAGGCACAGTGTATTGGTATGGGACAGTGTCCAGGAGACAAAGCTCCAGTACAGTACCGTAATGGTGTTCAGAGGAATATTCTGAAAATAGAGTGTGTGAAATACAAAACAAACAACAAAGAGTTTAACAAATGTTAAAAGTGGGTGTACTAAAAGCAAAGGCAGCTGAGACAGGACATTTTGAGGATTAAAGGCAAACTGAAACTGTTACATAGTAGATGTAAATAGGATTGTAATGTAGGTCCGGTGTAGACTAGGCTGGAAAGGCTGAGGACCCATCTCAATCTAGATTAAGCATTTTCCCCTATTTGTAACAGTTCAGTAAATGGCTGTGCTGGTGTCAGATGTAATACAAAGCTACATTTTTATTTGAAGGTTTTAAATTTGCTTTTTTTGTTGCCAAATGAGGGCCTGATTCAGGTGACATCAGGAAGAAATTTGCTGTTTGCTAGGGAGTTGGTGAATATTGTGTAGCGTAAGGTGGATTCGGGGATCAGAATGGGCTGCACAACTGGCCCTTTCCTGTCAGCTTCTCTGTAAGATCTGTACATTTCACCTGTGGGGGTGGTGCATAAAATAGCGCCAGGAAAGTATGGACAGCACCTGTCAGCATCCGTCTTATCTGCAGAGTAGATCTGTGAATGATGCTATTCCAGATGAGTTATGTAGTATGTTTGTTACCAGTCATTTGAGGATATCCTTGATTTGGTGTGCAACTTGAGCCATTAATTTACATACAGTAGTGTACTGGCCATGTTGTGTTTGTCATTTACTAAGCAGTACACCCAGTCCATGAAGTCACAAGTCTCACAGAGGGAGGGATTAGAGGTGGGGGAGGCTCCTATTAATGCAATGGGGAGGCCAGGAAGAAGGATAGTAAACTTAGTCTCATAAAGATAACACTCAAAATTTGGAAAGCTAAACTTGTATATTTGTTCTAAAAAGTAGCATAATACCTGTGTAAAGATTAGCATCCACAGTTTTTTCTTAATTTTCCCAAAACAAGTTCTGTCATACTTAAACATAGAATTTGACGGCAGATAAGAACCACTTGGCCCATCAAGTCTGCCCTTTCTTTTTTACCATCGCCCTCATTCCGAGTTGATCGCAGTGAATCATCGCATCGCAAACGGCCACAAACCAACCACATGCGCATGCGCAAAAGCGGAAATATGCATGCGCGAGCAAAACGATACGACACTTGTGCAGAAATACTACAAAGAAAACTGCTCGTTACTCAGAGACGAAAACTGCTCCCAGATGACCCTGTCCTGAAAAGCATTTAGGCTCTCAGCATACCTAGCTATTTCAAGCAGGATCTCCGGGATAGCAGAGGGTTGGGTGGGGGGGGGGCAGTTGGAACCTGGATAGGTGGGATTTGTGGGCCCACACTGCCAGACCCACTAGGTCCCTCCACCTCAGCCTCAGCCACATAACCCGCCTGTGACTCCAACTGCTCACCCCCCTGTGCTGTGTTATGTGGCAAGCAAATAGAAGAATGTGTGGAAAAAGAGTAGAAAAAAATATTAAGATTTTTTTTTAAACAGTTTAAATACCAGACAAATATGTGTGTAAACTTACCTGGCAAGTCATGTTCCTTCAGGATTTCAGGCAGGTCCGTGTCCATATGAGACACTCCTGTCCCCTCCTCATAACTCACACAGTCCATCGCCATCTCCTCCAAATCTGTATACTCCACAGCGACAGCTGGTCCTCCACCTGTAGCCCTTGAGGCATTCCACTCCGCAGACCTCTTGCCCTTCAGGCGGGATTTGAAGTCGGCCCAACTACATATGTTTTGAAAAATAGGGGCAATGTAGAGTATTATTAATTTAGGTAATAATATATAGGACACATGTTCTGCTTTTGTTTGCTATACACAACTTCACATGTAACTACCTTTTGAAGACTACTTAGCACAGATAATGGACTGCCAAGATGCACTTACCGTCGTCTAACTTCCTGTGATGTTCGGACGATAGAGCCGACTTCATTCACAGAATGTGTGATGTCCCTCCAGATGCGATCTTTCGTAGCAGCACCCATGTTTTTCGGTCCTCTATGTATTTTGAACATGGCCTGCATGACCAAAACACGCAACTCCCTCTTAGTGAATGCTGGCTGCCTTTTTTTTTGTCTTGAAGTAGCCTGTGAGCTTTGATCCTGTTGCTCCTCACCATCTTCCTCATCACTAGCAGCTTCTGTATGTTGTGGTTGTGTGGCTAATGCTGAATCTCCCTCAGTTTGGCCACTATGTGTGTCTGGCAGGGTAACCCCACTTAACTGCTGGGTATCAGAAGCTGGAATGTCTCTAGTACTTGGTCCTGCGTCTTCACAATCCGCAGAGGCGGATTCCAGCATTCGCCGCTGCAATGCAATGCGTTTTTGTGCCAATGCCACCTGCTGCCGCTGCAAGCGGTCCATCTCTGCTGCAAAATCCTCACTAGTAGCCATGTTGGTAATGACATGTCTATACGCACAGGTGTGTAGGTATTTATAGCTACGTGCGCAGAGTTAATTCACACAGGTGTAAATTATGCTAATAGTGTGACTGATTGTACTGCTTATTTAAGGGCCTGGTTTGCAGCCTGTGTGAGTGGGTGTATGATGAAATAGCTGCTGTGTTTTGTCAGAGAAGGTGGTCGTCTTTTGTTATACTTTGCAGAGTGAGTATTTTTAGCATTGTCAAGCATACAGATGTCCGTTTATTAGCTTATAGCATGTAGAGCATTGTGCGCTTTTTTTGCGTAGTTTCTTTTGTGAGTATTCCTACATTAGTCATTTGTAAAGGCAATTATGTATGGTGGTGCAATGGAGGTGGTTTTCTGTATTTTGGAGGATATCTTTTTGTTATTTAAATCGATTAGTATGCCATATGTTTTGTTTTTTTAACCTGTACTTTACAGTGTGTATGTTATATTTGTTAGCAAGTTTTTTTGTGCTCTTAGCCTCCTTGTGTGTCTCTTGTAGGTGACAGTTCTTTGGAGAAAGTATCCGTATTTTGATTTGGGCCAATTAGCCTTTTTTAGTTTTTGATTTCTCTGCAGCAAGTGTTTTGGCATTTTTTGAGCAGGTAAGTACCCTATCCCTGTGTGTTTTTTGTTTATTTTTAATTGTCTATATGATCTCTTAGTCTCCTTGTGTGTCTCTTGTAGGTGACAGTTCTTTGGAGAAAGTATCCGTATTTTGATTTGGGCCAATTAGCCTTTTTTGGTTTTTGAATTCTCTGCAGCAAGTGTTTTGGCATTTTTTGAGCAGGTAAGTACCCTATCCCTGTGTGTTCTGGAGTATGTGTATGTAAAAAGTGTGTATCTTATGTTTTTTTGCACATTAATGTTTTTTCACATTCATAATTTTGTTTTTTCCTAGTTTTTTTATGCTCAAAGTAGGGCTGTTCTTGGCTGTAATAGCTACTAAAGGGCCCCCTTTTGATTATATTTGGGTTCGAATTATAAAACTCATTTACATTATTCATACTTAGCTGTTAGCATATATATTGTTGCTGTTATTATATGGGTATGTTTGTAATCTTTAAAACTTTTGGAATTGTGATGTTAACCTATGTTTGAAATACTTAGCTAATTTTTTATTTACTTTTGTTTCCAATTTTGTAATTTGGACCCGTAATTTTTTCCAGAAGAAATGTCGTATGCTCCTGCAGTAAGTTAACACCCATACACTTTGACTTTGATTATGGCTGACAATGTGTGTTTTAAATTTATTTTTTATTTAAACTATTCTTACCGTCATTTTAAGTTGGTGATGTCGATTTTTGTGGCTGCTGAAGCCCTCCCACCCAAACCCACGGAACTTCTCCCACCCCAACCGCTACAAGCCCTCCAACCGCAACCGGCTCCTCATCAACAAAGGCAACGGAGGCGTGCTAGGCCACCAATTTTCCGTACCCGTGTCCTCCTTTTTGGGATGCCTGATGATGTGGTTTTGCGAAGATACAGGCTGCCACCTTGTCTAATCCTAGACACTCTCTCCATAATAGAGAGTGATCTTGAACATTCCATTCGGTATCCTACAGCAATACCACCATTGACACAATTCCTTGCTGTGTTACATTTTGATGCCACTGGTTCATACCAACATGTTGTGGGAGATCTGGTTGGCATGTCGCAGCGCCAGTTCAGTAAGGTCCTGCGACGTGTCAGCCAGGCTTTCATCAAGCGTGTGAAGCAATTTATTGCTATGCCTTTGGATGTTGGGGCCCTAGATGTGGTGAAGCGGCAATTTGAGGAAGGTGGTAGTCACTTCCCACATGTTATTGGGGTTGTGGATGGCACACATGTAGCTATTGTATCACCAAGACATAATGAAGAAATTTATAGAAACAGGAAACTGTTTCATTCTCTGAATGTAATGGTTGTTTGTGGGCCATCCCTCCAGATCCTGTCCCTGAATGCAAAGTTCCCGGGGAACTCCCATGATGGCTATGTAATTAGACAATCAGGGATATGGCAGAGATTAAGCTCGAGGCAAGGACAAGACATGTGGTTATTGGGTGAGTTGTTTTTGCATTTTTCTAACAATAAGTTTTTAAAAATAGAAGATTATAATGCAAATATTTTCTTCTCATCAAACAGGAGACCGTGGATATCCTTGCACCCCCTGGCTCATGACTCCTTACCGTAAGCCCAGGCCAGGACCACAGACGGCATTTAACTCCGCGCTTACTGCCACTAGACAGCTGGTGGAGCACACGATTGGTGTCCTTAAAGGACGCTTTCGTGTGCTCCACCGCACTGGTGGCGACATGATGTATTCGCCGGAGATGGTAAGTAAAATAGTGGTCCTGTGCGCTATACTACATAACATCGTTGTAAGGAGTCGCGTGGAGCTTCCTCAAACAGAGGAATTGCCTGATGAGGAGCCTGGGGTTGGGCGGAGATGCGGTGGGGGGAGTGTTTCCCGGAGGGGCAGTGAAGTAAGGGCACGCATTGTGGAAGAATATTTCAGGTATAGTTTTGTTTTTGTTTTAACATTTTTAAGTTTGAAAAAACACTGTCTGTGTGAATTTTTCTATAATGTCATTAAGGTAGCTATTGAAAGGTCATTGTGTAATTGTTTTGGTGTGTGTGAATATATTATTATTTTTTTATGTAAATATTCAAACATGTTACAATACCAGAAATTTGAGATCTGTATTTATACCAACAGCGCTCTAATAAAATAAAACCAATTGTAATAGAAATATCACCATTACATCCCTTATTGGCAGTTTCCCGTGGTGAATCCTTCAATAGATATTGGCTGGTGTAATTTCTCCAGGATATGGCAACATGTAGGGAAATATAAAAACAAAAAAACCAATGTGTAGTAAATTCCTTCTATATGTCAGATGAATCTTTTACAAGGGAACTAGTGGTGGTTCTAAGCGTACCCCACTCACACTTTAATCAGATATTTCTAAGCCCATCAAGGTTTCTTTTTCCAATACCAAGGCCTGATTCACTTGAACTGCGCCTGGCAAATAGATGTAGTCTATAGTATATTGGTGGAGCGTACCCCAAAAGTCACACTCGCGAGATGGGTGGTAAACACATCAAGGTATCTTTAGAGACTTGTAATGTCTAGATGGAGCGTACCCAAAAACTCACACTCATGAAGGCGGTAATAAACACATCAAGGTATCTTTAAGGTAACATGAAAATCTGTGGATCAACTTGTGCGTACCCAAACTCACAGTTCTTAATATCGTCGTACTCCCATCAAGGTATCTTTAGATTCAACTCCCCGTCCAATGTCCTTAATGGTGACAGTCTTGCCTCCCCAAAAGAAGGAACTCACTCTCCTCAGATGGATATAGGGGGGTAACTCCTGCTTGTCAACGCGTTTCAGCCCTGGCCTGGGCCTTTATCCCCCTATATCCATCTGAGGAGAGTGAGTTCCTTCTTTTGTGGAGGCAAGACTGTCACCATTAAGGACATTGGACGGGGAGTTGAACCTAAAGATACCTTGATGGGAGTACGACGATATTAAGAACTGTGAGTTTGGGTACGCACAAGTTGATCCACAGATTTTCATGTTACCTTAAAGATACCTTGATGTGTTTATTACCGCCTTCATGAGTGTGAGTTTTTGGGTACGCTCCATCTAGACATTACTAGTCTCTAAAGATACCTTGATGTGTTTACCACCCATCTCGCGAGTGTGACTTTTGGGGTACGCTCCACCAATATACTATAGACTACATCTATTTGCCAGGCGCAGTTCAAGTGAATCAGGCCTTGGTATTGGAAAAAGAAACCTTGATGGGCTTAGAAATATCTGATTAAAGTGTGAGTGGGGTACGCTTAGAACCACCACTAGTTCCCTTGTAAAAGATTCATCTGACATATAGAAGGAATTTACTACACATTGGTTTTTTTGTTTTTATATTTCCCTACATGTTGCCATATCCTGGAGAAATTACACCAGCCAATATCTATTGAAGGATTCACCACAGGAAACTGCCAATAAGGGATGTAATGGTGATATTTCTATTACAATTGGTTTTATTTTATTAGAGCGCTGTTGGTATAAATACAGATCTCAAATTTCTGGTATTGTGAGTGGTGTTTGAGATGTGGTGACATCTCCTGAGATCTGGTATACCATAAGCTGCTTGGCGCCTGTCCTGGGACACCCCCGAAAAAATATTTGTTCTATTCTAACATGTTAACCTTACAATGTTTTTTTTTTGTTCTATTTTTTGTTAAATTGGTGGCAAAATGTAATCTATATTATTTGTTTTTGAATCCTGTTTTCTTGAAATTACCAAACAACATATGATACTAAATGTTGAACACTTTGTGACTGTGCAGCTGATTGTTCCTACAAAATGTGGTGAGTACACAGATTTTTGAATATTTAATATTAAAAGTGTGTGTGTGTGTGTGTAATTGTGCAAATAGGTGCGTTTATTGTCATACACTTCCGCGACTGCGTATTACCGCTCTAGCGAACACCCCTCTACTCTTCACAGCACTGCAGCCAGCAATAAAGTTTCTTCAATGCACACATCAATAAAGTTTATTTAGATGACAGCATAGATTTTTGACCAATCACATGCCAACACACACTATAAATATATGCCCAAATATGGAAAACGCCATTGCCATGATGCGTGCAGCACCCTTCACCCGGCGGGAGCTCTGCATGCTAGTGGCGGTGATGGACCGCCGCGTAGGCCGCATATGGCGTTTTATCCGAAATAGGGCAAAACGCGAGGCCTACGTGGAGGTCCGCTGTTAAGGAGCCGCATCCGCAGCCGGAGATCTATCATACAACTGGAGAGGCGCTGGAGCGACCTGCGGAGGCACATGCCAGACTTGTTAGCGGAGCTCCGCCAACAGATCCGGACACTACGTGGCCGCAGTAAGTTACATTTTGGTACATGACGGATTTTACACATAACCTTTGCATACTTTCACTAAGTGACAGTGTGAAAATTAGCACACTTACAATAAGCATGATTGTGTGTGTGTGTGTGTGTGTGTGTGTGTGTGTGTGTGTGTGTGTGTGTGTGTAGGGCAAGCAGTACTGCATACCTCCCAACATGATGGACAGAATACTCTGCCTCTGGACTTGTCACTTTTTATATAATAAAAGGTGTTTATGCACAGGTGATGGCAAACATACATTAAGAGGGAAGTGACGTAGCACAACAGTCTGTCCCTCCTAGAGAGGGTCATGTTGGTAGGTATGGTACTGACTGTATGTTGTTGTGCATAATTACTACACAGGCTCACAACTGAACACAATAACCTACTCAGTGGTTTATGTTAAAAAATGTTGGTGGTTTTGAGAACTGGTGATATTGGCTATAACGAAAATTCTGAATCAAAATATTATCGGATAGAAGGTGCAGAATAAAGTTACATTATGTTCAGATTGTTTGCTAAGGACATCACCAGTATAAACATTTTACACACTTAGTAATGTTACCTCTGTCTCTTTAACATGGGACAGAACTGAGTATTCTGAATATGCTGATGTTCTAAATGTATAAGATTACACACTAAATTTTACATATGCCATTCTAGGGCGAGCACAACGGCAAGGTGCTGCTGCTGCTGCAGGGAGGCCACAACAGGCTCTACAGCAAAGACCATCCCCTTCTGGCTCACCCTCCACCTATCCTGCCCAATCCCACTCTCCTGCCCAATCCCACTCTCCTGCCCAATCCCACTCTCCAGCCACCTCACCCTCTCCTGCCCAAGCCCACTCTCCAGCCACCTCACCCTCTTCTGCCCAATCCCACTCTCCAGCCACCTCACCCTCTCCTGCCCAATCCCACTCTCCAGCCACCTCACCCTCTCCTGCCCAATCCCACTCTCCAGCCACCTCACCCTCTCCAGCCTAAGCCCACTCTCCTGCCCAATCCCCCTCTCCAGCCCACCCCCCTCTCCAGCCCAAGGCCACTCTCTTTTCAAATTCCCCTCTCTGCCACCCTCCCCCTCTGTGTCCGCAAAAATATCACCACCACCCTCACACTATAATTCCAAAACACCCTCTGAAATTACCTCCCCCTTCCATCCTCTCACCCAATTGGACCCTCCTTCCCCCATCCTGCCTCCTTCCCCCATCAAGCACCCATCCCCCATCCAGCCAACCTCCCCCATCCAGCCTCCATCCCCCAGCCAGCAACCATCCCCCATCCAGCCTCCATCACCAAGCCAGCCGACGTCACTGACCGAATGGGCAGCAGAGGCCCCGAAGCCACTAGTGGGAAGTGGCCAAGTGGCAGAGGAGAGTAAGTTCCCACACATTCATTATTTTTTAATTTTAAAATAAATAGAAACATTTTAAAAAATGCAGTTTTGTACTGTGGCCAATCTTTTGTCTAGGTTAAATGCTTGTCTTCTTCAGCATGGTATGGATGATGCATTCACATTTGTGTGCGGGACATTATATATACAGTGTGTACATCTGGTTGTTAATCACTATGTTGACAGGTTTGCCTACACAACGAGGTTTGTATGTGAAACTTTTTATGCAACACATTTAGACCTGAGTGTTTTTTTTTGGTGTGTTTTTACTTCTACAATTGAGCTTGGGTATTGCACAATTTACAAACAAAAGTCGCAGGAGTCACTTTGTTAGCCAGACTAACGACACAATGATTTGTGTTATGAAAGTTACACTCACAAAATACTTATTTGCTTTTTCAAAACATGTTTGACCTGATATTTGATGTAAGGCAAGCTTACAGGGAGTGTGGGCATGCTAGGATATGTTATACTTCTGAAGATGTTGATATGCAGTATGATGATGCAGGTGAAAACAGCACAAAAAAATGTCTGCTTCACTACGGATGTAAATGAAGACCAGTATGGGGTTACATGTACTAATTTGGGGGTGTGATTCAAGCTTGGATGTTTACCATAGCAAACAAACAATAACAACTTCTCTGTAATTTACCACCTTCTAGAAGATAATTTTAATGTGATTGGTTGCTATGGGCAACATCACATCTTAAATATAACTCCCATCTTAGGAAATGTACATCATGGTGTGTTAAACTTTTACACATTGACAATTTTACTAAAAAAACATTGCTAAGTATGCTTGTGTGTTGGTATGCTACTGTTTTCAAATTTATACATCCATGATGTATATAATTTTATATTAAAGTGTGCTTTGTGGAATTGTGATGTAATAGGTAATGTGTTTTTTTAATAAATAGCATTTTTACTCTGCATTTCAGATGTTGCCATTGGAGATCCCTCAAGCCTGGCAGCCATAATTTCCAGAATGCAGGAGAATTTGGAGGCCATGTTGGCTGAAGTAAAAATTTTTAAAAGAAATTGTTAAAAAAAAATAAAACTTTTTATTTGAAAAACTGTTTTAAAATAATTTTTTTAAGAAAAAAAAACCTTTGTTTTAAAAATAAAAACACATTTTGAACCGTTATGCGCTTGCGATGTTTCGATTGTCCAAAAATTATAGCATATTACAAATCAGAAATTGGTTAACTATCAAAAAAAAAAAAAAAACAAAACAGTAAAAGTCTTATTTAATACATACAAATTAGGTTAGTTAGTAGCTTATTTATTTAAAAAACATGTAAGCACATACATTCACACACTAAACATCCACACCAAATTAAACTATTTACATTTCGGCCAGGCACGGCTTACACATCTCTTGCACTTCTTTAAAAATAAACATTGTATTGTCCAATTATGCATACAAAGTGTTCTTGAGGTATTCTTTGCATACTTAATTGGTCATGCACACAATCAATTACACTAATTAGAATTTTAATTGAGGGACGCTTGCTGAGTTTGAATTGCAAGGTGTCATCTAAATTAGTAGATAAATACCATTGCTCTGCGTTTGCACAAACCTTAGCATATTTAAGATGAATGCGTAAATCTACGATAACATCGTATTTTTAATATGATGTTTGTGCAGATGCGTTGGATTCGCAATAATGCGTTGTAATTTGGCATACGCCTACCATGTGTAGTGGGGGATCCGGATTGAAAGTCGACAGTAACTAGGTCGACAATGTCTAGGTCGACCACTATTGGTCGACAGTAACTAGGTCGACAGGGTCAAAAGGTCGACAGGGTCAAAAGGTCGACAGGGTCTAGGTCGACAGGTCAAAAGGTCGACATGAGTTTTTCACAATTTTTTCTTTTTTTGAACCTTTTCATACTTAAAGATCCACGTGGACTACGATTGGAACTGTAATCTGTGCCGAGCGAAGCGGTAGCGGAGCGAAGGCACCATGCCCGAAGCATGGCGAGCGAAGCGAGCCATGCGAGGGGACGCCGTGCACTAATTGGGGTTCCCGGTCACTCTACGAAGAAAATGACACCAAAATAACATAAAAAATTAATGTCGAACTTTTGACCTGTCGACCTAGAACATGTCGACCTTTTGACCATGTCGACCTTTTGACCCTGTCGACCTAGTTACTGTCGACCAATAGTGGCCGACCTAGACATTGTCGACCTAGTTACTGTCAACTTTCAATACCACACCCGTGCAGTGGTGCGTGCGAAAAAGCAAATATAAGATGGGGGCGGATGTTCGCAATTTTACAACATAATCGCAACTTTGCGACTATGTTGTGCGAACGAAAAAAATAGCGATCAACTCCGAATGACCACCCATATTTTTTAGCTCAATCCTTATTTGATCGTTATTTCTTTGTAAGGATATCATTATGTCTTTCCCATGCATGTTTACATTGCTCCACTGTATTAGCCTTTACCATCTCTGATGGGAGGCTATTCCACTTGTCCACTACCCTTTCTGTGAAGAAATTTTTCTGCAAATGTCTTTGTATACAGTCTCAGATATGCACACAGATATACAGTCAAAATTAGAAAAAACTGCAGGTGCTACTTATTACACAAATATACAATTGTGACTTCAAATTACGAGAGTCTTATCTTTATGAGACTGAGTTTACTGTATTTCTTCCTGGGCCTCCCCATTGCTTTAATAGGCAGCCCCTGAAGCCTATCATTAGTAAATCATGGTATGAAAATGTGAGTGATGCCCGCACATCACCGCAGAAATGACAGTCCAGTAATTATGTGAATCTTATTGCAATGTCTCCGTTCAATTCACACTGTGGGCAGGCAACCCACTCTGCTGGTTAGCCCCACTTCCCAATTCCCCTTCCCTTGGGAGACTGCTCATTTCACTGACAGAGAGACCAGCGTAAGTCAATAAATTGACAAAACAATATATAAATGAACGGCTCATGCTACAGTTGCTTTGGTTGGGGGAAGGGACTAGAGAGGTCCTGAGCAACGTATTTTTATGTGTAACTTTGCTTGATAGACCCAGCCCCACATACTGTATACTGTATACATGATATGTACATTAAACAGTAAGTGCTGTACTCTACTACAGATTTTGCATTGCAGATGCTCGGCCAGTTTGTAATGAAAACTGATCTTTTCCTGTGTAAATAATTCTATTGAATGTAAGGTTCTTAATGTATGAATGTTAAAAAAAAAATAACGTGTAAAGAAAAAAAATTGTCATTCGTTCTCGGGAATCGAAGCCAGAACCAAGAGCATGGGGCCTGGTACACCTCACCACTAGGCGCCTGGCTATACAGATACACACTCATGTGTAAATAGAAGCACTGATCCCTTTTGCTTATGCTGCCTTGTCTACGGGACTTGGATGCTCACATAACACCAATGGACCAATTGCTTTAACACATAAGTTTGCATATGTATACACTATTTTTAATTATTAAATGGAGATATACAACTGCGCCTGAGTCAATAAACACAATGAATGTGTGCACAAATAACTGTCATGAATGTTGTCAATGACAAATCGTCAATACAAATACCAATTGAAATGATGACCTACACAATGTATTCTTTTGGGAATTAAAACGGATTTTTAATCAAAAAAGTGGTGTATTAAATTCACCTAATGCATACATATATGAATATAATGAAAAATACAAAGGGAAGAGGGGAGGTGGGGTTTAATGGGGGAAAGAAAAACAGTTTCTGCAGTGTTCAAGGGGAAAAAAACAATAACAGAAATGTTATTGTTTAGTGTGTTTGAAAGTAATTTACACTGCAGTGATTACTCTGTGGTACACTCAGACCGGTGGCGTCCCACCTCTGTAGTGATAATGTCCTTCTGAATGTCTATATGATCAGAGCAATGAGGTAGTATGTATAAATGTCCTGTGGAGGTTCCAGAATATGGTGTGGGGTACCACTGGTGGGCTGCTGGCAATGTGGGATGTGAATGGGGCTGGTACTATTGTAGTCAGGACTCCGGATGCACCGTCTTCCCTTGCACCCCGATCAGCCGTGGTGTCGCTTTGACAAGCGCATCATGGTTCTCAGGGCAGCTGGGATGCAGTCACCGTCTTGGAGAGAGAGAAAGGAAAATGCTTCTAGCCCTGTTGGGCTCTCCGCTTTGCCTTCTCCTCTCCTACGGGGTCCCTTACCTTGTTCCCTCAGCTCTGTCTGTCCTCTCCTTGCCCGCAGCTGGTGCCACTTCTCCTTGGTGACCTCTCTTCCTTCCGGGTCGGTCCGGTCACGTGACCGCAGCAGTTGCTCACTCAGTTTGCTGTCCCTTCGATCTTCCTCTGTTCCTCTCCTTCTCCACGGCTCTGTAGATAATTGATAATTGATATGGAATGTGATGATATTAAATGTAAAGTTTGCTCCTACGCGTGTCGACCCTTCTGGGTCTTCCTCAGGGAGTCCCTGAGGAATTATCAATTATCTACAAAGCAGTTCTGCAGTGAATGAGATCGATGAGAGTTCGGGTCACGCCTGGTGCCGGGACAGAAGAAAGAAGCGCAAGTTGCTTCTGCTGTCCCCAAAAAGAACTCCTCCTCCTTTGTTGTGCCGCCACAGTGCAGAGGCAGCAGGAGAACTATTGCGGATGAGAGAGACGCTCAGAACTGCACGAGACGACAGCAGAAAGGGGAACTAGCCCATTAATGCCGGGACGTGTTTACTTTCTCCTGATGACACTTACATATATCAGCAGCCTATTGCCTCTTAACCAGGTATACAACACAAGGATACATTGTTGTTAGTTCTCCAACTGTGTCTATTATCAGATACAATATCACATTGTCTCAAGAATCTGCTGTGGTAGTGTCCTGAATTTATTATATCTATTGGCCTAATCAATTGAGTAACTCATAGGAAAACAGGCTTTGAGAATGGAAGTGTTTTCCTTTTCATTATATCATGCTATATTGACAGGTATTTAATTAATGGAACGATGATTATTATGTGTATGCATTTATGAATTTTAATAGTATGCCTATGTTACCATGTCACATTATTGAATTATATGAACCATATATTTCTTTCTTACCTTGTTAATTGCTAATTACCAGAGGAAATGAGTGTTTATTTATGGATTGCCATTGTATACGATTAGAGGGCTATATGTGTTCAAAAATCAAGATACGGATTGTGATGAATTTATGTTCAACTATTGATTTTGATGTCTTAGGTGGGTTGTTAACTGTTGCAGGTTTTTGATTTATTCGAAAAATTGATACCATTCCTGTCCTTTTAGAGGACAACAATTCCCATTTATTAAAGGGGATGTGCATTAGCAGAGTAAGCAGTCGCCGCTAACCGGGTATACAACTCTGGTGTGAGATCCAACTATTTATTGAAAGAGATCTCCCAGAGCTTATACAGTAGCTACCCGAATAATCCTATAACCAATATTTCAGTTTTGTTCTACATTTTCTCATCATGGTATGTTAGAAGTAACCTATGGATGGGTTATCTACATTATGAAATTATTTTTGATTGTATATCTGTCGTATCTGTCCGTGGTTATGTTTTAAAACATTTCTATAAGAGATTCTATTTGTACAATATAGTGAACATTAACCATGTATATACCATACGTGTAGGCATATAGTGATCTTGAATCACTATAGGTCAATTCTGACCAACCTGTGTTGTTTATGTCTTATTTTTTATCACATTATTTTAATATTTTCAATAAATGGTAACTTTTAATTTTATAATAATTACGAATTTAATGATAAAAAAGAGTGCGCCGCAAAGTAAGCCTTCTTTGGAGGACGACCGCCTTATGGTCACTTACCTCTCTCCCCTTTTTCTAGTTGTAGATATTAGGCTATTTATTTAATTACCCAAGTTAAGGAGCAATTAATGCTGTCAATTATTCCCATAGAAAATACTGTAGGTGGCTGAGAAAGAATTATAAATACAATATCACATCACTGCCAATCTTATCTCTTTCATGTTTTACATTGATTTGTCTACTGTTCATTAGGAAAGTTCCATCAGATGAGGATGTTACTGATATAACATAACAGGGTATCAGATGACGCAGGAGTGTCACGCTGATATCTGATTACAGACGCACCGTCCATTATACACAGCGCACACCTGCCATACAGGAACAGGGAATATTTGCATATGAGGTTCATATTAATCTGACTCTCCTGCCTCTGTCTCATCATTCTGCTACAGACGTCTCACCCAGACAGTAATCACTGATGAAGAGGAATCACAGGAGGATCTAGACAATGTGGTCAGCTCAGAACCTACCTATGTTAATTATTACAGTAATTACTGGACTATTCAGCACCATTGTATACTCTGCAGTTCTCAATGTGTACATCAGCCACTGGAAAGAGATCAGTAATCCGGGTGTTGGTGATAAAATACAGATTGCTATAGTACTTACCAATTTCCTCTTACAAATCGTCATACTTGTTGGTACCTGTTTTGACATATTTGAGATATGTCAGTTTCTATACAAAAGTATATTTGTAATTATGTGTATTCTACAATATGTTCTGATTGATGTCAGTTTCTGGACCAGAACTTGGCTCTCCCTCTACTACTCTGTCAGGTTGGTAAATATCTCCCACCAGTTTATCCACTTGGTCAAAACAAGATTCCAGTCTTCTGTTCCTCAGCTCATGATAGAGTCACTGTTATATTCCATGGTCATTAATGTGCCGATCATTTGGACAATGCACATTGACGCTCCCAAAAATAACACTGATCATATAACGTGTGATTACGCAGTAACGTGGGATTCTGTTTATGTCACCATTACGTCTTTACTGAGAGGCTGCCTGCCCTTGTCTTTGACGTGTCTGTGTACCGGCCTCAGTGTCAGCACTCTAATGAGACATATCTACAGGATGCAGCGGGGAGACTCTCATATAACATCTGCCCAGCTCCAGGCCCATGTCCGAGCTGTCTGGTCACTGGTTCTACGTCTTACGCTGGACATCACTGTCTATTTAATAATAACTGTAATTGATTTGTCACCATTACAACTTAGTTCCACTTTCTACTTTGCTTACCACGTTTTTTTACTGCTGTATCCCACTGCACAGACTCTCCTTATAGGGGGTGATTCCGAGTTGTTTGCTTGTTTTTTTTCCCTGCTATGGAGCGATTAGTCACAAACTGCGCATGCGCAATGGACGTAGCGTGCCTGCGCCAAGTACTTTGCTCTAATGTTTGGTATTTTACTCACATCGTAACAAACTTTTTTCATCGTTCTGGTGATCGTAGTGTGATTGACAGGAAGTGGGTGTTTCTGGGCGGAAACTGGCCGTTTTCTGGGTGTGTGCGGAAAAACGCTGGCGTTTCTGTGAAAAACACGGGAGTATCCGGAGAAACGGGGGAGTGTCTGGCCGAACGCTGGGTGTTTGTGACGTCAAACCAGGAACGAAACTGACTGAACTGCAATTCTGCTAAGCTAAGATACACTCCCAGTAGGCGGCGGCTTAGCGTGTGCAATGCTGCTAAAAGCAGCTAACGAGCGAACAACTCGGAATCACCCCCATAGTCCATGGAAATCCCAGGTTCTCAAGTAGACTGTGGTCATAGTAGCTGGATATAAGATATTTATAGATGTATAGAAGTTATATATATATATGTTGTGTATAGCGCCTTATAGAGAGATCTGTAGATATTAACAGGACTCTGAATGTTCATTGGTTTCAAACTGGAAAACGATTAACCTACAGCATGTTTATTATGTTATAATTTAATTAAAAGAATAACAAAAGAAACATTATTTAGTATTAATTCAGCCTATATCTTTGTTGTATATAATGTATCTTACCACTGCGACTATTGTATAACTCTGGGCATTTTGTAGCATAATATAGTTATGCTTTGGATGTCTATGTAACATTCTATAAATAGATTTTGTTAATTTCTAGAGTGTGATACCTGTGTCATTATTATAGTTACATATAATAGAAATCTCACACTGCATTATAGTGGTCATTCCGACCCGTTTGCATGCTGCGGTTTATCGTGAATGGATCAGAACTGCGCATGCATTGTGGCCGCATTGCACAGGTGCGTCGTTGCCCGGCGACAGCCGTCGCCAGGCAGTGACACCGCGTATGAAGAAAGCGGAAGTAGCGGCGACCACAAGAAGATTGAAGGGAGGAAAGCATTCCGGGGCATCAACTCACTGTTTTCCGGGCATGGAGATCTGAACGCAGGCGTGTCAAGGCATTTGGAGAGCGGATGTCTGACGTCAATTCCGGGACCTTCATCGCTGGATACATCGCACAGGGTAAGTAACTACAGGGCTAGTCTTGTTTTACACAAAACTTTTTTAGCATAGCAGGGCTGCACAAGCATTTGCAGCCCTGCTATGCTAAAATACACTCCCCCATAGGTGGCGTCTAAATGATCGCACGAGCAGCAAAAAGTTGCAACGTGCGGTCAACTCGGAATGACCCATTGTCTCATGAGATAAAGCAGACCTGCCACACCCTATTCTCTCTCCCTTCTCTCACCCTGACGTGTGTTCTGGAGAGACGTCAGTGATACCTGCGCAATTACAAGGAAGGGAGAGGGTAAATCTGTAGTTACCACTTGCACTTACACTGTAATAATGCACATTTGTTGTAATTGTCACACATTCACATTCAGCACCTCTCACAAACCTGCCATATTCATCTAAATAAAATCCATCAGTCTTCTGCCACCTGATACTTATTCCAGTGTCATCTGCTGATGTAACTATGTTTATTTACCCTGTACTAGTCCTATATTGTCATCAATTGTAAGTTGCTGTTTTAATGTTGATTATTTATGCACTCTGTATTTGGGCGCTGTGGAACCCTTGTGGCGCCATATAAATAAAGGATAATAATAACAATAATAATAATTGTCAGTTCTAGCAGTAACCCATGTACTGTACGATAACACGATACATACTCTTGTAATAAAAACTATTTTCACAAACTTTTATATGTATTTCTTTTTTTAGTTTGTGTATCTACATCTACTCAGATTATTTATGTATGTACAGTATGTACTATGGTGTACATTTAGAATACTTTCTGTATAGCTTTGGTATACATCTGTGTCAGGGATGTGTAGTCAGGGGAGGCAGGGGGTCAGGGAAGATAGGGGAGGCAGGGGAGACAGGGGAGGCAGTGCCTCCCCTGTCATAATGATAAAAATAATACAAAAAAGATATTTATAACACAGATTCTGTAATAAATATATTCTTTATTATTTTAATAAATTCCCCCTGTGAAAACCCCTGCATATTGGGGTGGGAGGCAGCAGGAGAGGTGCCTCCCGCTGCTAACACTAAACTTCAGGTAGCGGGGGCGGGCGGGTGCAGGGGTGAAGCTATGGGCTATAAAAGCCCATTGAAAAACTATGGGGAAGCGGCACCTATACTGGTGCCTCAATGAAAGGGGCGTGCATTCAGCCCACATGAATGCACGCCCCTGTCAGTCCCGCAGATGTGATTGGACCAGAGGATCCACTGGATCCGCAGGCCAGCGGGCACATGCGGCAGCATGTTGCGGTGTGCATCGTAGCGGCGAGACCCGGCGGAGAAAGGGTGGCTGGTGGCAGACCTGGATCCGAAAGGATACAGTCACTGATAGCCATTCTGCAGAGTTTGGCAGTGGAAAGCGGCTTCCTATTTCAAAAATGGCGCCTCAGTATAATGTTTGAAATTCAAGATGGCCGCCAGAAGCCAATCACGGCTCGCCGCATCATCGCCCCGCCCCCTCAACTTGCCTATATAAGCCAGTGGCGAGGCAGCGGCGGTCAGTCCAGCGGCGGGGAGAGAGCAGGCAAGAGCTCCAAAAGATAGAAGAGGCCGAAAGCCCTGGGGATGCGGCGGCCATGAAAGAGAGCTTAAAGGCTGCCGCCCCCAGGTGGAGGTGCTGCTTAATAAATGATTTAAACATTAGGTGTTGTGTGTTTATTTTAATATTTTCTTTACAGGAGGACTACAGTTGCCAGTGGGCCCTTAATGTCCGGGCATGCTGGCACTAGTGGTTCTCCAAGTGCATGCTGGGGCAGGCTTGCTGGGACCTGTAGGCTGACTGTTAAGAACAATATTATTATGTCATGAACCCCTCACCCACCTCCACCAGTGGTCCGGGGCATAGCACTGGGCTTTCAGCCCAGTGCTGGTTGTTACTCAGGAGGAGGGACCCCATTTAAAATTTGGGGGTCCCCACTTTCTGAGGAATGCCAACCCTGGACTAACTGGTTTGGGGGGTGTTTAATGTTATGGCAGGGGGACCCCACATTCCCCTACTATGGCATTATCCCCCCTGGCTGCTTCAGCCTAGTGCTAGTTTTTGTTAAATGTTCCCTATGCTTTTTTTTCTCTTGGGGGGAGGGGGGGGGGGGTGCCACCGCAATCAGCCAGTGCTTCCCCAGTCACTGGCCTCACCGCACATCACTGTTCTGTGTACAATTGTACTGTACTAATCCTGAAAACTCTATTGATTGTAAGATACAGTAGAACTGTGTGATCAAACTGGCTGTATCTTATTGTGTGCTCTCTGTGTGTATACTCTGTATGTGTGTGTACTCTGCGTGTATTCCCTGTGTATGTACTCTGTGTGTATGTTCTGTGTGTGTGCTCTCTGTGTGTATACTCTGTATGTGTGTGTACTCTGCGTGTATTCCCTGTGTATGTACTCTGTGTGCTCTCTGTGTGTATACTCTGTATGTGTGTGTACTCTGCGTGTATTCCCTGTGTATGTACTCTGTGTGTATGTTCTGTGTGTGTGCTCTCTGTGTGTATACTCTGTATGTGTGTGTACTCTGTGTGTATTCCCTGTGTATGTACTCTGTGTGTATGTTCTGTGTGTGTGCTCTCTGTGTGTATACTCTGTATGTGTGTGTACTCTGCGTGTATTCCCTGTATATGTTCTCTCTGTGTATGTTCTGTGTGTGTGCTCTCTGTGTGTGTACTCTGTATGTGTGTGTACTCTGCGTGTATTCCCTGTGTATGTACTCTGTGTGTATGTTCTGTGTGTGTGCTCTATGTGTGTGGACTCTGTGTGTATTCCCTGTGTATGTACTCTGTGTGTATGTTCTGTGTGTGTGCTCTCTGTGTGTATACTCTGTATGTGTGTGTACTCTGCGTGTATTCCCTGTGTATGTACTCTGTGTGTATGTTCTGTGTGTGTGCTCTCTGTGTATATACTCTGTATGTGTGTGTACTCTGCGTGTATTCCCTGTGTATGTACTCTGTGTGTATGTTCTGTGTGTGTGCTCTCTGTGTGTGTACTCTGTATGTGTGTGTACTCTGCGTGTATTCCCTGTGTATGTACTCTGTGTGTATGTTCTGTGTGTGTGCTCTCTGTGTATATACTCTGTATGTGTGTGTACTCTGCGTGTATTCCCTGTGTATGTACTCTGTGTGTATGTTCTGTGTGTGTGCTCTCTGTGTATATACTCTGTATGTGTGTGTACTCTGCGTGTATTCCCTGTGTATGTACTCTGTGTGTATGTTCTCTGTGTGTGCTCTCTGTGTATATACTCTGTATGTGTGTGTACTCTGCGTGTATTCCCTGTGTATGTACTCTGTGTGTATGTTCTGTGTGTGTGCTCTCTGTGTATATACTCTGTATGTGTGTGTACTCTGCGTGTATTCCCTGTGTATGTACTCTGTGTGTATGTTCTGTGTGTGTGCTCTCTGTGTGTATACTCTGTATGTGTGTGTACTCTGCGTGTATTCCCTGTGTATGTACTCTGTGTGTATGTTCTCTGTGTGTGCTCTCTGTGTATATACTCTGTATGTGTGTGTACTCTGCGTGTATTCCCTGTGTATGTACTCTGTGTGTATGTTCTGTGTGTGTGCTCTCTGTGTGTATACTCTGTATGTGTGTGTACTCTGCGTGTATTCCCTGTGTATGTACTCTGTGTGTATGTTCTCTGTGTGTGCTCTCTGTGTGTATACTCTGTATGTGTGTGTACTCTGTGTGTATTCCCTGTGTATGTACTCTGTGTGTATGTTCTGTGTGTGTGCTCTCTGTGTGTATACTCTGTATGTGTGTGTACTCTGCGTGTATTCCCTGTGTATGTACTCTGTGTGTATGTTCTGTGTGTGTGCTCTCTGTGTGTATACTCTGTATGTGTGTGTACTCTGCGTGTATTCCCTGTGTATGTACTCTGTGTGTATGTTCTGTGTGTGTGCTCTCTGTGTGTATACTCTGTATGTGTGTGTACTCTGTGTGTATTCCCTGTGTATGTACTCTGTGTGTATGTTCTGTGTGTGTGCTCTCTGTGTGTATACTCTGTATGTGTGTGTACTCTGTGTGTATTCCCTGTGTATGTACTCTGTGTGTATGTTCTGTGTGTGTGCTCTCTGTGTGTATACTCTGTATGTGTGTGTACTCTGCGTGTATTCCCTGTGTATGTACTCTGTGTGTATGTTCTGTGTGTGTGCTCTCTGTGTGTGTACTCTGTATGTGTTTGTACTCTGCGTGTATTCCCTGTGTATGTACTCTGTGTGTATGTTCTGTGTGTGTACACTGTGTGTATGTTCTGTGTGTGTGCTCTCTGTGTGTATACTCTGTATGTGTGTGTACTCTGCGTGTATTCCCTGTGTATGTACTCTGTGTGTATGTTCTGTGTGTGTGCTCTCTGTGTGTGTACTCTGTATGTGTGTGTACTCTGTGTGTATTCCCTGTGTATGTACTCTGTGTGTATGTTCTGTGTGTGTGCTCTCTGTGTGTATACTCTGTATGTGTGTGTACTCTGCGTGTATTCCCTGTGTATGTACTCTGTGTGTATGTTCTGTGTGTGTGCTCTCTGTGTGTGTACTCTGTATGTGTGTGTACTCTGTGTGTATTCCCTGTGTATGTACTCTGTGTGTATGTTCTGTGTGTGTGCTCTCTGTGTGTATACTCTGTATGTGTGTGTACTCTGCGTGTATTCCCTGTGTATGTACTCTGTGTGTATGTTCTGTGTGTGTGCTCTATGTGTGTGGACTCTGTGTGTATTCCCTGTGTACGTACTCTGTGTGTATGTTCTGTGTGTGTGCTCTATGTGTGTGGACTCTGTGTGTATTCCCTGTGTATGTACTCTCTGTGTATGTTCTGTGTGTGTGCTCTCTGTGTGTACTCTGTATGTGTGTGTACTCTGCGTGTATTCCCTGTGTATGTACTCTCTGTGTATGTTCTGTGTGTGTGCTCTCTGTGTGTACTCTGTATGTGTGTGTACTCTGCGTGTATTCCCTGTGTATGTACTCTGTGTGTATGTTCTGTGTGTGTACTCTGTATGTGTGTGTACTCTGCGTGTATTCCCTGTGTATGTACTCTGTGTGTATGTTCTGTGTGTGTGCTCTCTGTGTGTGTACTCTGTATGTGTGTGTACTCTGTGTGTATCCCCTGTGTATGTACTCTGTGTGTATGTTCTGTGTGTGTGCTCTCTGTGTGTGTACTCTGTATGTGTGTGTACTCTGCGTGTATTCCCTGTGTATGTACTCTGTGTGTATGTTCTGTGTGTGTGCTCTCTGTGTGTATACTCTGTATGTGTGTGTACTCTGCGTGTATTCCCTGTGTATGTACTCTGAGTGTATGTTCTGTGTGTGTGCTCTCTGTGTGTATACTCTGTATGTGTGTGTACTCTGTGTGTATTCCCTGTGTATGTACTCTGTGTGTATGTTCTGTGTGTGTGCTCTCTGTGTGTATACTCTGTATGTGTGTGTACTCTGCGTGTATTCCCTGTATATGTTCTCTCTGTGTATGTTCTGTGTGTGTGCTCTCTGTGTGTGTACTCTGTATGTGTGTGTACTCTGCGTGTATTCCCTGTGTATGTACTCTGTGTGTATGTTCTGTGTGTGTACTCTGTATGTGTGTGTACTCTGCGTGTATTCCCTGTGTATGTACTCTGTGTGTATGTTCTGTGTGTGTGCTCTCTGTGTGTGTACTCTGTATGTGTGTGTACTCTGCGTGTATCCCCTGTGTATGTACTATGTGTGTATGTTCTGTGTGTGTGCTCTCTGTGTGTGTACTCTGTATGTGTGTGTACTCTGCGTGTATTCCCTGTGTATGTACTCTGTGTGTATGTTCTGTGTGTGTGCTCTCTGTGTGTATACTCTGTATGTGTGTGTACTCTGCGTGTGTTCCCTGTGTATGTACTCTGAGTGTATGTTCTGTGTGTGTGCTCTCTGTGTATATACTCTGTATGTGTGTGTACTCTGTGTGTATTCCCTGTGTATGTACTCTGTGTGTATGTTCTGTGTGTGTGCTCTCTGTGTGTATACTCTGTATGTGTGTGTACTCTGCGTGTATTCCCTGTATATGTTCTCTCTGTGTATGTTCTGTGTGTGTGCTCTCTGTGTGTGTACTCTGTATGTGTGTGTACTCTGCGTGTATTCCCTGTGTATGTACTCTGTGTGTATGTTCTGTGTGTGTGCTCTATGTGTGTGGACTCTGTGTGTATTCCCTGTGTATGTACTCTGTGTGTATGTTCTGTGTGTGTGCTCTCTGTGTGTATACTCTGTATGTGTGTGTACTCTGCGTGTATTCCCTGTGTATGTACTCTGTGTGTATGTTCTGTGTGTGTGCTCTCTGTGGGGTAAATTTACTAAGCTCCCGATTTTGACCGAGATGCCGTTTTTTCTTCAAAGTGTCATCTCGGTAATTTACTAAACACTAATCACGGCAGAGATGAGGGCATTCGTAATTTTTTGCAAGTCCAAGTAAAAAATTACGAATGAATACACCATCGGTCAAATTACGCCTGTTTAGATATGAATCTCGGTCATTTACTAACCATTCGTAATTGTAATTGCTGCCGTGAAAATGCAATCGCGGCCGCGAAAAAATACAATTCGTAAAAAAGTCCTAAAAAAAAACGCGCCAGCATTTGAAAAGCGTGTTTACATGTGTACTCAATTATCCATTACTCACACCTGAATGTTTGGCCCTATAAAAGTGTTCCAGGCACATTTTGAATTTCTCTCACTCTGAAATGGCGGCTGTGGTGTGTGCCAATGAATTTATGTTTGCTGGGGGATACCTTAGACTGCTCCATGAGGCTTCCAGGAATCAGGCCCAGGTAAGTGAACATGGTCAACAGGTTGTCCAGGTGCCGCGGAGGCTGCGCCAGCCTCGTTTTTTTAGAGGGCGTTTAAACTTAAACGCATTGTCCGATGATAGGGTCATACAGATGTTCCGCTTAAATAGAACCAACATTTTCCACCTGTATGACCTTGTCAAACTGGGCCTAGACCCTGAGACAGCACGCTCTCGCTCTGTCTCAGGCCTACACAAACTCCTGGCTGTGTTACACTTTATGGCTACTGGGAGCTTCCAGGCTGTGGCAGGCGACGTCATTGGTATCTCACAGCCCACCTTTTCCAGATATTTGAATCAGGTGAGTCTAAAAATACATATGCGGTTATGTCTAAGTGTTGCTTCTGTAAGTACAAACAACACAGTATTGTATAGAATACCTAACATGACACTCACCTTAGCTTCTTTAATGTCCACTCAGGTTTTGGATGTGTTGGATCCACACATTAATGCCTCAATCTGCTTCCCTACCGAGGAGTCGGAGTGGCGTGCTGTCAGGGTAGCTTTCTATGAGCTTGCTGGCATGCCCAATGTGCTGGGGGCCATAGATTGCACACACGTTCAGCTGAGATCACCTAGGGGCCGCCAATACATATATACAAAGAGACATCTGGCCCAATCAACTAATGTCCAGGTGGTCTGTGATGCAAACTTTAAAATTATGAGTGTTGTTGCAGGTTACCCTGGTGGCTGCCATGACTCCTTCATCCTCAGTCAGTCATCGCTCTTCGATAAATTTGAGGACGGACAAATGCCTGATGGCTGGCTGTTGGGTATGTTTAAAATGTTATGTGTGTATGTCTTTAAACAACAAACTCTAGTTTTGAGTAGTTGAAAGAATAATCTAACACATGTACTAATGTTGACTATATCTGTTTTTCAGGTGATGGGGGTTACGGCTGCTACTCTTGGCTCCTTACTCCATTGTCCCAACCTGATTCTCCTGCTGAACACAGTTACAATCATGCACATAAGGCTACGCGGAATGTGATAGAAAGATGTTTTGGTGTGCTGAAGTCACGTTTTCGGTGTCTGGATAAATCTGCAGGCCTTTTGTTGTATAGTCCCTCAAAGGTGACTCGAATTGTGTTCTGCTGCTGTTTTCTCCATAATCTGTGTTTAAGTCAACATCTGGCACATGATGAGGGAGAAAGCAGTCAGCAAGCAGAGGAGTTAGAACCATCTGGTGACAGTGTGAGTACATATGTAGGGAGGCTGGTACGGCAAGAAGTGATCCAGCGGTATTTTTCGGGTAAGTTTTTGTAGTATGTAATTATCCTTGACTAACCACTTTGCAATACTTTCTATTGTGTGTTTTGTTACTTACTGTTTGTTGTTTATAGTGGTGTGTACATTGTACTTAGTTTATGTTCGAAATACATTTTCAGTCATTACCCATGAAAAACATACATACATACATATCAGCTTCTACAATGTTTGAGACGGACACAGGAAGTTGTGTGTTTGTCAAAATCAAATTTTTATTTTGAAAATAACATTTTTCAAATTATTTATCTTTTACGCTTGTGTGTGCTGGGTGCTGTGCTTTGTGCTGGATCACTGGCACGTGCTCTGGAGGAACGGCGAACAGGGGAGGTTACTGGCGTTTGGATAGGGGTCGTGGTCACAGAGCTGGAGGTCACTTGTTGAGCTGCCATCAATGTGATGTTGTTGCTCAAATTATTAATGCTAGCATTCAGTTGAGTGTTGGTAGCAGTGTGGCTGGCTACAATCCGGGAGAACGACTCATTCACAACCTGGTTGTGCTGAATGATTTGAACGAGTGCCTGCTGATGGCGCTGTTGCTCATCAATGATGCGCGTTAACTGAGCCAGCATTTGGTTGTTGTCAGCCCTTATTTGCTCCATCGATGTTGCGATTCGGCCAACTTGTACAATCAGTCTGCCCGAGTTGCGACTAATGCGCGGTAGATGATGGGGCAGACTGGCAAGGTGTTGGGTATGTGCGGTCAGGCTGGCATTGCTTTGGTCCTGTTGGCTTCTCCAACTGGCCCAAAAGTCATCTGGAATTTGTGCTTGGGGTGGAGCTTGTGCCAGTTGTGGACTCATGGAGGCTTGGGGGATATCCTGCAGCTGTATTGGCTGGCTCGGGTCAACAGGTGTAAGTTGCAGTGTGATGGTTGCCTGTTGGTCTTGTCCCTGCTGGTCCACGTCGGCCATCAAGCTGTGCTCTGTATGGGGTGGCCAACATGCAATGTTTATTTTTCAATTAATTTTTTTGCTAGTTCTACACATTACTACATTCATAATACTCCATTTGTATAGTTGTTAGAGTTGTTTTTCTAAACTTATAATGTGTGTTTTCTCCAAAAAAATATATACCATCACAGGCGAGCACATAGACAGACTTGAGTAATCCTCACCTAACTACCTCCCCTCCACAGCATTACAGTGTTCTGTCACCTCCCCTGTCCACGATATAGACAGCTTACCTGGATAGTCCAGAGGAGCGGAGCAAGTAAGCAGTCTACATACCGGACAGGGGAGATGTGTGAACCCTATAATGTTGTGGTGGGTGTTTTTTTGTTTTTTTTTTTCATTTGTTTTTAAAATTATTTTAATGTGCACGTGTGTGGCATAAAATTTAAAAAATGTATGTTCTTTGTCAAAAATTATGTTGGCGATATCAACCACTAAGAACTGGAACAATTATGCATTTTAACCTTTAGCAATTGAAGACGTAACATCACATTGCTTGTTATGGCAAACATGTAATCTCAAATCAAAATCACAACATAGAAACTGTACTGTGTAGATTATTTGCTATGTGTTTAGTTTCTGTTTTGACTCACCAGATAACTGAGGTGATCGGGGCTCATCACTCTGTGGACTCGCCAATAGTGCCAGTGGTGGCTGGGGTGACACTGCAGAAATGCGCCGCCTGGGTGGGGAAGATGGAGCCGCAGATTCCGTGCCAAGACGCACTGTCTTACTTGGCCTCCTGGGTAAGTGGCCCGAGCCCTGTGATGGGCGACTTACAGGAGGTCGGCTTACAGAAGAAGAACCTATGAGAATATATAAACATTAATATTTTGTACTTCTATGTGTTTGCAGAATATGTGACTACAGTGAAGTCTTACCTGCAATCCCAGCATCATCCAGAGTTGTGTGAGGCCTGTCTGGCCGGCTGGTCTGTCGGACTGTTGAAAAAGTGGTGGAAACATAATTACCATGCTTTGTGTAAAAATTACAACTGCAAAGCCTTAGTGTACTGTAACTATCTATTAGGTATTCATAAATAAACTAATTTCTGCTTAAGATCTTCGTGCTTCCTTCATTTATTTATTTAAAAAAAATATACATGGTGTTGCTCTTTAAAAATCTAGAACAATAGAGAATTATGCGTCAGATATTGCAAAGATTGACTACTTGCAAATGTTACCAAAATGTAATGTTGAATTAATAGTACCTTTTTTTGGAAGTAAATAAATCATAAAATTAAAAATACAATTAGATACAACACCGATATCCAAGCAATATTGCAAAATTATTATGGCAAATACACATACCAGCAGGCATTGCACCTGTTTTTGCACAAAAATTAGACTAAAAAACAGCCAAGGCAAGATGGAAAATGCAATTTCTAAACACAAACACACCTTAAGGGTGCATAGGCCTGCAATATCTGACCCCCAATTTTTGCATCCTTTACCCTTAAAAAATGAATACCAAAACATTTTGAGGACATTTTTAAAACAAAAAAACAAACAAACTCACCATCCTGCGTGGGTCGGTCCGAATCCCGGACATGAGTAGCAGACACCACTTCAGCAGGAATCAATGCCCGCACAGGCTCCTCCCACTCCCGATAGGTTGCCCGGAAAGGGGGGCCACCTCCGGTTTTTCGTGCAGATTTGGCCTCTTTGGCCATCTTGGCCTTGACACGCCGCTTTATATCATAGAACCGCTTGCGGCACGTGTCCTCAGTCCGCCTCACCACACCCTCACTATTGACGGCAACTATTACTTGCCCCCACAGGACAGACTTCCTGCGGGAGGACACCTTGGCAGCATCCTGACCAAACAATTGGCGATGGTGCTTCATCAGCTCACGCACCAACGCCATGTTTTCAGCATAGCTGAACTTAATATTCCTGCCAGTCTTGGTAGTGGTGCGTGGCTGCGGAGCCACAACACCATCACTATCACTGGAGAATACAGCAACAGGCACCCCCTCCTCCTCCTCCTCACTAACCTCCTCCCTCTCACTACCCCCCTCCACCTCACTAACAGCCTCCACCTCACTAACAGCCTCCACCTCACTACCAGCCTCCACCTCACTACCAGCCTCCACCTCACTAACCTCCGCCACCACACTGACCTCTGAGTCTGACATAATGACAAACGACAAAAAACACAGAAAAAACAAAACACAAAACACACTCCTCCACTACTACTACTACCAGGGCCGTCTTTTCGTATGGGCTCAATGGGCTCTTGCCCAAGGGCCCCAGTAGTATAAGGGCCCTAGGATGATAGCTGAGAGTCCCCTCTTTCTAGGGGTACCAGATTTTTGAAAATCGGCCCTGGGGAACCAGAGATATCTGACTTGAAAGCAGTGGTCCCCATCCAAGCCTGTTAATTGCTCTTCCCAGCCAGATATCTGGGGTTCTGTCTGACTTAGAGTTTTTCTGAGGCTATAATCCAAAAGCTGAGAATCTCCCCTTTTGGTGGACACTAGCAACTTGTCTCTACTATGCCCAGAACCAGAGATATCAGCTTTCCAGCAGCTGGTCCCTGCTCCAGCTCCACACACCTAATATGCAGTTTTAGATTTTCATCGGGGGATTGCTTTGGCTCCTGAATTCTGATCCCCAATTCCCCAGTACCTCCTGACAGGTGTCCCCAGTACCTCCTGACAGGTGCCCCCAGTACCTCCTGAAAGGTGGGACTCTCTAGTTTGTTTTATCCCAGTAAAGCTAAGAAATATATTTTCAGAAACTTGAGAAATCGGCAGTCAAGCAAGCTGCCCTCCCCCCGGAAAATTATAAATATTAAGCCCACTCCACTATCCACCCCTCCCCTACGTATTTAACACCACCTACCACCCTGAAAGTCATGTTCCAGGGCCCCTTCATTCAGCCCAATGCCCCTTCTACAGTTTAGCCCCATCTGTGCAGTAAAGGAGTAATTAGCAGAAATTACTGCTCCAGGTCCTACATGCTGAGCAGAAGATAGAACACCACCTACCACCCACAGGACATCAAAGCAGCCACTGATAGCACCCCCACACCTACCGCTGGAGAATGGGTAGGGGGCCCAGTGCATTGCTGTGCCCAGGGGCCTACACTGCTGTTAAGACGGCCCTGACTACTACTACACACCACACAGCCAACACACACGCTCACTCACTCACAAACAATGACAAAAGACTTTAAAAAAAAAACAAGGACAAAAAAGTAGACAAACTGAGAAAAAACAATACTACAAATATGACAAGACTACTTACACACACAGTACAGCACTCAACAATCTCAAAACTCCTCTCAAAATCCGCCAACAACTCCACCAAACTCACCAACTCCAAATACACCTTCCTCTCTCCTCTCCACTAGCTAAACCCACGAGGTGCGGTGTGTTTGGGGCGGTTTTATACTATTCTGCACAGACACTCCTCCTTCACGAATACAAACAATCACGGACGCGTGACAAAAACGAAACTTAGGACTAAAAACGCGGCAGCAATTTCAAAATCACTGCCGTAACAGACATGTGACGCAGTCGTAAAAAAACAACAACTTCGCGGCCGCGAAACAACAAACGCGGACGCATTCTACAGCAGAAAACCACGAATGACATCGACATCGGAAGAAAAGAAAAACACGAATACGACAGCTTAGTAAATTAGTCGTAATCAATTCAAAAAGTTGCAATTTTACACTGTCGATGTCATTCGTGATTGAACTTTGACATGAATCTGGAAAATACGAATCTTAGTAAATTTCCCCCTGTGTGTGTACTCTGTATGTGTGTGTACTCTGCGTGTATTCTATGGGGTAAATTTACTAAGGTCCCGATTTTGACCGAGATGCCGTTTTTTCTTCAAAGTGTCATCTCGGTAATTTACTAAACTCAAATCACGGCAGTGATGAGGACATTCGTAATTTTTTGCAAGTCCAAGTTAAAAATTACGAATGAATACACCATCGGTCAAATTACGCCTGTTTAGATATGAATCTCGGTCATTTACTAACCATTCGTAATTGTAATTGCGGCCGCGAAAATGCATTCGCGGCCGCGAAAAATGACAAATCGTAATTTTTTCATAAAAAAAAACGCGCCAGCCTTTGAAAACCGCGTTTACATGTGTACTCAATTATCCATTACTCACACCTGAATGTTTGGCCCTATAAAAGTGTTTCAGGCACATTCTGAACTTCTCTCACTCTGAAATGGCGGCTGTGGTGTGTGGCAATAGTTTTTTGTTTGCTGTGGGATACCTTAGACTGCTCCATGAGGCTTCCAGGAATCAGGCCCAGGTAAGTGAACATGGTCAACAGGTTGTCCAGGTACCGCGGAGGCTGCGCCAGCCTCGTTTTTTTAGAGGGCGTTTAAACTTAAATGCATTGTCCGATGATAGGGTCATACAGATGTTCCGCCTAAATAGAAACAACATTTTCCACCTGTATGACCTTGTCAAACTGGGCATAGACCCTGAGACAGCACGCTCTCGCTCTGTCTCAGGCCTACACAAACTCCTGGCTGTGTTACACTTTATGGCTACTGGGAGCTTCCAGGCTGTGGCAGGCGACGTCATTGGTATCTCACAGCCCACCTTTTCAAGATATTTGATGCAGGTGAGTCTAAAAATACCTATGCGGTTATGGCTAAGTGTTGCTTCTTTAAGTTGAAACCCCACAGTATTGTAGAGAATACCTAACATGACACTCACCTTAGCTTCTTTAATGTCCACTCAGGTTTTGGATGTGTTGGAGCCACACATTAAAGCCTCAATCTGCTTCCCTACCGAGGAGTCGGAGTGGAGTGCTGTCAGGGTAGCTTTCTATGAGCTTGCTGGCATGCCCAATGTGCTGGGGGCCATAGATTGCACACACGTTCAGCTGAGATCACCTAAGGGCCGACAATATATATATACTAATAGGCATCTTGCTCAATCAACTAATGTCCAGGTGGTCTGTGATGCAAAATTTAAAATTATGAGTGTTGTTGCAGGTTACCCTGGGGCCTGCCATGTCTCCTTCATCCTCAGTCAGTCATCGCTCTTCGATAAATTTGAGGAGGGACAAATGCCTGATGGCTGGCTGTTGGGTATGTTGAAATTGTTTTGTTTGTATGTCTTTTAACCACAAACTAGAGTTTGGATGAGGTGAAAGAATAATCTAACATATGTACTAATGTTGACTATATATGTTTTTCAGGTGATGGGGGTTACGGCTGCTACTCTTGGCTCCTTACTCCATTGTCCCAACCTGATTCTCCTGCTGAACACAGTTACAATCATGCACATAAGGCTACGCGGAATGTGATAGAAAGATGTTTTGGTGTGCTGAAGTCACGGTTTCGGTGTCTGGATAAATCTGCAGGCCTTTTGTTGTATAGTCCCTCAAAGGTGACTAGAATTGTGTTCTGCTGCTGTTTTCTCCATAATCTGTGTTTAAGTCAACATCTGGCACATGATGAGGGAGAAAGCAGTCAGCAAGCAGAGGAGTTAGAACCATCTGGTGACAGTGTGAGTACAAATGTAGGGAGGCAGGTACGGCAACAAGTGATCCAGCGATATTTTTCAGGTCAGTTTTATTAGGCTGTAATTATCCTTGACTAAACACTTTGCACTACTTTCTATTGTGTGTTTTGTTACTTACTTTTTGTTGTTTATGTTGGTGTGTACATTGTGCTTAGTTTATGCTAAAAAAAATTGTTCAGTCATTACCCATGAAAAACATACATACATACAGAGCCGCTTCGCCAATGTTGGAGACGGACACAGGAAGTTGTGTGTTAGACAAATCTTTTTTTTTATTTTTCAAATAACATTGTGGTTATTTTTTTCGCTTGTGTGTGCTGGGTGCTGGCTCACTGGCACGTGCTCTTGAGGAACGCCGAACAGGGGAGGTGACTGGCGTTTGGATAGGGGTCGTGGTCCCGGAGCTGGAGGTTACTTGCTGAGCTCCCATCAGAGAAATATTGCTGCTCAAATTATTTAGGCTTGCAATCAGCTGAGTGTTAGTAGCAGTGTGGCTGGCTACAATCCTGGATAAGGACTCATTCACCACTTGATTGTGTTGAATGAGCTGAACGAGTGCCTGCTGATGGCGCTGTTGCTCATCTATGATGCGGGATAAATGTGCAAGCATTTGGCTGTTGTCAGCCCTAATTTGCTCCATTGAGGTAGCCATTCGCCCTACTTGTACTATCAGTCTGCCCGAGTTGCGACTAATACGCGGTAGATGATGGGGCAGACTGGCAAGGTGTTGTGTATGTGCGGTCAGGCTGGCATTGCTTTGGGCCTGTTGGCTTGTCCAACTGGCCCAAAAATCATCTGGAATTTGGCTTGGGGGCGGAGCTTGTGCCAGTTGTGGACTGATGGATGCTTGGGGGATATCCTGCAACTGTATTGGCTGGCTTGGGTCAACAGCTGTAAGTTGCAGGGTGATGGTTGGCTGTTGGTCTTGGCCCTGCTGGTCCACGTCGGCCATCAAGCTGTGCTCTGTATGGGGTGGGCAACATGCAATGTTTTATTGTTGTTTTTTTTGCAAGGCTAATGCTACACATTACTACATTCATAATACTCCATTTTTGACTTTTATACACTTGATTTTATCCACTTTTTTGGAAAAAAAGCAATTTAAAAATAATTAACCACACATTGCTTGTTCTGGAAAACATGTAAACTCCAAACCAACTACCAACATATTAACTGTACTGTGTATATTATTGCTTATGTGTTTTAATTCTGATTTTACTCACCAGATACTGAGGTGATCGGGGCTCATCACTCTGAGAACTCGCCAATAGTGCCAGTGGTGGCTGGGGTGACACTGCCGAAAGTCTTCGCCTGGGTGGGGATGATGGAGCCGCAGAATCCGAGCCAAGACGCCGTGACTTACTTGGCCTCCTGGGTAAGTGGGCCAAGCCCTGTGATGGGCGCCTTACAGGGGGTCGGCTTCCAGAAGCAGAACCTAGGTGGGCCAAAAAAAATTACTATTTTGTACTTCTATGTGTTTTCAGAATATGTGACTACAGTGAAGACTTACCTGCAATCCCAGCCTCATCCTGACTTGTCTGAGGCCTGTCTGGGCGGCTGGTCTGTGTGACTGTTGAAAAAGGGACCCAAACATTATTACTATGCTTTTGGAAAAAAAAACCACTGCAAAGCATTTTTGTACTGTAACCATCTATTAGGTATTGTTTAATCAAATTATTTTAGCTTAAGAGCTTCTAGCTTCATGATTTTGAGTTGTATATCAAAATGTACATGATGTGGCACACAATAAATATGTTACATTTTTGAAATTTGACTCTGATATTGCAGAGATTGACTACTTGCAAATGTTTAAAAAATGTAAGATTTTAAAAATTGCACCGCTTTTCAGTTAGTTTTTAGAAAAATACCTTTTTTATTGTTTAAAAAACACACATGTTCAAGCATTATCGCCAAAAATTACCAAAAAAAAACAATAATTTATAAAAAAACCCTGCACATGTTTTGGCACTAAATAAAATTGAACAAATAGCCTAGACAAGGTGAAAAAAGCACATTCTAAACACAAACACACCTTAAGGGAGCATAGGCCTGCAATATGTTTTTAATGAAAAAATGCATCCTTTACCTTTAAAAAATGACATTATCTACATTTTACGGACATTTTAAAAACAAGATAACAAATCAAACTTACCATCCTGCGTGGGTCGGTCCGAATCCCGGACATGAGTAGCAGACACCACTTCGGCAGGAATCAATGCCCGCACAGGCTCCTCCCACTCCCGATAGCTTACACGGAAAGGTGGGCCACCTCCGGTTTTCCGTGCCGATTTGGCCTCTTTGGCCATCTTGGCCTTGACACGCCGCTTAATATCATAAAATCGTTTGCGGCACGTGTCCTCAGTCCGCCTCCCCACACCCTCACTATTCACAGCAAGTATTACTTGACCCCACAGGACAGACTTCCTGCGGGAGGACACCTTGGCAGCATCCTGACCAAACAATTGGCGATGGTGCTTCATCAGCTCACGCACCAAAGCCATGTTTTCAGCATAGCTGAACATGATATTCCTGCCAGTCTTGGTAGTGGTGCGTGGCTGCGGAGCCACAACACCATCACTATCACTGGAAAATACAGCAACAGGCACCCCCTCCTCCTCCTCCTCACTAACCTCCTCCCTCTCACTACCCCCCTCCACCTCACTACCAGCCTCTACCTCACTACCAGCCTCCACCTCACTACCAGCCTCCACCTCACTAACCTCCGCCACCACACTGACCTCTGAGTCGGACATGACAAACAACAAAAAACACTGAAAAATCAAAACACAAAACACACTCCTCCACTACTCCTACTACACACCACACAGCCAACACACACGCTCACTCACTCACAAACAATGACAAAAGACTGAAAAAAAATAACAAGGACAAAAAAATTGACAAACTGTGAAAAAACAATACTACAAAGATCACAAGACTACTAACACACACAGTACAGCACTCAACAATCACCAAACTCCTCTCCAAATCCACCAAAAACTCCACCAAACTCACCAACTCCAAATACACCTTCCTCTCTCCTCTCCACTAGCTAAACCCACGAGGTGCGGAGTGTTTGGGGCGTTTTTATAGTAATATGCACAGACACTCCTCCTTCACGAATACAACCAATCACGGCCGCGTGACATAAACGAAACTTAGGAGCAAAAACGCGGCAGCAAATTCCAAATCACTGCCGTAACTGACTTGTGACGCAGTCGTAAAAAAACCACAACAACGCGGCCGCGAAATAGCAAACGCGGCCGCAATCTACAGCAGAAAAGCACGAATGACATCGACATCGGAAGATACGGAAAATACGAATACGACAGCTTAGTAAATTAGTCGTAATCAATTCAAAAAGTTGCAATTTTGCACTGTCGATGTCAGTCGTGATTGATCTTGGACATGATTTCGGAAATTACGAATCTTAGTAAATTTACCCCTGTGTGTATTCCCTGTGTATGTACTCTGTGTGTATGTTCTGTGTGTGTACACTGTGCCCTGTGTGGATGTACTTTGTGTGTGTGCTTTGTGTGTGCACACTGTGTGTGAGCTCTGTGTGTGTGTACTGTGTGTGTGTACTATGTGTGTATATAGCACAGCACAGAGCAGAGCGACTCCCGTGTCCTCTGATCAGCGGCACATGACATATCACGTCCATCCCCTGCAGCTCTGAGATCCCTGTTTACCACTCCCCCCTCCTGAGCTGCACACACACAGTAGCTGCAGGATCCCTGTTTACCACTCCCCCCCCTCTCCCCTCCTGAGCTGCACACACACAGTAGCTGCAGGATCCCTGTTTACCACTCCCCCCCCTCTCCCCTCCTGAGCTGCACACACACAGTAGCTGCAGGATCCCTGTTTACCCCTCCCCCCTCCCTCCCCTCCTGAGCTGCACACACACAGTAGCTGCAGGATCCATGTTTACCCCTCCCCCCTCCCTCCCCTCCTGAGCTGCACACACACAGTAGCTGCGGGATCCCTGTTTACCACCCCCCCCCCCTCTCCCCTCCTGAGCTGCACACACACAGTAGCTGCAGGATCCCTGTTTACCACCCCCCCCTCTCCCCTCCTGAGCTGCACACACACAGTAGCTGCAGGATCCCTGTTTACCCCTCCCCCATCCCTCCCCTCCTGAGCTGCACACACACAGTAGCTGCGGGATCCCTGTTTACCACTCCCCCCTCCCTCCCCTCCTGAGCTGCACACACACAGTAGCTGCAGGATCCCTGTTTACCCCTCCCCCCTCCCTCCCCTCCTGAGCTGCACACACACAGTAGCTGCAGGATCCCTGTTTACCCCTCCCCCCCTCCCTCCCCTCCTGAGCTGCACACACACAGTAGCTGCAGGATCCCTGTTTACCCCTCCCCCCTCCCTCCCCTCCTGAGCTGCACACACACAGTAGCTGCAGGATCCCTGTTTACCCCTCCCCCCTCCCTTCCCTCCTGAGCTGCACACACACAGTAGCTGCAGGATCCCTGTTTACCCCTCCCCCCCTCCCTCCCCTCCTGAGCTGCACACACACAGTAGCTGCAGGATCCCTGTTTACCCCTCCCCCCTCCCTCCCCTCCTGAGCTGCACACACACAGTAGCTGCAGGATCCCTGTTTACCACTCCCCCCCCTCTCCCCTCCTGAGCTGCACACACACAGTAGCTGCAGGATCCCTGTTTACCACTCCCCCCCCTCTCCCCTCCTGAGCTGCACACAAACAGTAGCTGCGGGATCCCTGTTTACCACTCCCCCCTCCCTCCCCTCCTGAGCTGCACACACACAGTAGCTGCAGGATCCCTGTTTACCCCTCCCCCCTCCCTCCCCTCCTGAGCTGCACACACACAGTAGCTGCAGGATCCCTGTTTACCACTCCCCCCCCCTCTCCCCTCCTGAGCTGCACACACACAGTAGCTGCAGGATCCCTGTTTACCACTCTCCCCCCTCTCCCCTCCTGAGCTGCACACACACAGTAGCTGCAGGATCCCTGTTTACCACTCCCCCCCCTCTCCCCTCCTGAGCTGCACACACACAGTAGCTGCAGGATCCCTGTTTACCCCTCCCCCCTCCCTCTCCTCCTGAGCTGCACACACACAGTAGCTGCAGGATCCATGTTTACCCCTCCCCCCTCCCTCCCCTCCTGAGCTGCACACACACAGTAGCTGCGGGATCCCTGTTTACCACCCCCCCCCCCCTCTCCCCTCCTGAGCTGCACACACACAGTAGCTGCAGGATCCCTGTTTACCCCTCCCCCATCCCTCCCCTCCTGAGCTGCACACACACAGTAGCTGCGGGATCCCTGTTTACCACTCCCCCCTCCCTCCCCTCCTGAGCTGCACACACACAGTAGCTGCAGGATCCCTGTTTACCCCTCCCCCCTCCCTCCCCTCCTGAGCTGCACACACACAGTAGCTGCAGGATCCCTGTTTACCCCTCCCCCCTCCCTCCCCTCCTGAGCTGCACACACACAGTAGCTGCAGGATCCCTGTTTACCCCTCCCCCCTCCCTCCCCTCCTGAGCTGCACACACACAGTAGCTGCAGGATCCCTGTTTACCCCTCCCCCCTCCCTCCCCTCCTGAGCTGCACACACACAGTAGCTGCAGGATCCCTGTTTACCCCTCCGCCCTCCCTCCCCTCCTGAGCTGCACACACACAGTAGCTGCAGGATCCCTGTTTACCCCTCCCCCCTCCCTCCCCTCCTGAGCTGCACACACACAGTAGCTGCAGGATCCCTGTTTACCACTCCCCCCCCTTCTCCCCTCCTGAGCTGCACACACACAGTAGCTGCAGGATCCCTGTTTACCACTCCCCCCCCTCTCCCCTCCTGAGCTGCACACACACAGTAGCTGCGGGATCCCTGTTTACCACTCCCCCCTCCCTCCCCTCCTGAGCTGCACACACACAGTAGCTGCAGGATCCCTGTTTACCCCTCCCCCCTCCCTCCCCTCCTGAGCTGCACACACACAGTAGCTGCAGGATCCCTGTTTACCACTCCCCCCCCTCTCCCCTCCTGAGCTGCACACACACAGTAGCTGCAGGATCCCTGTTTACCACTCCCCCCCCTCTCCCCTCCTGAGCTGCACACACACAGTAGCTGCAGGATCCCTGTTTACCCCTCCCCCCTCCCTCCCCTCCTGAGCTGCACACACACAGTAGCTGCAGGATCCATGTTTACCCCTCCCCCCTCCCTCCCCTCCTGAGCTGCACACACACAGTAGCTGCGGGATCCCTGTTTACCCCCCCCTCTCCCCTCCTGAGCTGCACACACACAGTAGCTGCAGGATCCCTGTTTACCACCCCCCCCCTCTCCCCTCCTGAGCTGCACACACACAGTAGCTGCAGGATCCCTGTTTACCCCTCCCCCATCCCTCCCCTCCTGAGCTGCACACACACAGTAGCTGCGGGATCCCTGTTTACCACTCCCCCCTCCCTCCCCTCCTGAGCTGCACACACACAGTAGCTGCAGGATCCCTGTTTACCCCTCCCCCCTCCCTCCCCTCCTGAGCTGCACACACACAGTAGCTGCAGGATCCCTGTTTACCCCTCCCCCCTCCCTCCCCTCCTGAGCTGCACACACACAGTAGCTGCAGGATCCCTGTTTACCACTCCCCCCTCCCTCCCCTCCTGAGCTGCACACACACAGTAGCTGCAGGATCCCTGTTTACCCCTCCCCCCTCCCTCCCCTCCTGAGCTGCACACACACAGTAGCTGCAGGATCCCTGTTTACCCCTCCGCCCTCCCTCCCCTCCTGAGCTGCACACACACAGTAGCTGCAGGATCCCTGTTTACCCCTCCCCCCTCCTGAGCTGCACACACACAGTAGCTGCAGGATCCCTGTTTACCACTCCCCCCCCCTCTCCCCTCCTGAGCTGCACACACACAGTAGCTGCAGGATCCCTGTTTACCACTCCCCCCCCTCTCCCCTCCTGAGCTGCACAAACACAGTAGCTGTGGGATCCCTGTTTACCACTCCCCCCTCCCTCCCCTCCTGAGCTGCACACACACAGTAGCTGCAGGATCCCTGTTTACCCCTCCCCCCTCCCTCCCCTCCTGAGCTGCACACACACAGTAGCTGCGGGATCCCTGTTTACCCCCCCCCCCCTCTCCCTTCCTGAGCTGCACACACACAGTAGCTGCGGGATCCCTGTTTACCACCCCCCTCCCTCTCCCCTCCTGAGCTGCACACACACAGTAGCTGCGGGATCCCTGTTAACCACCCACCCCCCTCTCCCCTCCTGAGCTGCACACACACAGTAGCTGCGGGATCCCTGTTTACCACTCCCCCCTCCCTCCCCTCCTGAGCTGCACACACACAGTAGCTGCAGGATCCCTGTTTACCGCTCCCCCCTCCCTCCCCTCCTGAGCTGTACACACACAGTAGCTGCGGGATCCCTGTTTACCACTCCCCCGTCCCTCCCCTCCTGAGCTGCACACACACAGTAGCTGAAGGATCCCTGTTTAACCCTCCCCCCTCCCTCCCCTCCTGAGCTGCACACACACAGTAGCTGCAGGATCCCTGTTTACCCCTCCCCCCTCCCCTCCTGAGCTGCACACACACAGTAGCTGCAGGATCCCTGTTTACCCCTCCCCCCTCCCTCCCCTCCTGAGCTGCACACACACAGTAGCTGCAGGATCCCTGTTTACCCCTCCCCCCTCCCTCCCCTCCTGAGCTGCACACACACAGTAGCTGCAGGATCCCTGTTTACCCCTCCCCCCTCCCTCCCCTCCTGAGCTGCACACACACAGTAGCTGCGGGATCCCTGTTTACCCCTCCCCCCTCCCTCCCCTCCTGAGCTGCACACACACAGTAGCTGCAGGATCCCTGTTTACCCCTCCCCCCTCCCTCCCCTCCTGAGCTGCACACACACAGTAGCTGCGGGATCCCTGTTTACCCCTCCCCCCTCCCTCCCCTCCTGAGCTGCACACACACAGTAGCTGCGGGATCCCTGTTTACCACTCCCCCCCTCTCCCCTCCTGAGCTGCACACACACAGTAGCTGCGGGATCCCTGTTTACCACTCCCCCCTCCCTCCCCTCCTGAGCTGCACACACACAGTAGCTGCGGGATCCCTGTTTACCCCTCCCCCCTCCCTCCCCTCCTGAGCTGCACACACACAGTAGCTGCGGGATCCCTGTTTACCACTCCCCCCCCTCTCCCCTCCTGAGCTGAACACACACAGTAGCTGCGGGATCCCTGTTTACCACTCCCCCCTCCCTCCCCTCCTGAGCTGCACACACACAGTAGCTGCAGGATCCCTGTTTACCACCCCCCCCCCCTCTCCCCTCCTGAGCTGCACACACACAGTAGCTGCGGGATCCCTGTTTACCACTCCCCCCTCCCTCCCCTCCTGAGCTGCACACACACAGTAGCTGCAGGATCCCTGTTTACCCCTCCCCCCTCCCTCCCCTCCTGAGCTGCACACACACAGTAGCTGCAGGATCCCTGTTTACCCCTCCCTCCCCTCCTGAGCTGCACACACACAGTAGCTGCAGGATCCCTGTTTACCCCTCCCCCCTCCCTCCCCTCCTGAGCTGCACACACACAGTAGCTGCGGGATCCCTGTTTACCCCTCCCCCCTCCCTCCCCTCCTGAGATGCACACACACAGTAGCTGCGGGATCCCTGTTTACCACCCCCCCCCTCTCCCCTCCTGAGCTGCACACACACAGTAGCTGCAGGATCCCTGTTTACCACTCCCCCCTCCCTCCCCTCCTGAGCTGCACACACACAGTAGCTGCAGGATCCCTGTTTACCCCTCCCCCCTCCCTCCCCTCCTGAGCTGCACACACACAGTAGCTGCAGGATCCCTGTTTACCCCTCCCTCCCCTCCTGAGCTGCACACACACAGTAGCTGCGGGATCCCTGTTTACCACCCCCCCACCCTCTCCCCTCCGGAGCTGCACACACACAGTAGCTGCAGGATCCCTGTTTACCACTCCCCCCCCCCCCCCCCTCCTGAGCTGCACACACACAGTAGCTTTGGGATCCCTGTTTACCACTCTACCCTCCCTCCCCTCCTGAGCTGCACACACACAATGGCTGCGGGATCCCTGTTTTCCACTCCCCCCCCCTCTCCCCTTCTGAGCTGCACACACACAGTAGCTGCGGGATCCCTGTTTACCACCCCCCCCCTCCCCTCCTGAGCTGCACACACACAGTAGCTGCGGGATCTCACCCCACATGCTAATTCTCCTCCTACCCAGCTGCAGACACTCTTCTCTGGCATAGCCTGCACTGCAACCAGAGGTGCCAGCTACAGTAGGTTATAAGAGTGCCTTCGTAGCGGGTCACTGGTCCCCTATGGGGGTGATCCTGGAGAGCTGTGGTGCTGGAGGGTCATTACTAGGCACATAAGAAATGTGCAGACACATGTGTCATTACCCGCAACCCCAATGAAGGGGTCTGCAATAGAGAAGGGTGGGGGTCATTACAGTATAGTCTGCATTAGAGAAGGGTGGGGGTCATTACAGTATAGTCTGCATTAGAGAAGGGTGGGGGTCATTACAGAATAGTCTGCATTAGAGAAGGGTGGGGGTCATTACAGTATAGTCTGCATTAGAGAAGGGTGGGGGTCATTACAGTATAGTCTGCATTAGAGAAGGGTGGGGGTCATTACAGAATAGTCTGCATTAGAGAAGGGTGGGGGTAATTACAGAATAGTCTGCATTAGAGAAGGGTGGGGGTCATTACAGTATAGTCTGCATTAGAGAAGGGTGGGGGTCATTACAGTATAATCTGCATTAGAGATGGGTGGGGTCATTACAGTATAGTCTGCATTAGAGAAGGGTGGGGGTCATTACAGTATAGTCTGCATTAGAGAAGGGTGGGGGTCATTACAGTATAGTCTGCATTAGAGAAGGGTGGGGGTCATTACAGTATAGTCTGCATTAGAGAAGGGTGGGGGTAATTACAGTATAGTCTGCATTAGAGAAGGGTGGGGTCATTACAGTATAGTCTGCATTAGAGAAGGGTGGGAGTCATTACAGTATAGTCTGCATTAGAGAAGGGTGGGGGTCATTACAGTATAGTCTGCATTAGAGAAGGGTGGGGGTCATTACAGTATAGTCTGCATTAGAGAAGGGTGGGGGTCATTACAGAATAGTCTGCATTAGAGAAGGGTGGGGGTCATTACAGAATAGTCTGCATTAGAGAAGGGTGGGGGTCATTACAGTATAGTCTGCATTAGAGAAGGGTGGGGGTCATTGCAGTATAGTCTGCATTAGAGAAGGGTGGGGTCATTACAGTATAGTCTGCATTAGAGAAGGGTGGGAGTCATTACAGTATAGTCTGCATTAGAGAAGGGTGGGGGTCATTACAGTATAGTCTGCATTAGAGAAGGGTGGGGGTCATTACAGTATAGTCCGCTTTAGAGAAGGGTGGGGGTCATTACAGTATAGTCTGCATTAGAGAAGGGTGGGGGTCATTACAGTATAGTCTGCATTAGAGAAGGGTGGGGGTCATTACAGAATAGTCTGCATTAGAGAAGGGTGGGGGTCATTACAGAATAGTCTGCATTAGAGAAGGGTGGGGGTCATTACAGTATAGTCTGCATTAGAGAAGGGTGGGGGTCATTGCAGTATAGTCTGCATTAGAGAAGGGTGGGGTCATTACAGTATAGTCTGCATTAGAGAAGGGTGGGAGTCATTACTGTATAGTCTGCATTAGAGAAGGGTGGGGGTCATTACAGTATAGTCTGCATTAGAGAAGGGTGGGGGTCATTACAGTATAGTCTGCATTAGAGAAGGGTGGGGGTCATTACAGTATAGTCTGCATTAGAGAAGGGTGGGGTCATTACAGTATAGTCTGCATTAGAGAAGGGTGGGGGTCATTACAGAATAGTCTGCATTAGAGAAGGGTGGGGGTCATTACAGTATAGTCTGCATTAGAGAAGGGTGGGGGTCATTACAGTATAGTCTGCATTAGAGAAGGGTGGGGGTCATTACAGAATAGTCTGCATTAGAGAAGGGTGGGGGGCATTACAGTATAGTCTGCATTAGAGAAGGGTGGGGGTCATTACAGTATAGTCTGCATTAGAGAAGGGTGGGGGTCATTACAGTATAGTCTGCATTAGAGAAGGGTGGGGTCATTACAGTATAGTCTGCATTAGAGAAGGGTTGGGGTCATTACAGTATAGTCTACATTAGAGAAGGGTGGGGGTCATTACAGAATAGTCTGCATTAGAGATGGGTGGGGGGCATTACAGTATAGTCTGCATTAGAGAAGGGTGGGGGTCATTACAATATAGTCTGCATTAGAGAAGGGTGGGGGTCATTACAGTATAGTCTACATTAGAGAAGGGTGGGGGTCATTACAGTATAGTCTGCATTAGAGAAGGGTGGGGGTCATTACAGTATAGTCTACATTAGAGAAGGGTGGGGGTCATTACAGTATAGTCTGCATTAGAGAAGGGTGGGGGTCATTACAGTATATTCTGCATTAGAGAAGGGTGGGGGTCATTACAGTATAGTCTGCATTAGAGAAGGGTGGGGGTCATTACAGTATAGTCTGCATTAGAGATGGGTGGGGGTCATTACAGTATAGTCTGCATTAGAGAAGGGTGGGGTCATTACAGTATAGTCTGCATTAGAGAAGGGTGGGGGTCATTACAGAATAGTCTGCATTAGAGAAGGGTGGGGGTCATTACAGTATAGTCTGCATTAGAGAAGGGTGGGGTTGTGAGAGGGCAGCGGGTTAGGGGGACGGGGGAAGTCACTCGCCTCCGTTCCCCCCGGACAGCGGCGGCGTTGAGGCGGGTCCCCAGCACGGAGGGGCTTGCATCCGGTGGGATTCAAGCCCCTCCAATCACGGCGCGGAGAGGCGGGGATGGCGCTGGGCGGGAGCCAATCAGAACATGCCGCAACGAGCCAATCAAGGCTCGTCGCGTCATAGCGCCGCCCCCTCCCAGCGTCTTATAACAGACGCGGCGGACCGAGAGCGGCCAGTCGGCGCCGGGGACGGAGCAGAGAAGAGCTCCAGCGGAAGAAGAAGAAGAAGCAGAAGAGAGAACGCGGCGGTCCAGAAGAAGAGGCGGCAACGGCGACGGGAGCGGCCGGGAAGGAGAAGCCAGAAGCGGCCCCTGCGGAGAGAGCCAGTCGACGCCCGGGAAGAAGACGTCGGGACGGCCGTGGAAGAGGAGCCCACCGGGAGTTCCGGAGGAGAGTGCCGCGGTGTGTGGGAGGCAAAAGGGCTAACGAAGCTCCCCACCGCGGCCTCTCCCTACGGCCCGGTAAGCGGCCTCGTGCCGAGTCTCTGAATTCCCCCTGGACCACCGGGTGTTCGGGCACTAGGCCCGTGAGCATAGTCAGGCCCTCCCGGCCTGTGGGCAGATAGTCGGGCCCTTCCGGCCAGTGGGCACCAGTGGTCGGCGCGTCTGGGCCCGGGGGCCGCGCGCAGTCGGGGCTCCACCCGGCCCGTAGCCTGTAGGCCCAGCCCCGACCATTCCCTCCCTTTGGGGTTTTGGGCGTTAGGCCCGAACCACCACCAGTCACCCAGTCAGGCGGGCATTAGGCCCGGGGGCATAACGGGCCATAGGCCTGCGGAGCAGAAGGGGGCAGTAGGCCCTAGGGTAGCTAGCCAGTAGGGGTAGGTATCCATAAGGTGGCCCTGGGCATCAGGTCCAGGTCATCCAACAGTACCAGCTAAGAAGAGGGGGAAGCAATCAAGGCGTTCTTAAATCAGGCGGAGCCCTGTTCCTTGTATACTCCGGCGAGTGAGCTGTGCGGCCGCTCGGGCGGGGTACATTGCAGGCTGGGCACGGAGGGTCGGATGACCCTCGCGTCTTGTATACGCCCTTGAGGTAGGAAAGGGTCGTGGAGAATTGGTCTCCACTGGGGCGAGGTAGCAAAACCTGCGTCGGACCGGATGGTAAGGTACTCCTCATTTATATTGTACTCACACTGAACTTGTATTTGCTTGACCTGTTGACAGAGATTAGGTGAAGTAGCCGACCAAGTAAACCGTTGTAGTTCATAGTAGTTAGGCTCAGTTTTGTTGTTAGCCGTTGTTCAGTTGTAGGGAGGCTGCTGTCATTCTCTCCCCAGGAGCGGAGTTTCGCGTCAAGCAAGCTGACAAGAGTACCAGTGTGAGTATACTCTGTGAGTGTGTGTCCTTGTCTGTGTTGAGCGCCGGTCGCGAGATCCCGCTAGGCCTAACGGGCTCGCTCCCACCTCGGTGCGCAAGTGCCAAATAGGTGACGATTTGGGTGGCTGAGGCCCACGGGCCGATGATGACATTCACCTAACCGGTGAACGTCGCTGCCACCCCGGTGTGCCACTTATTCCCCCAGAGGAAGAAGTGGGCACGCAGTGAGAATATTTCTTGTCCCCTCTAGCCGCCGAGTTCCAGGCTGAGTTCCGGGCGAAGGTCCCGAAGAGGAGTCCTTTGCAATCAAGGCTGAGTGGGGCGGAGTGTGCGGTGCAGACGGAGGTAAGCAGTGGTCCACTTACACGGGCGCAGGCTTCACACCACTTCGGCATATCACATTTGGCGTAGTCGTCAGGATCCTTGGAGAAGATGGATCGGGAAGTGGACAAGCAGGAGAGCGACGGTAACGATTCCCTCGAGGAGACGAATGACGCGCCCAGTGATCAGCCTCGGGCCAGGTTACCCATCGGAGCAGCCCTCAACCACCTTGACAAGTTCGACGGGCAGAATATGCCCTTGACGGAGTGGAACGAGCAGTTGGAAACCACGATCGACCTCTACCAGATTCCGAAACGGGTACAGGTGAATTTGGCATTGAAGGTCCTGACTGGCGATGCCCGGAAGACCGTGAGAGTACGCCCCGAGCGGCTTCGTAGAAGCCTGGCTGACGTCTTCACCATCCTGAAGGGCGTGTATGGGGAAAAGGCCACCACCACCACGCTGAAGAAGCGTGTGTTCGCACGGGTTCAAAGGGAAGACGAGACGATTTCTCAGTTCGCTAACGCGATCCAGGAATACATGAGTGAGATCCAGACGAGGGAAGATGAGGAGTTGATGACTGGGGACCCGGAATCCACCTTGAGAGGTATTTTAATAGGTGGGATGAGGAGCAGGTCCATGCGGAACTACCTCCAGGATAAGGTCGATGGGGATGGCAAGCTCACCTTCTTCGAAGTGTTGGGGATGGCACTGAAGAAAGAAGAAAATGCGGAGCTTAGCTCCAGCGCCGTGTCCACACCACCCACCCAACCAATAGATAGGGTCCGGACGCCGGAGATTAGTCCCTTGGAGGGATGAATCAAGGAGTTAACCACCACGCTCCTTCTCGTCCAGGACGAAGTATCCCAGTTAAGACAGAGGGTGGAACGGGCCGAAAGCCGGGACGCCGACCCTGAAAGGAGGGGTTGGGACGACGAGGATCGTGCCAAGGAAAAAAAACCTCGGAGGAAAAGGGAGACGGAGACTGCTGGACGTCGGGGAGGGGAGGTGCGCCCGAGGGGACCCCGCGAGTTGGTGTGTTGGGAATGTGAGGAGCCTGGACATTTCGCTCGGGATTGTCCGGGGCGCCGCTCCGGACGGGAGGGGCGTAGGATACCTTTAAACTAAGGTCCCTCGCGGTAACGGGACAATCCGCGGGGGAAGACGGCGCACAAGTAGACGTCGTCAACTCATCTGACTTGTTCGGTGAGTGTCCCACGGTAGTGGCAAAGTTAAGAGGGGGGGATCAACGTTGCCTTTTGGATACCGGATCGCAAGTGTCCACCATGTCCGAGAAACGGTTTAGGGAAGTCTAGTGGCCGCGAACAACCTTCCCATTCCCGTAAAAGGGGTCGTGTGGATTGAGGTGGAGGTGTATGGGCAGTCCCTTGGAAAAAAAGGGTTCGTAGTGGTGAGTTGCGAGGAGTTTCACCATGGGCCGGTGATTCTGGGGATGAACATCCTACGGAGTCTGGATCAAGTACTCGTACACGATAAGGGCCCCCAGTACTGGAAGTATCTGGGTGTGCAGAAGCCGGTGCAGCAAGCTTTCCAGAGAGTCGTCCAGCGGAACGAAGAGACCGCCTCTGTGGAAGCCTTGCGCCCCCTCGGCCTGATCAAGACGCGACATAACCAAAAGGTGAGGATCCCAGCGAGACAGGAGGTGGTCCTGGAAGTACCCGTCCGTGCGCAGCAGCGGCTAGAAGGAAGGGAGGTTGTGATAGAACCTTGTTGGTTCAGGCAAGTGGAGGCCGGTTTGCTGCTGGCCAGAACCGTAGCGGTCGTACGGAATGGCACCGTACCCCTACGGGTGTGCAACCTGGGAAACTCACCAATTAAGATCCCGGCCAGGTCAGTGCTGGCCCATCTAGAGGCTATCCCCGAGGGTGGTATTGAACCAGGCCCTAGGGTTACCTTAAAGCCGGACGCATGTGAGCCTTGGACGTTGGCCGTCGCCCTCGAGGAAAAACAGGAACCCACCGCGGAGTGGAACGGGGACGTGATTCTAAACCAGATGGATGTATCACTGGAGGACCTTAGTACAGCAGAGGTAGACCGGGTAAAACAAATGTTGTGGGCACGACAGAAGTCGTTCTCTCGCAGCGAGGAAGATTTTGGCCACACGACCGAGATAGAGCATGAGATCAACACCGGTGACAGTCTGCCCGCTCGGGAGCGCTATCGGCAGATCCCCCCGAAGCTGTACCAGGAGGTCAAGACCATGATCCAACAAATGTTGGCCAACGGCGTCATCAGGGAAAGAAAGAGCCCATGGGCTGCCCCCATTGTGCTGGTAAAGAAGAAAGACGGGACAATCCGATTCTGCGTGGACTACCGGAGGTTGAACAGCTGCACCGTCCGGGACACTTATCCATTACCCCGCATTGAAGAGTCACTGGCGGCTCTAGGGAAATCGCGCTTCTTCTCCACGCTGGATCTGGCCAGTGGGTACTGGCAGGTGCCCGTGGCGGAGAAGGATCAGGCGAAGACGGCATTCATTACGCCCATGGGGCATTTTGATTTCTTTCGAATGCCCTTCGGGCTCTCCAATGCACCAGCCACGTTCCAGCGCCTTATGGAGCGCTGTCTCGGGGACTTGAACTTCGAAGCAATCCTCATCTATTTGGACGACATTATAGTGTTCGCCCCCACCCTGGAGGAACACTTGCATAGGTTGGAACAAGTGCTTCAACGATTGGAACAATACGGCCTCAAATTGAAACCCCGGAAGTGCCACCTCTTGAAGTCCAGCTTGGAATACCTGGGCCATGTAGTCTCAGAGGAAGGGGTGCGGCCCACCCCCGACAAAATTGCCGCAGTCCAAGAATGGAGGACCCCGGGCAACGTGACGGAGTTGAGGGCATTTCTGGGATTGGTGGGCTACTATCGGCGGTTCATTCGAGACTTTGCCAAGATCGCAGGCCCCCTGCATGGACTGTTGCGAGGTGTTGCCACGGATGTGCGGAATTGGGCAGTGGCGTGAGACCAAGCGCAGGAGGTTGCCTTCACCGGTCTTAAACAAGCCCTCACCCAGGCCCCCGTACTGGCTTATGCTGACTTTGACAAGCCATTCATATTGTACACCGACGGGAGCCACCAAGGCCTGGGAGCTGTACTCTCCCAGCTGCAGGAGGGCCAGGAGCGAGTTATTGCATATGGGAGTCGGAGTCTCCGGGAGTCGGAGCGGAACCCTGACAACTACAGCTCGTTCAAGCTGGAATTGCTGGCAGTCGTCTGGGCGGTCACCGAGAAGTTTGCGGAGTACCTGACCGCCACCGACTTTGAAGTGGTCACTGATAACAACCCCCTGTCGCACCTACATACAGCTAAGTTGGGCGCCCTGGAGCAGCGTTGGGTGGCACGCTTGGCCAAGTTCTCCTTTAAAATCCGATACCGGCCGGGTAAGGCGAATACAAATGCAGACGCCCTGTCCCGCTATCCGGTAGGGCTACCTACGGGGCCCACGGATGAAGAGAGGGAGGGTCAGGAGATCCCTGACCTTACCAGGATGATCCTTAGCCCAACCGGGCCCAAGGCAACGCGCGGGATTCTACTACAGAAGGTCTTGCCGGACTGGGCCGCAGCCCAAGGGCAAGACCAGGAGATGCAGTGTGTGCGTGGGTGGAAGGAGCGGGACCACTGGCCGTCCTCGGCGGAGAGGCTGCAGCTTAGCCCGTGGGGCAAGAGGCTGGTACGTCAGTGGGAACGATTGGCCGTACGAGGAGGGGTATTGTGCCGCCAGGCTTATCTCGAGCACGAGCTCCGGAAAGTGTGGCAAGTTGTTCTCCCCAGAGATTTGGCCCGTGGTCTGGTGACGGAGGCCCACGAAGAAGGCGCCCATTTTGGTACAGAGAAAACCCTGCAATGGGTCCGCCGGCAGTATTTCTTCCCGGGTTTACAGGCCCTGGTGGAAAGCGTGTGTCAGACTTGTAGGAGGTGTGCTGTTACCAAAAGTGGCGAACAACGGGCACCGGTGCAGACCATCCGGACCACCAGACCCCTGGAGCTCCTCATGGTGGACTATGTCTTGATAGGAGAGTCGGTGCGTGGGTACCAGTACGCTATCGTGATGACCGACCACTTTACCAAATTTACCGTGGTTGTCCCTACCATGGACCAGACTGCCGACACGGCGGCTAAGGCCATTATTGAGCATTTTATCTGAAGGTACGGCTGCCCGGAGCGCATCCATTCTGATCAAGGTGCATGCTTCCAAGGTCGGGTGATGGAGCGGCTGTGTCGCACCTATGGCATGAACAAATCAAGGACCACCCCGTACCACCCACAGGGGAATGGAGCCTGCGAGCGATACAACCGGACGTTGCTACAAATGCTGAGGGTCCTGGAGGCTGACAAGAAGCGGCGCTGGCCCGACTTTGTTCCGGAGTTGGTGTGGGTATATAACAACAGAGTGCACCGGACCACGGTGTTCTCGCCGTATTTTCTGTTGTTTGGCCGACCAGAGAAGGACCTGCAGGACCTCGATCTGTCCCTACCGGCGGAGGAGGAAGAGTGGACGCACAGTGGGTGGATTGAGGAGCAGAAATGCCGCCTGACGTTCGCCCAGGAAGTGGCAGCGGGGAACATCGGGTCCAACCTGCACCCTAGTCCCGGGAGGTCGCTAGGAGGACCATTCGCGGAGGGGCAAAGAGTGTTAGTCCGAGAGAAACGTCCTGGGAACAAATTGAGCGAACGATGGGAGGTGATGCCATACATCGTGCAGCGGCGAGTGTCTCCTGACAACCCCGTTTACGAAGTGAAGGCGGAAGACGGAAGTGGGTGTGCCCGCACTTTACATAGGAACATGCTGCGTCCCTGCCTATTTGAGGATCTGCTCCCCATTGAGACAGTCCCAGGGGCTACTCCTGGATCGGAGGAGGATGATTGGTGGATTCCGCCGCCTGAAGGGGCACCGGACCCTCCGCCATCGGGAGGGTCAGCCGAGGGTGGTGAACCGGTGGCTTCTGTGCCAGAGGCTTCCGTCCCCACCTCAGCAACCCTGCCCAGGCGGTCAACTCGAACGACATTGGGGGTGCCGTCCCCCCGCTTCGCGGACCCAAACTTCGAGTGGGCCGCAGCTCACATCTTTGTAGGGTCTACAAAGGAAACAGGGGGGGAAATGTGAGAGGGCAGCGGGTTGGGGGGACGGGGGAAGTCACTCACCTCCATTCCCCCCGGACAGCGGCGGCGGGTCCCCAGCACGGAGGGGCTTGCATCCGGTGGGATTCAAGTTCCTCCAATCACGGCGCGGAGAGGCGGGGATGGCGCCGGCCGGGAGCCAATCAGTGCTCGCGCCCGGTCAGCCAATCAGAACATGCCGCGACGAGCCAATCAAGGCTCGTCGCGTCATAGCGCCGCCCCCTCCCAGCGTCTTATAACAGACGCGGCGGAGCTGGAGCGGCCAGTCGGCGCCGGGGACGGAGCAGAGAAGAGCACCAGCGGAAGAAGAAGAAGAAGCAGAAGAGAGAACACGGCGGTCCAGAAGAAGAGGCGGCGACGGCGACGGGAGCGGCCGGGAAGGAGAAGCCAGAAGCGGCCCCCCGCGGAGAGAGCCAGTCGACGCCCGGGAAGAAGACGTCGGGACGGGCGCGGAAGAGGAGCCCACCGGGAGTTCCGGAGGAGAGTGCGGCGGTGTGTGGGAGGCAAAAGAGCTAACGAAGCTCCCCACCGCGGCCTCTCCCTACGGCCCGGTAAGCGGCCTCGTGCCAAGTCTCTGAATTCCCCCTGGACCACCGGGTGTTCGGGCACTAGGCCCGTGAGCATAGTCAGGCCCTCCCGGCCTGTGGGCAGATAGTCGGGCCCTTCCGGCCCGTGGGCACCAGTGGTCGGCACGTCTGGGCCCGGGGGCCGCACGCAGTCAGGGCTCCACCCGGCCCGTGGCCTGTAGGCCCAGACCCGACCATTCCCTCCCTTTGGGGTTTTGGGCGTTAGGCCCGAACCACCACCAGTCACCCAGTCAGGCGGGCATTAGGCCCGGGGGCATAACGGGCCATAGGCCTGCGGAGCAGAAGGGGGCAGTAGGCCCTAGGGTAGCTAGCCAGTAGGGGTAGGTATCCATAAGGTGGCCCTGGGAATCAGGTCCAGGTCATCCAACAGTACCAGCTAAGAAGAGGGGGAAGCAATCAAGGCGTTCTTAAATCAGGCGGAGCCCCGTTCCTTGTATACTCCGGCGAGTGAGCTGTGCGGCCGCTCGGGCGGGGTACATTGCACGCGTCTTGTATACGCCCTCGAGGTAGGGAAGGGTCGTGGAGAATTGGTCTCCACTGGGGCGAGGTAGCAGAACCTGCGTCGGACCGGATGGTAAGGTACTCCTCATTTATATTGTACTCACACTGAACTTGTATTTGCTTGACCTGTTGACAGAGATTAGGTGAAGTAGCCGACCAAGTAAACCGTTGTAGTTCATAGTAGTTAGGCTCAGTTTTGTTGTTAGCCGTTGTTCAGTTGTAGGGAGGCTGCTGTCATTCTCTCCCCAGGAGCGGAGTTTCGCGTCAAGCAAGCTGACAAGAGTACCAGTGTGAGTATCCTCTGTGAGTGTGTGTCCTTGTCTGTGTTGAACGCCGGTCGCGAGACCCCGCTAGGCCTAACGGGCTCGCTCCCACCTTGGTGCGCAAGTGCCAAATAGGTGACGATTTGGGTGGCTGAGGCCCACGGGCCGATGATGACATTCACCTAACCGGTAAACGTCGCGGCCACCCCGGTGTGCCACTTATTCCCCCAGAGGAAGAAGTGGGCACGCAGTGAGAATATTTCTTGTCCCCTCTAGCCGCCGAGTTCCAGGCTGAGTTCCGGGCTAAGGTCCCGAAGAGGAGTCCTTTGCAATCAAGGCTGAGTGGGGCGGAGTGTGCGGTGCAGACGGAGGAAAGCAGTGGTCCGCTTACACGGGCGCAGGCTTCACACCATTTCGGCATATCACAGGGTCATTACAGTATAGTCTGCATTAGAGAAGGGTGGGGGTCATTACAGAATAGTCTGTATTAGAGAAGGGTGGGGGTCATTACAGTATAGTATGCATTAGAGAAGGGTGGGGGTCATTACAGTATAGTCTGCATTAGAGAAGGGTGGGGGTCATTACAGAATAGTCTGCATTAGAGAAGGGTGGGGGGCATTACAGTATAGTCTGCATTAGAGAAGGGTGGGGTCATTACAGTATAGTCTGCATTAGAGAAGGGTGGGGGTCATTACAGTATAGTATGCATTAGAGAAGGGTGGGGGTCATTACAGTATAGTATGCATTAGAGAAGGGTGGGGGTCATTACAGTATAGTCTGCATTAGAGATGGGTGGGGTCATTACAGTATAGTCTGCATTAGAGATGGGTGGGGTCATTACAGTATAGTCTGCATTAGAGAAGGGTGGGGGGCATTACAGTATAGTCTGCATTAGAGAAGGGTGGGGGGCATTACAGTATAGTCTGCATTAGAGAAGGGTGGGGGTCATTACAGTATAGTCTGCATTAGAGAAGGGTGGGGGTCATTACAGTATAGTATGCATTAGAGAAGGGTGGGGGTCATTACAGTATAGTCTGCATTAGAGAAGGGTGGGGGTCATTACAGTATAGTCTGCATTAGAGAAGGGTGGGGGTCATTACAGTATAGTCTGCATTAGAGAAGGGTGGGGGTCATTACAGTATAGTCTGCATTAGAGATGGGTGGGGTCATTACAGTATAGTCTGCATTAGAGAAGGGTGGGGTCATTACAGTATAGTCTGCATTAGAGAAGGGTGGGGGTCATTACAGTATAGTCTGCATTAGAGAAGGGTGGGGGTCATTACAGTATAGTCTGCATTAGAGAAGGGTGGGGGTCATTACAGTATAGTATGCATTAGAGAAGGGTGGGGGTCATTACACTATAGTATGCATTAGAGAAGGGTGGGGGTCATTACAGTATAGTCTGCATTAGAGATGGGTGGGGTCATTACAGTATAGTCTGCATTAGAGATGGGTGGGGTCATTACAGTATAGTCTGCATTAGAGAAGGGTGGGGGGCATTACAGTATAGTCTGCATTAGAGAAGGGTGGGGGGCATTACAGTATAGTCTGCATTAGAGAAGGGTGGGGGTCATTACAGTATAGTCTGCATTAGAGAAGGGTGGGGGTCATTACAGTATAGTATGCATTAGAGAAGGGTGGGGGTCATTACAGTATAGTCTGCATTAGAGAAGGGTGGGGGTCATTACAGTATAGTCTGCATTAGAGAAGGGTGGGGGTCATTACAGTATAGTCTGCATTAGAGAAGGGTGGGGGTCATTACAGTATAGTCTGCATTAGAGATGGGTGGGGTCATTACAGTATAGTCTGCATTAGAGAAGGGTGGGGGTCATTACAGTATAGTCTGCATTAGAGATGGGTGGGGGTCATTACAGTATAGTCTGCATTAGAGAAGGGTGGGGGTCATTACAGTATAGTCTGCATTAGAGAAGGGTGGGGGCATTACAGAATAGTCTGCATTAGAGAAGGGTGGGGGTCATTACAGTATAGTCTGCATTAGAGAAGGGTGGGGGTCATTACAGTATAGTCTGCATTAGAGATGGGTGGGGTCATTACAGTATAGTCTGCATTAGAGAAGGGTGGGGGCATTACAGAATAGTCTGCATTAGAGAAGGGTGGGGGTCATTACAGTATAGTCTGCATTAGAGAAGGGTGGGGGTCATTACAGTATAGTCTGCATTAGAGATGGGTGGGGTCATTACAGTATAGTCTGCATTAGAGAAGGGTGGGGGTCATTACAGTATAGTCTGCATTAGAGAAGGGTGGGGGCATTACAGAATAGTCTGCATTAGAGAAGGGTGGGGGTCATTACAGTATAGTCTGCATTAGAGAAGGGTGGGGGTCATTACAGTATAGTCTGCATTAGAGATGGGTGGGGTCATTACAGTATAGTCTGCATTAGAGAAGGGTGGGGGGCATTACAGTATAGTCTGCATTAGAGAAGGGTGGGGGTCATTACAGTATAGTCTGCATTAGAGAAGGGTGGGGTCATTACAGTATAGTCTGCATTAGAGAAGGGTGGGGGTCATTACAGTATAGTCTGCATTAGAGAATGGTGGGGGTCATTACAGTATAGTCTGCATTAGAGAAGGGTGGGGGTCATTACAGTATAGTCTGCATTAGAGACGGGTGGGGTTCATTACAGTATAGTCTGCATTAGAGAAGGGTGGGGGTCATTACAGTATAGTCTGCATTAGAGAAGGGTGGGGGGCATTACAGAATAGTCTGCATTAGAGAAGGGTGGGGGTCATTACAGTATAGTCTGCATTAGAGAATGGTGGGGTTAATTACAGTATAGTCTGCATTAGAGAAGGGTGGGGGTCATTACAGTATAGTCTGCATTAGAGAAGGGTGGGGGGCATTACAGAATAGTCTGCATTAGAGAAGGGTGGGGGTCATTACAGTATAGTCTGCAATAGAGAAGGGTGGGGGTCATTACAGTATAGTCTGCATTAGAGAAGGGTGGGGGTCATTACAGTATAGTCTGCATTAGAGAAGGGTGGGGGTCATTACAGTATAGTCTGCATTAGAGAAGGGTGGGGGTCATTACAGAATAGTCTGCATTAGAGAAGGGTGGGGGTCATTACAGTATAGTCTGCATTAGAGAAGGGTGGGGGTCATTACAGTATAGTCTGCAATAGAGAAGGGTGGGGGTCATTACAGTATAGTCTGCATTAGAGAAGGGTGGGGGTCATTACAGTATAGTCTGCATTAGAGAAGGGTGGGGGTCATTACAGTATAGTCTGCATTAGAGAAGGGTGGGGGTCATTACAGAATAGTCTGCATTAGAGAAGGGTGGGGGTCATTACAGTATAGTCTGCATTAGAGAAGGGTGGGGGTCATTACAGTATAGTCTGCATTAGAGATGGGTGGGGGTCATTACAGTATAGTCTGCATTAGAGAAGGGTGGGGGTCATTACAGTATAGTCTGCATTAGAGAAGGGTGGGGGTTATTACAGTATAGTCTGCATTAGAGATGGGTGGGGTCATTACAGAATAGTCTGCATTAGAGAAGGATGGGGTCATTACAGTATAGTCTGCATTAGAGATGGGTGGGGTCATTACAGTATAGTCTGAATTAGAGAAGGGTGGGGGTCATTACAGTATAGTCTGCATTAGAGATGGGTGGGGTCATTACAGTATAGTCTGCATTAGAGAAGGGTGGGGGTCATTACAGTATAGTCTGCATTAGAGAAGGGTGGGGGTCATTACAGTATTGTCTGCATTAGAGAAGGGTGGGGGTCATTACAGTATAGTCTGCATTAGAGAAAGGTGGGGGTCATTACAGTATAGTCTGCATTAGAGAAGGGTGGGGGTCATTACAGTATAGTCTGCATTAGAGAAGGGTGGGGTCATTACAGTATAGTCTGCATTAGAGAAGGGTGGGGGTCATTACAGTATAGTCTGCATTAGAGAAGGGTGGAGATCATTACAGTATAGTCTGCATTAGAGAAGGGTGGGGGTCATTACAGTATAGTCTGCATTAGAGAAGGGTGGGGTCATTACAATATAGTCTGCATTAGAGAAGGGTGGGGGTCATTACAGTATAGTCTGCAATAGAGAAGGGTGGGGGTCCTTACAGTATAGTCTGCATTAGAGAAGGGTGGGGGTCATTACAGTATAGTCTGCATTAGAGAAGGGTGGGGGTCATTACAGTATAGTCTGCATTAGAGAAGGGTGGGGGTCATTACAGTATGGTCTGCATTAGAGAAGGGTGGGGGTCATTACAAGTATAGTCTGCATTAGAGAAGGGTGGGGATCATTACAGTATAGTCTGCATTAGAGAAGGGTGGGGGTCATTACAGTATAGTCTGCATTAGAGAAGGGTGGGGGCATTACAGTATAGTATGCATTAGAGAAGGGTGGGGGTCATTACAGTATAGTCTGCATTAGAGAAGGGTGGGGGTCATTACAGTATAGTCTGCATTAGAGAAGGGTGGGGGTCATTACAGTATAGTCTGCATTAGAGATGGGTGGGGTTCAGTACAGTATAGTCTGCATTAGAGAAGGGTGGGGGTCATTACAGTATAGTCTGCATTAGAGAAGGGTGGGGGTCATTACAGTATAGTCTGCATTAGAGAAGGGTGGGGGTCATTACAGTATAGTCTGCCTTAGAGAAGGGTGGGGGTCATTACAGTAAAGTCTGCATTAGAGATGGGTGGGGGTCATTACAGAATAGTCTGCATTAGAAATGGGTGGGGGGCATTACAGTATAGTCTGCATTAGAGAAGGGTGGGGGGCATTACAGTATAGCCTGCATTAGAGAAGGGTGGGGGTCATTACAGTATAGTCTGCATTAGAGAAGGGTGGGGGTCATTACAGTATAGTCTGCCTTAGAGTAGGGTGGGGGTCATTACAGTATAGTCTGCATTAGAGAAGGGTGGGGGGCATTACAGTATAGTCTGCATTAGAGAAGGGTGGGGGTCATTACAGTATAGTCTGCATTAGAGAAGGGTGGGGGCATTACAGAATAGTCTGCATTAGAGAAGGGTGGGGGTCATTACAGTATAGTCTGCATTAGAGAAGGGTGGGGGTCATTACAGTATAGTCTGCATTAGAGATGGGTGGGGTCATTACAGTATAGTCTGCATTAGAGAAGGGTGGGGGGCATTACAGTATAGTCTGCATTAGAGAAGGGTGGGGGTCATTACAGTATAGTCTGCATTAGAGAAGGGTGGGGTCATTACAGTATAGTCTGCATTAGAGAAGGGTGGGGGTCATTACAGTATAGTCTGCATTAGAGAAGGGTGTGGGTCATTACAGTATAGTCTGCATTAGAGAAGGGTGGGGGTCATTACAGTATAGTCTGCATTAGAGACGGGTGGGGTTCATTACAGTATAGTCTGCATTAGAGAAGGGTGGGGGTCATTACAGTATAGTCTGCATTAGAGAAGGGTGGGGGGCATTACAGAATAGTCTGCATTAGAGAAGGGTGGGGGTCATTACAGTATAGTCTGCATTAGAGAATGGTGGGGTTAATTACAGTATAGTCTGCATTAGAGAAGGGTGGGGGTCATTACAGTATAGTCTGCATTAGAGAAGGGTGGGGGGCATTACAGAATAGTCTGCATTAGAGAAGGGTGGGGGTCATTACAGTATAGTCTGCAATAGAGAAGGGTGGGGGTCATTACAGTATAGTCTGCATTAGAGAAGGGTGGGGGTCATTACAGTATAGTCTGCATTAGAGAAGGGTGGGGGTCATTACAGTATAGTCTGCATTAGAGAAGGGTGGGGGTCATTACAGAATAGTCTGCATTAGAGAAGGGTGGGGGTCATTACAGTATAGTCTGCATTAGAGAAGGGTGGGGGTCATTACAGTATAGTCTGCAATAGAGAAGGGTGGGGGTCATTACAGTATAGTCTGCATTAGAGAAGGGTGGGGGTCATTACAGTATAGTCTGCATTAGAGAAGGGTGGGGGTCATTACAGTATAGTCTGCAATAGAGAAGGGTGGAGGTCATTACAGAATAGTCTGCATTAGAGAAGGGTGGAGGTCATTACAGAATAGTCTGCATTAGAGAAAGGTGGGGGTCATTACAGTATAGTCTGCATTAGAGAAGGGTGGGGGTCATTACAGTATAGTCTGCATTAGAGAAGGGTGGGGTCATTACAGTATAGTCTGCATTAGAGAAGGGTGGGGGTCATTACAGTATAGTCTGCATTAGAGAAGGGTGGAGATCATTACAGTATAGTCTGCATTAGAGAAGGGTGGGGGTCATTACAGTATAGTCTGCATTAGAGAAGGGTGGGGTCATTACAATATAGTCTGCATTAGAGAAGGGTGGGGGTCATTACAGTATAGTCTGCAATAGAGAAGGGTGGGGGTCCTTACAGTATAGTCTGCATTAGAGAAGGGTGGGGGTCATTACAGTATAGTCTGCATTAGAGAAGGGTGGGGGTCATTACAGTATAGTCTGCATTAGAGAAGGGTGGGGGTCATTACAGTATGGTCTGCATTAGAGAAGGGTGGGGGTCATTACAAGTATAGTCTGCATTAGAGAAGGGTGGGGATCATTACAGTATAGTCTGCATTAGAGAAGGGTGGGGGTCATTACAGTATAGTCTGCATTAGAGAAGGGTGGGGGCATTACAGTATAGTATGCATTAGAGAAGGGTGGGGGTCATTACAGTATAGTCTGCATTAGAGAAGGGTGGGGGTCATTACAGTATAGTCTGCATTAGAGAAGGGTGGGGGTCATTACAGTATAGTCTGCATTAGAGATGGGTGGGGTTCAGTACAGTATAGTCTGCATTAGAGAAGGGTGGGGGTCATTACAGTATAGTCTGCATTAGAGAAGGGTGGGGGTCATTACAGTATAGTCTGCATTAGAGAAGGGTGGGGGTCATTACAGTATAGTCTGCCTTAGAGAAGGGTGGGGGTCATTACAGTAAAGTCTGCATTAGAGATGGGTGGGGGTCATTACAGAATAGTCTGCATTAGAAATGGGTGGGGGGCATTACAGTATAGTCTGCATTAGAGAAGGGTGGGGGGCATTACAGTATAGCCTGCATTAGAGAAGGGTGGGGGTCATTACAGTATAGTCTGCATTAGAGAAGGGTGGGGGTCATTACAGTATAGTCTGCCTTAGAGTAGGGTGGGGGTCATTACAGTATAGTCTGCATTAGAGAAGGGTGGGGGGCATTACAGTATAGTCTGCATTAGAGAAGGGTGGGGGTCATTACAGTATAGTCTGCATTAGAGAAGGGTGGGGGCATTACAGAATAGTCTGCATTAGAGAAGGGTGGGGGTCATTACAGTATAGTCTGCATTAGAGAAGGGTGGGGGTCATTACAGTATAGTCTGCATTAGAGATGGGTGGGGTCATTACAGTATAGTCTGCATTAGAGAAGGGTGGGGGGCATTACAGTATAGTCTGCATTAGAGAAGGGTGGGGGTCATTACAGTATAGTCTGCATTAGAGAAGGGTGGGGTCATTACAGTATAGTCTGCATTAGAGAAGGGTGGGGGTCATTACAGTATAGTCTGCATTAGAGAAGGGTGTGGGTCATTACAGTATAGTCTGCATTAGAGAAGGGTGGGGGTCATTACAGTATGGTCTGCCTTAGAGAAGGGTGGGGGTCATTACAGTAAAGTCTGCATTAGAGATGGGTGGGGGTCATTACAGTATAGTCTGCATTAGAGAAGGGTGGGGGTCATTACAGTATAGTCTGCATTAGAGAAGGGTGGGGGTCATTACAGTATAGTCTGCATTAGAGAAGGGTGGGGGTCATTACAGTATAGTCTGCATTAGAGATGGGTGGGGTCATTACAGTATAGTCTGCATTAGAGAAGGGTGGGGGGCATTACAGTATAGTCTGCATTAGAGAAGGGTGGGGGTCATTACAGTATAGTCTGCATTAGAGAAGGGTGGGGTCATTACAGTATAGTCTGCATTAGAGAAGGGTGGGGGTCATTACAGTATAGTCTGCATTAGAGAAGGGTGTGGGTCATTACAGTATAGTCTGCATTAGAGAAGGGTGGGGGTCATTACAGTATAGTCTGCATTAGAGACGGGTGGGGTTCATTACAGTATAGTCTGCATTAGAGAAGGGTGGGGGTCATTACAGTATAGTCTGCATTAGAGAAGGGTGGGGGGCATTACAGAATAGTCTGCATTAGAGAAGGGTGGGGGTCATTACAGTATAGTCTGCATTAGAGAATGGTGGGGTTAATTACAGTATAGTCTGCATTAGAGAAGGGTGGGGGTCATTACAGTATAGTCTGCATTAGAGAAGGGTGGGGGGCATTACAGAATAGTCTGCATTAGAGAAGGGTGGGGGTCATTACAGTATAGTCTGCAATAGAGAAGGGTGGGGGTCATTACAGTATAGTCTGCATTAGAGAAGGGTGGGGGTCATTACAGTATAGTCTGCATTAGAGAAGGGTGGGGGTCATTACAGTATAGTCTGCATTAGAGAAGGGTGGGGGTCATTACAGAATAGTCTGCATTAGAGAAGGGTGGGGGTCATTACAGTATAGTCTGCATTAGAGAAGGGTGGGGGTCATTACAGTATAGTCTGCAATAGAGAAGGGTGGGGGTCATTACAGTATAGTCTGCATTAGAGAAGGGTGGGGGTCATTACAGTATAGTCTGCATTAGAGAAGGGTGGGGGTCATTACAGTATAGTCTGCATTAGAGAAGGGTGGAGGTCATTACAGAATAGTCTGCATTAGAGAAGGGTGGGGGTCATTACAGTATAGTCTGCATTAGAGAAGGGTGGGGGTCATTACAGTATAGTCTGCATTAGAGATGGGTGGGGGTCATTACAGTATAGTCTGCATTAGAGAAGGGTGGGGGTCATTACAGTATAGTCTGCATTAGAGAAGGGTGGGGGTCATTACAGTTTAGTCTGCATTAGAGATGGGTGGGGTCATTACAGAATAGTCTGCATTAGAGAAGGATGGGGTCATTACAGTATAGTCTGCATTAGAGATGGGTGGGGTCATTACAGTATAGTCTGAATTAGAGAAGGGTGGGGGTCATTACAGTATAGTCTGCATTAGAGATGGGTGGGGTCATTACAGTATAGTCTGCATTTGAGAAGGGTGGGGGTCATTACAGTATAGTCTGCATTAGAGAAGGGTGGGGGTCATTACAGTATTGTCTGCATTAGAGAAGGGTGGGGGTCATTACAGTATAGTCTGCATTAGAGAAGGGTGGGGGTCATTACAGTATAGTCTGCATTAGAGAAGGGTGGGGGTCATTACAGTATAGTCTGCATTAGAGAAGGGTGGGGTCATTACAGTATAGTCTGCATTAGAGAAGGGTGGGGGTCATTACAGTATAGTCTGCATTAGAGAAGGGTGGAGATCATTACAGTATAGTCTGCATTAGAGAAGGGTGGGGGTCATTACAGTATAGTCTGCATTAGAGAAGGGTGGGGTCATTACAATATAGTCTGCATTAGAGAAGGGTGGGGGTCATTACAGTATAGTCTGCAATAGAGAAGGGTGGGGGTCTTTACAGTATAGTCTGCATTAGAGAAGGGTGGGGGTCATTACAGTATAGTCTGCATTAGAGAAGGGTGGGGGTCATTACAGTATAGTCTGCATTAGAGAAGGGTGGGGGTCATTACAGTATAGTCTGCATTAGAGAAGGGTGGGGGTCATTACAAGTATAGTCTGCATTAGAGAAGGGTGGGGATCATTACAGTATAGTCTGCATTAGAGAAGGGTGGGGGTCATTACAGTATAGTCTGCATTAGAGAAGGGTGGGGGCATTACAGTATAGTATGCATTAGAGAAGGGTGGGGGTCATTACAGTATAGTCTGCATTAGAGAAGGGTGGGGGTCATTACAGTATAGTCTGCATTAGAGAAGGGTGGGGGTCATTACAGTATAGTCTGCATTAGAGATGGGTGGGGGTCAGTACAGTATAGTCTGCATTAGAGAAGGGTGGGGGTCATTACAGTATAGTCTGCGTTAGAGAAGGGTGGGGGTCATTACAGTATAGTCTGCATTAGAGAAGGGTGGGGGTCATTACAGTATAGTCTGCCTTAGAGAAGGGTGGGGGTCATTACAGTAAAGTCTGCATTAGAGATGGGTGGGGGTCATTACAGAATAGTCTGCATTAGAAATGGGTGGGGGGCATTACAGTATAGTCTGCATTAGAGAAGGGTGGGGGGCATTACAGTATAGCCTGCATTAGAGAAGGGTGGGGGTCATTACAGTATAGTCTGCATTAGAGAAGGGTGGGGGTCATTACAGTATAGTCTGCCTTAGAGTAGGGTGGGGGTCATTACAGTATAGTCTGCATTAGAGAAGGGTGGGGGGCATTACAGTATAGTCTGCATTAGAGAAGGGTGGGGGTCATTACAGTATAGTCTGCATTAGAGAAGGGTGGGGGGCATTACAGTATAGTCTGCATTAGAGAAGGGTGGGGTCATTACAGTATAGTCTGCATTAGAGAAGGGTGGGGGGCATTACAGTATAGTCTGCATTAGAGAAGGGTGGGGGTCATTACAGTATAGTCTGCCTTAGAGAAGGGTGGGGGTCATTACAGTATAGTCTGCATTAGAGAAGGGTGGGGGGCATTACAGTATAGTCTGCATTAGAGAAGGGTGGGGGTCATTACAGTATAGTCTGCATTAGAGAAGGGTGGGGGTCATTACAGTATAGTCTGCATTAGAGAAGGGTGGGAGTCATTACAGTATAGTCTGCATTAGAGAAGGGTGGGGGTCATTACAGTATAGTCTGCATTAGAGAAGGGTGGGGGGCATTACAGTATAGTCTGCATTAGAGATGGGTGGGGGTCATTACAGTATAGTCTGCATTAGAGAAGGGTGGGGGTCATTACAGTATAGTCTGCATTAGAGAAGGGTGGGAGTCATTACAGTATAGTCTGCATTAGAGAAGGGTGGGGGTCATTACAGTATAGTCTGCATTAGAGAAGGGTGGGGGGCATTACAGTATAGTCTGCATTAGAGATGGGTGGGGGTCATTACAGTATAGTCTGCATTAGAGAAGGGTGGGGGTCATTACAGTATAGTCTGCCTTAGAGAAGGGTGGGGGTCATTAAAGTATAGTCTGCATTAGAGAAGGGTGGGGGTCATTACAGTATAGTCTGCATTAGAGAAGGGTGGGGGTCATTACAGTATAGTCTGCATTAGAGAAGGGTGTGGGTCATTACAGTATAGTCTGCATTAGAGAAGGGTGGGGGTCATTACAGTATAGTCTGCATTAGAGACGGGTGGGGTTCATTACAGTATAGTCTGCATTAGAGAAGGGTGGGGGTCATTACAGTATAGTCTGCATTAGAGAAGGGTGGGGGGCATTACAGAATAGTCTGCATTAGAGAAGGGTGGGGGTCATTACAGTATAGTCTGCATTAGAGAATGGTGGGGTTAATTACAGTATAGTCTGCATTAGAGAAGGGTGGGGGTCATTACAGTATAGTCTGCATTAGAGAAGGGTGGGGGTCATTACAGTATAGTCTGCAATAGAGAAGGGTGGGGGTCATTACAGTATAGTCTGCATTAGAGAAGGGTGGGGGTCATTACAGTATAGTCTGCATTAGAGAAGGGTGGGGGTCATTACAGTATAGTCTGCATTAGAGAAGGGTGGAGGTCATTACAGAATAGTCTGCATTAGAGAAGGGTGGGGGTCATTACAGTATAGTCTGCATTAGAGAAGGGTGGGGGTCATTACAGTATAGTCTGCATTAGAGATGGGTGGGGGTCATTACAGTATAGTCTGCATTAGAGAAGGGTGGGGGTCATTACAGTATAGTCTGCATTAGAGAAGGGTGGGGGTCATTACAGTTTAGTCTGCATTAGAGATGGGTGGGGTCATTACAGAATAGTCTGCATTAGAGAAGGATGGGGTCATTACAGTATAGTCTGCATTAGAGATGGGTGGGGTCATTACAGTATAGTCTGAATTAGAGAAGGGTGGGGGTCATTACAGTATAGTCTGCATTAGAGATGGGTGGGGTCATTACAGTATAGTCTGCATTTGAGAAGGGTGGGGGTCATTACAGTATAGTCTGCATTAGAGAAGGGTGGGGGTCATTACAGTATTGTCTGCATTAGAGAAGGGTGGGGGTCATTACAGTATAGTCTGCATTAGAGAAGGGTGGGGGTCATTACAGTATAGTCTGCATTAGAGAAGGGTGGGGGTCATTACAGTATAGTCTGCATTAGAGAAGGGTGGGGTCATTACAGTATAGTCTGCATTAGAGAAGGGTGGGGGTCATTACAGTATAGTCTGCATTAGAGAAGGGTGGAGATCATTACAGTATAGTCTGCATTAGAGAAGGGTGGGGGTCATTACAGTATAGTCTGCATTAGAGAAGGGTGGGGTCATTACAATATAGTCTGCATTAGAGAAGGGTGGGGGTCATTACAGTATAGTCTGCAATAGAGAAGGGTGGGGGTCCTTACAGTATAGTCTGCATTAGAGAAGGGTGGGGGTCATTACAGTATAGTCTGCATTAGAGAAGGGTGGGGGTCATTACAGTATAGTCTGCATTAGAGAAGGGTGGGGGTCATTACAGTATAGTCTGCATTAGAGAAGGGTGGGGGTCATTACAAGTATAGTCTGCATTAGAGAAGGGTGGGGATCATTACAGTATAGTCTGCATTAGAGAAGGGTGGGGGTCATTACAGTATAGTCTGCATTAGAGAAGGGTGGGGGCATTACAGTATAGTATGCATTAGAGAAGGGTGGGGGTCATTACAGTATAGTCTGCATTAGAGAAGGGTGGGGGTCATTACAGTATAGTCTGCATTAGAGAAGGGTGGGGGTCATTACAGTATAGTCTGCATTAGAGATGGGTGGGGGTCAGTACAGTATAGTCTGCATTAGAGAAGGGTGGGGGTCATTACAGTATAGTCTGCGTTAGAGAAGGGTGGGGGTCATTACAGTATAGTCTGCATTAGAGAAGGGTGGGGGTCATTACAGTATAGTCTGCCTTAGAGAAGGGTGGGGGTCATTACAGTAAAGTCTGCATTAGAGATGGGTGGGGGTCATTACAGAATAGTCTGCATTAGAAATGGGTGGGGGGCATTACAGTATAGTCTGCATTAGAGAAGGGTGGGGGGCATTACAGTATAGCCTGCATTAGAGAAGGGTGGGGGTCATTACAGTATAGTCTGCATTAGAGAAGGGTGGGGGTCATTACAGTATAGTCTGCCTTAGAGTAGGGTGGGGGTCATTACAGTATAGTCTGCATTAGAGAAGGGTGGGGGGCATTACAGTATAGTCTGCATTAGAGAAGGGTGGGGGTCATTACAGTATAGTCTGCATTAGAGAAGGGTGGGGGGCATTACAGTATAGTCTGCATTAGAGAAGGGTGGGGTCATTACAGTATAGTCTGCATTAGAGAAGGGTGGGGGGCATTACAGTATAGTCTGCATTAGAGAAGGGTGGGGGTCATTACAGTATAGTCTGCCTTAGAGAAGGGTGGGGGTCATTACAGTATAGTCTGCATTAGAGAAGGGTGGGGGGCATTACAGTATAGTCTGCATTAGAGAAGGGTGGGGGTCATTACAGTATAGTCTGCATTAGAGAAGGGTGGGGGTCATTACAGTATAGTCTGCATTAGAGAAGGGTGGGAGTCATTACAGTATAGTCTGCATTAGAGAAGGGTGGGGGTCATTACAGTATAGTCTGCATTAGAGAAGGGTGGGGGGCATTACAGTATAGTCTGCATTAGAGATGGGTGGGGGTCATTACAGTATAGTCTGCATTAGAGAAGGGTGGGGGTCATTACAGTATAGTCTGCATTAGAGAAGGGTGGGAGTCATTACAGTATAGTCTGCATTAGAGAAGGGTGGGGGTCATTACAGTATAGTCTGCATTAGAGAAGGGTGGGGGGCATTACAGTATAGTCTGCATTAGAGATGGGTGGGGGTCATTACAGTATAGTCTGCATTAGAGAAGGGTGGGGGTCATTACAGTATAGTCTGCCTTAGAGAAGGGTGGGGGTCATTAAAGTATAGTCTGCATTAGAGAAGGGTGGGGGTCATTACAGTATAGTCTGCATTAGAGAAGGGTGGGAGTCATTACAGTATAGTCTGCATTAGAGAAGGGTGGGGGTCATTACAGAATAGTCTGCATTAGAGAAGGGTGGGGGTCATTACAGTATAGTCTGCATTAGAGAAGGGTGGGGTCATTACTGTATAGTCTGCATTAGAGAAGGGTGGGGGTCATTACAGTATAGTCTGCATTAGAGAAGGGTGGGAGTCATTACAGTATAGTCTGCATTAGAGAAGGGTGGGGGTCATTACAGTATAGTCTGCATTAGAGAAGGGTGGGGGGCATTACAGTATAGTCTGCATTAGAGAAGGGTGGGGGGCATTACAGAATAGTCTGCAATAGAGAAGGTGGAGTCATTACAGTATAGTCTGCATTAGAGAAGGGTGGGGTCATTACAGTATAGTCTGCATTAGAGAAGGGTGGGGGTCATTACAGTATAGTCTGCATTAGAGAAGGGTGGGGGTCATTACAGTATAGTCTGCATTAGAGAAGGGTGGGGGTCATTACAGAATAGTCTGCATTAGAGAAGGGTGGGGGTCATTACAGAATAGACTGCATTAGAGAAGGGTGGGGTCATTACAGTATAGTCTGCATTAGAGAAGGGTGGGGTCATTACAGTATAGTCTGCATTAGAGAAGGGTGGGGTCATTACAGTATAGTCTGCATTAGAGAAGGGAGGGGGTCATTACAGTATAGTCTGCATTAGAAAAGGGTGGGGGTCAGTACAGAATAGTCTGCATTAGAGAAGGGTGGGGGTCATTACAGTATAGTCTGCATTAGAGAATGGTGGGGGTCATTACAGTATAGTCTGCATTAGAGAAGGGTGGGGGTCAGTACAGAATAGTCTGCATTAGAGAAGGGTGGGGTCATTACAGTATAGTCTGCATTAGAGAAGGGTGGGGGTCATTACAGTATAGTCAGCATTAGAGAAGGGTGGGGGTCATTACAGAATAGTCTGCATTAGATAAGGGTGGGGGTCAGTACAGAATAGTCTGCATTAGAGAAGGGTGGGGGTCATTATACTATAGTCTGCATTAGAGAAGGGTGGGGGTCATTACAGTATAGTCTGCATTAGAGAAGGGTGGGAGTCATTACAGTATAGTCTGCATTAGAGATGGGTGGGGGTCATTATAGTATAGTCTGCATTAGAGAAGGTTGGGGGTCATTACAGTATAGTCTTTATTAGAGAAGGGTGGGGGTCATTACAGTATAGTCTGCATTAGAGAAGGGTGGGGGTCATTACAGTATAGTCTACATTAGAGACGTGTGGGGGTCATTACAGTATAGTCTGCATTAGAGAAGGGTGGGGGTCATTACAGTATAGTCTGCATTAGAGAAGGGTGGGGGTCATTACAGTATAGTCTGCATTAGAGAAGGGTGGGGGTCATTACAGTATAGTCTGCATTAGAGAAGGGTGGGGGGCATTACAGTATAGTCTGCATTAGAGAAGGGTGGGGGTCATTACAGAATAGTTTGCATTAGAGAAGGGTGGGGGTCATTACAGTATAGTCTGCATTAGAGAAGGGTGGGGGTCATTACAGTATAGTCTGCATAAGAGAAGGGTGGGGGTCATTACAGAATAGTCTGCATTAGAGAAGGGTGGGGGTCATTACAGTATAGTCTGCATTAGAGAAGGGTGGGGGTCATTACAGAATAGTCTGCATTAGAGAAGGGTGGGGTCATTACAGTATAGTCTGCATTAGAGAAGGGTGGGGGTCATTACAGTATAGTCTGCATTAGAGAAGGGTGGGGGGCATTACAGAATAGTCTGCATTAGAGAAGGGTGGGGGTCATTACAGTATAGTCTGCATTAGAGAAGGGTGGGGGTCATTGCAGTATAGTCTGCATTAGAGAAGGGTGGGGGGCATTACAGTATAGTCTGCATTAGAGAAGGGTGGGGGTCATTACAGTATAGTCTGCATTAGAGAAGGGTGGGGGGCATTACAGTATAGTCTGCATTAGAGAAGGGTGGGGGGCATTACAGTATAGTCTGCATTAGAGAAGGGTGGGGGGCATTACAGTATAGTCTGCATTAGAGAAGGGTGGGGGTCATTACAGTATAGTCTGCATTAGGGAAGGGTGGGGGGCATTACAGTATAGTCTGCATTAGAGAAGGGTGGGGGGCATTACAGTATAGTCTGCATTAGAGAAGGGTGGGGGGCATTACAGTATAGTCTGCATTAGAGAAGGGTGGGGGGCATTACAGTATAGTCTGCATTAGAGAAGGGTGGGGTCATTACAGTATAGTCTGCATTAGAGAAGGGTGGGGGTCATTACAGTATAGTCTGCATTAGAGAAGGGTGGGGTCATTACAGTATAGTCTGCATTAGAGAAGGGTGGGGGTCATTACAGAATAGTCTGCATTAGAGAAGGGTGGGGGTCATTACAGTATAGTCTGCATTAGAGAAGGGTGGGGGGCATTACAGCATAGTCTGCATTAGAGAAGGGTGGGGGCATTACAGTATAGTCTGCATTAGAGAAGGGTGGGGGTCATTACAGTATAGTCTGCATTAGAGAAGGGTGGGGTCATTACAGTATAGTCTGCATTAGAGAAGGGTGGGGGTCATTACAGTATAGTCTGCATTAGAGAAGGGTGGGGGTCATTACAGTATAGTCTGCATTAGAGAAGGGTGGGGGTCATTACAGTATAGTCTGCATTAGAGAAGGGTGGGGGTCATTACAGTATAGTCTGCATTAGAGAAGGGTGGGGGTATTACAGAATAGTCTGCATTAGAGAAGGGTGGGGGTCATTACAGTATAGTCTGCATTAGAGAAGGGTGGGGTCATTACAGTATAGTCTGCATTAGAGAAGGGTGGGGGGTATTACAGAATAGTCTGCATTAGAGAAGGGTGGGGGTCATTACAGTATAGTCTGCATTAGAGAAGGGTGGGGTCATTTCAGTATAGTCTGCATTAGAGTAGGGTGGGGGTCATTACAGAATAGTCTGCAATAGGTGAGAAGGTAATTAGATAGAGGTTTACATTAGGGGAGCGGGAGTTTGCATTGGTGTGGGGGTAATTAAACTGGGCTGCATAATGGATGGGGGTTCAATAGAATATAATCTGCATTAGGGGAGGGGGTCATTGGACTATGGTCTGCCTCTCCGTCTCCCACTGCCTCTCAGTCTCCCACTGTTTCTGCATGTCACCCTCTGCCTCTCATCATCTGAATCTCCCTGTCTGTCACTGCATCTCCCAATCACTAGCCTCTCACCACTACCTTCCCTCTGGCACTTACTGCCTTCCCTTCCCACTATATCTCCTAATCTCCTAGTCAACCACTGCCTATCCACTGTGTCACTATGTCCCCATCATCCTCTCTCTCCTGTCACCCTCTCCCCATCATACTCTCTCCTGTCACCCTCTCCTATCATCCTCTCGCTCTTTTCACCCTCACCCCATCATACTCTCTCTCTCCTGTCACCCTCACCCATCATCCTCTGTCTGCTTTCACCCTCTCCCATTATCCTCTCTCTCCTGTCACCCTCTCCCATCATCCTCTCTCTCCTGTCACCCTCTCCCCATCATCCTCTCTCTCCTGTCACCCTCACCCCATCATACTCTCTCTCCTGTCGCCCTCTCCCATCATCCTCTGTCTGCTTGCACCCTCTCCCATCATCCTCTCTCCTGTCACCCTCTCCCATCATCCTCTCTCTCCTGTCACCCTCACCCCATCATACTCTCTCTCCTGTCACCCTCACCCCATCATACTCTCTCTCTCCTGTCACCCTCTCCCCATCATCCTCTCTCTCCTGTCTTCCTCACCCCATCATACTCTCTCTCCTGTCACCCTCTTCCCATCATCCTCTCTCTCCTGTCACCCTCACCCCATCATACTCTCTCTCCTGTCACCCTCACCCCATCATACTCTCTCTCCTGTCACCCTCTCCCCATCATCCTCTCTCTCCTGTCACCCTAACCCCATCATCCTCTCTCTCCTGTCACCCTCTACCATCATCCTCTCTCCTGTCACCCTCTCCCATCATCCTCTCGCTCCTGTCACCCTCTCCCCATCATCCTCTCTCTCCTGTCACCCTCACCCCATCATACTGTCTCTCCTGTCACCCTCACCCCATCATACTCTCTCCTCTGTCACCCTCTCCCCATCATCCTCTCTCTCCTGTCACCCTCTCACATCATCCTCTGTCTGCTTTACCCTCTCCCATTATCCTCTCTCTCCTGTCACCCTCTCCCCATCATCCTCTCTCTCCTGTCACCCTCTCCCATCATCCTCTGTCTGCTTTCACCCTCTCCCATCATCCTCTCCCCATCATTCTCTCACTCCTGTCACCCTCTTCCCATCATCCTCTCTCTCCTGTCACCCTCACCCCATCATCCTCTCTCTCCTGTCACCCTCACCCCATCATACTCTCTCTCCTGTCACCCTCTCCCCATCATCCTCTCTCCCCTGTCACCCTCACCCCATCATACTCTCTCTCCTGTCACCCTCTCCCATCATCCTCTGTCTACTTTCACCCTCTCCCATCATCCTCTCTCCTGTCACCCTCTCCCATCATCCACTCGCTCCTGTTACCCTCTCCCCATCATCCTCTCTCTCCTGTCACCCTCACCCCATCATACTCTCTCTCTCCGGTCACCTTCATCCCATCATACTCCCTCTCCTGCCACCCCCTCCCCATCATCCTCTCTCTCCTGTCACCCTCTCCAATCATCCTCTTGCTCCTGTCACCCTCTACCATTATCCTTTCTCTCCTGTCACCCTCACCCCAACATACTCTCTCTCCTGTCACCCTCTCCCATCATCATCTTGCTCCTGTCACCCTCTACCATCATCCTCTGTCTCCTGTCACCCTCTCCCCATCATCCTCTCTCTCCTGTCACCCTCACCCCATCATCCTCTCTCTCCTGTCACCCTCACCCCATCATACTCTCTCTCCTGTCACCTTCTCCCATCATCCTCTGTCTCCTGTCACCCTCTCCCTTCATCCTCTCTATCCTGTCACCTTCAGCCCAACATACTCTCTCTCCTGTCACCCTTTCCCATCATCCTCTTGCTCCTGTCACCCTCTACCATCATCCTCTCTCTCCTGTCACCCTCTCCCAATCATACTCTCTCTCCTTTCACCCTCTCCCATCATCATCTGTCTCCTGTCACCTTCTCCCATAATCCTCTCTGTCCTGTCACCTTCATCCCATCATACTCTCTCCACTGTCACCCTCTCCCATCATCCTCTGTCTCCTGTCACCCTCTCCCATCATCCTCTCTATCCTGTCACTCTCACCCCATCATACTCTCTCCCCTGTCACCCTCTCCCATCATCCTCTGTCTCCTGTCACCCTCTCCCATCATCCTAAGTATTCTGTCACCCTCTCCCATCATCATCTCTCTCCTGTCACCCTCTCCCATCATCCTCTGTCTCCTGTCACCCTGTCCCATCACCCTATGTTTTCTGTCACCCTCTCCCCATCATTTGGTATACGAAATTCCCTTGGAGGCCATACCTCTTGTTGCATGGCCAAACCCACTTTTCTAGGAACATGTGTGCCTTAGGCATGTACATATAGCCCTCCCTTCTCCGGTCATGGTGCCACCCCCCCATGCATTTTATTCTGGATCCACCCCTGTGTGTGTTTCATCATTTAGCAGCAGCCAGATGCTGTGTGGCCAGGGCCCTCCACCTATGGTAGTAATGGTAGGTAATGTTAGACATCAGTGTGATGGATGCTGTAATGGTAGACGGCAGTGCGATGGATGGTATAATGGTAGACAGCAGTGCGATGGATGGTGTAATGGTAGACGGCAGTGTGATGAATGCTGTAACGATAGACGGCAGTGTGATGGATGGTATAATGGTAGACGGCAGTGTGATTGATGGTGTAATGGTAGACGGCAGTGTGATGAATGCTGTAACGATAGACGGCAGTGTGATGGATGGTGTAATGGTAGACGGCAGTGCGATGGATGGTGTAATGGTAGACGGCAGTGTGATGGATGGTATAACGGTAGACGGCAGTGTGATGGATGGTGTAATGGTAGACGGCAGTGCAATGGATGCTATATTGCTAGACAGAGTGCGATGGATGGTGTAATGGTAGACGGCGGTTTAATGGATGGTGTAATGGTAGACGGCAGTGTGATGGATGGTGTAATGGTAGATGGCAGTGTGATGGATGGTGTAATGGTAGACAGAGTACGATGGATGGCGTAATGGTAGACGGCAGTGCAATGGATACTGTAATGGTAGACGGCAGTGCGATGGATGGTGTAATGGTAGACGGAGTGCGATGGATGGTGTAATGGTAGACGAAGGTGTGATGGATGGTGTAATGGTAGACGGCAGTGTGAGGGATGGTGTAATGGAAGACGGAAGTGTGATGGATGGTGTAATGGTAGACGGCAGTGCGATGGAGGGTGTAATGGTAGACGGAAGTTGGATGGATGGTGTAATGGTAGACGGCAGTGCAATGGATGGTGTAATGGTAGACGGCAGTGCGATGGATGCTGTAATGGTAGACGGCAGTGTGATGGATGGTGTAATGGTAGACGGAAGTGTGATGGATGGTGTAATGGTAGACGGCAGTGCAATGGATGGTGTAATGGTAGACGGCAGTGCGATGGATGCTGTAATGGTAGACGGTTGTGTGATGGATGGTGTAATGGTAGACGGCAGTGTGATGGATGGTGTAATGGTAGACGGCAGTGCGATGGATGGTGTAATGGTAGATGGCAGTGTGATGGATGGTGTAATGATAGATGGCAGTGTGATGGATGGTGTAATGGTAGACAGCAGTGCGGTGGATGGTGTAATGGTAGACGGCGGTGTGATGGATGGTGTAATGGTAGACGGCAGTGCGATGGATGGTGTAATGGTAGACGGCAGTGTGATGGATGGTATAACGGTAGACGGCAGTGTGATGGATGGTGTAATGGTAGACGGCAGTGCAATGGATGCTATATTGGTAGACAGAGTGCGATGGATGGTGTAATGGTAGACGGCGGTTTGATGGATGGTGTAATGGTAGACGGCAGCGTGATGGATGGTGTAATGGTAGACAGAGTACGATGGATGGCGTAATGGTAGACGGCAGTGCAATGGATACTGTAATGGTAGACGGCAGTGTGATGGATGGTGTAATGATAGATGGCAGTGTGATGGATGGTGTAATGGTAGACAGCAGTGCGGTGGATGGTGTAATGGTAGACGGCGGTGTGATGGATGGTGTAATGGTAGACGGCAGTGCGATGGATGGTGTAATGGTAGACGGCAGTGTGATGGATGGTATAACGGTAGACGGCAGTGTGATGGATGGTGTAATGGTAGACGGCAGTGCAATGGATGCTATATTGGTAGACAGAGTGCGATGGATGGTGTAATGGTAGACGGCGGTTTGATGGATGGTGTAATGGTAGACGGCAGTGTGATGGATGGTGTAATGGTAGATGGCAGTGTGATGGATGGTGTAATGGTAGACAGAGTACGATGGATGGCGTAATGGTAGACGGCAGTGCAATGGATACTGTAATGGTAGACGGCAGTGCGATGGATGGTATAATGGTAGACGGAGTGCGATGGATGGTGTAATGGTAGACGAATGTGTGATGGATGGTGTAATGGTAGACGGCAGTGTGATGGATGGTGTAATGGTAGACGGCAGTGTGATGGATGGTGTAATTGTAGACGGCAGTGTGAGGGATGGTGTAATGGAAGACGGAAGTGCGATGGATGCTGTAATGGTAGACGGCAGTGTGATGGATGGTGTAATGGTAGACGGCAGTGTGATGGATGGTGTAATAGTAGATGGCAGTGTGATGGATGGTGTAATAGTAGATGGTAGTGTGATAGATGGTGTAATGGTAGACGGCAGTGTGATGGATGGTGTAATGGTAGACGGCAGTGTGATGGATGGTGTAATGGTAGACGGCAGTGTGATGGATGGTGTAATGGTAGACAGCAGTGCGATGGATGGTGTAATGGTAGATGGCAGTGTGATGGATGGTGTAATAGTAGATGGTAGTGTGATAGATGGTGTAATGGTAGACGGCAGTGCGATGGATGGTGTAATGGTAGATAGCAGTGTGATGGATGAAGTAATGGTATACGGCAGTGTGATGGATGAAGTAATGGTATACGGCAGTGCGATGGATGGTGTAATGGTAGACGGCAGTGTGATGGATGGTGTAATGGTAGATGGCAGTGTGATAGATGGTGTAATAGTAGATGGCAGTGCGATGGATGGTGTAATGATAGACGGCAGTGCGATGAATGATGTAATGATAGATGGCAGTGCGATGGATGGTGTAATGGTAGACGGCAGTGCGATGGATGGTTTAATGGTAGACGGCAGTGTGATGGATGGTGTAATGGTAGACGGCAGTGTGATGGATGGTGTAATGATTGATGGCAGTGCGATGGATGATGTAATGATAGATGGCAGTGCGATGGATGGTGTAATGGTAGATGGCAGTGTGATGGATGCTTAAATGGTAGACGGCAGTGTGATGGATGGTGTAATGGTAGACGGCGGTGCGATGGATACTGTAATGGTAGACGGCAGTGCGATGGATGGTGTAATGGTAGACGACAGTGTGATGGATGCTTTAATGGTAGACGGCAGTGCGATGGATGGTGTAATGGTAGATGGCAGTGCGATGGATGGTGTAATGGTAGACGGCAGTGCGATGGATGGTGTAATAATAGACGGCAGTGTGATGGATAGTGTAATGGTAGACGGCAGTGCAATGGATGTGTAATAGTAGACGGCAGTGTGATGGATGGTGTAATGGTAGACGGCAGTGCGATGGATGGTGTAATGGTAGATGGCAGTGTGATGAATGGTGTAATGGTAGATGGCGGTGCGATGGATGGTGTAATGGTAGACAGCAGAGTGGTGGATGGTGTAATGGTAGACGGTAGTGCGATGGATGGTGTAATAATAGACGGCAGTGTGATGGATAGTGTAATGGTAGACGGCAGTGCAATGGATGTGTAATAGTAGACGGCAGTGTGATGGATGGTGTAATGGTAGACGGCAGTGCGATGGATGGTGTAATGGTAGATGGCAGTGTGATGAATGGTGTAATGGTAGATGGCGGTGCGATGGATGCTGTAATGGTAGACGGCAGTGTGATGGATGGTGTAATGGTAGACAGCAGAGTGGTGGATGGTGTAATGGTAGACGGTAGTGCGATGGATGGTGTAATGGTAGATGGCAGTGGGATGGATGGTGTAATGGTAGACGGCAGTGTGATGGATGGTGTAATGGTAGATGGCCGTGGGATAGATGCTGTAATGGTAGACGGCAGTGCGATGGATGGTGTAATTGTAGACAGCAGTGTGATGGATGGTGTAATGGTAGACGGCAGTGCGATGGATGGTGTAATGGTAGATGGCAGTGTGATGAATGGTGTAATGGTAGATGGCGGTGCGATGGATGCTGTAATGGAAGACGGCAGTTTGATGGATGGTGTAATGGTAGACAGCAGTGTGGTGGATGGTGTAATGGTAGACGGTAGTGCATTGGATGGTGTAATGGTAGATGGCAGTGGGATGGATGGTGTAATGGTAGACGGCAGTGTGATGGATGGTGTAATGGTAGCTGGCCGTGGGATGGATGGTGTAATGGTAGACGGCAGTGGGATGGATGGTGTAATGGTAGACGGCAGTGGGATGGATGGTGTAATGGTAGATGGCAGTGTGATGGATGGTGTAATGGTAGATGGCAGTGGGATGGATGGTATAATGGTAGACGGCAGTGTGGTGGATGGTGTAATGGTAGACGGCAGTGTGATGGATACTGTAATGGTAGACGGCAGTGTGATGGATGGTGTAATGGTAGATGGCAGTGTCATGGGTGGTGTGATGGATGGTGTAATGGTAGACGGCAGTGTGATGGATGGTGTAATGATTGATGGCAGTGTGATGGATGATGTAATGGTAGACGGCAGTGCGATGGATGATGTAATGATAGATGGCAGTGTGATGGATGCTTAAATGGTAGTTGGCAGTGTGATGGATAGTGTAATGGTAGACGGCGGGGCGATGTATACTGTAATGGTAGACGGCAGTGCGATGGATGGTGTAATGGTAGACGGCAGTCTGATGGATGCTTTAATGGTAGATGGCAGTGCGATGGATGGTGTAATGGTAGACGGCAGTGCGATGGATGGTGTAATGATAGACGGCAGTGTGATGGATGGTGTAATGGTAGACGGCAGTGCGATGGATGGTGTAATGGTAGATGGCAGTGGGATGGATGGTGTAATGGTAGACGGCAGTGTGATGGATGGTGTAATGGTAGATGGCAGTGTGATAGATGGTGTAATAGTAGATGGCAGTGGGATGGATGGTGTAATGATAGACGGCAGTGCGATGAATGATGTAATGATAGATGGCAGTGCGATGGATGGTGTAATGGTAGACGGCAGTGTGATGGATGGTGTAATGGTAGTTGGCAGTGCGATGGATGGTTTAATGGTAGACGGCAGTGTGATGGATGGTGTAATGATTGATGGCAGTGTGATGGATGATGTACTGGTAGACGGCAGTGCGATGGATGATGTAATGATAGATGGCAGTGCGATGGATGGTGTAATGGTAGATGGCAGTGTGATGGATGCTTAAATGGTAGACGGCAGTGTGATGGATGGTGTAATGGTAGACGGCGGTGCGATGGATACTGTAATGGTAGACGGCAGTGCGATGGATGGTGTAATGGTAGACGACAGTGTGATGGATGCTTTAATGGTAGACGGCAGTGCGATGGATGGTGTAATGGTAGATGGCAGTGCGATGGATGGTGTAATGGTAGACGGCAGTGCGATGGATGGTGTAATAATAGACGGCAGTGTGATGGATAGTGTAATGGTAGACGGCAGTGCAATGGATGTGTAATAGTAGACGGCAGTGTGATGGATGGTCTAATGGTAGACGGCAGTGCGATGGATGGTGTAATGGTAGATGGCAGTGTGATGAATGGTGTAATGGTGGATGGCGGTGCGATGGATGCTGTAATGGTAGACGGCAGTGTGATGGATGGTGTAATGGTAGACAGCAGTGTGGTGGATGGTGTAATGGTAGACGGTAGTGCGATGGATGGTGTAATGGTAGATGGCAGTGGGATGGATGGTGTAATGGTAGACGGCAGTGTGATGGATGGTGTAATGGTAGACGGCAGTGTGATGGATGGTGTAATGGTAGACAGCAGTGTGGTGGATGGTGTAATGGTAGACGGTAGTGCGATGGATGGTGTAATGGTAGATGGCAGTGGGATGGATGGTGTAATGGTAGACGGCAGTGCGATGGATGGTGTAATAATAGACGGCAGTGTGATGGATAGTGTAATGGTAGACGGCAGTGCAATGGATGTGTAATAGTAGACGGCAGTGTGATGGATGGTCTAATGGTAGACGGCAGTGCGATGGATGGTGTAATGGTAGATGGCAGTGTGATGAATGGTGTAATGGTAGATGGCGGTGCGATGGATGCTGTAATGGTAGACGGCAGTGTGATGGATGGTGTAATGGTAGACAGCAGTGTGGTGGATGGTGTAATGGTAGCTGGCCGTGGGATGGATGGTGTAATGGTAGACGGCAGTGGGATGGATGGTGTAATGGTAGACGGCAGTGTGATGGATGGTGTAATGGTAGCTGGCCGTGGGATGGATGGTGTAATGGTAGACGGCAGTGGGATGGATGGTGTAATGGTAGACGGCAGTGGGATGGATGGTGTAATGGTAGATGGCAGTGTGATGGATGGTGTCATGGTAGATGGCAGTGGGATGGATGGTATAATGGTAGACGGCAGTGTGGTGGATGGTGTAATGGTAGACGGCAGTGTGATGGATACTGTAATGGTAGACGGCAGTGTGATGGATGGTGTAATGGTAGATGGCAGTGTCATGGGTGGTGTGATGGATGGTGTAATACTAGACGGCAGTGTGATGGATGGTGTAATGATTGATGGCAGTGTGATGGATGATGTAATGGTAGATGGCAGTGCGATGGATGATGTAATGATAGATGGCAGTGTGATGGATGATTAAATGGTAGTTGGCAGTGTGATAGTGTAATGGTAGACGGCGGGGCGATGTATACTGTAATGGTAGACGGCAGTGCGATGGATGGTGTAATGGTAGACGGCAGTCTGATGGATGCTTTAATGGTAGATGGCAGTGCGATGGATGGTGTAATGGTAGACGGCAGTGCGATGGATGGTGTAATGATAGACGGCAGTGTGATGGATGGTGTAATGGTAGACGGCGGTGCAATGGATGTGTAATGGTAGACGGCAGTGTGATGGATGAAGTAATGGTATACGGCAGTGTGATGGATGGTGTAATGGTAGACGGCAGTGCGATGGATGGTGTAATGGTAGATGGCAGTGTGATGAATGGTGTAATGGTAGATGGCAGTGCGATGAATGGTGTAATGGTAGATGGCGGTGCGATGGATGCTGTAATGGTAGACGGCTGTGTGATGGATGGTGTAATGGCAGACAGCAGTGTGATGGATGGTGTAATGGTAGACAGCAGTGTGGTGGATGGTGTAATGGTAGACGGTAGTGCGATGGATGGTGTAATGGTAGATGGCAGTGGGATGGATGGTGTAATGGTAGATGGCAGTGTGATGGATGGTGTAATGGTAGATGGCAGTGTGATAGTTGGTGTAATAGTAGATGGCAGTGGGATGGATGGTGTAATGATAGACGGCAGTGCGATGAATGATGTAATGATAGATGGCAGTGCGATGGATGGTGTAATGGTAGACGGCAGTGTGATGGATGGTGAAATGGTAGTTGGCAGTGCGATGGATGGTTTAATGGTAGACGGCAGTGTGATGGATTGTGTAATGGTAGACGGCAGTGTGATGGATGGTGTAATGATTGATGGCAGTGTGATGGATGATGTAATGATAGATGGCAGTGCGATGGATGGTGTAATGGTAGATGGCAGTGTGATGGATGCTTAAATGGTAGACGGCAGTGTGATGGATGGTGTAATGGTAGACGGCGGTGCGATGGATACTGTAATGGAAGACGGCAGTGCGATGGATGGTGTAATGGTAGACGACAGTGTGATGGATGCTTTAATGGTAGACGGCAGTGCGATGGATGGTGTAATGGTAGATGGCAGTGCGATGGATGGTGTAATGGTAGACGGCAGTGCGATGGATGGTGTAATAATAGACGGCAGTGTGATGGATAGTGTAATGGTAGACGGCAGTGCAATGGATGTGTAATAGTAGACGGCAGTGTGATGGATGGTCTAATGGTAGACGGCAGTGCGATGGATGGTGTAATGGTAGATGGCAGTGTGATGAATGGTGTAATGGTGGATGGCGGTGCGATGGATGCTGTAATGGTAGACGGCAGTGTGATGGATGGTGTAATGGTAGACAGCAGTGTGGTGGATGGTGTAATGGTAGACGGTAGTGCGATGGATGGTGTAATGGTAGATGGCAGTGGGATGGATGGTGTAATGGTAGACGGCAGTGTGATGGATGGTGTAATGGTAGATGGCCGTGGGATAGATGCTGTAATGGTAGACGGCAGTGCGATGGATGGTGTAATTGTAGACAGCAGTGTGATGGATGGTGTAATGGTAGACGGCAGTGCGATGGATGGTGTAATGGTAGATGGCAGTGTGATGAATGGTGTAATGGTAGATGGCGGTGCGATGGATGCTGTAATGGTAGACGGCAGTGTGATGGATGGTGTAATGGTAGACAGCAGTGTGGTGGATGGTGTAATGGTAGACGGTAGTGCGTTGGATGGTGTAATGGTAGATGGCAGTGTGATGAATGGTGTAATGGTAGATGGCGGTGCGATGGATGCTGTAATGGTAGACGGCAGTGTGATGGATGGTGTAATGGTAGACAGCAGTGTGGTGGATGGTGTAATGGTAGACGGTAGTGCGATGGATGGTGTAATGGTAGATGGCAGTGGGATGGATGGTGTAATGGTAGACGGCAGTGTGATGGATGGTGTAATGGTAGATGGCCGTGGGATAGATGCTGTAATGGTAGACGGCAGTGCGATGGATGGTGTAATTGTAGACAGCAGTGTGATGGATGGTGTAATGGTAGATGGCAGTGTGATGAATGGTGTAATGGTAGATGGCGGTGCGATGGATGCTGTAATGGTAGACGGCAGTGTGATGGATGGTGTAATGGTAGACAGCAGTGTGGTGGATGGTGTAATGGTAGACGGTAGTGCGTTGGATGGTGTAATGGTAGATGGCAGTGGGATGGATGGTGTAATGGTAGACGGCAGTGTGATGGATGGTGTAATGGTAGATGGCCGTGGGATGGATGGTGTAATGGTAGACGGCAGTGGGATGGATGGTGTAATGGTAGACGGCAGTGGGATGGATGGTGTAATGGTAGATGGCAGTGTGATGGATGGTGTAATGGTAGATGGCAGTGGGATGGATGGTGTAATGGTAGACGGCAGTGTGGTGGATGGTGTAATGGTAGACGGTAGTGCGATGGATGGTGTAATGGTAGATGGCAGTGGGATGGATGGTGTAATGGTAGATGGCAGTGTGATGGATGGTGTAATGGTAGATGGTAGTGGGATGGATGGTGTAATGGTAGACGGCAGTGTGATGGATGGTGTAATGGTAGATGGCAGTGTGATGGATTGTGTAATGGTAGATGGCAGTGGGATGAATGGTGTAATGGTAGACGGTAGTGCGATGGATGTGTAATGGTAGATGGCAGTGGGATAGATGGTGTAATGGTAGATGGCAGTGCGATGTATGGTGTAATGGCAGATGGCAGTGTGATGGATGGTGTAATGGCAGACGGCAGTGTGATGGAGGGTGTAATGGTAGACAGCAGTGTGGTGGATGGTGTAATGGTAGACGACAGTGTGATGGATGGTGTAATGGTAGATGGCAGTGTGAAGGATGGTGTAATGGTAGATGTCGGTGCGATGGATGCTGTAATGGTAGACGGCAGTGCGATGGATGGTGTAATGGTAGATGGTAGTGGGATGGATGGTGTAATGGTAGACGGCAGTTTGATGGATGGTGTAATGGTAGATGGCAGTGGGATGGATGGTGTAATGGTAGACGGCAGTGTGATGGATGGTGTAATGGTAGATGGCAGTGGGATGGATTGTGTAATGGTAGACGGCAGTGTGATGGATGATGTAATGGTAGACGGCAGTGTGATGGATGATGTAATGGTAGACGGCAGTGTGATGGATGGTGTAATGGTAGACGGCAGTGTGATGTATGGTGTAATGGTAGACGGCAGTGCGATGGATGGTGTATTGGTAGACGGCGGTGTGATGGATGGTGTAATGGTAGACGGCAGTGTGATGGATGGTGTAATGGTAGATGGCAGTGGGATGGATTGTGTAATGGTAGATGGCAGTGGGATGGATGGTGTAATGGTAGACGGCAGTGTGATGGATGATGTAATGGTAGACGGCAGTGTGATGGATGGTGTAATGGTAGACGGCAGTGTGATGGATGGTGTAATGGTAGACGGCGGTGTGATGGATGGTGTAATGGTAGATGGCAGTGTGATGGATGGTGTAATGGTAGACGGCAGTGTGATGGATGGTGTAATGGTAGACGGCGGTGTGATGGATGGTGTAATGGTAGATGGCAGTGCGATGGATGGTGTAATGGTAGACGGCAGTGTGATGGATGTGTAATGGTAGATGGCAGTGTGATGGATGGTGTAATGGTAGACGGCAGTGTGATGGATGGTGTAATGGTAGACGGCAGTGTGATGGATGGTGTAATGGTAGACGGCAGTGTGATGGATGGTGTAATGTTAGACGGCAGTGTGATGGATGATGTAATGGTAGACAGCAGTGCGATTGATGGTGTAATGGTAGATGGCAGTGTGATGGATGGTGTAATGGTAGATGGCAGTGTGATGGATGGTATAATGGTAGACGGCAGTGTGATGGATGGTGTAATGGTAGACGGCAGTGTGATGGATGTGTAATGGTAGACGGCATGGCAATGGATGCTGTATTACGAGCCAGGAAACAATTTGCAAATATAAAGTATATACAACGCAAATGCAGTACGTAGTACATGTAAATATGGCCGGTATCATGTTCCTATTTGCTTGTTTGTTTTTCTCTATAGCAGTAGAAAATGATTCTATTCAGAAATATCATTAACCCTTTAGTGATCAGCAGACTTTCATTCCTTTACAGTCAGACCCTTCACATATTTAGGCTTCTAATGGGAATAGTGACGTCCAGGAAAATAGTGCAAGAGAAATTATCTCAGAAATGAACTGAATATTTCTTCCAATTATAGAAACAGCAAATGTGTCTGCTTTCCATAAGACTGGTCGCCATTATGCGCCTGTGAATGTGAACGCATGGGAGCTGCCCTTACTCCTGCCATCACTATCTCCGTAGATTGGCGTTCTCAAAGCCATTGAAAGTAAAAGCAGAAACTAATTGATTTAGAAAAAAAATGATTGTGTAACAAGGAAACAAAGTTTATGGGCTTCATAAAAATATTGAGAGTGCATTTTACTGACAAAACAATCAGCAAGTAAATGGTAATTAAGTCAGATAAATTAATAAAAATGCTAAATAACACAACAGAGCAGAAGTGAGAGAATAGAATGTGCCATGCGCCCGATTCAGCGTCACACGTAGAAGTGCAGATATCGCTATTCAGTAATTTCCACACTGACAGGGCATCATCGCTGCATTTTGGGGGGCATTGTCACGACATTGGGGGGGGGTTGCGTTCTGGACAATGGATGCGCATCTGGACATTTTGTGGGTCAGACTTCGGTGACTGCATGATGTCACAAGCTGCCGCTGCAACCAAAAACATGGTGTCCCAGCAACTGCCTAGATGAGAAGGCAGGGGACTACCCTAAAGATTCAATCACTTCACTGTTTAGCAAAGCGCTTGAATTTTAGAGGGAGGGAGGGAAGGACCCAGCATGCAGTGCGGCCTTGCTCTGTGCTGGGTGCCCCCCACACACTAGAGAAAGGAGTTGTAGCGATTTTTCACAAAACTACAACTTGAGCTGAATGACATAGTTTCATAGTTACATATTTTTGTGAGGATGACAAAAGACAATCTGTCCATCGAGTTCAACCTGTTTGTGTTCTCCTATGCTCTATTATTTTCAGGACTAATTTTATCTGTTGATAAAGTAGGACGTTGTGTTTTCCCCCTCATTTTATTATAACTATAGTGCGTGATCTATGCACCATAACCCTGTATATCTTTATCCATTAGGAATTTATCTAGCCCATTCTTAAAAGTATTGACTGAGTCCACCATTACTACTGTCTCAGGCAGGGAATTCCAAACTCGTATTGTCCTCACTGTGAAGAAACCTTTTCGCCACTGTTTGCGGAATCTCCTCTCCTCTAACCTAAGTTGGTGTCCATGTGTCCTCTGTGTTGATCTTACTAAAAACAAATCCCTCACAAGCTCTATGTATTGTCCCCTTAAATATTTATAAATGTTGATCATGTCCCCTCTTAGTCTCCTCTTTTCCAGTGTAAACATGTTGAGCCTTGCAAGTCTTTCCTGGTATTTCAGCATCTCCGTCCCCTTAATTAGTTTGGTCGCCCATCTCTGAACCTTTTCTATTTCCAGGACATCCTTTTTGTAGTATGGTGCCCAAAATTGTGCGCAGTATTCCAGGTGTGGCCTCACTTGGGATTTTTATAGTGGGAGTATAACACTCTCATATCTTGCATCAATTCCCCTCTTTATACATGCTAGTACCTTGTTTGCCTTTTTTGCTGCAATCCTACATTCGGTACTGCCGCTATGTTTGTTATCTATGTGAACACCTAAGTCTTTTTCCAGTATGGAGTCCCCTAAAATCACCCCATGAAGTATGTAGGCATTATTTTTGTTCTTGCTACCAAGGTGCATTACCTTGCATTTGCCTGTATTGAAACTCATTCTCTATTTTGCTGCCCATGATTCCAGTTTAACTAAGTCATTCTGAAGAGACTCAGCATCTCCCTCAGTATTTATAACATTACATAGGGCCTAATTCAGAGTTGATCGCAGCAGCAAATTTGTTAGCAGTTGGGCAAAACCATGTGCACTGCAGGGGGGGCAGATATAACATGTGCAGAGAGAGTTAGATTTGGGTGGGTTGTGTCCAAACTGAAATCTAAATTGCAGTTGATAGAGTAATTTATCTACCTTTTAACATTAGCTATATACTAATACCGTGTAGCCATAATGGCCGCTAAACCACGTGCACTTGATACGCACTCCGTACGCTATTTGCGTATGAAGGCCTTTGCACGTGGTACGCAAATGACGTACACACGCTACGCTGGGTGTACGGAATGCACACAGCAAGCGTACACACAGACAGCAACCTTTATAAACTTTAAACACAGAATATGTTCACACTGTATACCTTGGTACTGTAACACTGTAATAATGTACTGCTTATAGACCTTCTTAACCTTGTTAATATAAAAGCTGCTTGAGCGATTGAGACGCTCCAAATACCCTCAGCAATGTAATAAACACACAATACCTTGCTAAGGTTCCAAAACCTTTACTAACGAGATTTAGTTATGTAAAAAGGGAAAATACAGTTAACATCTTATACGCTACAGGCTAACATCAATATCTAACAGAATAACTACACATAAATATACAATAGCGTCACAATCCTAACACTAACAGAGAGAGAGAGAACGTGGAACAATACAGTCAGAGAATAAGGTGGTCACAGAGAGTACTTACACACTGGGGAATGATTCGCTGCGCAGCCCTGGTTACCAGCTCCTGGTTAGTCAATGATGAAAACCGTTGTGGTGAGTAGACTGAGCTGGTCCAGTCTGGCTGTTTCTTATATACCCTGCATACAGCTGAGCTTTTGGGGCGCGGGGCTCCCTGTATTGCTCTGGCTGGGCCACCTTGGGGCATCACCATCTTACATTTACTTTTAACACCTATATCACATTGTGTTTGTTTTATATTTATGTCGCTTTTTTCACATATCTCTTACACTTATAACACTGCTTAGCTAAACTTCACATTCTGATACTTTACTGCTGTCCTCCTCTTTTCTTTTATATTCAGCAGCCTCTTTCATTTGCTTAACACGGATCTTTCACTCCTATCCTTTTTCTGTGTGATGCCCTGGGGTGGTTTAGCTGGGGTGGTCTGGGGGTGCTCTGCGTCCCGGAGGTGAACCCCTATAGTGTTAGGGACCTGTCCGATGAGGTCACCGTGAAGCAGGTGGGCAGGCTCATATACTGGCCAATATATGCCAAGAACCTCAAATATTATATTACGGTTATAATAATTTTAATGGTGTATGGTGCACCTGCACCCTTTGTTCCTAAGTTGTAGTACTACAGTACTTAGTCCCAGCAAGGTAGCACATCCCATTATAATAAGCCAGGGTGTGCAGTCCAGGCCCCGTTTCCATATAGTCTATATTATGTGTGTGCATACACACCTGAGGTATTGGGACAGCCCTCATTTCTGGATTAGCACCCAACCCACTGCCTCTCATGATTTTAAACAGGGAACCAGCACATTCTGACTTCACAAAAGACACAGGTATGATCCTTTTAATTATATACAAAGTCAGTTTGGGGGTGAGCTTTTGGGGCGCGGGGCTCCCTGTATTGCTCTGGCTGGGCCACCTTGGGGCATCACCATCTTACATTTACTTTTAACACCTATATCACATTGTGTTTATTTTATATTTATGTCGCTTTTTTCACATATCTCTTAAACTTATAACACTGCTCAGCTAAACTTCACATTCTGATACTTTACTGCTGTCCTCCTCTTTTCTTTTATATTCAGCAGCCTCTTTCATTTGCTTAACACTGATCTTTCACTCCTATCCTTTTTCTGTGTGATGCCCTGGGGTGGTTTAGCTGGGGTGGTCTGGGGGTGCTCTGCGTCCCGGAGGTGAACCCCTATAGTGTTAGGGACCTGTCCGATGAGGTCACCGTGAAGCAGGTGGGCAGGCTCATATACTGGCCAATATATGCCAAGAACCTCAAATATTATATTACGGTTATAATAATTTTAATGGTGTATGGTGCACCTGCACCCTTTGTTCCTAAGTTGTAGTACTACAGTACTTAGTCCCAGCAAGGTAGCACATCCCATTATAATAAGCCAGGGTGTGCAGTCCAGGCCCCGTTTCCATAGAATCTCAGGATTCCCAACACATGAACAATGAATCGCAAATACAGTAAATGTCCAGGAACTACTTATAGACATAACTATACGCAGGAGCAATTAATCTCTACCTAACCAGCACCGGATTGTTTCTAATAAATTACTCTTCGGATAGGTACCAAACATGCAAAGAGGAATTCCTTTGTTCATGAACCAGTTATACTAAACAAACTTACAGTTATTATTAAGAGGACCATTACCTATAAAACATACTATTCGGATTAACTATGTAACGATCGAGTCGCCCACCAGACGCACACAAACTCTACCGTAAATGCACATACCACGCGCCTGAGCGCACGACCGTGGAGGCGCCATCACGCAACTGCGAATATGCGTACGCACGGGAGAGAATGTGCACGTGCAGCGGGCAAGCGCATGGGGTTAATATATGACAACATGCAGCATGATATTTTTCGACTTTGACATAGTGTAAAAATAAAGCAGCCAGTATTGACCCTGCACAGAAACAAAATAACCTACCCAAATCTAACTTTCTCTGCAACTGTTATATCTGCCACACCTACAGTACACATGGGCCCTCATTCCGAGTTGTTCGCTCGCTAGCTGCTTTTAGCAGCATTGCACACGCTAAGCCGCCGCCCTCTGGGTGTGTATCTTAGCTTAGCAGAATTGATAATGAAAGTTTCGCAAAATTGCGAATAGAAATTTCTTAGCAGTTTCTGAGTAGCTCGACAATTACTCTGCCACTGCGATCAGTTCAGTCAGTTTAGTTCCTGGTTTGACGTCACAAACACACCCAGCATTCACCCAGGCACTCCCCCGTTTCTCCAGCCACTCCCGCATTTTTCCCAGAAACGGCAGCGTTTTTTAACACACACCCATAAAACGGCAAGTTTCCGCCCAGAAACACACACTTCCTGTCAATCACACTCCGACCACCAGAACAAAGAAAAATCCTCGTAATGCCGTGAGTAAAATACCTAACTGTTGAGTAAAATAACTAAGCGCATGCGGTCTGCGAACATTGCGCATGCGCAGTAAGCGACTAATCGCAATATAGAGAAAATCGGCAACGAGCGAACAACTTGGAATGAGGGCCATGGTTTTTCCCTACTGCTAACAAATTTGCTGCTGCGATCAACTCTGAATTACCCCCAAAGTTTGGTATCATCTGCAAAAATTTACACTATGCTCTCAAGACCTACTACTAGATTGTTAATGAAAATGTTGAACAATAGTGGTTCAAGTACAGACCCTTGTGGCACACCACTTAGTACTTCAGTCCAATTTGAAAAAGTTCCATTTACCACAACGCGCTGCTCCCTGTTATATAACCAATTTCTAACCCAAGTGCATATTGTGCTTCCTAGCCTCAGTTCTTGTAACTTATAGATAAGTCTCATGTGTGACACTGTGTAGAAAGCTTTAGCAAAGTCTAAAAAGATTACATGCACTTCCTTATCCTGATCAAGGTTCGCACTAACTGTTTCATAAATGCCTAGTAAGTTTGTTTGACATGATCTATCCCTCATAAATCCATATTGGTTCCTATTAATAACCTTTTTGGCTTCAAGAAATTTCTGTATACTATCCCTTAGATTGCTTTACAGTACTTTCCCCACTATAGATGTAAGACTAACTGGTCTTTAATTGCCTGGTTCTGCTTTCTCTTCCCTTTTTGAAAATCGGCACTACTTCTGCTTTACGCCAGTTTTTTGGAACCACGCCTGATATAAGTGAATCCTTGAGATCAAAAATAGAGGTCTTGTAAGTTCGGAGTGTAGCTCCATGAGAACCCTTTGGTGAATGCCATCAGGACCAGGTGACTTAATAACCTTAGTTTTCTTTAATCGGTCAGACTTCCTCCTCACTTAAATAAGCACTTAGCAGTGGGACATTATCATTATTGAGGTTGGGTGTTAATTCCTGCATCTGGACCCATATGCGGTATAGCAATGATTGATGTGGACTATCTCTACAGAATAATACAATACATTATACAGTAGCTATCTGGGGTTCTCAATAAGTGTTACAAAAATAAAACTATGGTGCCGGCATCACATATGTGAATAAAGGGAGATTACTGTAGCTCTGTTTAATGATATAATCCTAACGGAAATGCACAGAATTATAAATTGGACCTAAAGTAAGACATAAATACTGACTATAACTGGATTAGCACTTTCCCATTAATAAGTGTTAGCATACAGAAGTTTATATTTTGTACAGACTGGATATTATACATTCTAAAAACAAAGATGATATAGACCTACTGTTACATATAAATTCCTTCGTAAGCTACAAGAAAAAAACAAAGACCTCTTTATAGATGTATATTATAATATATATTATATATTATAAATACAGGTGGTGATACTGTGACCACATAAACTACTCTTTAACCTGAATTTGAGGAGAGGGAATAATGAAGACAATTTACTAGCAGGTCAATTGAGATATGTTCCCAATATGGAACAAGGATGATAAAAATAGGGACATTACTATTAAAGAGAAAGAAATGTCTAGTACAAGACGTACAACCATAGACCTGACCGCTAGGACATGCCCTGGGGCTGAGCAGATGTTACATGAGAGTCTCCCTGCTTCATCCTGCAGATGTGTCTCAGTGCTAATACAGTGATTTCATTGCCACAAACATTTGGTTTTTCTGTGTCATTTTTCAGAATGTCTAGACCTATTATACATATGATTGGCAGAATAATGACAAGGGAACATAATGTGATCCCAGTAAGAGCTGAGGAACAGAAGAAGGGAGCATCACAAAGGACAAAGGAAAATCTGGTGAGTGAAGTCAACCAATCTGATATAATATGGCATGAAGAGTGAGATGGTGATCCCAAAGCTAACATCAATCAGAACAAGAAACATTGGTATCCCCAGCACACTGGATGACATCAGCAACAGGATTTCATAACTACATGGTGGTAGTAATTTCAGAGAACTTAATTGCACACATTTGCAAAGGTATGGGAAGCCCCCAGTCCACTTCAAGGTATCTCTGAGTACTCGGGGTACCTAACATTAAGTGGTATATTCAAATAGGGTCAAAAGCTGCCGTCTGTCGAAAAGACGTCAGTTTTCGAATTTTTTTAAGGTCGAATCGTGATTCGACCTATTCAGTTCCCTCTATTTTTATTCGACAAGTCTGGGAATTTGACTTGTTGAATAGTACGTGAATCGGCGGTATAGCTGCTGATTCACGTACTTTTGAGTGAAACGGGGCCAAATTCGACAAGATTTGGCCCCGTTTCTGACCATCTCAGTCTGAAATAAAAAAATGTCAGACTAAGATAAGGTAACTTAGAGGAGGAGAGGGGGGAGAGCTGTGGGCAGACGGGGGGAGAACGGCGGGCAGACTGGGGACAGCAGCGCTAAATACAGCACTGCAGGAGGATGTGTCACAGCCGCACCGCTCACGGTAGCGTCCACCCGGCTCCAGCAAGAAAGGTCAAGCTTACAGGAGCTGGGTGGACACTGCCGTGAGGTCTGGCGGCTGTGAGACATCCTTCAGCAGCGCTGCTGTAGTGCTGCTCTCCTCCGTCTGCCCACGGCTGTCCCCACTGGTCTCCCCCTCTCCTCCGCTCACAGGTCTCATCTCAATTTGACTTTTTTAAAAGTCAAATTGAGATGGGATTGAATAGGGGTTGTCGGATCCATTCCGACAAATGCATGTCGGAATGGATCTGACGCTAATTGAATACACCCCTAAGTCTAAGTCCGGGGCGCAACACCGCACAAACCAGCATGGGCCAGGCACCCCAGGACAGCCCACCAGTGTGAGATCAAAGTATAAGTGAATATTAGTAAGCAGAGGCTATAGATAAAGAAGATACACAAGTGTATTTAAAAAAGTGATATTAGTAGAAACATTGTAAGAAAGTTATACATAAAGTGCTAGATTAAATGTTACAGTGTGCTACCCCAAAGCAGCCCAGCCCCCCCATTCCAATGAGCACCATGCCCCAAACTTATCCTCCAAACTAATACAGCATACAGGGTGATTCAAAAGTCACAGTACACCCTTTTATTTCAAAAACTGTGCAGGAAATGGGAAAACTGAATACTCCTGTAAGGTATGGGTGAGGTGGGCTATCTTTTAGGGTATGTAACGAACATGGGCGCCATCTTGAAATTGGCCATCTTAAATCTAAATCAGTTTTTTAAATAGAAAGTGGGTCATGTAACATGTTAAGCAACATCAGAAATTGCTGAAAAGTTTTTTGCTGCAAACAGATTTGAAATATCAGCTATGGTTCAAAAGTTACAACAATTTTTGTTGTTGGAATTACAGGCTGAACTGTCATCCATAAAGGACAGTCATTTAATGTGTGGGCTTTGTGCTGCATTGTGGGCTCTTCACGAAGGATGCCAAACCCATTGTTGAGGTTGTATCACCTGTAGCAATTTTTGGATGACTTCTTGTCAGCCACAGTCCCAGTTTCTCGGAATTTGCAATCAGACACCTGACAGTGCTATGTGAAATTGGAGGTCTTTCTGGGTGCGGGTTGTTAAAATCTGCAGCTATGACATGGAAACTTCATCCTCCAGACATCAAAATTACCTGAATTCTCTCCTCTTTTGTCAAAGCCATCTTCAGTTACCTGCAACAACAAAAAATTCTGGATACCCCCTGGTGGGAGAGAGTAATGCGTGTGAATAAAAGACATAAATCTCGTGCAGAGCAGAGAGGTGGGCTTGGGAGATATTTTGAGATGAGAGAAGAGATGTACATTGGTGTAGTTTGGTTAATGGCCTTGTCTGTGGGTAAAAGTATTTTATATTGAATACGGTAGAATACCGGTAACCAATGGAGGGACTGACAGAGTGGATCTGCAGATGATGAACATCTAGCGAGGAAGATTAGCCTCGCAGCTACATTCAGAATGGATAGTAGTGGTGTGAGTCTCTTTTTGGTAAGACCAGCAATCATTGAGGGAGATAATGAGAGCATGGATTAGGGTTTTTGCTGTGTCTTGTGTAAGGTATGGTCGTATTTTGGATATGTTTCTTAGATATCTGTAACATGATTTTGAGACAGATTGAATGTGGGGAACAAGGGTAAGTTCAGAGTCAAGTATGACACCTAGACAGCGAGTCTGTGGTGTAGGGTCGATTGTTGAGTTATCAGTTAACAGTGATAGAAATATCAGGTTGGTAACTTTTATTAACAGGTGGAAATATAATTAACTCTGTTTTGGAAATATTAAGCTTGAGGTGGTGAGATGACGTCCAGCATGAAATGGCAGAAAGGCATTCAGTGACACAGACCAATATGTAGGGAGGATAGGTAGAATTGGATAACATCATGATACTGAAATCCAAAAGAGGTGATTAGTTTACCAATAGATATGGTATAGATTGAGAAAAGCAGAGGACCTAAGACTGAGCCTTGCAATACACCAACTGAAAGAGGTAGTGAAGAGGAATTGGATTCAGAGAAATGGACACTGAAAGAGCGATTAGATAGGTAGGATAGGAACCAAGAGAGGGCTGTGTCTTGGAGACCTAGGGATTACAGTGTTTACAGATGGGTCCATGTATATCTTGACCTTTAATAGGAGTAACTGAAACGGGCAGTCGGACTTAATCTCCTGCTGTAAGGACTTAATCCCCTGCTGTATTGTTCTCTGTATTGTATTGCAGCTGAGAACAATAGATGAAAGGTTTATGTTATTAAACCATGTTGTGCCTAGGCGCAGCAAACTAGCCAAGATAACCGTGGACCCATCTGTATATGAGATGAGAGTGATTAACAGTGTCAAAAGCAGCAGAGAGAGGTAGAAGAATTTCCCCAGTTGTCTTAAAAAAACAGTCTGAAAACCACCAGTTTAGTAGACAATATCAAACACATCACTGTACTGAATTTTTTACATGTGCCATTAAGAAGCCACCAAATTTATAAAGCGGTGGTTTTACAAACCACCAGAGAACCACCATCATATAAGCACTAGACAAATGATGTGGTTGTGACAGCCAAAATAACTCAAGCAGCATATTACAGCATCTAGCAATTCCGTAGGTGAGATATTACAATACATTCATAACGAGGGCGATTATTATGTATTGAATATGAAGGCAAATAACATTAATTATTCGGTAACCAGACCTATTTTTTTTTGAGGGGGGGGGGGATAACCTGACTCTTGGGGGGCAATAGTATTTTATTAATAAATTAATGGGCAAAGTAATGTTTTATTTTATAACACAACCATATTATGTCGGAGGGACATTATTAATTGTTCATTTTTAATGGGTAGCGGTCAATATTCATTAATTTATTATGTAAGCACCATTTATATTGCCATCATAAAAAAACTTCTTAAACAATAGATATTGCTTCATTAATAAAATAATAATGCTCATTAAGAAAAATAATTATATTGGCCCCCTTTTTTAAGGCATAATGCTTGTTCTCATTATTTGCATTGTGACTCCTCACATTCTGAATGGCAGATACAGTATATGCTGCGGCTGTAAGATAGTTTTGTGGCATTTTACTCCAGTGGTTTTGACCCAATTTTCAGCTTTTTATCAATTTGTAAACCAATAGGTATCACCAGTGGTTTGAGAATGAGCCTCTTAACCAATGAATAATAATTTCAGAGCCGATGTGCGGTGGATTCAGACAAAGCCTCTGTTTGTTAAATTTATTAAAAAAAATCCACTCCGAGGGGAGAAGCGCTTCTGTAGTATTCAGAAATGTATTGTTATGTTATTAATACATCAATAAACATAAAATAATTTATTATAACATAAAACAAAAGAGCATAATAAAAACAATAACAGATAGTTACCGGCTGGTATAAAGTCCCAATAGTGTTCTGAAGATTTTAATAAGCCATTATTGAGAAATAAGGAGCAGCTTTAGGTAATAATAATTTGATGTTTAGAAAAGTTTATCCATCCAATGTTAGTAAAGCCACAAATAAAGCATAAAGCATATAGGTGACATGCATTTATTACCCATCAGCGGTATTCACAGGTTACTTAGACCTCCCGGCCACTGATTCTTTATTCCAAAGTTGTAGCCTTATCCAGAGTACTATTGGCATAACGCAGGACTGATGGTAGCGCTCACCTTTCCTTCTCCGGACAAGCGTTTTTCCAGATGTCCTAAAAAATCTGAAAGGGGATTCATCAGAGAAAATGACTTTACCCCAGTCCTCAGCAGTCCAATCAATTCCTGTACCTTTTGCAGAATATCAGTTTGTCACTGATGTTTTTCCTGGAGATAATTGGCTTCTTTACTGCCCTTGTCCGGCGATGGAAAGGTGAGCGCTACCATCAGTCCTGTGTCATGCCAACAGTAAAGCATCCTGAGACCATTCATGTGTGGGGTGGCTTCTCAGCCAAGAGAGTTGCCTCACTCACAACTTCGCCTAAGAACACAGCCATGAATAAAGAATGGCACCAAAACTTTCACCAAGATCAACTTCTCCCAACCACCCAAGAACAGTTTGGCGAGGAAGAATGCCTTCTCCAGCATGATGGAGCACCTTGCCATAAGGATAATAGTGATATTAAGTGGCTCAGGGAACAAAACATTGACATTTTGTGTCCATGGCCAGGAAACTCACCAGACCTTAATCCCATGGAGAACTTGTGGTCAATCCTCTACAGTTGGGTGGACAAAGAAAAACCCACAAATTATGATAAACTCCAAGCATTGATTAGGCAAGAATGGGTGGCTATCAGTCAGTATGTTGCCCAAAAGTTGATTGACAACATGCCAGGGCGAATTACAGAGGTCTTGAAAAAGAAGGGTCAGCACTACAAATATTGACTCTTTGCATAAACGTATTGTCCATAAAAGCCTTTGACACTTATGAAATGCTGGTAAATTTACTGCAGTATACCATAGTAACATCTGAAAAAAAGGTCTGAAAACATTGAAGCATTAATATATCAGATGGAAATATACTCAGTACCTGGATCACAGGTGAGGGCTGTATATAATGGCTGGAGCATCTGTAACCAGGTTACATAGTGACACTCTGGCTTCATCTGATACTTGTTTATTTTATATCATTATGATCTATATTTGATGGAACTTTCCACATTAACAGAAGTCCAACCACATGATGTAAATTATCATAGTAACATAGTAACATAGTATCTGAGGTTGAAAAAAGACAATTGTCCATCGAGTTCAACCTATTTGTGGTGTCCTCTGCATAATGATTTGACTAAATAGTAACTATAATGCATGACTATGCACCATACCCCTGGATATCCTTATCCAATAGGAATTTATCTAACCCATTCTTAAAGGTGTTGACAGATTCCGCCATTACAACTCCCTCGGGCAGGGAATTCCAAATACGTATTGTCCTTACCGTGAAAAAGCCTTTACGCTGTATTGTGCGGAATCTCCTCTCCTCTAACCTGAGCGAGTGTCCACGAGTCCTCTGTGTTGATCTAACCAAAAACAAGTCCCGCGCAAGCACTGTGTATTGTCCCCTTATATATTTGTAGATGTTGATCATATCCCCTCTTAGTCTCCGCTTTTCCAATGTAAACATGCCTAGTCTTTCAAGCCTTTCCTTGTATTCCATCGTCTCCATGCCCTTAATTAGTTTGGTCGCCCTCCTTTGTACCTTTTCAAGCTCCAGGATATCCTTTTTGTAGTACGGTGCCCAGAACTGTACACAGTATTCAAGGTGTGGCCTCACTAGTGATTTATATAATGGGAGTATAATACTCTCGTCCCTAGCATCAATACCCCATTTTATGCATGCTAATATCTTATTAGCCTTCTTTGCTGCAGTCCTACTTTGGGTACTACTGCTTAGCTTGCTATCTATGAGGACACCTAAGTCCTTTTCCAGTACAGAATCCCCTAGTTTTACCCCATTTAGTAGGTAGGTGTCATTTTTGTTCTTGTTACCACAGTGCATTACCTTACACTTGTCTGTGTTGAAGCGCATTCTCCATTTGGCTGCCCATGCTTCTAATTTAACTAAGTCGTTCTGAAGAGACTCGGCATCCTCCTCTGTATTTTTAGCCTTACACAATTTGGTATCATCTGCAAAAATTGACACCATGCTCTCTAGACCTTCTGTTAGGTCGTTAATGAAAATATTGAACAATAGCGGTCCTAATACTGAGCCTTGCGGCACACCACTTAGCACTTCAGTCCAAGTTGAAAAATATCCATTAACCACAACGCGCTGCTTCCTATTATCTAACCAGTTTTTGACCCAAGTGCATATTGTGCTTCCTAGCCCTGATTCTTGTAGCTTGTATATAAGTCTCATGTGTGGTACAGTATCAAACGCTTTGGCAAAGTCTAAAAAGATTACATCCACGTCTTTACCCTGATCTAGGTTTGCGCTTACTGTTTCATAAAAGCCAAGTAAGTTGGTTTGACAGGATCTGTCCTTCATAAACCCATGTTGATTCCTTTTAATGACCTTATTGGTTTCAAGGAACTTCTGAATACTATCTCTTAGAATACCTTCCAATACTTTCCCCACTATAGATGTAAGACTAACTGGTCTATAATTACCTGGTTCAGCTTTACTTCCCTTTTTGAATATAGGCACTACTTCCGCTATACGCCAGTCTTTGGGAACCATACCTGATATAACTGAATCCTCAAAGATCAGAGATAGCGGTTTTGCCAGTTCAGAGTGAAGCTCCATTAGAACCCTTGGATGAATACCATCGGGCCCTGGTGATTTATTAATCTTTAAATGTTTTAATCGGTGACAGACTACTTCCTCGCTTAAATAAGTACCTATCAGTGTGATATTGTCCTTATTGAGATTGTGTGTCAGTCCCTGAATTGGGTCCTCTCTAGTGAATACTGTTGAAAAAAACTCATTTAGTGTGTCCGCTATGTCATTATCATTTTTGCTTAAGACTCCCAACGTGTCCTTCAAAGGGCCTATACTCTCCTTTTTTAATCTCTTGCTATTGATGTATTTAAATAATTTTTTGGGATTTGCTTTGCTTTCCTTTGCTACTAGTTTTTCAGTTTCTACTTTAGCCGCTCTTATTTCCTTTTTGCAATTTTTGTTATATTCCTTATAGTGCTGAAATGACTCTGCTTCCCCGTCAGATTTGTATTTTTTAAATGCTCGCCTTTTCTTGCCCATAAGTTCCTTAATCTTTTTGTTAAGCCACATCGGTTTATGATTTTTATTCCCTTTTTTGCTACTCATAGGAATATATTTGAGTGTATTTTTAGCTAGCAGGAATTTTAGTACCTCCCATTTCTCCGTAGTATTTTTTCCTAAAAACAAACCTTCCCATTCAATATCCCTGAAAAATACCCTCATCATTTCAAAATTTGCTTTGCTAAAATTTAAAGTCCTAGTTGAGCCAGTATAGGGCTGTTTGTAGAAACTGATATTGAATGTGACCATATTATGGTCGCTGTTTCCTATGGGTTCCCCTACTATAATACCCGATACCAAATCCTGATTGTTTGTTAATACCAGGTCTAAGATTGCATTGTACCTAGTTGGTTCCTCAATTAGTTGGACTAGGTAGTTATCATTTAGTGTGTTTAAAAACATACTGCCCCTAGCAGTATCACATGAATCGTTTTTCCAGTTTATCTCTGGATAGTTAAAATCTCCCATCACTACTATGTCTCCTACTCCTGCTGCTTTTTCAATTTGCTTTAGTAACAATTCATCATCAGATGCGTTGATACCAGGCGGCCTATAGCATACACCCAATACTAACTTTTTTGTTCCTTTTTCCCCGCATGCAATTTCTACCCATAGTGTCTCAACAGTGTCTACAGTCCCCTCCTAAGTATCTTCCCATATATTAGGTTTTAAAAACGGCTTTACGTACAGACACACCCCTCCACCCTTTTTATTTAGTCTGTCTCTCCTAAACAGTGTATAGCCCTCTAGATTGACTGTCCAATCATGAGATTCATCCCACCAAGTTTCAGTAATGCCTATAATATCATACTGTTTGCTTGCTGCAAGTATTTCTAGTTCACCCTTTTTACCAGTAATGTTTCTGGCGTTTACATACATACAACTAAGATAAGTATTTTCCCTTGTATTAGGGACATCTTTCACCTTATGTGGCAAGGATGACCTGTAATCGTCATTGGTTAGTGCTTTGGTAAAATCCCTTTTAGTACCCATGTTAGTAACCTTACTGCCTGCTCTTACCCTCCCCCCAACTTCTCCCCCATTTTGTTTACTACCGCCATCCCCACTATTCTCACTGCATGACCCGTAGTTTTTAGCTAAACCCTCCCCCCAGGCTCCTAGTTTAAAATCTCCTCCAACCTTCTAACCATCCTTCCCCCCAGCACCGCTGCCCCCTCCTCAGTCAGGTGCAATCCGTCACGACAAAAGAGATGGCGTCTGACTGAGAAGTCCGCCCAGTGTTCCTGGAACACAAACCCCTCTTTCCTGCACCAATCCCTAAGCCACACATTTACCTCCCTAATCTCCCTCTGCCTCCCTGGACTAGCGCGTGGCATGGGTAATAATTCCGAGAATATTACCTTAGATGTCCTTGCCTTCAGTTTCTTTCCTAAGTCCCTCTAGTCTTTCTTAAGGACATCCAACCTTCCGCTAACTTTGTCATTGGTGCCAACGTGCACCAAGACCGCCGGGTCTTTTCCAGCCCCTCCCAACAATCTATCTACCCGGTCCGCGATGTGCCGTACCCGAGCACCCGGGAGACAACAGACTGTACGGCGATCACGGTCCCGGTAGCAGATTGCCCTATCTGCCTTCCTGATGATAGAATCCCCTACCACCACCATTTGACTAGGTACCTCTCTATCTTTTATCCCAACCGCACCAGAGGGACCGCACCTCTGGATGCTAGAGGGAGCAGTCTCCTCCGGCACCGTCATTTCTTCGCTATCATCCTCCGATTCCTTGTCCAATCGGGCAAATTTGTATGGGTTTGATAGTTTGGAGATGTCGTGCCTCCCCCTCTTATTCTTCCTTCTAACTGTGACCCAACTGGCTACCTGATCATCATCCTCTTCTACCAGTGACCCCTCCCGCAACTCCTCCACCGTTCTGTCTAAACTACGCTCGAGATTGTGAATCTCCCTCAATCGCGTAACTGTTTGCTCTAGATCAGTTACCTGGGCTTCCAGGGCAACAGTTCGCACACACCTCGTGCAGATGTATTCACACTGGGCCGGTAGCTCCAGGTGTGCATACATCTTGCACGACATGCACTGAGTGAGGTCCTCAATCACAGCCCCTCCCATATTGTTTGCAAGGTCTAACTCCCTGTTACACTCAAAGAAAAAGCAGCAAAAATAAAAAATAGAAGACAAGCAATATCACTTATACAATAATTAAGCTGGCTTATACTTATCTATCTTTGTGCGGTTCTTGGTCCTTCACTTTTATGCAGCCGTAGTGCTCTCACCTGCGGCACCTATACTCCACTTAGCAGTTGCAGTTGTACCAGCTCACTGCTCCTCCTTTTCACTCGGCTTCCAGCTCCTGCTAAGACAAAAAATAAAAAATGCCCCTGACACCCGCACAATCACAGCCCCTCTGCTACTCCAAGTAAGAGACCCTCTCACTCACTCACAAGGTCAGCCCCTTGCAGTCTCACCAGAAGTTTAATGGTACTGTAAATGTGTTTTCCTGATTGTGTATTATAAAACTCACCTTTATCTGTATTCTAATTCACCTTTATACTGTTTCCAACTCACTTAGAAATCCCAGCAGCACTTTGAAGAGACCAGCCCCACAGATCATAAATAACATAGGATAGCAATGAGGTCAATATACCTACAATCAAAATCCTGGCATGGTCAAAATCCCAACATTTAAAATACAGATAAGGTAAAAATACCGGCATTTAAAATTGACAGGTCAAAAAGTCGACACACGTTTTTCATTATTTTTTCATTGAAACCGATTTGTTCAAAGTTTACTATCTCAGTGGACCTGGAGGGGGGATATAGTAGTGTGCTGAGCGCAGTTAGACACTGTGCCCATGTGAGGGGACGCGGTACACTTATACGGTGTCCACACCAAAAAACAATGAAATACTTGGGTTGAATTTTTGACTTCTCCACATTTTAAATGTCGGTATCTTGACCTTGTTAGTATTTTGACCTTGTTGGTATTTTAAATGTCGGGAATTTGGACCTTGTCAGTATTTTGACCATCGGTCAACTGTTGTCGGTATTTTTACCATCGGGATTTTGATTGTAGGTATTTCATACTAAACCACATAGGATAGTCCTACTGAAGTTAGACTGCACACACGTTTGGTTACTGTAGGGAGGCTTCAATCCCTAACCAAGATGGGCACCAAACCTAGTACTGTGCATGCATGACATCATCTTGTCACTGTGTCCTATGTCACAGTGGAAGATGGACATATATCACTTACAGTAGCTCCAGGAGAGACCCCGTGATTACTGAATCCACACTGACACAGAGACTGGAAATTCAGCTACAGAGCTTGTACATAAAGTAGGGGCAATGATTGCACCAGCGCTACAGGTGATTAGTAAATATTTGGTTGATAGTTATAATTCATATTGTTTCTGTGGTCAAATGTTTTCCACTTGTCAAAATCTCAATGGATTGACCTCAGAATACATACACAATATGTACAGTAGATAGTGTAATATTGTTTATTAAAAAGCACGCATGAAACACACAACTTAATTAAATCAATTAGCATAAGACAATGACAGGCATTCATCAAAGCAGATGAATCTGTTAAGGGCTGTATAAGTGGCAAATTACCAGCTTAATGTAAAGAACTGGCAATGGACAGTTATTTGCGAGCTTGTACAATGAGGCCTCATCCGGGCTGCACTTCCGGGACTGCCCCTCATGTAATAGCTCCGTCCACATCAGGCCATCCACAAATAGCACTTTCAGGATAATCGGACGGCACCCATGCGTTACGACCCTCCAGGGGTCTTTCTCAAGGTGAGCAAAGAGGAATCCTCAGCCCAAAATATCCCAGTGCTGCAATGTTTCTTTCCTTATATATATATATATATATATATATATATATATATATATATATAAAAAAGTATATATATATATAGTGTATATGTATGTATATATATATATATATATATATATATATACTTATACTTGTACTTCAATAAACCACTTAACTTGTTAAGTAGTTGGGCTGTTAATGTCTCAGAGCTACCGCTGATTTGCACGCTCACTCTGCAATACCACCAACACCTGTACACACATAGGTTGTGTGCCCAGGCACAAAAATCACAGTTGCACAGGTCCCAATCTAATAAAATGCCCAACAGCACACAGATGCCATCTAAGACACATGTAATGCACAAACAGTACTGTACTGCTATCAGACACAGGGGTATATTTACTAATCCTCAGGGAAAGATACAATAGAGAGAGATAAATTATTAAACAATCATCTCCTATCTGACATTTTCAAACACAGCCTGTAACATGATTAGGAGCTGATTGGCAGGTACTTTATCTCTCTCTCTATTTTACCCTTTCCAAGGTTTAGTACATCGGTCCCACAGAGCAAAGACAGCACACAGTGGTTCCAGTGCAGTACAGAAACTGCATAACTAAGTCATTGTGAAACAAGCACACAGGAGTAACAGCAAAACTGCAAAAGATCACAGATAGCTACAGAAAATGTTGTTGGTGTATCGATTCAGGTTCTACAAGGCATTTCTGTTGCAAAGAAGAGGAGCAGTCCATTGTTTCAGTTAGATAATTTGATTAGTAACCATATCTGAAAATAAACTCTCAGTTTTGCCACTCATCTAAAATCCCCCCCCCCCCCCCCTTGGCACTTCTGGGGCTATAGCAGAATTGAAGGTGCGCCAGCTGCATAGCACATCTTTCAGTGAATTTGCACTGCTCATGCTCAGAAATCAATTGTGCACATCGGGGCTGATTCAGGTTGGATTGCAGAACGTGATCCAACTGCAAAAATTACTTAAAAGACGCGGGTGCATGCACAGCGCCCATTCTATGCATGCACCCGCATTTTCTGCAGGCGAGTCACAGAAAATGCGATCGCCTCTGCCTCAGGCAGAGGCGTTCACGGGTGGGGGGCAACACTCCATTTCCTAGGTGGAGATGGAGCATTGCAAGGGTGGAGGCTGCCAAACGGGGACAGTGTCGTGAAAATGAGGGTGTGGTCTGGGCGTGATTGTGGCGGCTGCGTGACGTCATACACAGCTGCTGCAACAGAAAGTTGGTGGTGGGCCTCCTGCAGGTGCAGCTGAGCTGAGCCGGCAGGAGGCAACCCTAATTTCTATGATAAGGCAGAAGTTGTGATGCAATCGCAATTTCTTCTTCATCAAGGGGGGAGGCGGTGGTCAGCATGCTGGATGACCTTGCCCTGCGATGGGCGGCCCCCAGCATGCGATCTCATGGATTGCAAATTCTGCTACTTAGCAGAATATGCAATCCAACCTGATTCAGGTCTATATGCAGCTATGCAGACCGACGTGTATTTTTACAGGTATCAAGACTTACTGCAAGACAGGTGAAATGAGGGAGGAAGTACAACGATGATGAGGATGATGATGATTATGATGATGATGATGATGATGATTATTATTATTATCATTATTATTATTATTACAATAAATGTATTAGTAATTATCAGTCATGCTGTGTCTTCAATAGTAAATATCAGTGGTGAGTTTGATCAATGTGCAAATATAAAGTATAAAAAGCAAATGCGTAGTACATGCAAATACGTCTGATATCTTGTTTCACTTACAGCATTAGAAATGTTTCCATGTAAAATGATTCTTAACCCCTCAATGACCAGAAGACTTTCTTTCCTTCTCAGCCAGACACATTGGGGGTCATTCCGAGTTGATCGCACGCAGCAAATTTTTGCTGCTCGTGCGATCAACTAGCTGCCGCCTATGGGGGGAGTGTATTTTAGCATAGCAGTGCTGTGATCGCTTGTGCACCGTGTTATGCTTAAAAAGTTTCATGCAATACAAGACCAGCCCTGCAGGTATTTACCCAGTACGACAGATCCAGCGATGAAGGTCCCAGCTCTGACGTCAGACATCCACCTCCCCAAATGCCTGGACACACCTGCATTCGCCTTACCACGCCCAGGAAACGGTGACTAGACGCACTGATCCTCCTTCTCGCTGTGCTTGCGATCGCACCTGTAATCGCTTTCATTGGACCTGGCGTCATTGCTCGGCAACGGCCGTAGCTGGGCAACGACGGGCGTGCGCAATGCAGGCGCCATGCAGCCGCAGTTCCGAACCATTCACGTCGCAGCGAAAAACCACTGCGTCCAAACGGGTCGGAATGACCCCTTTTGTATTGTTCTGTAAAGGATTTGTTGGGAAAAGGACTTTCAGGCAAAATATCACAACCCAGAAATCTGACACAGAATGTAGCGGGCTGGTTGTCATGAGATACACTGTATATATTGTATAAATATATTTCCCATGTTTATGATTCAATGTTCTTTTCTAACACTGTACAGTGCTACATGATTGATGTGGATGCGTAGAATGATTGGCTGTGTAATTATCGGTAATGTCATGCCGGCATCCCTCCCTGCTAATGGCTCCACCATAGAGACGGCTGGAAGAGAATTGCTGTTCAGGATGTTTTACTGACTTGTTATCATTCATATCCATAGAAGTGGGAGCAAAACACCCACAATGCCAACACTATTGCAATGATACACACGAAGCACATTTTCTTGTCTCTCTGAGCAGGGAATGGTGAGGTTTAATGTTACATGTTTTGGTTTTAATTAGTACAGGTTGAGTATCCCATATCCAAATATTCCGAAATACGGAATATTCCGAAATACGGACTTTTTTGAGTGAGAGTGAGATAGTGAAACCTTTGTTTTTTGATGGCTCAATATACACAAACTTTGTTTAATGCACAAAGTTATTAAACATATAGTGTTAAATGACCTTCAGGCTGCGTGTATAAGGTGTATATGAAACATAAATGAATTGTGTGAATGTAGACACACTTTGTTTAATGCACAAAATTATAAAAAATATTGACTAAAATGACCTTCAGGCTGTGTGTATAAGGTGTATATGTAACATAAATGGATTCTGTGCTTAGATTTATGTCCCATCACCATGATATCTCATTATGGTATGCAATTATTCCAAAATACGGAAAAATCCCATATCCAAAATACCTCTGGTCCCAAGCATTTTGGATAAGGGATACTCAACCTGTAGTATGAGTTTTGAGATATAGGAAAATTGCCAAGGAGCAGAATTCTCAGGGAACAGGAAGCTTAATAGACTCTCTATGTTGTACTGTGTGTAACCATAGTGTCACATATGTTCTTCTGTGTAATGCATCTCTTGTATCCTCATCATTAATACTCTTTCCGGTGTCTTCCTTCTTCTTCTCAAACTCAACTATGTCAGCTGTTAGAAGCCGACTTCCAGGTCCCAGTCATTGCTAGGAGACCGGGATGCTGGAGCAAGTGGCGTAATTAGAAATGTTTCTCCCCCAAGTCAAAAAATTATCTGGCACCCCCCCTCCCATAATTGGCACAAGTAAAGCGATGAATCTGCATGTGCCGGAGGCACGCAATGCAAAAAGGGCTGTGGACTTGCTGAAATTCATGAGGCTTTGCATAAAGGGATGTGGTTTTGCAGGAAAAGACTACCTTATACCCCAGTTTTGCAACCTGCACGCCCAGACGTTGGAAACCAGAGGAAAAAAAATTATACTGATTCATGCCCCTTAAATTATTTGTAATTTTTCCTCCGTATAGTAATGCCCATTATTCATTATCCCACATACTGCAATGGCCCATAGACATTATGCCACACACAATAATGCACATGACACAATATCCACACACCGTAATGCCCCCGACACATTATGCCACACACTGCAATGGCCCTTAGACATTATGCCACATACAATAATGCACATGACACAATATGCACACACCGTAATGCCCCCGACACATTATGCCACACACTGCAATGGCACTTAGACATTATGCCACACACAATAATGCCCATGACACAATATGCCACACACCATAATGCCCCCGGCACATTATGCCACACACCGTAATGCCTGTGACACATTATGACAGGCATCGCAATGCCCTTTATTCATTATGCTACACACTGCAATGCCCCTGATCCATTATAGCACATACAATGCCTGTGACACATTATGACACACACCGCAATGTACTTGATACATTATGCCACACACTGCAATGTCCGTGATACATTATGCCACACACTGCAATGACCCTGAGACATTATACCACATACCACAATGCCCGTGATATAGTATACCACACACCGTAATGCCTGTGACACATACCACAATGCCAGTTATACCCTATGCCCCACACCACAATGCCCATTATACATTATGCCACACACTACATTGTCCCTGAGACATTATACCACATACCACAATGCCCGTGATATAGTATGCCACACACCGTAATGCCTGTGACACATTATGACACACACCGCAATGTCCGTGATACATTATGCCACACACCACAATGTCCATTACACATTAAGTCCTAAAGTAAGGCATCCAATTACTTTTAAATTACCTGCTCGTTGCCAGAGGTTTCATGCTCTTGGTTCCAAGCACAGTGCCAGGGGTTTTCATGCTCAGGGTGTCATGTTCGTTGCCAGGGGTTTTATGTGCTGGGTTTTAAGCTCGTTGCCAGGTGGTTATATTCGTTGCCAGGGGTTTCATGCAGTGGGTGTTGTGCTTGTAACCAGGGGGTAATGCCTGTTGCTAGGGCTGTGCTACCAGTGCCACATATGCCCCCAGTGCCAGATATTCCCCCACAGTGCCATGTACACATATGCCCCCAGTGCCAAATATGCCCCCCCCCGGGCCAAATATGCTCCCCAGGGCCAAATTTGCTCCCCAAAGTGCCAAATATGCTCCCCCAAGTGCCAAATATGTTCCGCCAGTGCCAAATATGTCCCCACATGCCAAATATGCTTCCCCAGTGCCAAACATGCCCCCCAAGTGCCAAATATGTTCCCCCAGTGACAAATATGACCCCCCAGTGCCAAACATGCCTTCCCCCCAGTGCCAAATTTTCTCCCCCAGTGCCAGGTACCCCCCCCCCGCTCCCCCCCCCCCCCTGTGCTTCCCTGCTGCTGTGCTGTGCTGTTTTCGGAAGGAGGACACAGAGGCCACAGCAAGCGCCTCTCTTGTATGTCCTTTCTGCATCTCCAGCGGCAGCGGCGTGTCAGTCAAATGAAGTGCCCGTTCATGAGCCAATCAGAGCTCACGAACGGGCACTTAATAAAACAGACACGCTGCTGCCGCTGGAGACCCAGGAGGGACACACAGGAGAGGCGCTTGCTGTGGCCTCTGTGTCCCTCCTTACCAAAGCAATCAGTGGCGACGGCTAGGGCACCCCGCAGCCCTGCGTGCCTCTAAGCAATCGCAGGGGCTGCAGTGCCCTAGTTACACCACTGGCTGGAGCATGACCCCTGAGCATGCTGGTCCTGACTGTTGCTAGGTGCTCCTTACAGTAGGAGTTGATTGGCTCGTACTTTATCTCCGTCCAGTTTATCTCCATTGTAGGCTTAGTAAATAGACCCCAAAGGGTCTTACGCATATTGCCAGGTGTTCCATAACAGTCCCGCAGAGTTTTCTTTTTATGATCTAATATGTTTCTTTTATCTTAGACCATCTATACAGCTAATAGCAGTTAGCTTTATTCTTAAAGAGGCCTCATTTCATCTTAGTGTCCATCATTTCTTAATGTATCAGAAGAACAGTTTTCTTTTACTGCTGTATGATAAGTCTCAAAAGATCAAAGGAGCCCTGAACACAATAGAATTTGGTCGATTTATTACATGAATAGACAGGTAATACAAGGTGTAAAAATAATGAGTAATTATGTAAAACTAGCAGAGGAATACAGAACAGTATATACACACAAGGCATGTAACCAACTGATGGGAGTAATATATTTTATTACTTTAATGTTAATTCTATAACAGTACTGAAATAGGTCTATAAAATATTTAACATTATGTAAATAATAGTTGTAGTACACAGGCATCTATAAGTAGGAAAACTAGATTTACTAACTCCAACCCTTCTCCTGGCTTTGAACAACGTAGATGTTAAGAATGTTTGTGCAATAGAAAACATAAGCGAGAGAGAAATGTGAGAATAGAATATGACAGTTTTATTTTAACAATGATATATTATTATTATTATTATTATTATTATCCTTTATATATATATATCTTACCTCATGACATTACTGCATATAGGACTTTATTAAGCAATACGGAATTTTTCTTTGCTGTGTTATAAACAACAAATTAGTGCACGGACATCACACGTGTGAGGGGAGCGTATAGTATATTTATAATATTTTAAGATGACAAAGTTAAACATTACTACATTATATTAAAAGAAATGTAAAGAATAATAGCCTTAGTGTCAGAAATCTATAATAACTAGATACACTACAGGAAACGTGATTAATAATATATGCACAGTACTACAGTAACTGGTAACAGATGTCACATACAGATATATACTCTATATTGTCACAGTGTGATAACAATTATCCAGCAGTGATTATTAAATATCTAGTTACATGATGCAATACATAACACAGGTCTCATCACACTGAAAGGTGTAAATAATTTGTTCTTAGGTATCGTTGCTGCGACCACATAATCTGCCCTGTAATTTGGGATTTCCATGGATTATAATAAGAGACTGAGTAATGAGAATAACGTACAGTATTAACCTGCAGGAAACTTCAACAATGTTCCCAAGTAATGTGTATGATAAAAATACACATATCATTGCGACATAGAAAGCGATGTCCAGAATAAGACGCACAACCATTGACTTGACCGCTCGGACATGGCCCTGAAGCTGGGCAGATGTTACATGAGAGTCTCCCTGCTTCATCCTCCCGATGTGTCTCAGTATAGATCTGACACTGACCCCGATACACAGACACGTCATAGAAAATGGAAGACAGAATCTGATCACTGATCTGGATGCAGTGTACTCAGAATTCAAAGTGATTTCAAAGCCGCAAAAAAGGATTTTGTCTGTGTCATTTTTTGGAATGTCAAGTCTTGTTGTCCATAAACTAGGCAGATTAATGACTATAGAATAGAGCAGTGATCCCACTATGTACTGAGGAACAGAAGAAGACAACCTTGCTTTGACACGAAGGATAAACTGGTGCGAAAACTTAACCAAACTAAGAGAGTAGAAGATGGAGATCCAGGCGGTGTTCCAGAGGCTAACATCAATCAGGACATTTTGTAGTATATATATGAATAAAAGTACTTTTATGTCCAGGAACATATATATCCCAAAGGAATCAAACATGGTGTGAGCAATACAGATGACAAGTAAGAGGACACTATTAATGATTGTACAAAACTGGATTATCTCACAAGCACCCAGATTGCTGGTCTCTTTCCAGTGTCTGATGTACACTTTGAAAATTCTAGAGTATATGATGGTCCCAAATATTCCAATGATCACTGTAATAATAAACCTAGACAGGTATAAAGCTGACCACATTGTCTCTTGTCTGATCGTGTAGCAATGATCACTTTATGGGTGAGGAGTCAGCAGCGGAATGATTAGACTGAGGGAAGAGAGATACATATAAGCATTGAATGCAAATACTTTCAGAGCCTGGATCACCGGTGTGAGCTGATATCTGTAATCAGGTTTCAGAATGAAAATGTGCCCTTGTTTATTTTACAGTGTATCAGATAGATCTTATTTCATGGAACTTTCTATGGGTACATGAGACAAGTAGCATGAAGACAGCAGCAGAGGGGGCAGCAAGGGAACGCTGTATTACATTGACCACTGGCAGTACATTTGGACTAGAGATGCTGAAACAGGTTTCAAACGGGGTCACAAAATATTCTTAAAATAATCTTAAAAAGTAATCGTAAACTTGAAAGTTTTAAAACATTTTCTAAAGAGTTTCAAAAACAAAATTAGATTGGACAGTGGGCTAGTCCGCGGGGAATATTTACTAGGGCCTCGATTTTCTCAGAGTTTTTTTTTTTTTTCTAATTGTCATCTCGGGAATTTACTAAACACAAATCTCGGCAGCGTTGGGGCTATTTGTATTGTTTTTCCCGGCAGAGGTCACAAATACGAATGAATAGACCATCGGTCAAACGCTACTGTTATTTGATACAACTCTGTATTTACTAAGAATTTGTATTCTCAATGTCGAATACTGTGACAGAGACAACCTGCTAAAGGCCTAACAGTTATATATATGTACTACGAGATAGTACGTATATTATGCATACACCTAATAATCACAATATCAAAGGTGATCTACATTCACTAGTATAGTATAAAAGCATAAGAGAATCCATTTTGTTTCTAGCTAGATGATACAGCAGATTCATTTGTATTTCATTTAAACTCTATACAAAGTACAATAACAACTTTGTTGGCTAAATTCCACATATGCACATCCGAAGTCCAGTTTAAATTCCTAATAAGGAGACAGCACGAGTCATCCTATCACGAGAATGTATTGGCTAGATATCCCTTGGTTGCCATTGCCAATTGTTCTAATATTGCATAACACTGTATTCCAGATGAATGAACTCATATGGGAGGGTTATAAGAAAGGGGCGTAACTGGTATGTTATAAAAATCATTGTTTTTACGTGTATCTGTTGTTGAAGCATTTTGACCCAGGCTTGAGAGGATGTTCCCTCTCAACCTGTATACGGGCGTGGCCTTTTTAATAAATAATTTATGATTTTGCTAAATCTAATTTTAATTCATTCTTTTACCTAACAACTCAAACAGCAACAAGAGGGATAATTTAATTAACCCGAAAAGGTATCCAACAGGTGGGGGCTCTATCCGTGCAACCTCGGATTGGTCCTTTCATCGACTTCTCACAAAGGGTGGAGACAACCAGCCAGACGAGCTGAGGACGGCACCAATCCTAACATCACTACTACGGGCACTGGTAAGTATAAAATATGACATGCTAATATGTTATGCATGGTGCTTTTATACTTACTGGTTACCTGTGTGATGTACTTAGTAATTGCATTACTGATTAGTTGTGCTCAAGTCGGTTGAAGGACCAAGTAGCGAGGAATAGTAACTCGGGAATGATGATTGACAGATGCTGTTGCATAAAAATAGAATAAATAAGAATACTAAAATGAATTAATCAATTCAAACTTTGTATTTGGGCAGAGAAATAGTGACCTGGGTTTTTCACTCTATGAGTAATTTGAGTAATTGTGTGAATTAGTGCTGTGGACCATCTTCACGAGGTCTGAATGAGTTCCAATCTGAGTTTGCAGTATTACGTGCCCTCATTAACGCTGTGAGTGACAGATAAGATAGGGGCCAAATTAAGTAAAAGCACATAGACCACCTTCCCCTTTTAGTCAGCTACACGTGTGCAAGAAGGGTAAATGAAATAAATAAGGTGATTACCCGAGGTTATAGTTGATTATAAGTAATTTGATTGAAAGTTTATATTGACAGACGTGTCGCGTGTGTGAAAGATTGCAGGGATTGCAAATTTTTCAGCGTATGGGAAGGGCAGGGAGGATTAACCCTAAGTGTGCATATCATGTTATGGAAGAAATATTCCATATATGCATAGAGTTTGTACAGTACTGTAACTAATGTTGTGCATTTCAATTATGCTGTATAATATTGGCCTGATCAATCAATACTAAGCGTATTTTGAAATCGGCAAAACTGTTGAAATCTGCAAGATATTAAAGTCTGCAAACGGTTAAAATTTGCAAACTGATTTTTTATTTACATTATGGGCATCCAACTTATGAAACTATAAAACAGGTACCAAAGGAACATGCCCTTGCGCTGGCGATCTGTATGTTTTGTGTTTTATGGTGTCTTGTGTGTGGGACATAAAAGTTCAGTGTTTGTTCCGTTAAGTATATTCTCAAATCTGTGTCTAATAGAAACCTTCTGACTGTGACTGTTTGGCATGGTTACAAGGTTTGAAATAAGGTTTATATATATATGTGTCACAACTGAAGGCCTGAGCTGACGGGAGGCAGCCTCAGTTGTAGGGGCTGAGATGTAACGGAACCTAAGAGGTTGTATCAGACCCCTAGACATGTAAGTAACATGTAGAAGAACTGCCCGAAGGCGTGACCACGACAACCAGGGTAAAAGTCAATGATGTTTATTATGACAAACTCTGTAACACAGCAGCAAATAAGAAAACATAAAAGTCAGCAGGGAAATAATACAGTTCCTGGGTACTACAGGGTGGCAAGGACCACAGGGCTCTGGTAGTATGAGACAGTTGTAATAATCTTCTAGATGGAAAGTCCTTACCAGGCCCGACTGTAGCAATGGAAATAGCCCAGGATCGTACCAACTGGTGTTCCAGGAAAAGCTGGGCTGCTGTGGGTAAAACGGCTGCTGTGGATACTGGCTGTAACCAGACTGATGTTGACACGGAGTGAATACTGGCTGGAACCAGTAAAATAATAAAATGTAGCTTGAGAGCGATGAAATATGGAATGATGTGTGGAGCTTGAGTGCGGTGAAATAATAATATCAATGGTGAATGGTAATCTGCAGAAAAGGGTACCGGCACTTTAAGAAGAGCTGACCTCTGCTGGAAGCTGGAAGCTGTAAGCAGGTGGATCTGTGGCTGGAAGCAGGTGAGTCCAAAAAGGATAGGAGAGTCAGGCTACACCGCAGGTGGAGGACAGGAGCGGGTCTCTTTAGTGGAGGTTTGGAAATAGGATCTGGAACCTGGAAAACAACCACAGGAGAGAGACAAACTGGAACTAGGTTTGACAACCAAAGCGCTGACGCCTTCCTTGCTCAGGCACAGATTACTTATACCTGCAGCAAGGAAGGGATTGGCTAGGCAATTATGCAGATTAACATTGCAAACAATAGATTGGTGTAAATGAACAGATGACAGAATCCAAGATGGCAGCGCCCATGCAGACACTTGGAGGGAAGTTTGGTTTGTAATCCATGTGGGAATTAAAACAGTAATGGTGGCGCCGGCCACAGGAGACAGGAGACGACAGACTGATAAGTGCACATTTAACCACACGGGCACAGCGGAGGCCGCGGCTGACGTAATCACCACTCTGACATTCTGCATGTAGAAACTCAGGAACAGCGGCGGAGGCCGCGGGAGACACCATTCCGGATGTAACAGGCGTTGCGGTGACCACGTCTCAGAGTGACAGGAGAGGAGGCAGGAATGAGGACATCAGTATAACAGATGGGATCCGGTCCTGGAACGCTGAGCCAGCCTTAGAAGGAATCTGAAGGGTAAGTAATGGCGTCCAGATACCCGGATCGTGACAGCACCCCCCCCCCCCTTTAGGAGTGGCCCCAGGACCCTTCTTTGGCTTTTTAGGAAACTTGGAATGGAATCTCCGGACCAAGGTAGGAGCATGGACATCAGAAGCATTGGTCCATGAGCGTTCCTCAGGGCCGTAACCCTTCCAGTCAATAAGATACTGTAGTTGACCGTAACGGTGAAGTGAGTCCAGGATCTTGGCTACTTCATACTCAACGCCTTGTTGAGTTTGGACTTTCGGAGTTGGAGGAAGTGAGGAATGAAACCGATTCAGGATCAGCGGTTTCAACAGGGAAACATGAAATGTCCTTGGTATTTTTAAGAAAGGAGGTAACTGAAGTCTGTAAGCAACAGGATTGATGACTTGCTCAATTTTGAAAGGACCAATGTAGCGAGGTGCAAACTTCATACTGGGAACGCTTAACCTCAAATTCTTCGTGGATAACCATACCCGATCACCCACCTTGAGAGCAGGAACCGCTCTACGCTTCTTGTCCGCAAACTTCTTATACCTCAACGATGCCTTGAGCAGAGCTGCTCGAACACTCTTCCAGTTGTTTGCAAACTGATGCAAGGTGATATCCACTGCTGGAACAGAAGTTGCTGGGAGCAGTTGGAATTCAGGGACTTTAGGGTGGAATCCAAAGTTGGTGAAGAATGGTGTTGAAGAAGATGAGGAATGATACTGATTGTTATGACAGATCTCGGCCCAGGGAAGTAATTGAACCCAGTCATCTTGAGAGGAAGACACATAGATGCGGAGGAAGGATTCCAAGTCCTGATTCACTCTCTCAGTTTGACCATTGGTCTGAGGATGGTAAGCCGTGGAAAACTTTAGTTTGACTTGGAGGACTTGACATAAACTTCGCCAGAATTTGGCTGTGAATTGGACTCCTCGATCTGAGATAATTTCTTCAGGAAGACTGTGAAGTCGGAAGATCTCTTGTATGAACACTTGAGCCAACTTGGAAGCTGACGGAAGACCGGTGATAGGAATGAAGTGTGCCATCTTGGTGAACCGGTCAACTACCACCCAGATGGTATTGAACTTGTTGCACATGGGTAAGTCTGTAATGAAATCCATCGACAAATGGGTCTATGGTCGACGGGGAACGGATAGTGGAACCAGTTGCCCCGCAGGCGACTGGCGGGATACTTTATGTTGGGCACATTTTGGGCAAGATGCAATAAACTCCAAGACGTCCTTTCTCAGAGTTGGCCACCAATAGGACCTAGAGATAAACTCCAGGGTTTTTTGGATACCTGTATGTCCGGCAAAACGGGAAGCATGGGCCCAATGCATGAGCTTCTTCCTCAGTACCGGCTTCACAAAACTTTTCCCTAGTGGGGGCGTAGAGTCCATCCCTACCATGGAGAATGCCAACGGATTAATAATAGGATGCTTGTCTGAAGATTCTGACTAATTTTCTTGCTCCCATGAGCGGGAAAGGGAATCGGCCTTGCGATTTTGAGAGCCCGGACAGAACTGGAGTTTAAAGTCGAACTTGGAAAAGAAAAGTGCCCATCTGGCCTGACGAGGATTGAGACATTGTGCGCCTTTCAGATATAAAAGATTCTTGTGGTCCGTAAGTATGGTGATTGAATGAGAAGCTCCCTCCAACAGATACCTGCACTCCTCTAGAGCGAGCTTGATGGCTAGCAACTCCTGGTCGCCAATGGCATAGTTGCGCTCAGCTGGGGAGAACTTCCGGGAGAAGAAACTGCAAGGGTGTAAATGACCATCTTTAGCCCTCTGAGACAACACCTCTCCCACTCCAACGGAGGAGGCATCCACCTCTAAGATGAAAGAAGAGTCGACGTCGGGCTGCCTCAGAACTGGTGCAGAGATGAACCGTTGTTTTAAAAGATGAAAAGCTTGCGTAGCTTCTTCAGACCACTTGGACGGGTTAGCACCCTTCTTAGTTAAAGCAGTAATAGGTGCCACAATGGTGGAAAAGTCTCGTATAAACTTTCTGTAATAATTGGCGAACCCTAAGAACCTCTGGACCCCTTTGAGGGTTAAGGGTATCGGCCAATTCTGGATTGCTTGTAGTTTCTCAGGATCCATCTCTAGTCCGGAACCGGACAGATTGTAACCCAGAAACGGAATGGACTTGACTTCAAAGACGCATTTCTCTAATTTGCAATAGAGATGATTGACACGGAGACGGGACAGAACCTCTTTTACCCAAAAACGATGTTCCTCTAAATTGTTGGCAAAAATGAGGATACCATCTAAATAGACCACGACATGACGGTATAAAATGTCTCTGAAGATCTCATTGACAAAATGCTGGAAGACAGCTGGAGCATTGCTCAATCCAAAGGGCATGACGAGGTACTCATAATGTCCGTCACGGGTGTTAAAGGCGGTCTTCCACTCATCACCCTCACGGATCCGGATGAGATTGTATGCACCTCTCAAGTCCAGCTTTGTGAAGATGGTAGCTCCGCTAACTCTATCAAAGAGCTCAGTAATCAGGGGTAGTGGATAGCGGTTCTTGATGGTAATGTCGTTCAGACCTCTGTAGTCGATGCACGGCCGCAGACCACCATCTTTTTTCTTTACGATAAAGAAGCCTGCGCCGGCTGGAGATACCTTTGCTAGGTTCTCTTTAATGTATTCCTCCATAGAATGCGTCTCAGGCAGAGACAACGGGTAAGTTCGGCCTCGAGGTGGAACCTTCCCTGGAACTAGATCAATCGGGCAGTCCCATTCTCTATGAGGAGGAAGGATATCAGCAGAAGATTTACTGAACACATCCGTGAAATCTTGATATGCAGGAGTTGGAAGATCAGACGACCTGGGGGAGGAAGAACAGACAGGCAATACTTTAAACAAACATGTCTCAGCACAGGAGGGACCCCATGCCAGAATCTGCGTAGTCGTCCAATCAATAGATGGATTGTGAAGACGGAGCCATGGAAGGCCCAGGACCACAGGATGTGTGGCTCTTGGAATCACTAAAAAAGAAATAAATTCGGAATGAAGAACTCCCACTCTCAGATGAACTGGTAGAGTCCTTAGGGAAATAACTGCATCAAAAATCTTGCTGCCATCCACGGCAGTTAAGGAGATGGACGAAGGAAGTCTCTCGGTGGGTAGGGACCACCGTTTAACATAGGCTTCGGTAATAAAGTTCCCAGCTGCTCCGGAATCAAGGAGGGCAATGACGTTCCGATAACGTTGAGCAACTTGAAGCGAGACTGGGAGATTACAATCATGAGGAGATGGAGAGGAGATCATTACTCCTAGCCGGCCCTCTCCTTGGCGAGCTAGGATTTGGAGTTTCCCGAACGTTCGGGACAGGCATTAATGGTGTGAGACGGAGCTGCACAATAAAGAAAAAGAGACTCAGAGAGACGTCTTCTGCGCTCAGCAGGAGTTAAACGGGAACGGCCAATTTGCATGGGCTCGTCTTTAGATGGTGACAGTTGGCGAGGAGGAGGAGCAGAAGATTTTGGAGCAGATGATCTTCCACGCTCAGTTGCTCTCTCTCTGAAACGTAAATCAACTTTCGTGCAGAGTGAGATTAGCTCATCTAACTTGGAAGGTAAGTCTCTGGTAGCTAACTCATCTTTAATACGCTCAGATAAGCCATGCCAGAATGCAGCATACAGGGCCTCGTCGTTCCATGCCAGTTCGGATACCAGGATCTGGAACTGTGTAAGATATTGTCCTACAGTACGTGATCCCTGGCGTAAACGGAGAATCTCAGATGAAGCTGAAGTTACCCGGCCTGCCTCGTCGAAGATACGCCTGAATGTTGACACGAATGCAGTGTAGGAGGATAGCAGGGTGTCGGACCTCTCCCATAACGGTGATGCCCAATCAAGAGCTGAGCCACTGAGAAGAGAGATAATGTAGGCAATTTTTGTACGGTCACTGGGAAAATTGCCAGGTTGTAGCTCAAACTGAATCTCACACTGGTTGAGAAATCCCTGCAGAATCTTGGAGATCCGTCAAATTTTGCTGGCGTTGGAAGATGAAGACGTGGAGCAGAAATGGGTAAGGTGGGTGGGGTTATAGCTGGAGTCACTGTGGTTGACGCACCGGATGCGCCTGATCCACGGAGGGTTGTGTGAATCCCATCCAGTCGAGTAGAGAGATCCTGGAGACAGCGGATGATGTGGCCCTGTGCAGCCTCCTGATGTTCAAGTCGGGCTGCTAGTTCTTGCATCGGCCTGGCCGCTTGATCCTGGTCTCCGGCTGAATTCATATGGTCAGTGCTTACTGTCACAACTGAGGGCCTGAGCTGACTGGAGGCAGCCTCAGTTGTAGGGGCTGAGATGTAACGGAACCTGGGAGGTTGTATCAGACCCCTAGACATGTAAGTAACATGTAGACGAACTGCCCGAAGGCGTGACCACGACAACCAGGGTAAAAGTCAATGATGTTTATTATGACAAACTCCGTAACACAGCAGCAAATAAGAAAACATAAAAGTCAGCAGGGAAATAATACAGTTCCTGGGTACTACAGGGTGGCAAGGACCACAGGGCTCTGGTAGTATGAGATAGTTGTAATAATCTTCTAGATGGAAAGTCCTTACCAGGCCCGACTGTAGCAATGGAAATAGCCCAGGATCATACCAGCTGGTGTTCCAGGAAAAGCTGGGCTGCTGTGGGTAAAACGGCTGCTGTGGATACTGGCTGAAACCAGACTGATGTTGACACGGAGTGAATACTGTCTGGAACCAGTTAAATAATAAAATGTAGCTTGAGAGCGATGAAATATGGAATGATGTGTGGAGCTTGAGAGCGAATGGTAATCTGCAGAAAAGGGTATCGGCACTTTAAGAAGAGCTGACCTCTGCTGGAAGCTGGAAGCTGTAAGCAGGTGGATCTGTGGCTGGAAGCAGATGAGTCCAAAAAGGATAGGAGAGTCAGGCTACACTGCAGGTGGAGGACAGGAGCGGGTCTCTTTAGTGGAGGTTTAGAAATAGGATCTGGAACCTGGAAAACAACCACAGGAGAGAGACAAGCTGGAACTAGGTTTGACAACCAAAGCACTGACGCCTTCCTTGCTCAGGCACAGATTACTTATACCTGCAGCAAGGAAGGGATTGGCTAGGCAATTATGCAGATTAACATTGCAAACAACAGATTGGTGGAAATGAACAGATGACAGAATCCAAGATGGCTGCGCCCATGCAGACACTTGGAGGGAAGTTGGTTTGTAATCCATGTGGGAATTAAAACAGTAATGGCGGCGCCGGCCACAGGAGACAGGAGACGCCAGACTGATAAGTGCACATTTAACCACGCAGGCACAGCGGAGGCCGCAGCTGACGTAATCACCACTCTGACATTCTGCATATAGAAACTCAGGAACAGCGGCGGAGGCTGCGGGAGACGCCATTCCGGATGTAACAGGCGTTGCGGTGACCGCGTCTCAGAGTGACAGGAGAGGAGGCAGGAATGTGGACATCAGTATAACAGATGAGATCCGGTCCTGGAACGCTGAGCCAGCCTTAGGAGGCATCTGAAGGGTAAGTAATGGCGTCCAGATACCCGGATCGTGACAGTATGTGGTGAACTGAGGAAACAAAAGAGTTAATGTCTGTGTTCAAATGGCTTTTGGCAGATCTGTAGTTAAAAATATGTGTTCATCTGATGTTTATCTGATGTTAGCATTTAACTATGAAGCAAAGTTTCCCATATGGGTTTAATACGTAAATATTCTTTAATGCAATATATTGAGAAGGTCTGCCAGCAAATTAAATGGCTGGATGCCGTGTGTTGTATTGTGATATAAAGGGGAAAAAAAAGTTTTTCTTCCCTGTAAAATAAGTTAAAAAAAAGCCTTCAGTTTCCAACGATGTGTAGCACGGAGAGCTAGGCGGCTGTGATAGCCCAAAATCGTGCCCCCCTTCCTGCAGCATCCATCATGACGTAGTACAGGAAAAAAAAGTGTTCAGTAAGTTTTGACTTTTTTACATCTAATAAGATGGATCACAATAAGCAGCACTCTAAATATATTTTGTGCTACAAATGCTATTGGAAGACAATGATTTGCAATTTTAAATGTTTGTTATACAAACGATCTACTATCTTAAACAGATAGTCTGTAGAGAAAGCAGCCAATAATAAAAAAGTGTAGTTACGGGAGCATAACTGTAATCAGAAAAAAATCCCAGCAACATATACAGGCTAGAGATATCAGCGCTAACAGCGTCAAAGCTAACAGATCTGCATCTGGCAGACAGTCAAGAAGACAACGCCCTATTGCTGCACACGATACCGATTTCTCTCTCTCAGATGTGGGCTATACGGGGGGAGAGTTTTTCAAAGCAGCAGCTAAAATCATAGAGAAAGATAAAGATATCAGTCTGTAAAGTATATGCTGTAAATCACAGATTGCTACAAGCAATTAATCACTACGATTCCAGTATTAATATACTTTTAGGCAATTCTTCAAAGTTATTTGGAAGAAACCTAATTTGTAAGTTACAGTGTAAAATATACTACATCACGGATGAGGTATTTCTATAGATTCCAGGAAGTTTAAAGTAGGGACAGATTCAGTTGGATACATAGCATATATATATATATATATATATATCACTTACCCTGTGATTCTATGAATGGAGGTAAAGGATATGCTTGCTAAAATCCATAGCAAAGTATAGGCATTGATATATTAGATATAGATTGCAAAAGTTCTTAGTGGACTGCACGATATGCAGTGATGAACCAGGTTCCGTAGCCAGAAAGTGTGGGGATATGATTGTATAGAAAAGTTATACAGATAATGTGAGCAGCGGTGTTGTTAAGTTTGTAAGTTAATAAATTTGTAAGTTTTCAGGGAATCCGTGTATGAGGCAAGGCATTCCATAGAATGGATGCAGTCCAAGGAAAGTTTGTAGTTGTGCTTGGAAGTAAGTAAGGAGTGTGGATGAGAGAAGTAGATCTTGTGAAAAGTGGGTTGAGTGGACTGGTCAGTCTGAGAGATATTTTGAGATAAGCAAAGAAATGTATAGTATGTTGGTGTAGTATGATTACTAACCTGGTGTGTAAGTAATGGTAGAATACAGACTACCCAATGAGAAAAATGTAATGTTGATGGAATAAATTACACTGTAGTGGACTAGACTATGCAAAAGATTTATAGACAATCTTTCTTTGTACTTGCAAAAATAACCTACATTCTTTGTACCTACAGATGGTGTAACCAGTATGTGGATGATATACCTTTGTGCTATAAATTATTTGAAGTATTGGTGTCAGATTCTAAACAGTTGTGTTTTCTTGCAGAACAGGACACAATTTGTCGCAAGACAAAAGTCAACGGTGTGCTGACATAGTTAACTACCTAGGTCATTATTTGGCGCTAGGCCAAAGATAGTTAAAACACTTAGAGGGTGGATCCTTGGTATACATTTATTGATAGATATATATGTATGACCAGATGATAAATCTCTAGATACAGTAATTTTTTTTTGTAAATGCTATGTGCATGCATTCAAGTTCATAACCAAAGAAATTATAGAAGGTAATACAATATTACACTTTATCATTAATAAGACATTATGGATACATAGTCAGAGCCAAACCATCAACTTATGTATAAGCAAGAACAAAATAAAAAAAATATGTTTAAGACTGTGGTTAAGCAGTAGATTTTGTATGATGTGTACATTTTACCTCTGACAGTATACAACTTAGATACAGCTGCATACTTGTCTTCCTCACCCCCAAAAGTGGGGAGTATAAGGAATATAATGTGGATGAGTAAGACAATTATAAAGAATTACATTGCATTTAAAAAAAAAACTGACAGTAACAGGAGAATAATTTATCTAGCATCCATAGGGGATAATGGGAAAGTGAATTAGTATTAGTAATAATAAAGTGTTGCTGCCAACTTTTATTAAGGGGAAATGTCATGAGTTATGCACAACTAAGGGTAACTAGCATGAAATAGATTCACAAGCTTTCTATGGTAGGATGAAGTTTAATGGAGAAGTGTACATTGTATTCTGGCATATGACCAAAATAACAAATGATGTGATAATTGGAGGGATAATGATGGTGATAAATAAAGCTATAGCATGATTACTGCAGATGTGTGGGTTGATTAAAAACAACATTGTTTTAACACAACATAGTTTAATGTTAAAAAAGGAACTATAGTATGTGTAACAGGTGTTAACGGGTAAAGTTAAAGTAAAGCAACAGAGTTTGCTGCGCTTTTGAGAAATGGATAATGGATAATAAGGCCAGATGTGTGATCTATTGTTTCACTGATAGAAAGAGTTTATAGGAGTTTGGAAAACATTTTTCAATTAATATGTGTAATGTAGAGGGAAAAAAATAAAGTCATAATTTGACAGGGAAGTTTTAAAGAATTAAGCATTATTAATCTACAAAAGAGACAGGAAAGGCAGAATTTGAATCATGGCATGGTCCAATCGTTGGTTCAATAGTGGTAGAATTACACCTAAGCCTCTGCTTAGTCTCTCTTCTATATCATTTTTTTTTTGTTATTCTTTTTGGAATCCAGCAAAGATATATTATCCAGAGCAAATATATATTATCTAGAGCAAAGATATATTATCCAGAGACTGATTCAAAACTACAAAATGATTTGACGGTTCAAATGTGTCACACAAATTATTTAAACAGTTACAAGAATATAAAAAGCTGCAAGAACGGGGGCGTGGCTTGACACAGCATGGTGTAGGCAGCTTCCTGCCAGAGCTCCTGCTAATATCCTGATCTATCTCCTGTTTCCCTGGTGTTCTGTGGCTGAAAATTTCTGCAAGAGTGCAGTACCCCCCTCTGCTCCTGCAGTGTGAATTTGGGGATCCTCTGTGCCAAGAGTCCTAACTTACTGGCTGGTGAAATCTGTGACTGGATCCTGAGGCAGACTCTGCTCTCAGTGTAGCTGTTTCTCCTGCTGCAGCTATGCCCTCACTCAGCTGCTGGGGCCAGTGTGCTCAGGGCTGGTGAGCTTATATTATACACAGCACATATTCCACTGCTTGTCCCCTGAGCACATAGTATTACAGAGACAACACTCCCTGTGAATTTGGGACAGAGCTTTAACTATAACCATAGTGCAGGGAAGAGCACTGTATGCCTGGCTCCCTCTCACCTCTAGAACACATGTGCTGGACTCACACCCCTGTGTTATTTGGATGAACTGAGCTCCTGTGTGTATAACTCTGCTCCCTTTCTACCAGTGGATCTTCCTCTTGCTCCTACAGTATACTGCTTCTTCCACCTGCAGCCATGTTTAATCCTGTTCATATTTCTGGACATTCGGTCTCAATCATCCTGAAGGCTATCGCGGAATCCGAGCAAAGGGTTCTTAATATGTTTGGAGAAGAGACTGTTGCAGTAACTGGTTCTCCTGTGGGGTCCACCTGCCCGCCAGTGCTGCTACCCTCGGAACCTTTGGGGGAGCTTGTATCTGTGGTGCCTGCCGCTCCGCTACAGTCGATGCTTAATGCTGGAGGTTCCTCCGACGAACGCATTGTGAACAAAATGGGGGAGTTGCGGATTCTTCCTGCGCATATTCACCGTTATTTTCAGTGGGTGATGGCGCGTGGGATGTCGGTGACTGCCTCCGTCTCATCGTCGGTGACTGTATGGACCTCCATTGCAATTTTCTTTGAGGCTCCGCAATGTGACCTCCTTGATAATGGGGAGAACGGTATTGTATCATTTCGCAGTTAATTGTGATGTTTGGGAGAGGGATGGTTCTCCATTCTACATTTACTATGGAACTGTGGCCTATCCTCTTATCTATCTGGCTAATGCTGTGCGGGATGGTTGCTGGCTCCACTACCTTCCTGACTACTGCTCGTGTACCGCTAAATGACTTGATTCCAGAGTGGGCTTATCCTCCGGACTGATTTTCTTTCTTTCCAAGTCTGTATAATACCTCACTGGTTACCGGGTCCTTGGCTGTGTTCCATTTTATTGTTGATACTTTCTTAAATACTATGTTCTATTCTGCTTTTTGTATGTCTTGCCATTGATATAATTTCGTTATTTGATGGTTCTAAGATATGTTTTATTTGACCATCGCTTAGTTAAGGGTTACATATCCATATATACTGTTGTATCTGTAGGGTGCTACCAGCACTATTCCTTATATTTCCAGGTCGCTTATCATATCTCAATATTTGCATATTCATTTTTTACTTGTATTTCTCATATGAGGGAGATCTACTCTATTTACTGTTTGGCCATATTTCTTCTTTTTTTTATTTGCCCCAGTCAATTATTTTTTCATTTATCCTGGTATTAGGGAAGGGAGGGAGGGGGGTGTTAGACAGTTAGGTCATGTAGTTTAATGGGGGGTGGGGGGGGGGTTGGGGATCCAGGTATACCTAGGCTGGGGATAGGCTATACAGGGTGGGGGGTTTTGAGGTGGTTTGTTTTGGGGGGGGGGTGTTTCTGTTTTGTAGGGATTTTTGTTTTATCTCTATGAGCAGCAGAGGTCTTAGGATTTTAATTATTTCTTATCTTTTTTTTCCCTGTATACTAAGGCAGGTGTTTTATCTATAGTTTGCAGTGCCAATACTTTTGTATTTTTCTACGCCTCATGGGTCAGTCTTTTTTTATTTTATTTTATCATTTTATCCTCAATGTGTGAGCTCACATGGCGCCTGTGGGCTCTTACTCTTTCTGCTTATTGCTATAATGTGGGGCGTATTGTATATCCTGTACTATTAGACGTGTACTGCAGTTGTATTCTGTGTCTCCTGTCTGACCGTACTTCTGCTTGCATCCTGCATACTTTACTATACCTGCCGGTATTGTTTGTTTTATATGTATGCTTTTTTTTTTTTTCTCCATATTATTCTTTTTGGGATGTTCATTTAAAACTTTCAATAAAAAATACGCAATTTAAAAAAAAAAAGCTGCAAGAACCTTGGAAAGATATTTAACCAACACAAAAACACACGGTCCGTCAAAGGACAATCACTAAAGAGAGTGAAGACGGTGTTATGGTGAGAAATTGCTTATGTTTCAGTTCCATTACAGATCGCATAGGATGGTCCTGGGCAAGTACCACTGGCTACTGATACAGCCATTGCAAAGGCTGCAGAAGAAGGACACCTAGATCCATGAGCTTGCAATGAAATTAAAAGGTCAGAGACCAGAGCTTAAAGGAACCTAAAACAAAAAAACAATTGTATGGAGATACAGAGACTGTTACTACTGTTACTACCACAGAGTTGTATTTGAATGAACCCTTCAATCGAGATGGAGATGATTATGATCATTGATAATAGACTATGTGCTTATAAGCTAATATCCTACAGAACTTTTAACATTTCTGAAAGTATACGGGAGTGACGTTATTTATAACAGTATTAGGACTTATAATTATTTTTTCTTTGAAGAGAGAGCGAGCAAACGTGTGGTGTAGGTATGAGTACTCATCCATTATTATGGATGGGAATTATTTCAATAAGACCCTTCCTTCCTCTTTTCTTTTCTAAGCAGGAAATCCAGAGAGATTTATGACCGGTGTAACGAACACACTTTGAAAAACGTGGTTGTGAGTATTATACTCCACTTGAAGAGAGATGTATAGATTAATGTATGGATAATTTAAATAATTTAGGATATTATTCTGAGGAGTATCCAGTCCAGCAATACCATTAATTGTTGGAAAGATTTTGGGTACTGCTGCTAAATAAATATTATTGCTAATTATTATTATTATTATAATTGTTAGATATGTTTACATAAACACTAGCATTGTATACTAACAGGCCAAAGTTCTCTATGTAAGTTACATTTGATGTGATTACCAAAACTTTATAGAGTTGTGATAATAGTGAAACAGGTACATGTGTATAGATACAACAGTATCTCAAGAAAGAACCACTGGTGATAATATCAGATACACATATCCGGTGTATTTCAGTTACTGGAAATAAAATAGGTCAATAATACAGAAAAAATAATAATAATTAACTTATGCAAATAGAAAAGATTAATTTAGGGGAATGTGAAAGGATTGTTACAATATACTAACCTAATGTTTCTAGATGTGCTAGATATAATAAGCTAGATATATAAATAGTAATCTAAAAAGAAAGACAGGGGGGGGGCGCTCCATAGTGCAGAGTCAATTTTTTAATTTTAAAAGCACACAAAACACTGCGGTTTAAAACACAACGATAATTGCCCGTACCAGAACAAAATCTGCTGTGGGCTTAATACCACATGATTTAAAACACATATGCCCCCGGCAATTCTCCAAACCTCCGGCAGATCTCCTGAGACAGGACCTCAGCCCCATGCCGCTGGACCGCTGACGACAGCCGCCGCACGTCGGGACACCGTCACCCGTCGATAACCACCGAGGCAGGAGGGGGCACGACCACACACGTCAGCAAGCCACGCCCCTACGCGTTTCGTCACAGACTTCGTCAGAGGGCTGGCTTGCTGGACGTGTAACCTTGCTTTTTAAGAACAGTTCTCACCAATCAGCTACTTCCAACACTTAAAATACAAACAGTGCACACACCATAGACCGTCCATGTCTGGAAACATGTGTCTCTCATGAAGTTAATTAAGCATTAACTGGCTAGTTGTTTACAAAAGTACTTTTATTATACTTAGATTCAATAGGATAAGGACCTATTAGAAAAGTACTGCCATTCACACTGCAGTAAACCCATTCTTTTAAGGGTAAAGATCAGTTCAATCATATGAGCAGTAGTTCTATATGTTCAGACGATTATTTAAAAGTTAGACCTGACATTCGCCAGTCTAGTGTGGGAGCACTTTACAAAAGATTTTTTACAGGAATAAAGAAACCACTTTTTTCATTACAATGTTTCATTTGATCCTACGCTTATTAAAATGGAATGCACACTGGCATTAAGTCATCAAACACTTGGTATAATCCTAGATTACTAAACTATACTTTGTAAAGGGCAGCAAGTACAGGGGATATATTAGATAAAATTTCTATACATAATAGCATCTTATAGAGGATTACTCACATGCGTACCAAGCTGAACACTCTGCTCAGCCAATATTAACTTATGCTACTTCATACATAATAGATCAATGCTTAATTAGGATTCAATGATCATGGAGTTTTCTGGATTGTTATAAACAGTTACTAAGGTCAAGGACAACATTGTTACAGGGAAACGGAGAACATACAGACAGCAAGGTTCAACCCTAATATATTCATGTTTACCGTTCCTCAATAAATGGAGTCAGTTCATAGTTTTCATTTAACCCTTTCGGTATCAAGGTACTTAATGTTATTATCCAAAATGTTTCCCTTTTAATCAGTTTTTTATCACGACTTCCTCCTCTTGGGTCTTGTATAACTTGTTCAATTCCCTTAAATTTTAATCCCTTTAAATCACTATTATGATGCTTGTGAAAGTGTCTCGGCACACTATGATTCATCACCCCATTCTTAATGTTTCGCAAATGCTCGAGGACCCTAATCTTTAAGGGTCTTTTGGTCTTCCCTATATATTTAAGCCCACATGGGCACACGAGCATGTAAATAATGTAACATGAATTACAATTAATAAAGGAATTAATCAGATGTTGTTCATTCGATATGTTTCCTTCAAAGTGTTTTGCACCTTTTAATCCTTGTGGGCATATTTTACATGATCCACACGGATAAAACCCTTTTATATTGCCAAGCATTATCTTATTACTTGGTATACGATCGTCTGACACCTTTTGCAAACAACTTTAGGAAACCATACTTTTTATTGTCTTTTCTCTCCTATAAACAATGGTGGGCTTATTAGGAAGATTTTCCACTACACCAGTGTTGGCTGATTGTGTTGAGTCAAGCACCAGGTCAAGAAATTCTATTCGCTCCCCACCTATAGTGTGTGTGAATTTGAGATTAAATTCATTTATGTTGATTTTACCCATAACATTTTCAAATTCTACTTCATTACTGTCCCAAATAATTAGGATATCGTCAATATATCTTTTGAAAATAACAAGATGTTCTTTCATATCTCCGATCAATGTCTCACTTTCCCATTGACCCATATATAGGTTCGCCAGGCTTGGGGCACAAATACTGCCCATCGCAGTCCCACAGACCTGTATAAACCACTCATCTAAGAAGGTAAAGTAATTATGTTTCAACACAAATTCCAAACACTTACACAAAAAATTAATCATCTCAAGTACTGTCCTGACACCTGTTGAGAAGGTAGTTCTAAAAAAAGGTCTGAATTATGCCCCCTCCTGTGGTCCTAATAAATTTAACTTGTATATAGATTTAGACCTATACATGAGAAATTTAACGTTAAAACGCCATTTTCTGAGAAAATCAGATGCACCTATTAAAAACTGGGAAAATAAAAATTAGAGTGCTGGCTCGCTGTCTGGACTAAAATCAAAGTCCACTTATTACCCTGTTGAGTCAAAGGGTCCCTACATAGAATTATTCTCTAAAATAGTAAAGAATGATATAGACAAAATTCAGTCCTCTATGAAAAATAAAAATAAAAATCTAACAAAAAAGGAGTTTGTAGCTCTGAAAGGACTAGCTGATAATAAAAATCGAATCATTAAAAATGCTGATAAAGGGGGAGGGGTAGTGGTTATGGATAGGGAGTACTATGAAAGAGAAGCCTACAATCTTCTAGTAGATGAAGTCTCCTATTCTAAACTTGAAAAAGACCCTACAAACGTGTTCCTAGAGGAACTTGAAATATTGCTGACTGAAGGTTTAAAGAATGGCAGTATCAATTTAGAGGAATATAATTATCTGTATGATAAGAATCCAAGAGTGGCAACCTTTTACCATATTCCTAAGATTCATAAAAATCTGTCCCACCCTCCAGGTCGCCCCATTATTAGTGGAATTGGTTCACTGACGTCTAGACTCTCTGAATATATAGAAATATTTTTGAAGAAATATGTGCTAAAACTGGAATCTTATGTTCAGGACTCTACTCAAGTCCTACAACTAGTCAGAGGTATAGAATGGCAGAAAAAGTTCTTATGGTGTTCAATCGATGTACAATCTCTGTACACAGCTATCCCCCATAAAAAGGGAGTAGAAGCTGTGAGACAAACCCTTAGTAATGATCCCGAAATGACAGAACATATGATTAATTTTTTGTGTAAGTGTTTGGAATTTGTGTTGAAACATAATTACTTTACCTTCTTAGATGAGTGGTTTATACAGGTCTGAGGGACTGCGATGGGCAGTATTTGTGCCCCAAGCCTGGCGAACCTATATATGGGTCAATGGGAAAGTGAGACATTGATCGGAGATATGAAAGAACATCTTATTTTCAAAAGATATATTGACGATATCCTAATTATTTGGTACAGGAATGAAGTAGAATTTGAAAATGTTATGGGTAAAATCAACATAAATGAATTTAATCTCAAATTCACACACACTATAGGTGGGGAGCGAATAGAATTTCTTGACCTGGTGCTTGACTCAACACAATCAGCCAACACTGGTGTAGTGGAAACATCTACCCACTTTAAAAAGGTTGACAGCAATAGCTATTTGCAGTTTGACAGCTGTCATTTGGGCAGATGGAAAGAAAATATACCTCTTTCCCAATTTACGCGATTGAGAAGGAACTGCTCTAACATAGAAAAATATGAAGAACAATCAACCATCTATACTGATAGATTCCATGATAGGGGGTATCCCACTAGTCTAGTAGAAAGAGCAAAATGTAAAGCTAGAAGTAAGGTGAGGGAAGAATTGCTTGAATATAAAGAAAAAAAGAAATGGGGGGAGGATGATTCAAAAATACTATGTCCCTTTAGTACTCAATTTAATGATGCGAATAAGACAGTAGAGAGGATCCTACGGAAAAACTGGCATATATTACAGATGGATCCAATACTAGGGAAAAATCTTCCTAATAAGCCCACCATTGTTTATAGGAGAGCAAAGACAATAAAAAGTATGGTTTCCAAAAGTTGTTTGCAAAAGGTGTCAGACGATCGTATACCAAGTAATAAGATAATGCTTGGCAATATAAAAGGGTTTTATCCGTGTGGATCATGTAAAATATGCCCACAAGTATTAAAAGGTGCAAAACACTTTGAAGGAAACATATCTCGAATGAACAACATCTGATTAATTCCTTTATTAATTGTAATTCATGTTACATTATTTACATGCTCGTGTGCCCATGTGGGCTTAAATATATAGGGAAGACCAAAAGACCCTTAAAGATTAGGGTCCTCGAGCATTTGCGAAAACATTAAGAATGGGGTGATGAATCATAGTGTGCCGAGACACTTTCACAAGCATCATAATAGTGATCCAAAGGGATTAAAATTTAAGGGAATTGAACAAGTTATGCAAGACCCAAGAGGAGGCAGTCGTGATAAAAAACTGATTAAAAGGGAAACATTTTGGATAATAACATTAAGTACCTTGATACCGAAAGGGTTAAACGAAAACTATGAACTGACTCCATTTATTGAGGAACGGTAAACATGAATATATTAGGGTTGAACCTTGCTGTCTGTGTGTTCTCCGTTTCCCTGTAACAATGTTGTCCTTGACCTTAGTAACTGTTTATAACAATCCAGAAAACTCTATGATCATTGAATCCTAATTAAGCATTGATCTATTATGTATGAAGTAGCATAAGTTAATATTGGCTGAGCAGAGTGTTCAGCTTGATACGCATGTGAGTAATCCTCTATAAGAAGCTATTATGTATAGAAATTTTATCTAATATATCCCCTGTACTTGCTGCCCTTTACAAAGTATAGTTTAGTAATCTAGGATTATACCAAGTGTTTGATGACTTAATGCCAGTGTGCATTCCATTTTAATAAGCGTAGGATCAAATGAAACATTGTAATGAAAAAAGTGGTGTCTTTATTCCTGTAAAAAATCTTTTGTAAAGTGCTCCCACACTAGACTGGCGAATGTCAGGTCTAACTTTTAAATAATCGTCTGAACATATAGAACTACTGCTCATATGATTGAACTGATCTTTACCCTTTAAAGAATGGGTTAACTGCAGTGTGAATGGCAGTACTTTTCTAATAGGTCCTTACCCGATTGAATCTAAGTATAATAAAAGTACTTTTGTAAACAACTAGCCAGTTAATGCTTAATTAACTTCATGAGAGACACATGTTTCCAGACATGGACGGTCTATGGTGTGTGCACTGTTTGTATTTTAAGTGTTGGAAGTAGCTGATTGGTGAGAACTGTTCTTAAAAAGCAAGGTTACACGTCCAGCAAGCCAGCCCTCTGACGAAGTCTGTGACGAAACGCGTAGGGGCGTGGCTTGCTGACGTGTGTGGTCGTGCCCCCTCCTGCCTCGGTGGTTATCGGCGGGTGACGGTGTCCCGACGTGCGGCGGCTGTCTTCAGCGGTCCAGCGGCATGGGGCTGAGGTCCTGTCTCAGGAGATCTGCCGGAGGTTTGGAGAATTGCCGGGGGCATATGTGTTTTAAATCATGTGGTATTAAGCCCACAGCGGATTTTGTTCTGGTACGGGCAATTATCGTTGTGTTTTAAACCGCAGTGTTTTGTGTGCTTTTAAAATTAAAAAATTGACTCTGCACTATGGAGCCCCCCCTGTCTTTCTTTTTAGATATCTGTTTTCCCGTGGAATTCCGGGTTATTTGTGACGGCGGGGGAGCTGCGGTTCTATTAAAAGAAGGACACTGGTGCATCCACTCTCCTCTGATTAGAGAAGTGACTTTAAGCTGTACTGGCTTAAGACTTTTTCATTCTGACTGAGCGCATCTGATTATGTTTTATTAGTTTATATAAATAGTAATGGTTACATAGGATGTTCATTAAAGATTATGAGTTAGTAAATGTATTTTTACCAGGAGTAGATTCAAAAGCTAAAGAAGATATCATACATAACGGGGAATGTTAGTTGTCACTATGTCCTTAGGATATGATATACAATTGGTAACCTATTAATTCTGAAGATGTTTGTTATTTAAGAAGATTGATTTAGCAATTTTATACAAAAACACTTAATAACTTGAGAAAAAGTTTTCTTGTAGGATGAACTATTCCTAAAAGAGTAATTGACTCAGTAATCAGGAAACATGTCCCTGCCACCAGAGCATCAATAAAACCTCGAATTGGTAAAGGTGGCTAATAAGTTCTCCTATGGCTAATGAAGTCGTGTGATTAATCAACTGGGAGTTGACGTTTTATTTCATTTAAGTTATTGATAACATGATTGAACTTTATGATGATTCCAGGACATTGGACATGAACTATTACGATACCACATTGTTCTACATTCTTTAATACCACAAATTGGAGGATATTGTTGATTTCCGGAAACAGCAATTTGAGCTCACTGCTGTGCTTATTTGACCAAAGACATTACGGATCCTGATACGTGTATTGCCAAGTATATAAAGGAGCTCCATGATATAAAAGAAGAACTTTAACCAAGGCATTATGATATGGAGTGGAAAGGATAAATGTTTAAATCCTAGTATTCAATTTTCAGGATTAGGAAAATGTTTTTTAAGTATACTGTATGTGATTGTATGTGATGATGTATTCTGTGATGAGGGTTATTGTTTGGTGACCCCGATGTGATTATAGCCATTCATTTGATGTTCACTGCCTACAGGTGCGGCCTATGTTGTATTTAGAAGGCTACTGTCAGACGCAGAATAGCAATACTACATGAAATGATTATTAGCGAACTATACGTTCCCAGAAATTCTCCTGAGATGACAGGGCACATAAATAATGTCCCTGATCAAAGGGTGGAGCTGTCGAATACTGTGACAGAGACAACCTGCTAAAGGCCTAACAGTTATATATATGTACTACGGGATAGTACGTATATTATGCATACACCTAATAATCACAATATCAAAGGTGAACTACATTCACTAGTATAGTATAAAAGCATAAGAGAATCCATTTTGTTTCTAGCTAGATGATACAGCAGATGCATTTGTATTTCATTTGAACTCTATACAAAGTACAATAACAACTTTGTTGGCTAAGTATTAATTACACATACGCACATCCGAAGTCCAGTTGAAATTCCTAATAAGGAGACAGCACGAGTCATCCTATCACGAGAATGTATTGGCTAGATATCCCTTGGTTGCCATTGCCAATTGTTCTAATATTGCATAACACTGTATTCCAGATGAATGAACTCAAATGGGAGGGTTATAAGAATGGGGCGTAACTGGTATGTTATAAAAATCATTGTTTTTACGTGTATCTGTTGTTGAAGCATTTTGACCCAGGCTTGAGAGGATGTTCCCTCTCAACCTGTATACGGGCGTGGCCTTTTTAATAAATAATTATTGATTTTGCTAAATCTAATTTTAATTCATTATTTTACCTAACAACTCAAACAGCAACAAGAGGGTTAATTTAATTAACCCGAAAAGGTATCCAACATCAATCACTGCCGACAATAGCCAAACACTGCCGGGAAAGCATAGAATTCATTAAAAAAAGAAGTTTTAAAATAGACCTGCTTTTTGGTGGCGTATTCAGATAGTCAAGCACAGATCAGTGAGATCCGTGCATGGTTATCTGTGGAAAAGGGGATGAATGGGTTAAAAATGTAAAAAAATATTGCGTTGGGTCCCCCCTCCTCTGTATAACCAGCATTGCGCTCTTTGAGCCGGTCCTGGTTAATTCTAGCAGCTGCGCTCCACCTAATTGACAGTCCAGGAGTGCACAGCCAATAAGCAGAGTGCCATGACTTGGCACTCCCTGATTGGCTGGCGGGATCTCCAGTGACAGCAGTCACAGGGGAACCCGGAATTCAGGGAAAGTTCAGGGAAAATTCAGGGAATTTCATGTGTAAACATGGATCCCCTTTAGTGGCATGGTTCAGGTTTTTTGAGTTTTATTTATTTTAACCCCTGGATTACTACTGGAATGAAGAGGACATGTCATCAATGGAGAACAGGTGAGTATTTGGGTCTTTTTTCCACAGGTATCCCTATTGGATTCTACTGGACAAGGGGATATGATTGCCTGGAGTGGGATGTAGATAAGTATGTATGAGTGTGTAAGTGTGTTAGAATAAAATTATACTTTCAAGGTGTGTGTGTGTGTTATTTTTATTTGGGTATTTTTTTGTTGTAGAACTACAGGTACCAGCGGTCCCATTATTTGCCCGCATGCTGGTACTGCCTAGGGATGAGTGGGGACAGCCTTGGGTTTCACACCTGGTCCTTGGGTGCCTGAAGGGGGTACCCCTTGATTTAAGGGGTCCACACTCCTCCAGGGAACCCCGGCCAGTGGTGACTATATGGGGGGTAATGCCATGGCCGCAGGGACCCAGTATAAAAGTGTTCCCCGGCTGTGGCATTATCTCTCTGGCTATTGCAGCCTGGTCCATATTTTTGGAACCAGAACCGGCCCAAGAGCCCGGTGCTGGTTGACTAAATACGGGGGAACCCAAGGCAATTTTGCCCCCGGTATTTAAACAACCAGTGCTGGGTCAAAGAGCCCGAGGCTGGTTATGCCTAGGAGGGGAGACCTGATTTAACTCTTTTCATACTGTACACAATGAAGCCCTGCACAGATCTCACTGATCCGGCCAGGCTTCATTGTGTTATGTCAGGCAGTGTTTTACTCATCACTCTCGTAAAACACTGCCCAAAAATACAAAAAGCATCGACATCGGAAAATCCAAAAATCTAAAACTCGGCAGCTTAGTAAATTCCAGTTAATGATTACAAAAAGTTGCAAAAAATATGTTCAATAAAATTTGAGTTCAAACTCCTACCAATTCAGCAGAAACACAAATCTTAGTAAATAAACCCCTGTGTCTGAGGTTTAGGGATGAAATACATGTGAGCTTGCCCCACCTCTACTGCTGCATTGTTTAGTAATGATTTTTCGAGATTTTGACAGGAATAGATAGTGGAGGCTGTGAAAGGAGCTAATACTGTATATGTAAAGAAATTCACCAGGTGTTTATTAACTGATATGCTTGGGTGTAGTTCCTGTCTCTTTAAAAGAGTGAGACAGGGCATAAACCCATGATAAAAGCATAGTGTGTATTTAAAATGCAAAAGATGCATGAGAGCAATGCTCAGATTTTTGAAAGTCAGCGCAGGGACTGACCAAATGGGAATGGGCGTGAAGTGGCTGGTCAGCTTAACAAACTATGCAATATTGTGGAAATAACACTCCTGAAATTCAGATGAATTACAGTTTGAAGTGTTAATATTAGGTGAGTGCTGAATTTGTAAGATTTTATATATATATATATATATATATATATATATACTGTTTACATATATATTATATATGTTAGAAAGTGCATGAAATCATTAATATATATGTATTCTTGACAAAAGTTGAAACATTTTGAACAAAATCCATTCACATACAGTAGTGGGAAAATTACTGACATGTGGGTTCACCGAGATGTCACTTTTCTTGTTGTTACGACGTGCAGTTTATAACCATGCAATACAGTAAAGACAGAAATACATATAAATTTCAATAAAACAAAACCATACATTCTCAAACCAGATTTGTGGCTTGCAGATCTTGCCGGGATACAAGCAATGCAATTTTTCAAGCGGCTGTTTGCCAAATCGTATGCAAAAGTACAGCTGAAAGATTAATACAATATATGTACTTGTAACATATGAGATATCTGAGCCAAAACTATCTTGTAGTGCCCAAACCTAACAACCCCTACACCACCTAACCCTAACCTTCCCTCTAGTGCCCAAACCTAACCACCCCCCACCACCTAACCCCAACCCTCCCTCTAGTGCCCAAACCTAACCACCCCCCACTGCCTAACACTAACCTTCCCTCTAGTGCCCAAACCTAACCACCCCCCACTGCCTAACCCTAACCTTCCCTCTAGTGCCAAAACCTAACCACCCCCACTGCCTAACCCTAACCCTCCCTCTAGTGCCCAAACCTAACCACCCCCACTGCCTAACCCTAACCTTCCCTCTAGTGCCCAAACCTAACCACCCCCCACCGCCTAACACTAACCTTCCCTCTAGTGCCCAAACCTAACCACCCTCCACTGCCTAACCCTTTCCTTCCCTCTAGTGCCCAAACCTAACCAACCCCCACCGCCTAACCCCAACCCTCCATCAAGTGCCCAAACCTAACCAACCCCCACCGCCTAACCCTAACCTTCCCTCTAGTGCCCAAACATAACCACCCCCCACTACCTAACCCTAACCTTCCCTCTAGTGCCCAAACCTAACCACCCCCCACCGCCTAACCCCAACCCTCCCTCAAGTGCCCAAACCTAACCACCCCCACCGCCTAACCCTAATCTTCCCTCTAGTGCCCAAACCTAACCACCCTCCACTGCCTAGCCCGAACCTTCCCTCTAGTGCCAAAACCTAACCACCCCCCACCGCCTAACCCCAACCCTCCCTCAAGTGCCCAAACCTAACCACCCACCACCGCCTAACACTAACCTTCCCTCTAGTGCCCAAACCTAACCACCCCCCACTGCCTAACCCTAACCTTCCCTCTAGTGCCCAAACCTAACCACACCCCACCGCCTAAGCCAAACCTTCCCTTCCCTCTAGTGCCCAAACCTAACCAACCCCCAATGCCTAACCCTAACCTTCCCTCTAGTGCCCAAACCTAACCACACCCCACCGCCTAAGCCTAACCTTCCCTCTAGTGCCCAAACCTAACCAACCCCCAATGCCTAACCCTAACCTTCCCTCTAGTGCCCAAACCTAACCACACCCCACCGCCTAACCCTAACCTTCCCTCTAGTGCCCAACCTTTTCTCCCCCCACCACCTAAGCCTAACCTTCCCTCTAGTGCCGAAACCTATTCTCGCCCTACCACCTAACCCTAACCTTCCCTCTAGTGCCCAAACCTAACCTCCCCCTGTGGTTTAACCCTAACCTTCCCCCTAGTGCCTAACTCTAACCCTCCCAGACATTCTTACGATCGGGATGCCGATATTCGGTATTCCGATGCTGGCAATGTAATCAATGTCAGGATCCCGGTGTCGGACTTCTGACCAGTGTCAGGATCTCTGCATCTGTATTCCAACTGCCAGTACCCTGAATGTGGGAACACTATCCAGGTACCGTAGCCAGAGCCAGTGACTGAGCATAGTGTAAAGCGGTCATATTATACCTTTTTTGCATTAATTAGTAATTATAATAGAACCAGGCAATTATAACCATGGTCTTTACAGAGAATTAATGGGGACATACTGTACACAGTCTGCAAGTTAGATATTTGATAACAGTCCAATGTTCATATTGTTATCTATTACAGGTGCGTGGCCTAATGCACCATTACCAGCTCTCATTCCAGTATTTACTTTATTCCTTTCTCTTCCTCATCTATCTGATGGCTTATGAGTACCGCGGTGTAATATACTGTGTTGACATTCACACAGTGAAGAATAATTATGTCTACATGAGAATATCAACATTGTTGTATTGCTGGCATTGGACCTGATTCATTGATGTACGGAACAGCAGAACCTCTGCGTCTATGTATGCAGCGGCCATGCCAAATTATGTAAAACAGCTGCAGAGGGCGTCTTAAGTAAAAACATGCCAACTGCAGGCGTCCTCAGATCCAATGGCTGTATCCAAAGACACAGCATTGGATCCAACTGCATGAACATTGGACATCTGAGATGGGTCGTTCTGAAACACAGGGGCACAGGGGAAATCAACGGTGGGCCCCACTGCCCGAAGACTTCATCCCTTCCTCTTGTGTCAGGTTCCAGACTTTATATACAGATTATACATTGGTACTCTATTAGAGGGTCACTTACATGGCCTCTAATGTCTTCACAAACCTTAGTCTGGGCTAGAAACACTCCTTAATCATGCCTTCCCCCTGGTGGGCCCTCCAAACCCCTGTCCAACAATGCATCTGAGTATCGCTCAGGTTACCAAGGATGCAGCCACTGGCTTCATCATGCCCAGATATTGGGTCCGACATGTATCCGTTTTCTGAAACATTGCCTGTTGCCGCCCCCAAACACCAGCAATCAAATTGAGAATTTGGGGCACTGCGAGCGACTCAAAGAAACAGATCTGAGGCTCCAGCACATGTGCAGATCTTACAACATTGGAGATTTACATAAATATCACATTTACATAAATCTCTCAATTACAGTAGACCCATGGAACATGTCAACAAGTTCATAACGTCAACATTTCCATGTCAACATTCATCATGTCAAGACAGATGTAATATTGACATTATTGAAACATTGACCATGTGCTTACCCTATTGCTAATGGCAAGACTAATGCTAAACCTAACCCTAATGGTAACCCTATACCGAATGCTATCCCTAAGCCTACATTAAGTCTAACTCCACCACTAACCATAACCGTAACCTTAACCCTACTGCTAACCCTAATGGTAACCCTATACCGCATGTTAGCCCTAACCCTACATTAAGTCTAATTCCACCACTAACCATAACCGTAACCTTAACCCTACTGCTAACCCTAATGGTAACCCTATACCGAATGCTAGCCCTAAGCCTACATTAAGTCTAACTCCACCACTAACCATAACCGTAACCTTAACCCTACTGCTAACCCTAATGGTAACCCTATACCGAATGCTAGCCCTAAGCCTACATTAAGTCTAACTCCACCACTAACCATAACCTTCACTTTAGCCCTAATGCTAACCCTAATGTTAACCCTATACCGAATGCTAGCTCTAACCCTACATTGAGTCTAACTCCACCACTAACCATAACCGTAACCTTAATGCTAACCCTAATGGTAATCCTATACCGAATGCTAGCCATAACCATACATTAAGCCTAACTCCACCACTAATCCTAACCATCACCTTAACCCTAATGCTAACTCTTACTCTTATGCTATTGGGAATTATGACATTATCACCATGTTGACATTGTTCTGTTTGGATAAGGGGGATCCATGCCGCTCTGTACACCTTTCCTCCTGGGTTTATTTCCCTTTTGTGCTTCTGTGGTTTTGATGGGCTCTCATGGTGAGTTTAGTTTAAAAAGTCAAACCACCACTTGTATATTTGTAATGGGTGCAGTGTACACAGTACACTTGGGCCCCTTCAATCCAGGAGGACCACACTGCACACCCTGCACCCATTTATTTAGAGCTCATCTCTCTTGAGTCCAGCATTCACCATGGCAGCCCTGCAAAATCACCAGGAAAATGGCACAGTGGCCATTTTCCCTGAGATTTTTGCATGCGCAGGAGACTCTAGCACAGCTTGAGTCTACTAGCACCTGGTGCAGGACACTGACTAAGCTGCTCGGCAACCAGCTACAGAGAGAGTATGGGGCCTAAGTTGGAGACTTAGCAAGGGCCTCCAACTCTCTTAATACAGCTCTGCAAACCAACCTTTACAAATTCCAGTGTTTTGACGACACCCGCCTTGCAAACAGACACACTCACATCCTCATGTTTAGTCACCCACTAGACACATATGCTCAAAGACACATGCTGCAGGATGGAATGGCGCCCGAGATCACCGGAGGTGCGGGACACCGGCTGATCCCAGACTTTTTTAAAGGGGTAATGACTTACAAGGCAACACCATGCCTTGTAAGAGATTGCCCCTTTAAAAATTCTGAGATTGGCCGGCATCCATCACCCCTGGCGATCTCAGACGCCGTTACATCCCACCCATGGACAGACACTGTGATCAAGAACATCTCAGCCGTTCTACCACACAGTTAACTTCCAATCTGCTGCCGCTGAAATTCAACAGAGTAGGTGGGACATTGCAAATTGTAATGCTTATTGAAAATTGGGAAAATGTTACTGTATAATGCAAAGAAAAGATGCAAATAGGTGGAATTGTACAAACGTCATATATATATATATATATATATATATATATACAGAAAAAACTAACCAATTTGCGCTATAGAAATCCACCTTAGACACAATTGTCCTTGAGGAGAATCGGCTGCTATTCTCCAAAACAAGTCCTCCTGCCAGTCGAGAACCGGTGGTTAATAGTAAAGATGGTTGTTTGGAGATCTCTCAAATGTGTGTTAATATCACTTTTCAGTTCTTTCTATGGTGATCCTACGATTTAGAATTGACCATGGATAGTTGGATGATTCTGAAAAAGACCCTCTCACCAGATTCACCCAGACAGCAATATCACTCGTTAATCCTAATCTCCATAAAATGTATTACATTTTTTTATAAAAATAATATATGACTCTTACGTTGATCTTAACATTCATGGGATATGATCTTTTTAGGACTTGCTGTCCACCCCAGGTGGGGAGGAGCTCATATGACAGCCTGTCCACCCACTATGTCTAATCACCAACGCATTTTGTCTAACAGACTTCCTCAGGGGTATTTTTTACATGTAAGAGCGATGTCCTAGATGCAGAAATGTAAAAACTGGGATGTTGTCCCTAAATACACACAACAAAACATCTCAATGTTAGTTTCTTATACTTGGTAAAATAACCGGTACAAGATATTCCAAAATTCTTATAACCAGTGTACAGGAACGTTCAGATTCTTTATAAACAGCTTTTGTTTCTGGGTAGCTGCAATATGAAGCTGCTGTCATCAATGCTTTCCTCACTCATTCAGAGTGAGGACAGCATTGAGGACAGCAGCTTCAGATTGGAGCTACCAAAAAAACTGTTCTAGTAAATGATTTAATTGCTGAATTAGTAGAATATGGATCAAAAGATGACTTCATCGGTAGGACCACTGTGCACATCAACTCTAGTTGATAAACTCTTTAAGATGTGTCTGTTCAATCTACAGAGATCAATTCTGCTGTTGAAGTCACTGTGCAGATTGGTAGGTACAAAGTTAAGTCCTTCGGATAATATACTAATTTCATCATCAGTGAGGGACCTAGATGACAAATTGTATATTACTTATATATATATATATATATATATACTGTATATACACCAGTGAGCATTAGATTTTATTAGTACAATATTTTATCTAATTGTTTGACACCAACATATAATACTTTTTGTACCTCTAATATAATGCAATGACATTATGTATCCATAATAAAACTACAGACACAGACATCACACTTGTAAGTTAAGAGCAATAATGTATGTTTATAACATTTTAAGATATAAAAGCAGAACATAATTATACTCCTACAGAAAATATAGATTGATATATGCTAAAACTGTTACAAAGTGTAAATTATTTCAAATATTTAAAATGTAATGATTTGTATTTGTGATTATAAAATAAATTATAACAGACAACATATTTTATAGGCATTTTATATGCATCCAGCCTGAATCTAATGATCCTAGATAATGATATTCATATTTACAGAAAAACTCTAAGAAATCAGAAAAAAATTGTTTCCATGATAACTGTACAAATTTTGGGGGGAGATGTACTAAGTATCAGTCAATCAGCTCCAACTGTCATTTTTCAAATACAGCCTGTAACATGGCAGTTATGAGCTGGTACTTTATCTCTCTCCACTTTATCGCTTTCCAAGGCTTTGCACATCTGCCTCTTTATGATCTGGCGGTGATGCTGGGACCACATAATCTATCCTTTAACCTGGGATTTCCATGCAGTAAAATGTGAGTTTTAGCAATGGGATAAAGCAGAATAAGTGACCAGAATGTAAATCGCAGAATGTCATCTATATAGTAAAATGGCGATATTACATTTGCCATTATCAGGTAGAAAGCAAAGTCAGTGGTAACACGCACAGTAAGTGACCGGACAGCTCGGACATGACCCTGGAGCTGGGCAGATGTTACATGAGAGTCTCCCTGCTTCACCCTGCAGACGTGTCTCAGCAAAGTCCTGACACTGAGCCCGATACACAGACACGTCACACAGTACGGGAGGCCGAAGCCAAAAAATGAGGAAACGGTGAGGCAAACATCATCCCAAGTAAATGTATTAGAAGACATATATGAGCTGTCACTGTTATTTCTGGAAATGTCAATGTGCATTGTCCATAAGATTGGCACATTAATGACAATAGAACATACCAGTGATCCCATTATCAGCTGCACAACAGAAGACGGGAATCTTGCCTTGACACGATGGAAAAGCCAATGGGGAACATTCAGCAATGTAACAGAGTAGAAGATGGAGAGCCAGGTGCTGTTCCAGACATCAAACTGAAGAAGAGCAATTTGTAGCATTAATATGAACAAAAATACATGTTTTCCCAGCACCCAGTATATCCCGAGGAAGTTGCAGATACCATGAACCATCATGACGCCCTGCAAGAGGAGACTGGAAATCACTGTAACAAACTGGATTTTATCACAAAACCCCGGATTACTAAACTCTCTCCTGTGCCTGATACACATAAAGCAAATTGTACAGTTTATGATGATCCCAGATATCCAAATAGCCATCATAGTAATCAGTATGGTCAGGTTCAGTGCTGACCACATTGTCTGTCTGTGTGATCCAAGTAATGAGGATTATAAAGAAGTGAAGCCTTTATTTATATGATGACTGAGGAGAGTCAGATAAAATATGAGCATCAGATGCAAATAATCTGAGTATCAGTATGACTGGTGTGCTATGTGTGTAATGGGCACCTGATTCATGTTTGTAAGCAAAGAAATGATAAGTAACTGTGCTAAAACACGTGCACTGCAGGTGGGGCAGATGTAACATGTGCAGAGAGAATTAGACTTGGGTGGGTTATATTGTCTCTGTGCAGGTTAAATTCTGGCTGCTTTATTATTACACTGCAATTTAGATATCAGTGTGAACACACCCCACCCAAATCTAACTATCTCTGCACATGTTACATCAGCCCTACCTGCAGTACAGCATGGTTTTGCATAGTTGCTCGATAATTTGCTTTACTTACAAATCTGAATCAGCCGCCTCTTAAATAAGGCAACAGAGGGACCCTCTAGCTTCATCTGGGAAATGTTCAGCAATCAGTATGGTTTGTAACGTATGCAACAGAATTGATGTGGCTGTTGCGCTGATTTACATTACGGTTACCAAACGATACATTCTGGCTGAATAAAGATACAACACTTCATGAAAAATCAGCATCTTGATTTTTTTTACTTTTTTTTCCACATAAAAAGTTATTTTAAACACAATGGTCACACATAAATATAAAAACAAGTAAATAGAATCACATTTAGAAGCACCCAATGTTATATTCCTTTAAAAGGGGGGGGAAAAACGTGTACAGTATATAGAATGCAACCACGATTTTCCTTCCGAGATCACCCTACAGTCCGGCATTACAGTCAAGGTCTTCAACATCACTCATTAAGCCTGGGCTTTGTCCCAGCTGTGTCAGCCAGGTCAAGATGCGTAACTCCTACTGTGGATAGCAACTCTGCATGATAAAGATGGTGGACTGTGTGAAAGGTCAGGTCTTCACTCACTGCATGGTAGATGCTAGAATCAAGTGGGCTAAGGGACCTTTTCCATAAGGGGGAGGAGTTACGACACCAGGGGGAGGAGCTAGGCCAGCGGGATAGTTCCTCTACTGTCCACGCCACCAACTATTACCTTTAGTAATCAGGTGGCAAGCGAAGCGAGCCACCGAGCCCGAAGCGTGGCGAGCGAAGCAAGCCTGCGAGGGTACTTTTTAGGTACCCTGTTCGCCCATAGCTCCTCCCCCTGGAGACGTCACTCCTCCCCTAGATACGTCAGAAGGTCCCTTCTCCCACTCCGAAATAGAATCAACCCTCAGTGCATACTCCAAATCTCTCTCTCTCTCTTACTCTTTCTGTCTCTCTCTTACTGTATTTCTCTGTGTGTGTGTGTGTGTGTGTGTGTGTGTGTGTGTGTGTGTGTGTCTGTCTTTCCCTCTGTTTCTCTCCTTGTGTCTCTCTTTCTCTCTCTCACTTTCTTTTTCTCTCTGTGACTTTTTCTCTCTTCCTGTCTTTCTGTTTCTCTCTCCATAATCTATCTCTCTCTCTCTCTCTCTCTCTCTCTCTCTCTCTTTCTATCTTTCTCTTTCTGTGTGTCTCTCTCTCCCTCTTTTTTGTCTTCCTCTTTCTGTGTGTGTGTGTGTGTGTGTGTGTATGTCTTTCTCTCTGTCTCTTTCTCTGTCTCTCTCTCTCAGTCCCTCTCTCTATCTCTCTTTCTGTCTTTCTCTTTCTGTGTGTCTCTCCCTCTTTCTGTGTGTGTGTGTGTGTGTGTGTGTGTGTCTCTCTCTTTCTGTCTCTCCCTCTGTATCTCTCTCTCTGTCTCTCCCTCTGTCTATATCTCTGTCCCTCTCTCTTTTTTTTTCTGTATCTCTCTTTCTCTGTCTTTTTCTGTCTCTTCCTATCTTTCTGCTTCTCTCCCTCCATAATCTCTCTCTCTTTCTGTCTTTCTCTTTCTGTGTCTCTTTTCCTTTCTGTGTGTCTCTGTCTCCCTCTTTTTGTCTTTCTCTTTGTGTGTGTGTGTGTGTGTGTGTGTGTGTGTGTGTGTGTGTGTATTTGTGTGTGTGCATTTGTGTGTGTGTGTGTGTGTGTGTGTCTCTCTCTCTGTCTCTCCCTCTGTGTCTCTGTCTGTCCCTCTCTTTCTCTCCCTTTCTTTTTATCTCTCTCTCTCTCTCTCCCTCTGTCTTTTTATGTCTCTTCCTGTCTTTCTCTCCCTCCATAATCTCTTTCTTTTTCTCTTGCACTCTCTCTTAATTCTGCTACTGCTGTGGCTGCTCTGTAACATGACATTTCATTACACCGCTGAGTGCTGTCGGTGACTTTACGTCTTCCATAGACTACCATAATGTAACCTACTAGCTCTGCGTATTGCAGCACTTCCTTCGTTTTCATGAAACTAGTGTGATGCATTGATAATTGCTGCCAGTTGTTTGTAATTATCCTGTGGTTGGAGAAATTATACAAACTGGATTTCATCTTCGACTTTTGATGCCCTTAATGATCGTTCAGAAAATTAAATCAGCGTCTACAGGCAAGATCCCTAAGTTTGATTCCTGATAAAGCATCCCTCCTGGCACATGCTTTGAATAATAAGACCTGACTCCTCCAAATAAATTTGGGTAATACAGAGATTGCCTCTGACCACAATATCTCCAATTCCAATTTACAGGCCTATGTTAGACCCTCCTCTGATTTTCACGATAACGGCCCTCATTCCGAGTTGTTCGCCCGTTCTTTTTCTTCGCATTGCAGCGATTTTCCGCAAATTGAGCATGCGCAATGTTCGCACTGTGGCTGCACCGAGTAAATTTGCTAACAAGTTTGGTATTTTACTCACGGCTTAACTAAGAAATTTCTTCGTTCTGGTGATCGGAGTGTGATTGACAGGAAGTGGGTGTTTCTGGGCGGAAACTGGCCGTTTTATGGGTGTGTGCGAAAAAACGCTGCCGTTTCTGGGAAAAACACAAGAGTGGCTGGAGAAACGGGGGAGTGTCCGGGCGAACGCTGGGTGTGTTTGTGACGTCAAACCAGGAACGACAAGCACTGAACTGATCGCACTGGAGGAGTAAGTCTCAGAAACTGCAAAGACAAATCTTTTCGATATATTGCGAATACTTCGTTCGCACTTCTGCTAAGCTAAGATACACTCCCAGAGGGCGGCAGCTTAGCGTGTGCACTGCTGCGAAAAGCAGCTAGCGAGCGATCAACTCGGAATGAGGGCCACCATCAAACTCCACAAGAATAGAAAGATTTCCCCCCCTCAAAGAGCCATATGAGGAGAATGGTCAGTGCAAGAAAATAGCCCTTATATAAGTACTTTAGAACTGAGCGCTAAGAAAATAACTTCTCCATTCTCTTTATCCTCTTAAGAATACACAATGCTCTAGTTCTACCCTGGACAATATGACAGCTTTCTCCTGCATCAACAGAATGGGGAACATTTTCTCCTCAGCTTCTGCCTTTGCACGTCTGATCACTTTCTTAGCATCTTGCCATCTGTCAAGATACACCACTCTGTCATTATTATTTTGAGTCTGTTTGTATTTCCTAAAAGCCATCTTTTTTGCTTTTGCTAGTTGATACTACGTTTGTGAGCCACACTGGCTTCCTTTTCCTGGTGCTTTTCCTAACCCTTCTGATACAAAGGTCTGTTGCCCTTAGTATAGCACTTTTCAGTTTTTCCCATCTCTCCTGCACTCCTTCCAAGTTCCTCCAGTCCGCCAATGAATCACTTAAACATCTCCCCATTTTTGCAAAGTCAGTATTTCTAAAATCCAACACCTTTGTTTTTGTGTGACAGGAGTTGGATCCTGTCTTTATACTAAACCATATTGCTTGATGATCACTGGATCCCAGGTGCTCACCCACATATATGTCTGATTTCTTCTCACCATTAGTGAGAATTAAATCTAATATTGAGTCTTTGCGAGTGGGCTCCCTCACCAATTTCTTGAGAGATGCTCCCTTTAAGGAATTTAGAAATTTGCCACTTGTAGCTGAACTTGCAAAAGACCGCTCCAAATTTGCATCAGGTAAATTAAAGTCTCCCATGATTAAGACTTCTCCCTTTAAAGCCATTTTAGTGATGTCCATCAATAGGTTCCTGTCCAAATCTTGCCATTGGCATGGTGGTCTATAACTCACCCCAATGTGAATAATGTCTTCCTCCCTGGTTTCTGTGGTGACCCAAAGGGCCACCATAGTTAACCAAGCCTCAGTGGCAGCTGGCAGCACCCCTATACATGATCCCTTACCATTGTATTCTCGCCGGGGGTCCTTCATGTCTCAGTCCGACACTGGAGACTGGTAATCAGGAGACTTACCTCCTATACTCTACAGTAAAATTAGTTTGAAGGGAAATGTACCTTATGCACTGAAATACCCTGAACTTCAATGAATTATGAGTGCAGGTTGGACACTACTCGAAGGTCACTTTTTGAGAGGCGTTACCAAAATGGAGGCACCTCAGAAGGTCTTCCCTTCCAAACATTTATGCTTAAGGCTCATTTGTCATCAATGCAGTCATTTGGATAACATTATTGTAGAAGAAAAGATTAAGTCTCTCAGCGCAACCAACAGGTGTGTGGTAGTCTGCCCATCAGCGTTTGGTAGGTGGCAATCTCCTGAAGAACAAACCATAGTTTGCAGGAATCTATGATCTGCAAATTTTCTTTGTTCTTGGGAATAGCGTTTCCACCTAGCAACAGCGCCCATCCCACCTTCCCAAGAAAAAATTACAATGTAACTGTTGCTGGTTATAGTTCCAAACATTAGTCTATTATCTTTCTAACATTCACCAACTGAGGAACAAGAAAATAACACACAGTCTGGCTACACAGGACCCTAAACAATTGAGAAGCCTCAATTTTCTCTGTCCCTTTACTTGCAAAACAATGGTTTCTTTATTATACAGTATTGTTTAGTCATCTGTTACAGGAAAACAAGACAAAGTCAGTTCAGACATCAGGGGAATGTAATAGGATGTGAGAATCAGAAAGTGAAAGATTTTATGAGAGTTCTCCTGTTTTTTTTTGAAGAGGCAATTATTTTCATGACATAACCAGATTGATCTTGCCACGCAAGTGATTGCCATTTAAAAAAAAAATAGGAGAATTCTCACAAAATCTCTCACTTTCTGATTCTCACACCCTATTTTGTCACTGTGCAGGGTAAATACTATCTGCTAAAATTTGAAGCTGCAGTTTAGATTTCAGTTTCAACATCCCCCACCCAAAGCTAAATCTCTCTGCAAATGTTACAACTGCCCCACCTGCACTGCACGTGGGAAGTCATTCCGACCTGATCACATGCTAGGTTTTTTCGCTGCAGTGCGATCAGGCCAAAACTGCGCATGCGTATCCACCGCAATGCGCAGGCATGCCGCACAGGTACAAAGCAAATTGTTGCTGAGCGATGGATTTAATGAAGAATCCATTCGTACAGCCGATTGCAAGGTGATTGACAGGAAGAGGGCGTTTGTGGATGGCAACTGACCGTTTTCTGGTAGTGTTTAGAAAATCGCAGGTGTGTCCAAGTGTTTGCAGGGTGGGTGTCTGACATCAATTCCCTACACGAACAGGCTGAAGTGATAGCAGCGGCTGAGTAAGTTCTGGGCAACTCAGAAACTGCACAAAATTTTTTTGTACCGCTCGGCTACACAAGCGTTCACACACATGCAAAGTGAAAATACACTCTCCTATAGGCGGCGACTATCTAATCACAGTGCTGCAAAAAGTAGATTGTGAGCGATCAACTCGGAATGACCCCCATGGTTTTGCCCAATTGCTAACTTTGTTGGTTTTTTAAGAAACCAGAATAACCCTTGAAAAGTAGTGATTTTGCACATAGATACAATTCTTCTTCCTCTTTTAATGCAACCCTAGTAAAACATTTTGTTTTTATTTCCACACATGCACCTTCTGTAAGTAACTCATCTTTTTTCATTTCTTTCCTTGAAATTACATTGCTTTCCAAGATGTCGCCAGAACTAGTGACTGTGTAAAGTGTGAAACAGTCATATAATATCTTCTTAGCAACAACTAGTAATTACGTTTTCACTGTAATATGCTAAAATAAATAATCTCTGATTAGCCTATAGAAATGTACTTGCTGTTTTGTGGTGCAGGATTAAAACAGATAAAGATTGTGGCTTTGAGACAGGATGAATCCGTCATTTCAAGATGTAGCATCGGATCCAGCTGTGTGACCATAGGACATTTGTGTAATCCTCAGGTTACTCATGACCTCATGAAATCACGCTGCTGGGACCAGCGTAGCTTTGTACATGGAAAGTGGGGGCCAACATTCCCCTGTTTTCTGGAATGCTGCCCAAGGCTACCCCCAGTCACCAGCAGCTTTTGGTGTCCCTGTGAGCGATAATGCAGAAACAGATCCGCAGATGCGCAGTGCAGCTCCGCCACATGTGGAGATCTGAAAACATTGGAGATTATTGTAACTATAGAATGTATGTAAATCCCTGAATTAGAACCATTAACCGTGTAAACATATTCAAAATATCAACATTGTCATCATCATGTCAGCACTGATGTAAACTTAAAAATGTGTTTTTAGTCCAAATTTATCCCTAATCTCTAAAACTTACCCTAAATATAATGCCAGCCTTAAGCCTAACCCTAATGGTAACTCTAATGCTACCACTAACTCTAATTGTAACCTTATACTGAACTCTAACACTAACACTAATTATAACTCTATACTGAACTCTAACACTAACTCTAACACTAACACTAATGGTAACCCTACACTGAACTCTAACACTAACTCTAACACTAATACTAATGGTAACCCTACACTGAACTCTAACACTAACTCTAACACTAATGGTAACCCTATACTGAACTCTAACACTAACTCTAACACTAATGTAATGCTATACTGAACTCTAACACTAACCCTAATCGTAACCATTTACTGAACACTAACACTATCTCTAAAACTAACACTAATGTAACGCTATACTGAACTCTAACACTATCCCTAATTTTAACCCTATACAGAATCTAACACTAACACTAATTGTAACCCTATACTGAACTCTAACACTAACACTAATGGTAACGCTATACTGAACTCTAACACTAACACTAATTGTAACCCTATACTAATTGTAATACTAACTATAACACTACTGTAATGCTATACTAAACTCTAACACTAACACTAATTGTAACCATATACTGAACTCTAACACTAACTCTAACACTAATGTAATGCTAAACTGAACTCTAACACTAACTTTAACACTAATGTAACGCTATACTGAACTCTAACACTAACTTTAACACTAATGTAACGCTATACTGAACTCTAACACTAACACTAATTGTAACCCTATACTGAATGTAATACTAACTATAACACTAATGTAATGCTATACTGAACTCTAACACTAACACTAATTGTAACCATATACTGAACTCTAACACTAACTCTAACACTAATGTAATGCTATACTGAACTCTAACACTAACCCTAATTGTAACCATTTACTGAACACTAACACTATCTCTAAAACTAACACTAATGTAACGCTATACTGAACTCTAACACTATCCCTAATTTTAACCCTATACAGAATCTAACACTAACACTGACTCTAACACTAATTGTAACCCTATACTAAACTCTAAAACTAACTCTAGCTGTAACCCTAATTGTAACCCTATAATGAACTTTAACATTTGCATTAACTCTAACACTAATAATAACCCTATACTGAACTCTAACACTAACTCTAACACTAGCACTAATGTAATTCTATACTGAACTCTTACACTAACCCAAATTGTAACCCTCTACTGAACGCTAACACTAACAATAATAATAACCCTATACTGAACTCTAACACTAACACTAACTCTAACATTAACACTGATGGTAACCCTATACTGAACTCTATCTCTAACACTAATGTTAATCCTATACTTAACACTAACACTAATGATGACCCTATACTTCAAACCCTAAAGATGACCTTATTCTGAACTCTAACAGTAACCATAATGTTAACTTAAATGGTAACCCTAACCACAACATTAATCTTTCCCGTAGAGATTACACTAACTCTATTGCTAACACTAACACTAACCCTAATCCTAACCCAACGATATCCCTAACCCTAATGCTAACTCTAACCTTAATCCTAATCCTAAACCAAACAGTTACTCTAACGCTAACATTAACCCTAATGCTAACATTAACCCTAACCCTAGTGGAAATTAAGACATTATGACTGTGGATCAGTGGGATCTGTGCAGCAGATTAGCCGGTGCTTCTTGGCTTTGCTCCATTTTTGTTGCTCTGGTTTTGATGGTGGGATTAGTTTAAAAAGTCAAACAGCCCATTAGAAAATTCAGTCAATACACAACGGACTGTGCAAGCTCCAAACATCAGCAAAACTGCCACTTAGTAAATTTAGCTATTGGTCTTTTGCCATTGACTTACTGCTCGCTAGCACACCCACACCCCAATCACAACACCTACTTTGCATACAGAGGCATCCACATTCTCTCACTCAGCTCATAGATTGAAGAATCACCAGACACATACTGTAATGCGTCGCTGCTTCCAAACTTGATATACAATAGAGTTGGTGGGACATATGCAAATTGTTAAACTCGTAAATTAGGAAAATATTACTATACACAGCAAAGAAGTGATGTAAACAGATAGTATCATGTTTCAAATACATAAGATTAGAGAAATACATTTTTATTAGTGGAATGCTTAATTTAATTAGCTGAGGCCAACGTACATTACTTTTTTTATTTATTATATTGAAATAATATATCTATCCATAGTTATAATAGAAACACAGATACCACACTTATAAAGTAATATGAACAGACAAAAACAAACAAACTTCAAATACATATATTAGATGAAAGCAATAGATTTTTTTTAATTAGTAGAATGCTAAATCAAATTGGTTAATACCAACATACTGTATATTACTTTTTATCCCTATTATAAAGTAATAATATATGTATTCATAATTATAACAGAAACAGACTCCACACTTGTAAATTAAGACATATATGTACAGTATAACAATTAAAGATGAAAAGCAAAACACGATTATATTATTCTAAGCAAACTAAATAAAATCCAAATAAATTCTATATAATTCTAAAGGAAATATAGATTATGTAACCAAATTGTTTAAAGGTGTCATTTGCAATTTAAAATGTAATGATTTTTATTTTTCACTTTAACAACAAATGATAACATATTTAAAATATTTTTAAGGAATTTACATTAATCCAGTCTGAATTTAATGATCCTAGATGTTGATATTAATATTTACAGAACAAACAGCTTATGTAATAACTTGCTAGATGCGAGCTGTGTGGGAAATCTGGGGAGTCTGCCTGTTCTTTAAAGTGGCACTCATTTAAAAGGCAAAACCAATCACGCTATCACATAACCCCCCAAATCTAAGAAATCAGTAAACACTTGCAGTATAGATTTTATGATAGCTGTACCGATTTTACGTTCTGGTGGTGATGCTGGAACCACAAATGCTATACTTTAACCTGGGATTTCCATGGATTAAAATGAGAATTTTAGCAATGGGATAAAGCAGAATAAGTAACCAGAATGTAAATTGCAGAATTTCATCTACATAGTAAAATGGTGATATTACAAATCCCATTATCAGATAGAAAGCACAGTCAATGGTAACACGTACAATCAGTGACCGGACAGCTCGGACATGGCCCTGGAGCTGGGCAGATGTTACATGAGAGTCTCCCTGCTTCATCCTCCAGACATGTCTCATCAAAGTCCTGACACTGAGCCCGATACACAGGCACGTTATACAGTACGGGATACAAAAGCCAAAAAAAACAGTAGAGGTGAGATAAACATAATTCCAAGTAAATGTATTAGAAGACATATATGAGCTGTCACTGTTATTTCTGGAAATGTCAATGTGCATTGTCCATAAGATTGTCACATTAATGACAATAGAACATACCAGTGATCCCATTATCAGCTGCACAACAGAAGACGGGAACCTTGCCTTGATACGATGGAAAAGCCAGTGGGGAACATTCAGCAATGTAACAGAGTAGAAGATGGAGAGCCAGGTGCTGTTCCAGACATCAAACTGAAGAAGAGCAATTTGTAGCATTAATATGAACAAAAATACATGTTTTCCCAGCACCCAGTATATCCCGAGGAAGTTGCAGATACCATGAACAGTCATATTGCTCTGGAAGAGGAGACTGGAAATCACTGTAACAAACTGGATTTTATCACAAAACCCCGGATTACTGAGCTCTCTCCTGTGCCTGAGAAACATAAAGAAAACTGTGCAGTTTATGATGATCCCAGATATCCAAATAATCATCATAGTAATCAGTATGGACAGGTTCAGTGCTGACCACATTGTCTGTCTGTGTGATCCAAGTAATGAGGAGTATACAGAAGTGAAATCTTTAGTAATATGATGACTGTGGAGAGTCAGCTAAATATGAGCATCAGATGCAAATAATCTGAGTATGACAGGTGTGCGCTGTATATAATGGCCATTGCATCTGTAATTAGGTTACAGAGGGACACTGTGGCTTTATCTGGGAAACGTTCAGTAATCAGTATTTTTTTTTTACTTAAAAATGATAATAATATGTTTTTATCCAGCATACTGTGTATCCCAAAGAAGTTAAAAAAGAAGATAAAAAAAAGAAAGAAACTTGAAACTGAACACACTGAAAATTAAAGATCATATGATGGTCCCAGCAGGGCTGAATAAATCCTTGGGGGGACCTGGTCACTTAAGATAGGGTGGCCCATTCCCACTAAAACAATGGTGTATATTAGATTTAGAAATGCAAAAGCCGTCTGTGCTGTATGGTTTCTAAACCTGCTCCATTAACTAGAAAGTTCTTAATATGTTAATAGAAAGTAGGGCTATGTATAAGTTATATGATGTTGTGCTAATACCTGTAGAAAAAAACGGGTTTAGAGCAATGTTTACAGCCCTTTTTGTGTTTAACTAAAAGGAGTTGGTGCTGGTGTTGCCAGGTTCCAATATAGCCGACTTTGAGGGCTGTATACAGGCTAAGTGGTTTTATTAGATTTAAACTAAAGTTTTATGTATGCCTTTGTACTGTTTATAGCTCCACATAATTGAGAGACAACTATTTTATAAAGTTTTCTTGCAGTGGAATTAAGAGCATATAAACAACCTTAAAATACACAGACAAAATCTATCATCTATCTTGTCATGTTCAAGAATAGCAGCAGCCTCAGTACTTACCCACTCGGATAGGACTCAGGTGGACTCTCTGAGTGTCACCAGCTCCAGCACGGAACACTCTAAATCAGAATAACAGGTTACACAGCACCCAGGCACACCACTCTAGCCTGCCGTGTGTGTGTGTGGGAGGGGGGTGAAACTGGTCCCCTGGTTCACTTGCAGCCCTCCAATCTCTCCACTGGTCTGGAAGCTTGTAGGTATCTTATGAAACCTGATACTTCTGTCTCCTGCTCTGCACTGCACACTCTCCTGCTCACATTCTGGTTGCCAGGTTCTTCTTTCTGCTGCTGCACAAGAGGGAGAGCTGGTGATGTCCACCATGGCAGAGAGGGTTCAGTGTCTCCTTCACCTCCTCCTTTTATCTGGCCCTGAGTCCCAGATATCCCAGTAATCATCACAATAAATAGTTATAAAAGATTTATATCACTGACCTGGTTTGAGGAGGTTGTGGACTCGGGGTTTCTTCCGATGACCGGGAAGTGGAACCGCAACTGGGCTGCAGCAGAGATGGCCGGATGTAAGTCTTCCTCATGCAGGATCAGATCGGCGGACAGGAGGCACGTGCGGACGCTGAAGGTCTCCTGAAAGAGAGAAATTGACAGGTGCTGGTAAATCACGAAGGCACGGAGGTGCTGGAGGCACGGAGGTGCTTGGAGGCTCGGAGGTGCTTGGAGGCATGGAGGTGCTTGGAGGCACGGAGGTGCTGGAGGCACGGAGGTGCTTGGAGGCATGGAGGAGCTTGGAGGCACGGAGCACTGGAGATCACAGGTACAGTAGCACAATGATACTCAGGTGCTGGAGCACTGCCCAGCGTCTGAATTTAAACTTCCCGCCAGAGTCGGATTGGAGGACGGGCCGATGACGTCACCCACAGCTCCCAAGGACATCGGAAGTTAAGGCCTGCTAGACGGAGCACCGGACACCGGGACACGCCAGCGAGGACGACAGCATGGAGTCCCAGTGCACCCGGAGAGTTAAGTACAAAGACCGCGGCGCCGTGACAGTACCCCCTCCTCTAGGAGTGGCCCCTGGACACTTTCCCGGCTTCGTAGGATGTCTAGCATGGAAGATCCGGACTAGTCGAGGAGCCGAGACCTCAGAAGCCTTTATCCAACTTATCTCCTCAGGACCATATCCTTTCCATTCCACCAGATATTGCAGATTCTTGTGAAGGTAACGCGAGTCTAGAATATTTTTGATCTCGAAGTATGTTCCTGTTTCAGTCTCCACTGAGGTGGGGCTAGAGGTCTTTGAATGGAAACGATTAAGGACGAGAGGACGAAGAAGAGAAACATGGAAGGCGTTAGGTATACGTAGGTGCAAAGGTAAACCCAGCTTTCAGACCACAGGATTCAGGACTTGTAGCACAGGGTAAGGACCGATGAATCTTGGAGCAAACTTCATGGTGGGCACGTGTGGACAGCCGTTTCTTATCCGCAAAGAACTTGTACCGGACTGAAACCTTCTTAAGATTAGAATGAACCTTACTCCAAATTTGTCTGAAGTGTAGTAGAGTGGACTTTACGGCTGGAACCTCTTCCATCGGAAGGCTTGGTAATTCTGGAACACGTGGATGGAACCCATAGTTGATGAAAAATGGAGATTCACCAGTGGAAGAGTGAAACGAATGATTATGGGCAAACTCCGCCCAAGGTAACAACTCCACCCAGTTGTCCTGTGAAGGGGAGAGATAAAGACGGAGGAAAGTCTCTAGATCTTGATTGACTCGTTCCGTTTGTCCATTCATTTGGGGATGATAAGCGGAGGAAAACTTAAGTTTAATCTGTAGAGCCGAACAGAGGGCTTTCCAAAACCTTGCGGTGAACTGTACCCCACGGTCAGAGACTATTTCCTGTTGCAACCCATGCAACCGAAAATGTTCTTGGATGAACAGTAGAGCTAGTTTCGGGGCTGTTGGTAGACCAGTCAAAGGAACGAAGTGTGCCATCTTCGAAAAACGGTCGACGATTACCCAAACGGTGTTGAAACCCTTGGAATGGGGCAAGTCAGTGATGAAGGCCATGGAAATATGAGTCCAGGGTTTCATAGGAATGGACAGAGGATGAAGCAACCCAGCAGGGGGTAAACGGGGAGATTTATGCTGTGTACACTGGGGACAGGAATTACCGTAATCCTGTACATCCTTCCTCATGGAGTCCCACCAGTAAGATCTTTGCAGAAACTTGTACATCTTCTGGGCACCGGGATGACCGGAGAATTTGGAGATATGGGCCCACTGAAGTATCCTCAACCGGAATTTGACCGGTACGGACATTCTTCCAGGAAGAGGACCTGGAGTAGTCGAGGCAGCAGAGACAGAAATTGGATTTAGAATTAAACTCCGTTCAAAGGAATCCTCATCATCTGTAGGAGTTTGTGAACGGGACAGTGCATCCGCTTTGGTATTGAAAGTCCCGGCTCGGTACTTGATAACAAAAGAAAATTGAGTGAAGAAGAGTGCCCATCTAGCTTGGCGAGGATTCAAGCACTGTGCGGTTTTGATATACAACAATTTTTTGTGATCAGTGTAAATGGTAGTCACATGTTTGGCCCCCTCTAAGAGATATCTCCACTCTTCCAAGGCTGATTTAATCACCAAGAGTTCCTGGTCTCCAATAGTGTAATTCCATTCAGCCGGAGAGAATTTACGAGAGTGAAAGCCGCACGTATGTCATTTCTCATCTGAGGCATACTGAGAGAGAACGGCCCCAACTCCGACCGAGGATGCGTCGACTTCTAGGAAGAAAGGTTCCTCGAAATTTGGTTGTTGGAGTACTGGAGCGGACATAAAAGCTGATTTCAAGTGGCAAAAGGCCTCTATGGCTTCGGGAGGCCACAACCCCAGGTTGGAACCCTTTCTCGGTAGGGCGGTAATGGGTGCAACAATGGTGGAGAAACCTCTAATGAACTTTCTATAATAGTACGCAAAACCCAGGAACCTTTGTATTGCTTTCAAGGAGAGTGGCTGTGCCCAGTCCCGAATGGCAGAGAGTTTCTCCGGATCCATGCGAAGCTCCTTCCCCGAGATAATATAACCGAGGAACGGTATTGATGTTACTTCAAATGTACACTTGGACATCTTGGCATAGAGATGATTCTCACGTAGACGGCGGAGTACCTCTTTGACTTGTATTCTGTGTTCAGCAAGGTCTTTTGAAAAAATCAGGATGTCATCCAAATACACCACGACACTTAGGTATAACATGTCTCGGAATATTTAGTTGACGAATCCCTGGAAGACAGCAGGAGCATTGCTAAGACCGAACGGCATCACCAGGTACTCATAATGCCCATCCCGGGTATTGAAGGCGGTCTTCCATTCATCTCCCTCTCTGATGCGTATAAGGTTATAGGCCCCCCTCAAATCGAGCTTGGAAAAAACATGGGCACCACGAACTCTATCAAATAGCTCTGTGATTAGAGGCAAGGGGTATTTATTTTTGATGGTAATATCATTTAAGCCGCGGTAGTCGATACATGGTCTTAACCCTCCGTCCTTTTTTTTCACGAAGAAAAAGCCAGCTCCAGCCGGGGAAGTAGAGGGGCGGATGAATCCCTTGTGAAGATTGGTTTTGATATAGTCAGACATAGCCTGTGTCTCTGGGAGGGACAGTGGATAAATGTGACCCGAGGCGGCATTTTTCCAGGAATAAGGTCAATGGGGCAGTCCCAAGCTCTATGGGGTGGTAACTGGTCGGCTGCTTGTTCCGAAAACACATATCTAAATTCTTGGTACGCCTCTGGAATAGGTTCCTCCTCCGCCTTAGAAGAAACACGAAGCGGACAGACAGGGGTGAGATAGTTAACGTGACAAAAAGAACCCCAAGACCGAATCTGTGCGGTCTTCCAATCGATATGGGACTTGTGACTTTTGAGCCAAGGTATTCCGAGAACCAGATCGTGATGCATTTCCGGGATCACCAGGAACTCCATATATTCTTGATGTAGAGCCCCGACCTGTAGTTTAACTGGAACCGTGCGTTCTGTTATGATACCCTTGGATATCCTAGTACCATTGATGGCTGTCAAGGAAATAGGCCGTTCGATGGACCGTACTTCCAAATTCAGGCTTTGAACACAGAGGGAAACGAAATTCCCCGCAGCTCCAGAGTCCAACAGGGCTTCAAAAGACTTTGAAGTAGCCTTGGTGATTAACGTTACAGGAAGCAAACAGTCCGAAGTGGGAGAAGATTTGGTCGTAACCCCCAACTTGACTCCTCCGGAACAAGCTAGGCCTTCTCGTTTCCCGGACGGGATTTGCAGGACTTGATGAAGTGACCCGCAGCTCCACAGTACAGGCAGAGCTTACCGTCATGACGACATTGCCGCTCCTCCGGGGACAATCGGGATCGGTTAATCTGCATGTGTTCTTCTGGGCTTGGAACGACCGCTTGCCTTGCAGGAGGAAGCCAGAACCTAGAACGATCCGATCGACTACGTTCTCCTCCACGTTCCTGCATCCGGAGATCTACCTTGACACAGAGAGAGATCAATTCCTCTAAAGAATCCGGAAGCTCTCGAGTGACCAACTCGTCCTTCAAGCGATCAGAAAGACCGTTCCAGAAAGCAGCTCTCAGAGCCTCAGAGTTCAGAGGCAATGGTTTGGAAGTGAACCACATACTGACCCATGGATCAGGAGCATTGACGGATGCGGAGTAAGTCAGAAGAGGCCGAGGTCATCCTGCCGGGCTCGTCAAAAATTCGTCGAAAAGACGTGATGAATTCAGAATAATTGGAAACCAGTGAATCAGAACGTTCCCATAATGGAGACACCCAGTCCAAGGCAGATCCTTCCAGCAGAGAAATAATATATGCTACCTTGGACCGGTCTGTAGGAAAGTTGTGAGCTAGTAGCTCGAAATGTACCTCGCATTGGTTTAAGAAACCACGACAATTCTTTGGATTCCCATTGTAATGGGATGGCGTAGGCAGCTGAAGGCGCGGAGTGGCACCGGCCGATGGTTGGACATTGCTGGAGGTGGCAAGTGGTGCAGCTACCGGAACTGGTGCCGGAATTAATGAGGCTAGAGATGCTTGAATCTGATCCAGACGTCCGGACAACTCCTGGAGGTACTGCATCACCTGACCTTGTGCCGCTTCCTGACTTTGTACACGGGAAGCCAGGTCCTGGATGGCACTTGAGTCCGTGTTCCGATTCCCCGGGTCCATGTGGCCTGAGTATACTATCACTGACCTTGTTTGGGGAGGTTGTGGACTCGGGGTTTCTTCAGATGACCGGGAAGTGGAACCGCAACTGGGCTGCAGCAGAGATGGCCGGTTGTAAGTCTTCCTCATGCAGGATCAGATCGGAGGCACGTGCGGACGCTGAAGGTCTCCTGAAAGAGAGAACTTGACAGGTGCTGGTAAATCACGAAGGTGGTGAAGGCACGGAGGTGCTTGGAGGCACGGAGGTACGAAGGTGCTGGAGGCACGGAGGTGCTTGGAGGCACGGAGGTGCTTGAGGCATGGAGGTGCTTGGAGGCACGGAGGTGCTTGGACGCACGGAGGTGCTGGAGGCACGGAGGTGCTGGAGGCACAGAGGAGCTTGGAGGCTCAGAGGTGCTTGGAGGCACGGAGGTGCTGGAGGCACGGAGGTGCTTGGAGGCATGGAGGTGCTTGGAGGCACGGAGTTGCTTGGAGGCACGGATGTGCTGGAGGCACGGAGCACTGGAGATCACAGGTACATTAGCACGATGATACTCAGGCGCTGGAGCACTGCCCGGCGTCTGAATTTAAACTTCCCACCATAGCCTGATTGGAGGACGGGCCGATGACGTCACCCGCAGCTCCCGAGGACGTCGGACGTGGAGGCCTGCTAGACAGAGCGCCGGACGCCGGGACCCGCCAGCGAGGACGGCCGCACGGAGACCCAGCACGCCCGGAGAGGTAAGTACAAAGACCGCGGCACTGTGACAAATTACACACTATATTATTGTCAATCAAGTGATACTCCTCATCTGATTCTCCTTTATCAATGATTACTTTATGGATGAAAAATCTGTGAAGTATTGATTACTGTATACTAAGGCAAGGGATTAGGACATATTAGCATCAAATGCAAATATGCCCAGGACATGGATCTCATGTGTGGCTGTGTATAATGATAATGGATATATAATCTGGCTCCATCTGATACTTTTTGCTTTCATATTACAGAATTTTGTATGTGGGAGACCCAACCTGTACTAACATTATGCATGCACCCCTTTTACTGGATTTGTATATTTATGTGACCAATGAATGAAAGTTGTCTAACATATTCTTCCCTCCACCATGAACCTAATGGTCATCTCATCAAAGCATGAAAAGACATAAAGTGGATAGATATAAATAACTAACCAACCAGTGACTATCATGTTACAGGCTTTGTTTGAAAAATGAGTCAGAAGCTGATTGGTTAGTAATAGAGATGGGTGGGGTCAGTTTTCTGAATACCGAGCCCATCCAAACTTAAAAGACCAAGAGAATCTTAGGGCCGGCTTGGGTTTTCCAGCCTTGGTCAAATTTCAAATCAAGGCAGAACTTCATCATCCTAGTATTAGATCTTGCAGGTTCTGGATTCAATATAAGCCCCTCCCATAGTAATTGGGGTGCCACTTCACACAGGACCACCAGAGAGCGGCCAATTTAAACATGCATGGGATAGACTTAAGGACATCCTTACCAAGAAATAAGTATCAGATAAGGTCTGAGATAAAAATATGGTAAAAAAAGGGGCAGACTAGATGGATCAAGTGGTTCTTATCTGCCGTCACATTGTATGTTTCTAAAGTTTTCCAAAGAGATAAGGTAAAGAAAGTGCAACACTCTAAGCCCTGGTCCCTTCTGCTGTTATGCATGGAGAGGACAGTAGATGAGAGGGGGACACAATGGCAGTGTTGGTAGAAAAACGGTTACAGTGGCAGTTAGAGCCAGTGCTAGGCATTAGGTTCCTCTTGATGCAAACACCTGCAATGAAGATGTGCAGCGCAAGGGAGAAGATACACTGTATGAAATGCTGTCACCCGAAAGAAGAGGAAATATTACCAATTGTGAATCAGTGAGGTCACTGTTTCCAGCAGGTGGCATTCCCCTGGCAAGGAGAGCCCCCAGTAGTGGCCAGTGGACAGAAAGATAATTTCACCAACGTGTGCTTGACCACATGTCAGCCTTTCTCTCTTCGTCCTCCAATGACCCTCATCTTTTTTTTATCCCTATGATATTTTTTGTAATGCCAGTGTATGAGCATCCGTGATAATCCTTAAAGTGTTTGAATAAGGTGTGTTCATCAGAACCCTTTTTGATATTATGCAGAGGCTCTGCCCACTACTCTCAATTTACTTGTTTTCCACATGTATTGAAAACTGTATGTGCATTCAATAACATAAATTCAATATTGTATATTATTGTATATTGCAGGTAATAAAATCATGGATCATAAACTTTAGTTTTGTATTCTTTAAGCTATATTTCTCAATTCTGGTCTTCTGTTTCTTATGGGACCTACATACTATGTAAAAATCGCACCTATTAAAGCCTTTCGTCCTGATTTTATAACTCTTTTTTTTGGATGCACTTTTAACTATCTGATCTTTAAGGTATCTGTCTTTCTTGTAAACATAGGAGAGCTTTGGCGGGATAATATATTTTAGTATTGGATCCTGTTTTAAAATATACCAATGTTTCTTAAAATTCATTTTCATTGAATGATATTGGTTGTTGTACAGTGAAATAAAAAGAATGTTGGGGTGATTACTATTATTAAGAGGCTTTATTGTGGAATATCCATCATATCTGAAATGAGTTGATTGATCTCACCCCCTCATTATATCCCTTGTGTACAAACCTTTTTTTATTTAAATTGCTTGTACTTGGAACACCTTTCTATCCATTCAGTTTCAACTTATCCTTTGAATCTGGCCCTTAGGAATATTGTGAAGACATCTTGGACGATGGTGACTATTTATATTAATATAAGAATTGCTGTCAGTCATCTCATTATAATTTCAAGGGAATAGTTTGCTCTGCTCTGTGTAGATAAACAGTTCCAGGAAATGTATCTGGTTACTGCTGTTAGTAAAAAATAAAATTAACACTTAATTTGCTACCATTTAATGCCTTACATAAAGACTCCTGATCGTCCTCCTCTACATCTCAAATAAAACAAATATCATCAATGAATCGTATCCGTAAAATCAGGCTATCGTAAAATGTTGTGTTCACCAATACAACAGAGTCTTCCCACCATTCCATGAATAAATTTGCATAGGTTGGTGCCAATCGACTTCCCTTTGTGGTACCCTGCTTTTATAGCTTATATTTTCCATCAAACCAAAATAAATTATTTTACAATATAAACCAAAAATCTCTACCTTATTGGTATTACAACTTTCTGGATTTTTCATGAATACATGTTCTATAACCATTATTCCAGATTCCTTACTGATTTTCTTTCATTTCCAAATGACATCCATTGTGTCTTAGGACTTACCTTTGCTCACCTCAAACTGCAGATGGAAATCTACTAAATGCAACAAGCTTGAGGATAAGAACCTGGGGGCTGCTATTTTTGTAGTAAAGAAGTACTGTGGATGCATAGGCTACAGACTATATTTCCCCCAGGGTTAAATGACACTATTGACTTTGAGTCATTTACCTAAGGACATTTGGAGGGTCAGGTTGAAGATTATTATGGTCTGCAGTGTGGGTTTAGAGAATATGTTAGGACAATGTGTATATTTATGTTATCAGTAAATAGTCTATTTCACAATAATGGAATAAATAAGCCAACAATAAAGGACACAATTTCTATATACTGTAATAGAGAGATAGTGCAGAGGTAGAGTATTGTTCCACTAAATAAGGAACATTGGGGGACATGAGGACATGAGTTCTAGTCTGAGATGACCAAGAGAGCAAAGTACCTTGGGGCATATGTATTAACCTGCAGAAGGCATAAAGAAGTGATAAACCAGTCTTATGTGCAAGGTGATAAAGGAAGCAACCAATCAGTTCCTAACTGTTAATTTACATATTGGAGCTGATTGGCTGGTGCCTTTATCACCTTGCACATATCACTAGTTTATCACTTCCTTATGACTTTTCCAGGTTAATACATCTACCCCAGTATTTGTTATTGTACTTTTTTAAAACCCACTAATGTATAAATACATTTTATGTTAAGAGGAAAGGTTTATGCTATATGAAGAGCAATTTATATAATTATACCTACATCCCTTATGTAAAACTATATGTAGATTTCATTATACAGAGAGAATATGGTACGGACTGATAATATTATGATATCATAACGTCATAAATTATAGTTTGGATGATTGTTGTATACTACATCTTGACCACAATTTAAATCCACATATTTTTTATTTAGACTGTGATAAAGTGTTATTTGAGTATAATTAACATGCTCATCTCAGATATCTGAATCAACCTGTTAATTTGTATATCCTTTTTTAAAATTAGAAATTAAAGGATATCATTTAGCAAAGACACATACGGTATACACATTGTGGAGGGATAATGTAGTGGTAGAGAATGGTTTAGAGACTATAGACTAGAAAGGTACAGGTTCAAGTCTGATTAATATAGTAAAATTAATAATTTATTCAAAAACTTTGTGTTTATTTTATATATACTGTATTATATATATCATCTGGACCACTGATAATTATTCCATATAAAATGTCTTATCCGATTTCTGCAATTAAGACATACAAATAAAATGCATATATTTATACAGTATGTAAATAATGAGGCTATTAGAACTTAGCATGAAGGTGAATCATGGAGGTGGATTATTTAAGGGCAATACAGGTGTAATCAATTTGTTTGATTTGGTTCTCTTAGTCTACTTTTAGGATTTGTGTGACAATCTGAGGTGATATACGTCAAAGAAATATAGAAAATTCTGAAGGGTTCACAAATTTTCAAGCACTACTGTATAGCACACACAAGTTGTACAAAAAAAGTGCAGCTTTTTTCTAATTTTTAGAAATGACAACTCGCACTGCAGAGTCACAGTACTTATATGAATTTAGCAGGGTATGGCAGTGGAAACCTTACATTTATGTTAATGCAGTGGAGTACGTCATCTGTAACACACACAAGTTAAAAAAAAACATTTTTTTTTCAGAAATGATAACTTCACCCAAAACTTTTGGGGAGCACTAACATGCACTATGCACCAATTAGGGTCAATGCTGCCCCTGCATTATATTTTAAATTAGCTCTGGGATGCACTACAGCCAGTGACAAAAACACCAGTGTGCGGTGCACCAAGGTTTAATGCTTCCCTGTATGGAGCTCTGGGCTACTGTTGCACTGTGGACAGTAAGGAAAAAAATAAAATACCAGTGTGCAGTTACACCAAGGGTTAATGCTCATTATTACTGTAACACTTAGGGTTACACAGCACTAGTTTGACACTTAGACAACAGATGTAACTTCCTAATTCCTCAATTATAAAAAAACAATCACAATTATTTTCTAACTGCCTGTACTGTATCTAGCTCAGCCAATATTAACACTATGGAGCCTGAGTGGACTGGAGTTGACACATAGGTCAGCTCAGCAATGAAGTGGACGAATAGGTCACCTCAGTCAGCACTGAACAGATAGGTCATCTCAGCACTGTAATGGACAGGTACTTTAGTGGGATGTAGTTATGTGACCAAAGGTCACATGACCACTGGCCACAATACCGACCGCTACATCCCAAACCCTGAAAATCCCCATGGTCAGCATGCCGACTAGCAGAGACTATTCCCACTCATGGGTGTCTGCGACACCCATAGAGAGGGAATAGAACATGTGATGAGCACCCCAAACCATGTCAGCAATAGATTACACAGATACAGTAGGTCATCTCAGCACTGGAGTTGACAGGTCAGCTCGACACTGTAATGAACAGATATGGTAGGTCAGGTCAGCTCAGCAATGGAGTGGGTGAACAGATTGGTCAGCTCAGTACTGGTGTGGACAGATAATTCATCTTAGCACTGGGGTGGAGTCAGCACAGACCATGAGGGAACACAGATCTCAGGTGATCCTTTGTGAAATGGCATCTAAATCACCACGTGAGGAACTGTCATTACATCCAAAACCTGCCAGATCTAACTCTGGGATGAAGAAGTTTTGCCTCAATTTGGAATTTGAGCAAGACGGGATAACCCAAGTCAGCGCTAGGATTCCCTAGGATCCCTAAGGTTTGGGTGGGCTCAGTTTTCAGAGAACTGACCCCGGCCATCTCTAGTACTAATCAATCATCTTCTAACTCAATTTTCAAACACAGTTTATAACATGAGAGTCACTGTTTTTTTTTATTTTTTATCTCTCCATTTTATCTGTTTTCATGCTTTGATGAGATGACCATACAGTCCATAGTGGAGGGAAGAATATGTTAGAGAGATTTCATTCATTGGTCACATAACAATATAAATCCAATAAAAAGGGGCATGCAAAATGTTAGTATACGTTGGGTCTCCCATATACAAAGTTCCAGAATAGGGAATCTTTTGAGCCCAACTGAAATAGTGACCATCTGTTTTATAAAGGTTAAGAGTACACAACCTATGTTTAATGCACAAAAGGATTATGTATAAAATTACCTGCAGGCTATGTGTATAAGATGTTCATACTAATATAAATATGAAGATAAGGCAGGATACATAATGATGGGATAAAAAAATAGCAATGAGTTTATTTAAAAATACTAAGATATAGTTTAAAAATAAGATGGACTAAAATGGAGGGTACAGAGTATCACAATACTGAGTAAAAATGGCTAGAACCATAAAACATGAAATTATCACAATTTATAAATAGATGTCAAAAAATAAATCTAGGACAAGAAAATGCTGCCTATCTAAGTATGGAGAGTCATATGAGGTACACACTGTACATACAGTAAATAATAAATACATTCTATGTTTAGACTAGGGATCTGTGCCAACCCCGGTGTTTTGACTTTGGTTCTACTTCATCATCAGGATTTGGTTTTGGTTTTGCAAAAAGCACCCTCGTGTTTTGGTTTTGGATCTATATTTTCTTTCAAAATTGCTAAAGACAGATATAATCACATAATGTTGTGCCCTTTTTGTTCCTACATTATTATTAACTTCAGTAGAATCCATTTCCAGTAATTTCCAGTCATTTTGACCACTTTACTACTCAAAATATTTTTTTCATCCAGATTAGGCTAAAAAGGTTGCACAAAACTAGCTGGCTGACTAATCTAAGCGACTGCAGTGTGCAGCACAAACACATGGCAGTTTAAATTCAAACATGGCACATCTAGGAAACAGAGTGGCACTGCAGTCTGAGGCAGGATGGAAGTTTAATATTCAACTCTATAGAAAGTAATAAGAATGTTTATATTAATCAATAACTAGATCAGAGGCCCGAGGGACGTTGAGTAGGTATGAAGCGGAATGCAGGTAAAGCAGGAAAGTATTGATTCATAAGTTATTTCAATTTGACTGTTTGATTCTGAAAATTTTAATCAATGAGGGAATTGGCGATGGTATTAATAATCAGAAATTGTTTTCTTATTTTATGGTCTTTACTCTTCACAGTGCTTTAAAAAAAAGATTTATTAGTTAGTTAATTTAATTGTTTGATTGACTTAGAAAAATGATTAATGAGGATGGGGGGTAGTATGGCCAGAAGCCATCAATGCATATGGTTTTAGATGGTTTATTGAGGACCTCTTTCCCCGCTTCCAAATTCCATCTTGATTCAATTTTATTAGAACACTAATTTCAATTCCTTTACTAGGAAGTTAAAAACAAAGTTTCATCTACAAAATTTCATTGTACGCACTATCCATTTAAACCCGATATGTGGACAAGTGGTTCTGGTCAAATTACAGACTAAATGATTGTGACAGCCCACTGGATGGGTGTATCACCTTCAGCAACAACAGTGTCTAACACACAATGTCAGCTCCTTCACAGGCATGCTACTGTATCAATGGCTTCAACAAGAGGCATACCAGTGTGTGTTAGAAAATCTCAGGGATGTCATAGCAAGATGGCTTACCATGTTAAGACTCTCCTAGGGATCTGTCATTTGCAATAATGTATGTAACATTGTGAGAGCAAGAAAAAAAAGTTGTGTTTTTTTGGTACAACATGTGTTCAATAAAGCTCAGTAGGTGCTTTTCCATGTGTTAATAAATATAAGCACTGTGAGTCAATATGGATCATGATCAGTCGAAAGAAGTGCAGGAGCAGCAATCGAGTACTAGTGCTGTGGTAACTGCCAAACATAATGATTGAGATATTAGTATGAAGTACTTCAACATAAACTAAAGCCAGTGCTCAAGGACATAGAAGGTGTAATAAAGGACACTTGAAATCAAAACAATACTTAAAATGCTAAAAAAAAGAAACACCACATTTAATGAAGGGAAAGTTTATTGCTGAAAATGTTAAAATTGACACTGGAATCCACCATTAGAGAACTCTGTACTTTGTTGCATTGGGTGGAAAAGGTCTTCATCATGGAATTTGCAGTTCATTTTAATAAACGTGACTCTTTCTCATTTCATTAGTTGCTGCTTCCAATGTTTGTTTTTTCAGTAGCTTGTAACTGACACTTAGTACATTTAGCTGTTAGTCTATGTCATTGCCTTATCGCTCCCTAGCAAACTCACTCCCCAATCACAACACCCACCTTGCTTACAGACGTAATGTACCCACATTCTCACACTCAGACACTCAGGTGATAGATTCAGGAATCACTGGCCCAATACAGTAAACATCGCTGCTCCCAAACCTCTCCACACATATACATGGACAGATACTGTGATCAGGAACATCTCAGCAGCTTGACAACACAGTTCCCTTCCCACTGGCTGCCACTGATATACAATAGAGTCAAAGGCATTTCTAGAATGGGTGCAGTGTGTGCGGTGCACACATGTCCAGGGGGGCCCACACCACACACTATATATACTACATAGTATACGTACCACTCTGAGGTTTCGCAGAGGCGGCCCTGAAGTACGGGCACAATTCACATGGAAAATGTCTGCCGCTGTCATTTCCAAGTGATTTGCGCATGCGCACTGGAGATGTCTATGGGAAAAAGGCACAAAACCATGTTCTCGAAGATCTGCACATGCGCAGTAGACTCTGCCATTACGCCAGAGTCTACTTGCATCCGGAGAGGAGGGTGCCCAATACAAAGGCTGCACGTGGGTCCCTCTAAAAATGCTCCTGTACAGAGTTGGTGGGATATATGCAAATTTGTAACGCTTATCTGCAAATTGGAAAATATTACTGCACACTGCAAAGAAATGATACAAATAGGTATTTATCTATAAATGTATAAATACAAATGAAGGGAGCATTATATAGTATAGTATAGGACGTCAGGCCTATAAGGACGTTGCAGTGACTAGTGTATGAAGTGGCTAGTTATTAAGTGGCAGCTAATATCAATAGCAGTGTTATACCTGTGTTTCATTGGTTGCATCTTCAACTGATATTTGGAATTGACTCCTGTCTCTCCTTTTCACCAACAGGTAACTACAGCAGAGAGCTGATCACTGTGTGTTTATTGCTAAAAAGATATATTTGGTAACTACAGCAGAGAGCTGATCACTGTGTGTTTATTGCTAAAAAGATATATTTGGTAACTACAGCAGAGAGCTGATCACTGTGTGTTTATTGCTAAAAAGATATTTTTGGTAACTACAGCAGAGAGCTGATCACTGTGTGTTTATTGCTAAAAAGATATATTTGGTAACTACAGCAGAGAGCTGATCACTGTGTGTTTATTGCTAAAAAGATATATTTGGTAACTACAGCAGAGAGCTGATCACTGTGTGTTTATTGCTAAAAAGATATATTTGGTAACTACAGCAGAGAGCTGATCACTGTGTGTTTATTGCTAAAAAGATATATTTGGTAACTACAGCAGAGAGCTGATCACTGTGTGTTTATTGCTAAAAAGATATATTTGGTAAATTGTTAAGTGGATTAATATCTGTAGTCAGCAAAAACCTTGTGATTGACTGGGGCTTAGTGATCTCACAGTTGGTAGTTGATTATCACCTTTTGGTTGAGGGTTGCTGTGTGGGGGAGGGGGTGTAATCACAAAGAGCATGTGTTTGTAGACTTACTTAACCAGTATAGTATAGGACGTCAGGCCTATAAGGACGTTGCAGTGACTAGTGTATGAAGTGGCTAGTTATTAAGTGGCAGCTAATATCAATAGCAGTGTTATACCTGTGTTAAACCGAAGGAAAACAGAAGGCAAACAAACTTACAAATTAACAAAAGGCCTGCATTACAACCTAAAAACTCTGGAACTTTATGTGGCCTCTCCTCGCCTCAAACATGAGAACACCAAGACCATGCTTACAACCTCTCTGTCTGAGAACATCAAGTCTGTCCCTGGGCCTAACCATCAAGATGAACAGGGAACTGTGGGGGAAGAGCACCAGGACCGGGATCAGCAGGGACATCCCCATTGCGTCTGAGTATGCCCCCCTCATTCTCATACCCAACCGAACTAAGATCTGATCAAAATGTTATCCCAATCCTACTTCTGCCACTAGTTACCTGCTATTGTGTCTTTTTTTTTTTTTTTTTTTTTCTCTCCATTGCTCGCTTCCAACCCACCATGTGTTTTCCTGTAATGTTTACCTCCACTGATTGCACACCTTTCCATTGTGCCCTACATGCAGGGTACATCATACTATTACTTAAGCATCAGTTTTCCCATATATGAACTTGGCCCTTGCATGGCTCACCTCCCACAGTGTAACCTTCAAAGTGCGCCCAACATGGCTGCCCCATATGGTACACTTGTGGATGGGATGAAAAAATACATGGACCTTGTGGTTTTGTTGGAACCCTACTCTAAACTGTAGGACTCTGAAATCACCCCCATTTTGTGTCATCTCTTCTAGGGGTAGACTATTCCACCTGGGTAATCCTACGCTTAGCGCCCAAGATGGCTGCTGCACTTGGTACCTATAAGGGTGGAATACACAACCCTTGGAAGTTATTACCCAAAATGCCTTCACCAATCCTGCATTATGCTTTCTGTGGACTTAAGATTTTTCTTTTATGTCTGTGTTGCTTGTCTATTGTTGTATTACTCAAATCCTCTGTATCATGTGCATTGTTTTTGATGTCTGTAAAGCGCCTTGAGTCCTGTTGGAGAAAGAGCGCTATATAAATAAAATTATTATTATTATTATTATTATATTTTCATTAGTACAATGTTTAATCTAATTAGTTGACACAAGATGAAAAGCAAAACATTAATACATTATTCTTAAATTGTTACAAAGTATAAATTGTTTCAAAATATTTAAAATGTAATGATTTGTATTTTTCATTAAAAAAAAGAAAAAAACATTTATAGCAGACAACATATTTTAAAGGAACTTATATGCATCCAGTCTGAATCTACTGATCCTAGATAGTGATATTCATATTTACAGAACACGACTAAGAATTCAGAATAATAAATAGTTCCCACTATAGCTGTACAGATTTATGATCTGTTGATGATGCTGGTACCAAATAATCTATCCTTTAATCTGGGATTTCCATGCAGTAAAATGAGAGTTTTAGCAATGGGATAAAGCAGAATAAGTGACCAGAATGTAAATTTCAGAATTTCATCTACATAGTAAAATGGCGTTATTACAAATGTCATTATCAGATAGAAAGCAGAGTCAATAGTAACACGTACAATCAGTGACCGGACAGCTCGGACATGGCCCTGGAGCTGGGCAGATGTTACATGAGAGTCTCCCTGCTTCATCTTCCAGACATGTCTCAGCAAAGTCCTGACACTGAGCCCGATACACAGACACGTTATACAGTACGGGATACAAAATGCTAAAAAAACAGTAGAGGTGAGATAAACATCATCCCAAGTAAATGTATTAGAAGACATATATGAGCTGTCACTGTTATTTCTGGAAATGTCAATGTGCATTGTCCATAAGATTGGCACATTAATGACAATGGAACATACCAGTGATCCCATTATCAGCTGCACAACAGAAGACGGGAACCTTGCCTTGACACGATGGAAAAGCCAGTGGGGAACATTCAGTAATGTAACAGAGTAGAAGATGGAGAGCCAGGTGCTGTTCCAGACATCAAACTCAAGAAGAGCAATTTGTAGCATTAATATGAACAAAAATACATGTTTTCCCAGCACCCAGTATATCCCGAGGAAGTTGCAGATACCATGAACCATCATGACGCCCTGGAAGAGGAAACTGGAAATCACTGTAACACACTGGATTTTATCACAAAACCCCAAATTACTGATCTCTCTCATGTGCCTGATACACATAAAGAAAACTGTGCAGTTTATGATGATCCCAGATATCCAAATAATCATCATAGTAATCAGTATGGACAGGTTCAGTGCTGACCACATTGTCTGACAAGCTATGGTCAGGGTAATGAGTATTATTCAGATGTGAAGTCTTTAGTTATATGATGACTGCGGCAGGAGGTTCAGAGAAATATGAGCATCAGATGCAAATACTATATGCTCAGCTCCTGATTTACAGGTGTGCAATGTATATAATAGATGGTGCATCCATAAATAGGTTACAGAGTGACACTCTGGATTCTGTAACTTAAACATGATAATGATATAAATTTATCAAGCATTATATATTGTATACTCCAAAGAAAGAAATTGAATGCATTAAATGGTCAAGCCCTGTTACGTAAAAATTTGAATTCACTGTAACAAAATGGATTTTATAAAAAAAAACAGGAACACTTATTATTTATTATTTATTAACAGTTTCTTATATAGTGCAACAAATCCGTTCCAGTTTACAGTTGGACACAATGATAAAACAAAAGTTGGAAATAACAAATAGTCATAGAGGTAGGAAGACCCTGCTCGCAAGCTTACAATCTATGGGGAAATAGGCATGGATACACAAGGATAGGTGCTATTGCACAGTTGTCCACCAGATTGTAAAGGTTCTAGGTGGGCTGCATGATATCACATCACAGCAATGATGAACCGGGGTCAGGAGGAAGGGAAAGTGAATAATGAGAAAATATGTGGTGGATATGTGTGGAGTGTACAGTGGGGATATAATTGGATAGAAAAGCCTATGAAGGTTATATGAGTGGTTCTGTAATTTGATAAGCTTGTCTGAATAGTTACATAGTTAGATAGGTTATAGTTACATAGTTAATGAGTTGAAAAAAGACAAGTTGTCCATCTAGTTCAACCTTTATATAATGACCCTATCATATTCCCTATATAACCATAGCTTTACCCATAATCACTCAAGTGTAGACCGTTTATCGTCTAGTTGACAACTAGAATGCTCAGTTTTTCTAAAATATATTTTTCTAGAAAACATTATCTATATATACATATATAGATTAAACCATAATGACTCAATTGAAGACTGTTTTTCGTCCAGTTGACAAATAGAATACATAGTTTTCTTAGAATACATTTTTCTAAAATACATTCATTTAGAAATTATATCCTTGGATAGCTTTTTCAGTTAGAAATGTATCTAACCCATTTTAAAAGTATTGACTTAGTCCGACATTACTACCTTCACTGGCAAATAATTCCATATCCTTACTGCTCTTACTGTGAAGAACCCCCTTCTTCACTGGGTATGAAATCTCCTCTCCTCTAACCTCAGAGAGTGCCCACATGTCCTGTGTAGACATCGCTCAATAAACAGATCTCTGTTAGCTTCATATATTGTCCTTTTATATATTTGTAAATATTAATAATGTCCCCTCTTAGCCGCCTCTTTTCTAGTGTAAACATATCTAACCTAGTAAGCCTTTCCTCATAATCCAGTGCCTCTAACCCTTTAATCAATTTTGTAGCTCGCCTCTGCACCCTTTCAAGCTCTAAGATATCTTTTTCATAATGTGGTGCTCAGAACTGTACAAGTATATATATATACTGTACAATATTCAAGATGTGGCCGCGACAATGATCTATATAACGGTAGGATTACGATTTCATCCCTAGTCTCAATTCCCCATTTTATGCATGCCAGTACCTTATTTGATTTTGTTGCTGCAGTTTGACATTGGGTACTGTTATTATGTCTATTATCAATGAGCATCCTCAAATCTTTTTCTAAAACCATCTCCCCTAACTTCTCCACATATTTTTAAAGTTTGCATGATTATTTTTAGCTCCAAAGTGCATGACTACATTTATCTATATTAAATCTCATTCTCCATTATGCTGCCCAAACTTCCAGTTTAAATAAGTCGTTTTGTAGAGATTCTGAATACTTATCTAAGTTATCTACCCTGCATCGCTTGGTATCACCTGCAAAAATTGTCACTTTCAAGATCTGTTCCTAGGTCATTAATAAATAAATTGAACCGTAATGGTCCGGGTACTGACTGTTGAGGTAATCCACTGAATACAGTGGCTCAGTTGGAGTACTATACATCCCATTAACTACAACTCGCTGTTCCCTGTTATCCAAGTTCAATTACTGTTTCCTAGGCTGAGTTCTCTTAATTTGAAAATCAGCCTCGAGTGGCAGTGTTTCAAAGGCTTTAGCAAAATCTGAATAGACCACATCCACTGTGTTACCCCGGTCAAGATTATAGCTCACTTTGTCATAGAAGTTAATTAAGTTAGTTTGACATGACCTGTCCCTCTCAAAACCATGCTGATTCCTATAAACAATATTGGAGGTATACAAGTATTCCTGTGTACAATCCTTTAGTATTCATTACAGTATTTTTCCCACTATAGACGTCAAGATATCTGGTCTGTAGATGCCAGGATGAGTTTTGATTCTCTTTTTAAATATTGGGCTTACTTCTGAAATACACCAGTCGTTAGGAATTATGACTGATTTAATTGAATCAGAGAATATAAAATCTAAAGGCCTTGCTAGTTCTGAGTTTAGCTCCGTTAGAACTCTTGGGTGTAGTCCATCTGGATCAGGGGATTTATTGATCTTCATTTTGTATAGTCTTTCACGGACTACTTCCTCACTCAAAAAAGTACTCAGCAACAGTACACTATCATTACTTATTTTATTCACTACCTCCACCATCTGGTCCTCTCTAGTAAATACTGATGACATTTTTTTTTCTAGATTTCTGCTTTTTTATATACTACTTATTCTCCTACTAGATGTCCTATATTCTCTTTTTTATCTTTTATCATTTATATACTTAAAAAACTTTTTAGAGTTTGTTTTACTCTCCTTAGCTATTTTCTTTTTATTTTCTGTTTTGGCTGCTCTGATTTCTTTTTTGCAGTTCCTGCTATAGTCCTTGTAGTACTTGAATGACTCCTCCTTCAAGTCTTTTTTGAATGCTTTGAATGCTTGCCTCTTTTTATCCATTTCTTCCTTAACCTTCTTATTAAGCCACATAGGTTTGTATTTACAACTCCTGTGTTTGCTTCCCATGGGAATTAATTTATGAGTATATTTATCAAACAAACTTTTAAAAGCATCCCACATTTCAGCAGTGTTCTTACCATGAAACAAAGTGACCCAGTCAATGTTCATTAGTGCTTGTTCAACATGTCACAATTTGCCTTTCTAAAGTTAAAGTATAAGTCTTTGTTGAACCCTTTTAGTGATGCTTTTGGAAACTAATATTAAATGTGACCATATTATGATCACTGTTTACCAAGTTCTCCCCTGCTATAGTATTTGATATTATATCAGTATTATTAGTTAGTACTAGGTCAAGTGTAGTCCTGTTTCTAGTAGGCTCCTCGATAACTTGAGAAAAGTAATAATCTTTTAGTATATTTAAGAACCTGTTTCCCCTAGCTGTAACACATGATATGGTACTTCAATGATGTCTGTATAATTAAGTCCCCAATGATTAGGACCTCCCCCAGTCCTTCAGCTTTTTTTGTTTTGCTGCAGTTGAGTTTTCAGGCAATGCTTGAAGGTTTGGAGACTAGAGAAGAGTCTTATTGTGCATGGTAGGACATTCCTCAGAGTGAGTGCAGCCAGAAGAAATTCCTGCAATCATGCATGAGAGTGAGTAATGAGTGTGGATGAGAGGCGTAGATCTTGTGAAGAGTGAAGAGTTTGAGTTGGTAGATATTTTGAGAAAAGCGAAGAGATGTACATACTGTAGGTGTAGTATGGTTAATGGCCTTGCATATGAGTAAAACAATACAGGTAACCAATGGAGGGACTGACAGAATGGATCTGCAGCTGATGAACATCTAGCAAGGATGATTATCCTCACAGCTGCATTCAGAATGGATTATAGTGGTGAGAGATTCTTTTTGGTAAGACTAGTAAGAAGACTATTGCAATAATCAATAAGGGAGATAATGAGTGCATGGATTAGAGTTTTTGCAGTGTCTTGTGTTAGGTATGGTCATATTTTGGATATGTTTTTAAGATGCATATAACATGAGTTTGAGACAGATTGAAGGTGGGGAAGAAAGGAAGTTCATAATCAGATATGACACATAGGCAGCACTTCTGGTGTAGGGTTGATTATTGAGTTCTCAACAGTGATTGAGATATCAGGTTGGTAACTACTAATGGCCAGTGGAAATATAATCAACACTCTTTTGGATATATTAATTTTGAGGTGGTGAGATGACATCCAAGATAATACAGCAGAGAGGCATTCAGTGACACGGCCCTATACAGATAGAGACAATTCAGTGGATGATAGATGATACTGAAATCCAAAAGAGCTGATTCATTTACCAAAAGATGAGGTATAGATCTAGAAAAGCAGAGAAACTAAGACTGAGGTTTGTGGTACTCCAACTGATAGAGCTAGCAAAAGAGGAGGTGGATTCAGAGAAGTGGACACTGAAGGAGCGATTAGATAGGTAGGATAGGAACCAAGAAAGGGATGTGTCCTGAATGTCTAGAGATTGTAGTATTTGTATGAGAAGAGACTGGTCAACAGTGTCAAAAGTAACAGATATCTAGAAGAATAAGAAGTGAGTAATGTCCTTTAGACTTCACAGTGACTAGATCATTCACTACTTTAGTCAGTGTTGTCTCTATGGAATGTTGGGCATAAAAACCTGATTGATGTGGGTCCAATAAGTTGTATGAGTTAAGAAAGTGTGTGAGGTGAGTGTATGCAAGTTTCTCAAGTAGCTTGGAGAGGCAATGGTGCCAGTGGGTTCAGGTAGGGAATTGAGCATGTCACTGGCTGTGGAAGAGCATACCATTTCATCTTGGTTCTTATCAATCTTGTCCTTGAAGTAGGAAGCAGGATGTTGTGCTTTGGCAGTGGCTGGAAGGTTGGGTATTGATTTAAATGTATTAAAAAGTTGTTTGTGGTTAAAAGGCTTGAGCAGAGGTGAGCGTTTGTAAAAATGTTTGTTTTGCAGTGTCCAGGGCATTAAGATAAGAGATTTACGCCACTGGTGTTCAACTTTTTGTGACTGTTTTTGTAGATGTTGTGTTCATTTAGAGTGCCACTGTTGACATCTAGGCCTATGTGGAGTGTGATGGGTAGCTGAAGACACTTCATTAATGGCTAAAACTAGAGTCTGGTTCAGGTGGGAAACAGCAGTTTCAGGAGACGTGAATGCAGAAGTAAGTGAAAGCAGTTGTTGGAGTGACATGGAAAGTTCTTGAAAATTAATTGAGCTATTATTTCTGTTTGTTTGAGGAGGATTAGAGGAATTCAGAAACTGAGCATAGTCTGGTGAATACTAGATCAAGGCAGTGAACCTCCTGATGAGTACATGATCACTCTCCAGTATCTGATGTGCAGATGTACATTTTGTTTACAGAAGGGTTATTCCCCTATCACTATACAAAGATGACTTGTAAAAGCTATATCACATGTTGCACAAGCAGCTGTTGTGCAGAGACTTAGTCTTGATTATCACCGCATGATCTTTGCAAGTACTTTTGATGTAGCCACACACCAAGAACAAAAAACAGTGTCTGAGCCCTGGCCCATTATTTCTTCTGACCCCTACTTGGTGGGAGTGGTTACAGCACCTCCTCTATTCTCCTATAGATATGGACCAAATTTGAAGGACCTACTAATGCATTGTTTGATGAGGTCTAAAGATTCAGGTGTGTCATAGCTACCAAGACGTTAGAATGGATGCTTTAGGTGCACAGATTGCACCATATGTAGATCAATGATGGTAAGAAGATAACGATTTGCCATAACTTGCACTGTATGATAGACTACTTCATCTGCTGTACATTATAATCTGTCCTTGCGGGCTATACTATGTAGGTATGACCAAACGTTATTTTTGTGACCAGATAGCCAATCACTGGTTGTCGATTAAGTTGGCACTTGAAACTCACAAGTCGGACAAATTGGTCGCTCCTCATTTCTTACAAGCTGTACATTCTGAAGAGATACTTCACTGAAAACTCATTGATTTTGTACCTAAATCCCAGTGAAGGGGTTATTGGGACACTGGGGGTCATTCCGAGTTGGTCGCTCATTGCCGATTTTCGCAACGGAGCAATTAAGGCGAAAATGCGCATGCGCATGGTATGCAGTGCGCATGCGCTGAGTATTTTAGCACAAAACTTAGTAGATTAACTCAAGTCCAAATGAAGAATTTTCATCGTTGAAGTGATCGGAGTGTGATTGACAGGAAGTGGGTGTTTCTGGGTGGAAATTGACCATTTTCTGGGAGTGTGCGGAAAAACGCAGGTGTGCCAGGATAAAACTCGGGAGTGTCTGGAGAAACGGGGGAGTGGCTGGCCAAATGCAGGGCGTGTTTGTGACCTCAAACCAGTAACGAAACGGGCTGAGCTGATCGCAGTGTAGGAGTAAGTCTCGAGCTAATCAGAAACTGCTAAGAATTTTCTATTTGCAATTCTGCTCATTTTTCCTTCGCAATTCTGCTAAGCAAAGATACACTAAGCAGCTAGCGAGTGAACAACTCGGAATGAGGGCCACTGCCCTATGTAAAAGTGAGTCTCATAGGATTTTTGAATTGGACACTTTGGGGGTCATTCTGAGTTGTTCGCTAGTAGATTTTGGCCACTGCGCAGCGATCAGGCAAAAAAATTGGTGCTTATGCGCATGCAGTGTAATGCGCATGTGCATCGTACTATTACAACGAACAATGTCGTTTCACACAAGGTCTAGCAAAGCTTTTCAGTCGCATTGCTGGCCGCAGAGTGATTGACAGAAAGAGGGCATTTCTGGGTGTCAACTGACCGTTTTCAGGGAGTGTTCGGAAAAAAACACAGGCGTGCCGGGAAAGACACAGGCATGGCAGGGCGAACGCAGGGCGTGTTTGTGACGTCAAAACGGGAACTGAATAGTCTGAAGTGATCGCGAGTGCTGAGTAGGTCTGGAGCTGCTCTGAAACTGCGCAACATTTTTTTGTAGTCACTCTGCGATCCTTTTGTCCGCTCTTCTGCTAAGCTAAGATACACTCCCAGTGGGAGGCGGCATAGCATTTGCAGGGCTGCTAAAAACTGCTAGCGAGCGAACAATTCGGAATGACCCTCTTTGTTTCTACAGAGGCTGAATGAATCTAATGTGTATAATATATATCTTTAAATGATTATTGTTCTTTTTTTTCAATCAGTTTTCCTGAAATGACAAGGCACCCATTCATTTTTCTATTTTAATTTTTTTTTGTGTCATACTGTATTTATTTTTATTTATTTTGTTTCATTTTGTTAATTCTTAAGTGGGATATTATTATATTTATTTTATCTACACTGGGCTGTACTATGAAGCTGTCTTTTGTTAATATTTATATTTGTTATTATTTTTTTGCCCTCAGTAGATTAACTTTTTTGTTTTTCTTATTTTTTGTTCTTGTTTTTATTACTTTTTGTGGACATTAGGTTATTTTATTTATTTTTTGTGCATTAGTCATTTTATTTTTTGTCTGCTTCCGGTCATGGTACATGTGTTCCAGCACAGTGAAACGCATGATACTTCTGGTTTTCTAGAGTGACCAGAGACCTTATTTTTTATTTTTTCATTTTTCTTTTTGGTAAAGTTTGCATTAGTGTAAGGGCTGGGATACTATAGAATGGGCTTGTTTTCCTTCAGTATGAGCAAACGTGGCCATTTCCGGTTTTAACACATGCATTCCATTCCAATGTAATTCATGGAATTTTCAGTGTTGCGGAGAGGAGTCCGTAGCCTTTTTTCTTATATTTCTGTGATATTTGACCTTGTTAGATAGTGTTTTTTGCTATACTTGTTTGCTATACTATGTTTAAGTGTGCCCTCCTTGTGAGCTTGTTTGTATAATATATGTTTTTTGTTGTTGTTGAATAAAACACTTCATGTAGTGGTGCTGTCCCTTGATGCTCTGGTTAATTACTAAAGGCATTTAAGACAGCTTCTATTGGTGGTGGCCATTCTCTTGCTTGTCTGCTTAGTTTGCACATCTACTGTATACTTATATGCTGCTTTGTCTTGAAAAAGGTCCTTAAAGGACTAAAACATCAACTGAATGCACTTTGTATGGCTTGTGAGCTATTATTAAACCAGCAGTTATATTTTGCAATATTTTGTGAGTGCCTATCCTTCCAAATTTTCTTTATGATTTTGGACCTTTGTTGTCTTCAAATGACTCTTATATGCTCTGGTGCCCTGCTCATGTGGAACAGTATAAGGCAAAACAGCAAGCTGCACTCGTGAAGACTTTTAAATATGACAGAGACACAGTTTACTGTCAATGTTTCAGGGTGTTACCCCTTTTATCAAGACAACCATGCAAAATAAAAAATTAAAACCTTTATACATTACCAGACATCGCATGTGAAGTCCATCCACGGCGCCCGCAGAGACCCGATGACATCATTGGCGCTCACCCGCGCCGACGACCCAGCGTCAGAGGGGGCGTGGAATGTAGTAATGAGTGACCCATCACCGTGGAAACAATAGCGGCTATAGGAAAAGATACATGAGAAGTCTGAGAATACAGCAGTAATGTAGCACTAACACTAACAATGGGGCAGAAGGGAACCCGCAAGATAACAGGTACCCTATCATAATGCACTGTACTAATAACAGTCTACCTTCAAAACATCTTTTAATAAACACCACACATAAGGCTGAATAGGGGACTATTAAAGTGTAATCAGTAGCACCTATAGCAGCCCACTATCAACTAGTTGAAGGGGACATTTCAAGGTTAGCCTCTTAAACACAATTATAGACTAAACATGACCCACTTTTAATCACCTGCATATGGGCAAGAAAATAAGAATTAGGTATGTTCTTACATGCACCAGTAGGTACGTGGTGTACGTAATTACTTGTACGTGTGACCACAGTTATGTGGTTCAAACTACGAGAATGTTTAAAGAAAGGATGGCCACTCACCGCTCCTCAATCAAGCAGGTATTGGAGGGCAAGGATTCAGAATTACCAGTCGCTAGACATTTCAGGGAAAGAAAACACCAACTTTCCAGCATGCGATATAAAATAATAGACCACATTTCCCCAATGACAAGGGGAGGCAACCGGGTAAAAAACTATTACAAGCTGAAGCAAAATAGATTTGTATGGTTTGTAGAACATACAGCTCAAGGTATTAAATTAAAAGTTCTCTTGCAATGTGTTTCTGTGATCCCCGGGATTTATTCTTGTTTTACATGGTATTTTTCCAATAATGACATAATATAATACAATATACATCATAATATAGTTAATGTGTCCATAACTTGCATAACCCATCCTCGTTTTAATGTATGCATAAATATGAACACCAGCCTAACTTATGTCTCTATATATTGTATTTTGAATCTTTTGACTTCTTTTTTATTACATGTATCACAATAACATATATAGGAGCCTGTGGAAGAAACACAGCACTGCATGACTGCTGAGAAAGTGAAAAACTTTACTACAATGTTTCGGGACACAGAGTCCCTTTGTCAGGTATACCCACCAGATAAGTATCTATAGGTCTATACTCACCCTTTGTCAGACGTGTGTTTGCTTTGGACATTAATTTGGAACCTAGATGTCCTTCAGTGTCTTTATAATGAGTTGCACTGTGAATGCTATACATTCCTTATTAATAAATAGTGTATTATACTGTTTCAATCTGTAAAAAAAAAGCTATTATTTATTACATGTAATTCATTTTTATGCCTTATAAAACTTTCAACTGCTCGATTAAACAGGAAATTAACAACAAAGACATAAACATTATTTTAGAGAATTAAAAATATTAATTGGAAAATATAAAATTGGGGAAGAAATTGTAATAAAATGTACGCTACTGTTAAAAAGTTTGGGGTTTCCTTTTTAAAAAAAAAGCAAAGCACTGTTTTTTTCAATGAAGATAACATTAAATTAATCAGAAATACCCTCTATCTATTGTTAATGTGGTAAATGACTATACTAGCTGCAAACGTCTGTTTTTTTATGGAATATCTACATAGGTGTATAGAGGCCCATTTTCAGCAACCATCACTCCAGTGTTCTAATGGTACATTGTGTTTGCTAATCGCAGTAGAAGACTAATGGATGACTAGAATACCCTTGTGCAATTATGTTAGCATAGCTGAAAATGGGATTACTCATTAGAGAAGCTATAAAACTGGCCTTCCTTTGAGCTAGTTGAGTATCTGGAGTATCACATTTATGGGTTCGATTATACTCTCAAAATGGCCAGAAAAAGAGAGCTTTCATGTGAAACGTGACAGTCTATTCTTGTTATTAGAAATGAAGACTATTCCATGCTAGAAATTGCCAAGAAACTGAACATTTCCTACAACGGTGTGCACTACTCCCTATCAGAGAGCAGCAAAAACAGGCTCTAACCAGAGTAGAAAGAGAAGCGGGAGACCCTGGTGCACAACTGAGCAAGACGACAAGTACATTAGAGTCTCTTGTTTGAGAAATAAACACCTCACAGGTCCTCAACTGGCAGCTTCATTAAATGGTACCCACAAAATGCCAGTGTCAATGTCTACAGTAAAGAGGCGACTACGGGATGCTGGCCTTCTAGGCAGAGTGTCAAAGAAAAAGCCATATCTGAGCCTGGCAATAAAAGGAAAATATTAATATGGGCAAAATAACACAGAGATTGGACAGAGGAAGATTGGAAAAAAGTGTCATGGACAGACGAATCAAAGTTTGAGGTGTTTGGATCACACAGAACATTTGTGAGATGCAGAACAAGTGAAAAGATGCTGGGAGAATGCCTGACGCCATCTGTCAAGCATGGTGGAGATAATGTTATGGTCTGGGGCTGCTTTGGTGCTGGTAAAGTGGGAGATTTGCAGAAGGTTAAAGGGATTTTGAATAGGGAAGGCTATTGCTCCATATCCTGTGGACAGCGCTTGATTGGAGCCAATATCCTCCTACAACAGAACAATGACCCAAAGCACACCTCCAAATTATGCAAGAACTATTTAGCGAAGAAGCAGATAGCTGGTATTCTGTCTGTAATGGTGTGGCCAGCGCAGTAACTAAATCTCAACCCCATTGAGCTGTTGTGGGAGCAGCTTGACCGTATGGTATGCAAGGAGAATCCATCAAGCCAATCCAGCTAGTGGGAGATTCTTCAGGAAGTATGGGGTGAAATATCTTCAGATTACCTCAACAAATTAACAGCTAGAATGTTGTAATTGCTGCACAGGGAGCATTCTTTGACGAAAGCAAATGTTTGAAGGACAAAATTATTATTTCAAATAAAATTCATTATTTCTAACCTTGGCAATGTGTTGACTATATGTGCTATTCATTTTGCAAATCATTTGATAAATATAGAAAACACGAAATTGTCAGGGTGACCCCAAGCTTTTGAATGGTAGTGTAGTTGCAACGTGTATTACAGATCAGTGTAGGTGATTCAGACCTGATCGATGGGCTGCAAACGTTGCTGTCCTGTGATCAGATAGTCGCCGCTTCCAGATGGAGTGTAAATTCGCCGTGCAAGTGTGCGATCCCATGTGTACGCCGAGCTGCAAAAATCCACTGTGTGCAGTCTCTGCGCAGGCCAGGACATACTCCTACAGTGCGATCACATCAGGCTGATCGGGAGCAGACGTCAGACACCCTCCCTGAAAATGCTTGGACACGCCTGCATTTTTCCGGACACTCTCAATAAATGGTAACTTACCACCCACAAATGGCTTCCTCCTGTCTATCACTGTGCAAACACATGTGCAATCGGATTTTTCACACCATCCCGTAGCTGACCGGCAATGCACTTTGTTACTGTCCGATGCGCGTGCACATTGTGGAATATATGCATGTGCAGTTAGTACCTGATCACCGGCTGTGCTAAAACGCATAGCAGTGATCAGGTTTGATTCACCCCCAGCGTCTTCTTCCACAGGGTTATTCACTTTATGGAACTTTCTTTGCTGAAAATTCTCAGTTCATAGCTGCACACTCCTAACCTGTGGGGAATTTTTTTATTTGGCCCAGATCTTTCCTTCTGTGTAATTCAGACTTTCCAGACAACTTGCGGCCATCTTGACATCTTTTGAGGTTGTAAAATGTTATGACATTTCATAATTTCTTTCAATCCCAATTAACAATTAGTAATAAGAATGCCTAGTTATTTTCCATATTTAATAGATCTGAATGTCTTCTTTTTCTGCAAAAACAAGACTGATCATCAATATTAATATTATTTATCTATAACAGAAAAATCTTAGTTAATCTCACATTATTGTCATTCATTTCAGGTAACAATGAGCTGCACAAGGCTGGTTACACAGCACACACATATTTGTATTTTTCAAAAACAGTATATATTACATGTAAAGCTGTAATTTGCACTGCAGTAGAACACACACGGATTTCAGGGAAATGTTTGCATACAACGTGCAAGCCCAATATAGCAACTGTAATGTGTATTATAATAATGGCAGTACGTGTGATATCTTTATTTTAAAGAGGTTAAAATACATTAATCAATTAGAGTATGATCAACTTTAACCATATTACCCTTCATTCTAACAGAACATTAATACTCCTATTACTTACATAACATGATTACCTTCTTCCATCAGTCCCCACATAACATTAATTCCCACATATGTCTTTATATAATAATTCAGACTTATGCTTTCCATATGCATATATGAAATTATACCCCGAGTCAGTGAGGGACTGCCCCCTAGTCAGGCAAGGGTGGAAATGTTTGTGAGACTGTTGGTGGGAGGTTTTCAGGGCAGGTCACAGCAGTCCACACATAACATTCACCATCAACACAGAAGTCCTCGTATAACTGTTAGGAACAGCAGGTGACTGAATATTAAAAGTGTACCTAACAAATTGGGAACACATTGTAACCCACCCTCTGACTTTTTGTTTTTGTCTGTGTACAATGATAGCTATATGCTGAGCATCTAACATTTAAGATTTATTGTACCTTCCCCCAAGCCTGAGATACTCTGTCTCATTTCCAAGGGCTGAGTTGGGAGAACCTTAAACGGGGTGAAAAGTGTTCGTAAAAAGTCATAGGGGTGATTCAATTACTGTAGATGTGGTAAATTACCATGGCTAATTGATCCACCGGGGCGGATTCAATTAGCCCTGATAGCTGGCGGTATCAGGGATATTTTATTTCACCTGCCCATAGGCAGGAAGATAAATCCAAGAAAACTGACCTGGTTTTGCATCTGTAAACACAAAAAACACATGGATCCCGTAACTTATCCCAGATCCTGTATTTTTAACAAAAACATCAGTAAATATTCACATGAAAAAATGTGCCGCAATTGAATTGCCCAATAATACCATCATGCAATAAATCACGATCAATTGTATTCCCCCAATATCTTATACAGAATCAAAATAAAACAACACAATGACAATGTGGTTATAAAATGCAAGAATATATATATATTTTACTACACAGGAACACTTCTCAGTAACTCCTGAAGAAAGGATTTATTACTGTTATGGAAGGCTCAAGCAAAAAACACAATTTCCATACAATTATAACAATAACAGTTACATTACCATGTGCAAGGTAATTAAACAGATACTTTTATTTTTTAGCATAAGTAACCAGAGTGAAATAACAACTCCCCTAATACACAAAGTAACACTTCCAGCTGCAAGTAAAACCCCCTTCATACCGCCAGCTTGTAACCTGGGTTTTTGCACATGAGCGAGCATATCCCGGGTTGCTGTGTGGTCTCAAAGGGCCCAGGGGAAATATCCTGGATCAGGCGACCTAGTATTTCAAGCCTGGTAGCGACTAGGGTTGGACATGGTTTCAACCCTGGTCACTCTGCGGTGTTCAGGTGCTATGGTCCCATGATAGAACATACAGTCAACATTTGAACAGCACACCACCTAGCAGCCATCAAAATAGAGACCAGCACACCACGATGAAGTTAAATGCTTATGTATTTATAAAAAGTGCTTCAATATTTCCATAGAAAAAAACAGCATCATGTAGAACAATTTCCATCTGAGTAAAATAACATCCAAGCTTTCAAAACAAGTTACATATCACGTCAGCTTCAGGAAATGGGCTTTGTCTACCCTCCAGCCCGACAGCTGTTTTGGTGCATGACCACCTTCCTCAAGGGCTCGGCAAATACTGTCCACAAAGCTGCTCTTTAAATAGCTAGTTACCCGTCATTATCAAAATGAAAACCCACACCTGTGTCCTCACATTCACCTGTCCCATCGCTCCAGACAGATCTTCATTTCCTGAATGCTGCTGTGGACCGCATGCCGGCTGCCGCTGGAATGCACTTCCGGTTCTGGCCTGTTCTGCAGCTTGGGCGCAATGCAGATATGAGTGCTGGCATGCACTGTAAGCAATGGAACACAACGGGGTTTACAGCCTGGCGGCCTCATAAAGGCATAATGTAACCCGTTGTTAAAACCATCCAGAGTGAGCTCAGGACTGGCCGCATATTCAAGCAGTATGCATTGCGGTGTGTCACTTATTCTAGATTAATAACTAGTTCAATCTATGGGAGTTGGTTTCAATATGAGGTTCCATGTATACTACCAATCATCACCGCGTCATTATTTTATCCAGATCCATTATATAACTCTCACAGACAGTGACTATAGATATAATTAAATTACTAGACAGATTCAGGTTGATTGTGGTCACCAAATGATGGCATCATTAGAGTCTGACAGGCGCCATAAAGCTATTATTATATCATATTCCAAGACCAAAAGGGAAAAAAGAGAAATACAGGTTGAGTATCCCTTATCCAAAATTCAAAATCACTAATTTTTGGTTCCCCTACTGAGATGATGACATATATATATATGTATATTATATTATATATCGATATAATATATTTATATATATACAGAATATATAATATATATGTCATTATCTCACTGTATACCAAAAATGACAAAACACACAACTATCCATAATATCCATAATATCACAAATATACTCAAATATACAGCTTTGTAACACATGTATCATTCCTTCTGATATCCAGAATAATTAACACTTGGATAAACAAAGGGGAATTTTATTCCCTCACTCGTTCATCTATAATTAAACCTTGCAAAAGCAGACTCCTCATAGATGATCTTTGTAAAAAGACATTCAAGTTCAATTCCTCATTTAAGCCACCTGGAAATACTGAATTAAATTTATATATCAGTTCACATTCCCGCTGTAATAATATTTTGTGGCGGTCTCCTCCCCTTTTCAGGGGTTTAATCTGGTTGAAAGGCATAAATTTAAAATCCTTGATTGTATGTCCGGCTTCAGAAAAATGTTTGGCTACTGGTGGTGTACTCTGATCAATTTTGAACATAGCTTTTTTAATTAAAGAACGGTGCATACCGATACTTTACTTTAGCATCCGTATTGTCTTCCCAAAATATACCAGTTGACAATGACAAATAACAAGATGAATGACGTATTTGCTATCACACATCATATGTTGTTTTAATATGTGTATCAGACCTGTCCCTGGGTGTATAAAGGCTTCACCAGTCATCAGATGTTGACAGTTTACATATCCACGACACTGGTACGAGCCATTCTTGAGTGATAACCAATTATTTTTGTTAGCTGTCAGACTGATGTCAGAAAATGTCAATTGGTCTTTCAAATTCCTGCTTCTTTTGTATGCAAACAAAGGTTTATTTTGGCAAAAAGTTACCCATGATTAGGTCTGTTTACAAAATGTGCCAATGTCTAAGAACAGAGTCTCTTAAAAAATGTGAAGAAATGGAAAAATTACTTGGAAAAATTAACCGGTTAAGTAATTTTTCTTTCTTGTCACCATCCAACAATGTTTCTCGGTCCAATGACAAACATTTGAGAATTACCTCATCTATAGCATTCTTATTATAGCCTCACTGAATGAAATGATTTCCCATTTTGTGTAAGGCTTCCTTCAAACAAGTATCATTGGAAGTAATTCTTACTACTAGTAATTATTGGGAAAAGGGTAAAAATTGCTTCAGTGGTTTAGGGTGAAAACTCTAAGCTAATAGAACAGTGTTCTTGTATTTGGATTTTTTAAAAATGGACGTCTCTAAAGTACATCTTTTGATCGAAATGGAAACATAAAGAAAATCTATATTTGAGGGGCTGCTTGTACAGGTTTGTGACCGGACGGTCCCGTACGAAAGCCCTCACCGCTTTCGCATCCCGTCCCCAGTACACAGAATGGATGTTTAGGTCACCCAAAACCTGGCCACATAGGGCATTCCTGCTTACTGTCAGTAACCGCCTGTTACTGATAGAGATGAGCGGGTTCGGTTCCACTGAATCCGAACCCGCCCGAACTTCCTGTTTTTTAACACGGGTCCGAGCGACTCGGATCTTCCCGCCTTGCTCGGTTAACCCGAGCGCGCCCGAACGTCATCATCACGCTGTCGGATTCTCGCGAGGCTCGGATTCTATCGCGAGACTAGGATTCTATATAAGGAGCCGCGCGTCGCCGCCATTTTCACACGTGCATTGAGATTGATAGGGAGAGGACGTGGCTGGCGTCCTCTCCGTTTAGAATAGATAGAGAGTGAGACAGAGACACTTGATTTACTGGAGCATTAGGAGGAGTACTCAGAGAGTGCAGAGTTTTGCTGATAGTTAGTTATACTAGTGACTGACCACCAGTGCAGTTTTATTTATTTTTATTATTTAATATAATCCGTTCTCTGCCTGAAAAAAAACGATACACAGTGACACAGTCACATACCATATCTGTGCTCAGCCCAGTGTGCTGCATCATCTATGTATAATATCTGACTCTGCTCACACAGCTTAATTGTGGGGGAGACTGGGGAGCAGTTATAGGTTATAGCAGGAGCCAGGAGTACATATTAAACAGTGCACACTTTTGCTGCCAGAGTGCCACTGCCAGTGTGACTGACCAGTGACCACACTGACCACCAGTATATTGTGATTGTCTGCCTGAAAAAGTTAAACACTCGTCGTGTGACTTGTGTGGTGTTTTTTTATTCTATAAAAAACTCATTCTGCTGACAGACAGTGTCCAGCAGGTCCATCATTATATAATATATACCTGTCCGGCTGCAGTAGTGATATATATATATATATTTTTTATATTATTATCATCCAGTCTATACTAGCAGCAGACACAGTACGGTAGTTCACGGCTGTAGCTACCTCTGTGTCGGCACTCGGCAGTCCATCCATAATTGTATACCACCTACCCGTGTTTTTTTTTCTTCTTTATACATACTACATCTCATTATCATCCAGTCTATATTAGCAGCAGACACAGTACGTTAGTCCACGGCTGTAGCTACCTCTGTGTCGGCACTCGGCAGTCCATCCATAATTGTATACCACCTACCCGTGTTTTTTTTTTCTTTCTTCTTTATACATACTACATCTCATTATCATCCAGTCTATATTAGCAGCAGACACAGTACGGTAGTCCACGGCTGTAGCTACCTCTGTGTCGGCACTCGGCAGTCCATCCATAATTGTATACCACCTACCCGTGGTTTTTTTTTTCTTTCTTCTTTATACATACTACATCTCATTATCATCCAGTCTATATTAGCAGCAGACACAGTACAGTACGGTAGTCCACGGCTGTAACTACCTCTGTGTCGGCACTCGGCAGTCCATCCATAATTGTATACCACCTACCCGTGGTTTTTTTTTCTTTCTTCTTTATACATACTACATCTCATTATCATCCAGTCTATATTAGCAGCAGACACAGTACGGTAGTCCACGGCTGTAGCTACCTCTGTGTCGGCACTCGGCAGTCCATCCATAATTGTATACCACCTACCCGTGGTTTTTTTTTCTTTCTTCTTTATACATACTACATCTCATTATCATCCAGTCTATATTAGCAGCAGACACAGTACAGTACGGTAGTCCACGGCTGTAGCTACCTCTGTGTCGGCACTCGGCAGTCCATCCATCTCCATTGTTTACCTGAGGTGCCTTTTAGTTGTGCCTATTAAAATATGGAGAACAAAAATGTTGAGGTTCCAAAATTAGGGAAAGATCAAGATCCACTTCCACCTCGTGCTGAAGCTGCTGCCACTAGTCATGGCCGAGACGATGAAATGCCAGCAACGTCGTCTACCAAGGCCGATGACCAATGTCTTAGTACAGAGCATGTCAAATCCAAAACACTAAATATCAGTAAAAAAAGGACTCCAAAATCTAAAATAAAATTGTCGGAGGAGAAGCGTAAACTTGCCAATATGCCATTTACCACACGGAGTGGCAAGGAACGGCTGAGGCCCTGGCCTATGTTCATGGCTAGTGGTTCAGCTTCACATGAGGATGGAAGCACTCATCCTCTCGCTAGAAAAAAGAAAAGACTTGCGGCAAAAGCACAGCAAAGAACTGTGCGTTCTTCGAAATCACAAATCCACAAGGAGAGTCCAATTGTGTCGGTTGCGATGCCTGACCTTCCCAACACTGGACGTGAAGAGCATGCGCCTTCCACCATTTGCACGCCCCCTGCAAGTGCTGGAAGGAGCACCCACAGTCCAGTTCCTGATAGTCAGATTGAAGATGTCAGTGTTGAAGTACACCAGGATGAGGAGGATATGGGTGTTGCTGGCGCTGGGGAGGAAATTGACCAGGAGGAATCTGATGGTGAGGTGGTTTGTTTAAGTCAGGCACCCGGGGAGACACCTGTTATCCGTGGGAGGAATATGGCCGTTGACATGCCTGGTGAAAATACCAAAAAATCAGCTCTTCGGTGTGGAAGTATTTCACCAGAAATGCGGACAACATTTGTCATGCCGTGTGTTCCCTTTGTCAAGCTGTAATAAGTAGGGGTAAGGACGTTAACCACCTCGGAACATCCTCCCTTATACGTCACCTGCAGCGCATTCATCATAAGTCAGTGACAAGTTCAAAAACTTTGGGCGACAGCGGAAGCAGTCCACTGACCAGTAAATCCCTTCCTCTTGTAACCAAGCTCACGCAAACCACCCCACCAACTCCCTCAGTGTCAATTTCCTCCTTCCCCAGGAATGCCAATAGTCCTGCAGGCCATGTCACTGGCAATTCTGACGATTCCTCTCCTGCCTGGGATTCCTCCGATGCATCCTTGCATGTAACGCCTACTGCTGCTGGCGCTGCTGTTGTTGCTGCTGGGAGTCGATGGTCATCCCAGAGGGGAAGTCGTAAGACCACTTGTACTACTTCCAGTAAGCAATTGACTGTCCAACAGTCCTTTGCGAGGAAGATGAAATATCACAGCAGTCATCCTGCTGCAAAGCGGATAACTGAGGCCTTGACAACTATGTTGGTGTTAGACGTGCGTCCGGTATCCGCCGTTAGTTCACAGGGAACTACACAATTTCTTGAGGTAGTGTGCCCCCGTTACCAAATACCATCTAGGTTCTACTTCTCTAGGCAGGCGATACTGAAAATGTACACAGACCTCAGAAAAAGACTCACCAGTGTCCTAAAAAATGCAGCTGTACCCAATGTCCACTTAACCACGGACATGTGGGCAAGTGGAGCAGGGCAGGGTCAGGACTATATGACTGTGACAGCCCACTGGGTAGATGTATGGACTCCCGCCGCAAGAACAGCAGCGGCGGCACCAGTAGCAGCATCTCGCAAAAGCCAACTCTTTCCTAGGCAGGCTACGCTTTGTATCACCGCTTTCCAGAATACGCACACAGCTGAAAACCTCTTACGGCAACTGAGGAAGATCATTGCGGAATGGCTTACCCCAATTGGACTCTCCTGTGGATTTGTGGCATCGGACAACGCCAGCAATATTGTGTGTGCATTAAATCTGGGCAAATTCCAGCACGTCCCATGTTTTGCACATACCTTGAATTTGGTGGTGCAGAATTTTTTTAAAAACGACAGGGGCGTGCAAGAGATGCTGTCGGTGGCCAGAAGAATTGCGGGACACTTTCGGCGTACAGGCACCACGTACAGAAGACTGGAGCACCACCAAAAACTACTGAACCTGCCCTGCCATCATCTGAAGCAAGAAGTGGTAACGAGGTGGAATTCAACCCTCTATATGCTTCAGAGGTTGGAGGAGCAGCAAAAGGCCATTCAAGCCTATACAATTGAGCACGATATAGGAGGTGGAATGCACCTGTCTCAAGCGCAGTGGAGAATGATTTCAACATTGTGCAAGGTTCTGATGCCCTTTGAACTTGCCACACGTGAAGTCAGTTCAGACACTGCCAGCCTGAGTCAGGTCATTCCCCTCTTCAGGCTTTTGCAGAAGAAGCTGGAGACATTGAAGGAGGAGCTAACACGGAGCGATTCCGCTAGGCATGTGGGACTTGTGGATGGAGCCCTTAATTCGCTTAACAAGGATTCACGGGTGGTCAATCTGTTGAAATCAGAGCACTACATTTTGGCCACCGTGCTCGATCCTAGATTTAAAGCCTACCTTGGATCTCTCTTTCCGGCAGACACAAGTCTGCTGGGGTTCAAAGACCTGCTGGTGAGAAAATTGTCAAGTCAAGCGGAACGCGACCTGTCAACAACATCTCTTCCTTCACATTCTCCCGCAACTGGGGGTGCGAGGAAAAGGCTCAGAATTCCGAGCCCACCCGCTGGCGGTGATGCAGGGCAGTCTGGAGCGACTGCTGATGCTGACATCTGGTCCGGACTGAAGGACCTGACAACGATTACGGACATGTCGTCTACTGTCACTGCATATGATTCTCTCACCATTGAAAGAATGGTGGAGGATTATATGAGTGACCGCATCCAAGTAGGCACGTCACACAGTCCGTACTTATACTGGCAGGAAAAAGAGGCAATTTGGAGGCCCTTGCACAAACTGGCTTTATTCTACCTAAGTTGCCCTCCCACAAGTGTGTACTCCGAAAGAGTGTTTAGTGCCGCCGCTCACCTTGTCAGCAATCGGCGTACGAGGTTACATCCAGAAAATGTGGAGAAGATGATGTTCATTAAAATGAATTATAATCAATTCCTCCGCGGAGACATTGACCAGCAGCAATTGCCTCCACAAAGTACACAGGGAGCTGAGATGGTGGATTCCAGTGGGGACGAATTGATAATCTGTGAGGAGGGGGATGTACACAGTGATATATCGGAGGATGATGATGAGGTGGACATCTTGCCTCTGTAGAGCCAGTTTGTGCAAGGAGAGATTAATTGCTTCTTTTTTGGCGGGGGTCCAAACTAACCCGTCATATCAGTCACAGTCGTGTGGCAGACCCTGTCACTGAAATGATGGGTTGGTTAAAGTGTGCATGTCCTGTTTATACAACATAAGGGTGGGTGGGAGGGCCCAAGGACAATTCCATCTTGCACCTCTTTTTTCTTTAATTTTTCTTTGCGTCATGTGCTGTTTGGGGAGTGTTTTTTGGAAGGGCCATCCTGCGTGACACTGCAGTGCCACTCCTAGATGGGCCCGGTGTTTGTGTCGGCCACTAGGGTCGCTTATCTTACTCACACAGCTACCTCATTGCGCCTCTTTTTTTCTTTGCGTCATGTGCTGTTTGGGGAGGGTTTTTTGGAAGGGACATCCTGCGTGACACTGCAGTGACACTCCTAGATGGGCCCGGTGTTTGTGTCGGCCACTAGGGTCGCTTATCTTACTCACACAGCTACCTCATTGCGCCTCTTTTTTTCTTTGCGTCATGTGCTGTTTGGGGAGGGTTTTTTGGAAGGGCCATCCTGCGTGACACTGCAGTGACACTCCTAGATGGGCCCGGTGTTTGTGTCGGCCACTAGGGTCGCTTATCTTACTCACACAGCTACCTCATTGCGCCCCTTTTTTTCTTTGCGTCATGTGCTGTTTGGGGAGGGTTTTTTGGAAGGGACATCCTGCGTGACACTGCAGTGACACTCCTAGATGGGCCCGGTGTTTGTGTCGGCCACTAGGGTCGCCCAGCTTAGTCATCCAGCGACCTAGGTGCAAATTTTAAGACTAAAAATAATATTGTGAGGTGTGAGGTATTCAGAATAGACTGAAAATGAGTGTAAATTATGGTTTTTGAGGTTAATAATACTTTGGGATCAAAATGACCCCCAAATTCTATGATTTAAGCTGTTTTTTAGTGTTTTTAAAAAAAAACACCCGAATCCAAAACACACCCGAATCCGACAAAAAAAATTTGGTTAGGTTTTGCCAAAACGCGGTCGAACCCAAAACACGGCCGCGGAACCGAACCCAAAACCAAAACACAAAACCCGAAAAATTTCCGGCGCTCATCTCTAGTTACTGACTCCACTGCGCCATGGGCGGGTTTATGCTGCCACCACCAAACTCCTAACCTGCCGTGGCATTTGGAACCACGGTTCTGCTCTGTATGTGCCGACACGCTGCCTTACCACACCTGTGTGGTGTTGACGAATGTTATGCACACCAGTGCCTGCAGGAATGTACTGGTGTCTGAACTGTTATGCACACCAGTGCCTGCAGGAATGTACTGGTGTCTGAACTGTTATGCACACCAGTGCCTTCGGGAATGTACTGGTGTCTGAACGGATAGGGATGCAAAACAAATGAACTCACAGACAGACTGGGGAATATGACATTACGTACACAGAAGGTGATAGGGTAACAAAATAAACACAAAGTGAACAGAGAAGCCCAGAGGCTAAAAAACTGGGTGTTTCCCTAGTATTAGGAATGTTTAGATGGGAAAAGCAAGATGTTGTGTTTTAATACGTAAAGAACCCGAAATGCTGTTGCTAAGGGCAACAGCAAAACCCTAAAGGGTTACCAACGGGTGTGGCAGTAAACTCCTTGGTCAGAGATGGAATGATAGACACAAGGAGAGTCTCCACAATCCTAATCCTCACTTGCAGTGCACAGGTTCAGCTTACTGCCACTAAACTGACACCTGAACTCCTTGCACAGTGAGAATGGATTTAGGCAGGCAAGTCTGATAATACAGCCGCAAACTTGCTAAGTTCACAGAGTAACAAAAGAACCCCAGCAAGTTAAACGACTGACTCCAGTCTTACTGCTAGGTCTGGATTGGCAGAGTGTAGTACCAAATCCCCAGGCCTATTTGCAGTAAGCAACAACAAATACAAAGCTACACAGTACTGGCTAACTTTCAGGAACTAACTAACCAACAAAGATTCAGCAGCATCTGCTTAACATGAGAAGAGGGTTTATAAAGCAGGTGCTGTCCACGCCCCACTCAGACCTCACAGACTGTGAGCACAAAAACCAGCACCGGATCTCCTGCCGTGCACAGAGCCTGTAACCACTGCACAGCAAAAGACCCGAACCGGAGTATCAGCTGTGCTCAGGTTACTCCGCTAGCACTTGTCTCCCGGTTGCCATGACGACGTGGCAGCACAGAGCAGGAGACCCTAACAACGAATCCCCACTAGTCGCTTGACAAGGCCTCTATTGGCAGCTGGTGGAAGGCGGAACTTAGAGACGCTGGTTCACCCTGGACATCCGGTGAATGGGGCTAGGTTTCGCATAGCCCTGCAGGTCACAAGATTAATAAATCTTCTTGAGGCAGATGATGTTTTAATGCCAACAAATAGTTCTGAAAAGAACTCAGTAATACAGCAAGATGTTACAGCAGAAAAAAAATGGTATAATACACTCTGGTGGCTCACAGGCCTCCTCATTTTATCTCAATTCTTCACACAGTACCACAGGGGGGTAAGCCCTCCCTGTCTTCTCCAACCAATCAGGTTATCGCACAAAATATAAATAAATACAAGTTACATTTCAAAAGTTAATAATTAGATAAATCACATTTCTGCTCCTTTTCATATATATCCAAACCAGTGTGCTTTCCCAAACACAATCCGATTACCATGTTCCTGTCTCTTTCACAAATGTAAATATAACTTGCATTTCATTTGCCAGAGGCGGATTGGCCATAGGGGCTGCAGGGAAGATTCCCGGTGGGCCGACGCACCCGTGGGGCCTGTTTTGTTTGAGGACATGTGGTCCTATTTATAGACATAATGAATAAGATGCCAAACAATTTACCGTATTTGCCGGCATATAAGACGACTGGGCGTATAAGACGACCCCCAACATTTCCACTCAAAATATAGAGTTTGTTATATACTCGCCGTATAAGACTACCCCCTTCCACACACCAAATAAAATGTAAAAGAACAGATCAGATTTGTGACATACTGTACATTATGACCTGATAAGAGATTTGGATAGGGAGCATTTATCAAGGTATGCATAAGAAGGGGGGAGGGGGGGAGGAGAAAGTTGTAAAATGTATAAAAGTATACCCATGTGTGCATTTATTGTTACCGGTTTCACATGAGTGCCATTAGAATTAGTATAAGTGCCCTTACAGTACCTGTCATTGTCACCATTGTACGGCCACAACGCGACTGCAGTGCCTCCGGCCAGTCCCTGCATCTCCCTGTAATTGGCACTAGTGACCCGCCGCGGCCGCACTGGATACCGCGCGATACTGGATGGTATGTAGAATGAGGTGGGCGGGCATCGGGAGGCCACTATGGGCACCGGGCGAGTATCGGAAGGCCACTATGGCAGCTATGTCTATCCCAACTGAAGTGCACCCGGCGTATAAGACGACCCCCCCACTTGGAGGCATGTTTTTCAGGGCAAAAAAGTAGTCTTATACGCCAGCAAATACTTTACATATATGAGAATGACTTTGCCACTTAGCCTGTGATTGCAGATGATCTAGTGTATGCTCTGTCTGCCTGCTTGGCTGACATATAAGATTGAGTGAATAGTGATTGGGATACGGTTTTTGTAATAAGCAAGAAAATATATATTTCTAAAGAATTATATAGTTTCTTAAATTCTAAACATGTATCATATAATGTGTTCATAATATTTAATTTGATTTCTTTTTAACTTCCCCCTTGATGCTGGACATGCCCACTATCTGGAAAGTCTTGGGGGGAGGGTGCTGCTGCCATGGCCCGTGGCTAGACCTTACACCTCTGGTGCTGCCCATGTGGGGCCACTAGAACAAATTTTTCCAGGGCCGCTTTTTGTTCCCAATTCGCCCCTGTCAATTGCATTCACCCTCTCACACATAGACAACATTCTTATACTGTAAATTAAACATAGGGGGTAATTCCAAATTGATCGCAGCAGGATTTTATTTTAGCAGTTGGGCAAAACCATGTGCACTGCAGGGGGGGGGCAGATATAACATGTGCACATAGAGTTAGATTTGGGAGGGTTATTTTATTTCTGTGCAGGGTAAATACTGGCTGCTTTATTTTTACACTGCAAATTAGATTGCAGATTGAACACACCCCACCAAAATCTAACTCTCTCTGCACATGTTACATCTGCCTCCCCTGCAGTGCACATGGTTTTGCCCAACAGCTAAAAAATCCTGCTGCGATCAATTTGGAATTATTCCCATAATCTGCATCACACATAATGCAGCCTAAGAAATGTTACATCAAACTGTTGGTAAATGAAACCCACTTGATCTAATGGTGCTTGTAAGACTATTTAAGGATTTTATGAAGTCATTGAGGCTTTTCACATCTCCAGTCCAAATCATCAAAATATCATCAGAAAAGCGAGCATAAAAAATGCTATATAAGATGAATATCTAGCATTATTCAGAAAATTAATCATTTCATACTCATACATAAATAAATTTGCAAACGTGGGGGCCATGTTTGACCCCATCACGGTCTAGCATAATTGTAAATAAAACAAATTCTCAAACAAAAAATAATCTTTATGTAGGATAACGTTAATCAATAATCAAAATCAAAATTCAACTGTAGGACCCTGATAATAAGGACTGGTAGTGATAGATTTTTTAACTGCCTCAATTACTTCAACATGTCCTACTGTATATTCATGTATAAGCTTGTAGTGTCACACATCACTAAAAGACAACTAGGAGGAGAATTACTATATTTCCTTAGTTTTCTCAAAAAATCTGTAGTATCTTTCAAAAAAGTGGGCGTTTTAAGAACTATAGCTTGTGGAAAAAAAGGCAACAAAAAAAGTATCCAGAGTGAAATAACAACTCCCCTAATACACAAAGTAACATTTTCTGCTGCAAGTAAGACCCCTTTCAGACCATCAGCTTTCATCCTGGGTTATTGCACATGAGCACGTATATCCCGGGTTGCTATGTGGTCTCAAAGAGCCCAGGGAAAATATCCTGAGTCAGGCAACCCGGTATTTCAACCCTGGTAGTAACCAGGGTTGAACACGGTTTCAACGTTGGTCACTTGGAGATCATCTGAATTTTGTCTGTCTGATTTATTCTCCGTTTGGAAGTCTCGTGAGTGCCGCCCTTCTATTTGTGTATATATATATATATATATATATATATATATATAATTTTAGGAGTCATTTAAAGTGACTGTCTCACTTTAAATGCCATAAGTTAGTTGGCAGGTGAGCTTTAAACCTTTTTTTTTTTAAACAATTTTATTTTGACTCTGATGTGACAGCAGTGGCCAGGTCTTCAAACATCTGGGTGATAGAGTAGGACTTGCCGTGAGATGGGGTCCCTTGATGTTCGGCTGCAATCTTAAATGCATTGTACAATGCAAGAACTTAAACCCCATTGATTATTTATGTATTGATGTATTAAGGTGAGTTAGATTACCAATGTAAGTGCTGGGCTCTCTGTATATTATTTAAGTAATGTGGTCACAGGCCACTGTACCCTTGCCTGGGGGTAGTGAGTGCAGTGGATTTCTGTATATTATATATCAGCAGCAAAGTCAGGGGAACAAAAAGTGTGGGGGCCACCATAGTGCCAAAACACCCCTAGATTGGACAGCATGGGATATTATTCCATAAGTGGTTTGGGCCTGCAAAACAAAATATGACCCCCTCTAAAATTAATAGGCCCCATGTAATATCACTAATGCTCTTCCCAAAACTGTACCAGTAAAACAGTAGGGAGTACTATATGTATCAAGAATACATCTTTACAAAATGACATACTGTATAGTATTCCTGACAGCATTTGGCTGAACAGGGTTCAGTTGATGGACAGGGATATTTGGCCACTCTTCCTCCATTGGCCACACCTTCAAAGAGCATTGCTCATCTTCCTCAAGTTACTCCTCCAAATGTCTTCAAAAGTTTGAATGAAAAATAATACAATTCTCCTGGTGACATGCGGGTTATCATTTAATGTTGGGCAGATTTACATTTCTGTGCAATAATACTCTACATTCTTGCACTGTGTAAAAGTATACTTTAACCTTGTAACCCCTTACACCTAGAAAAACAGAAGAGGGAAGTGCAGGCATCTGGGGAGCATGTTAAGGCCATCCTCATACAGGTGTATCATGTCTTTTGGGAATGTGAGATAACTAGATGTATAACCTACAATGTCCATTTTTACTTTTACAAGCACAAAGATTGCCATAGGCATTGTCAGTAAATGACATATGTGGAGGCGTTAGTTCCTTTTATATGAAAAACAAACTGAATACCCATGCTTCGCTACGGAATTTAAGGTATGTCCATGCATATAACTTTAATTTTGAAGGACTTCCTGGTAAACTAATTAGACTGACAACAGGACATGCTCCACCCACCGCTGCCAATCTTTGTGAGGCCACACCTCTGGGTGGGCCTTCAATTGATTAATGCTATGAAGAGGCTGGTCCTGAGAAGAATAACCCGCCTCCTTCTCTGCCACACCCTGCCTCTGATGCTGCCCTGCTCAGTGCTGTAACTGCTGGTGCTGAAGAGAAAAATCCGCCTCCTTCTCTGCCCCGTCCCGCCTCTGATGCTGCCCTGCTCAGTGCTGTAACTGCTGGTGCTGAGGAGAATAATCCGCCTCCTTCCCTGCCCCGTCCCACCTCTGATGCTGCCCTGCTCAGTGCTGTAACTGCTGGTGCTGAGGAGAATAACCCGCCTCCTTCTCTGCCACACCCTGCCTCTGATGCTGCCCTGCTCAGTGCTGTAACTGCTGGTGCTGAGGAGAATAATCTGCCTCCTTCTCTGCCCCGTCCCGCCTCTGATGCTGCCCTGCTCAGTGCTGTAACTGCTGGTGCTGAGGAGAATAATCCGCCTCCTCCTCTGACCCATCCTGACTCTGATGCTGCCCTGCTCAGAGCTGTGACTGTTGGTGCTGAGGAGAATAATCCGCCTCCTTCTCTGCCCCGTCCCGCCTCTGACGCTGCCCTGCTCAGTGCTGTAACTGCTGGTGCTGAGGAGAATAATCTGCCTCCTTCTCTGCCCTGTCCCTCCTCTGATACTGCCCTGCTCAGTGCTGTAACTGCTGGTGCTGAGGAGAATAATCCGCCTCCTTCTCTGCCCCGTCCCGCCTCTGATGCTGCCCTGCTCAGTGCTGTAACTGCTGGTGCTGAGGAGAATAATCCGCCTCCTTCTCTGCACTGTCCCGCCTCTGATGCTGCCCTGCTCAGTGCTGTAACTGCTGGTGCTGAGGAGAATAATCCGCTTCCTTCTCTGCCCCGTCCCGCCTCTGATGCTGCCCTGCTCAGTGCTGTAACTGCTGGTGCTGAGGAGAATAATCCTCCTCCTTCTCTGCCCCGTCCTGCCTCTGATGCTGCCCTGCTCAGTGCTGTAACTGCTGGTGCTGAGGAGAATAATCTGCCTCCTTCTCTGCCCCATCCCGCCTCTGATGCTGCCCTGCTCAGTGCTGTAACTGCTGGTGCTGAAGAGAATAATCCACCTCCTTCTCTGCCCCGTCCCGCCTCTGATGCTGCCCTGCTCAGTGCTGTAACTGCTGGTGCTGAGGAGAACAATCCGCCGCCTCCTTCTCTGCCCCGTCCCGCCTCTGATGCTGCCCTGCTCAGTGCTGTAACTGCTGGTGCTGAAGAGAATAATCCGCCTCCTTCTCTGCCCCGTCCCGCCTCTGATGCTGCCCTGCTCAGTGCTGTAGATGCTGGTGCTGAGGAGAATAATCCGCCTCCTTCTCTGCCCCGTCCCTACTCTGATGCTGCCCTGCTCAGTGCAGTAACTGCTGGTGCTGAGGAGAATAATCCGCAACCTTCTCTGCCCCGTCCTGTCTCTGATGCTGCCTGCTCAGTGCTGTAACTGCTGGTGCTGAGGAGAATAATCCGCCTCCTTCGCTGCCCTGTCCCGCCTCTGATGCTGCCCTGCTCAGTGCTGTAACTGCTGGTGCTGAGGAGAATAATCCGCCTCCTTCTCTGCCCCGTCCTACCTCTGATGCTGCCCTGCTCAGTGCTGTAACTGCTGGTGCTGAGGAGAATAATCTGCCTCCTTCTCTGCCCCGTCCTGCCTCTGATGCTGCCCTGCTCAGTGCTGTAACTGCTGGTGCTAAGGAGAATAATCTGCCTCCTTCTCTGCCCCGTCCCGCCTCTGATGCTGCCCTGCTCAGTGCTGTAAATTCTGGGACGACAGGCCAAGCTCCGCCCGCTGTATGGTAAATATGTAAGTTTTGCAGGGATAGGCTGACTATATTCCAAAGGGCTCTAGGTCTCTTTTCTTAGCTTCTCGCTCTCCTTAGAGCTCCTCCTTTGAGGTAAAAAGGTAAAGCATTTCTCACAACACTTCTGGTCACTGGAAGAGGTGTTTTTGTCCCTTTACAAAGTAGATAAGCAGTTGCTGACTATTAAGCTTTCCTTTAATGAATTTAGGAGTAAAAATATCTATGTCTCTTTTCCTCCAATTGCTCTCTGAGAGGTTCGGTAATGTTTAGTTCAAGTAACAGGTTAACCTCTGATAAGGGAGATGCTATCCTATACTGCAGCATTTCTCAACTGCTGTGCCACGGCACACTAGTGTGCCACAAGCGGTTTCCAGGTGTGCCGCTGCCCACCGGAGATACCCGATGCCATTACCCGCCAGAAATTCCCGCCGCCTATCAGAGGTACCTGCCCGGCTGCCGCTGCCATCACTTGCTGTCTCGGGCTGCGCTGCCCTCTTCCGCAGGCAGACTTATAGTGACGTGCATGACTCCTAGGTCACGGACGTCAGGTAGCCCTGCTGTCCGCTGATGCCGGAGTCTCCATCCCTTCTCAGCGTTATTCACTGCTCGCACCACAGACTGAAAGGGAGAGATTTTTTTTGTACAGCAGCAGGTTAAATGAAAATAATGATGTTTTTATTTATGTGTGGAATTACTGGGTGAGAGGGAGGGAGGCAGACTGTGTGTTATTACTGGGGGTGGGGGCTTTGTGCGCTAATACTGGGGGTGGGGGCTGTGTGTGTTATTACTAGGGGTGGGGGCTGTGTGTGTGTGTTATTACTTGGGGTGGGTGCTGTGTGTTTTATTACTGGGGGTGGGGGCTGTGTGTGCTATTACTGGGGGTGGGGGCTGTGTGTGTTATTACTGGGGTTGGGGGCTGTGTGTGCTATTACTGGGGGTGGGGGCTGCGTGTGTTATTACTGGGGGTGGGGGCTGCGTGTGCTATTACTGGGGGTGGGGCCTGTGTGTGTTATTACTGGGGGTGGGGGCTGTGTGTGCTATTACTGGGGGTGGGGGCTGCGTGTGCTATTACTGGGGGTGGGGGCTGTGTGTGTTATTACTGGGGGTGGGGGCTGCGTGTGCTATTACTGGGGGTGGGGGCTGTGTGTTATTACTGGGGGTGGGGGCTGTGTGTGCTATTACTGGAGGGGAGGCTGTGTGTGTTATTACTGGGGGTGGGGCTGTGTGTGCTACTACTGGAGGGGAGGCTATGTGTGGTATTGGGGGCAGGCTGTGTGTGGTATTACTTGGGAGGGGGCAGGCTACAATATGTGTGGAATTACTGGAGGGGGTGTCAGGCTGTGTGTGGAATTGCTGGGGGGGAGGTAGGCTATATGTTGTATTGCTGGGGGGGAGGTAGGCTATATGTGGAATTGATGGGGGGGTAGGCTAAATGTGGAATTGCTTAGGGGGAAGGTATGCTATATGTGGAATTACTGGGGGGGGGTGGCAGGCTGTGGTTGGAATTGCTGGTGGGGAGGCTGTATGTGGAATAATATGGGGGGACAGTTTGTAGGATTAATTAGTGGAATTACTATGGGGAGCAGTGTGCGGAATAAATGTGGGGCAAGGTGTTTTATTTAGTGATGAGCGGGTTCGGTTCCTCGGAATCTGAACCCGCCCGAACTTCAGCTTTTTTTTACACGAGTCCGAGCGACTCGGATCTTCCCGCCTTGCTCGGTTAACCCGAGCGCGCCCGAACGTCATCATCCCGCTGTCGGATTCTCGCGAGGCTCGGATTCTATCGCGAGACTCGGATTCTATATAAGGAGCCGCGCGTCGCCGCCATTCACACGTGCATTGAGATTGATAGGGAGAGGACGTGGCTGGCGTCATCTCCGTTTATAGAGAAGAGACTAGAGAGTTAGAGACACTATTTAGTAATTTTGTGGAGCATTAGGAGTACTACTACTTGCTGATAGTGTGACTGTGTATATCTGACTTGTGGGGGAGACTGGGGAGCAGTTAGAGCAGGAGTACATATTTTAAGTACAGTGCACACTTTTGCTGCCAGAGTGCCACACTGCCATTGTGACTGACCAGTGACCACACTGACCACCAGTATATTGTGATTGTCTGCTTAGGAGTACTACTTGCTGTGCTGATAGTGTGACCACTTGACCACCAGTTTAATTAATCCGTTCTCTGCCTGAAAAAAAACGATACACAGAGTGACACGGGAGGTCTTCTGTATGCCGGCAGTAGGGCTCCCGGCGCTCAGTATACCGGCGCCGGGAGCCAGACCGCCGGCATACCGACACTTATTTTCCCTCGTGGGGGTCCACGACCCCCATAGAGGGAGAATAAAATAGTGTGGCGCGCGTAGCGCGCCACCGTGCCCGTAGCGTGGCGAGCGCAGCGAGCCCGCAAGGGGCTCATTTGTGCTCGCCACACTGTCGGTCAGCCGGCGGTCGGGCTCCCGGCGCCGGTATGCTGGTCGCCGGGAGCCCGACCGCCGGCCAGCCGTAGTGAACCCGTGTGACACAGTCACATACCATATCTGTGCTCAGCCCAGTGTGCTGCATCATATGTAATACTGTATAATATCATTAATTATTATCTGACTGTGCTGAGTGCTCACTGCTCATACAGCTTAATTGTGGGGGAGACTGGGGAGCAGTTATAGCAGCAGTACATATTTTAAGTACAGTGCACACTTTTGCTGCCAGAGTGCCACTGCCAGTGTGACTGACCAGTGACCACTGACCACCAGTATATTGTGATTGTCTGCTGACCACCAGTATATTGTGATTGTCTGCCTGAAAAAGTTAAACACTCGTCGTGTGGTGTTTTTATAAACGCATTCTGCTGACAGTGTCCAGCAGGTCCGTCATTACATAATAAATATATACCTGTCCGGCTGCAGTACTAGTGATATTATATATATATATATATATATATATATATATATATATTAATTTTATCTCATTATCATCCAGTCTATATTAGCAACAGACACAGTACGGTAGTCCACGGCTGTAGCTACCTCTGTGTCGGCAGTCGCTCGTCCATCCATAATTGTATACCACCTACCCGTGGTTTTTTTTTTTCCTTTCTTCTTGATACATACTACTCTAGTAGCTTAATTTAGGAGTCTGCAGTGCTGAGCTGACAGTGTCCAGCAGGTCCGTCATTACATAATAAATATATACCTGTCCGTCTGCAGTACTAGTGATATTATATATATATATATTTTAATTTTATCTCATTATCATCCAGTCTATATTAGCAGCAGACACAGTACGGTAGTCCACGGCTGTAGCTACCTCTGTGTCGGCAGTCGCTCGTCCATCCATAATTGTATACCACCTACCCGTGGTTTTTTTTTTCCCTTTCTTCTTGATACATACTACTCTAGTAGCTTACTTTAGGAGTCTGCAGTGCTGAGCTGACAGTGTCTAGCTGGTCCGTCATTACATAATAAATATATACCTGTCCGTCTGCAGTACTAGTGATATTATATATATATATATATTTTAATTTTATCTCATTATCATCCAGTCTATATTAGCAGCAGACACAGTACGGTAGTCCACGGCTGTAGCTACCTCTGTGTCGGCAGTCGCTCGTCCATCCACAATTGTATACCACCTACCCGTGGTTTTTTTTCTTCTTCTTGATACATACTACTCTAGTAGCTTACTTTAGGAGTCTGCAGTGCTGAGCTGACAGTGTCCAGCAGGTCCGTCATTACATAATAAATATATACCTGTCCGGCTGCAGTACTAGTGATTTTGTATATATATATTTTAATTTTATCTCATTATTATCCAGTCTATATTAGCAGCAGACACAGTACGGTAGTCCATGGCTGTAGCTACCTCTGTGTCGGCAGTCGCTCGTCCATCCATAATTGTATACCACCTACCCGTGTTTTTTTTTTTCTTTCTTCTTGATACATACTACTCTAGTAGCTTACTTTAGGAGTCTGCAGTGCTGAGCTGACAGTGTCTAGCAGGTCCGTCATTACATAATAAATAAATACCTGTCCGGCTGCAGTACTAGTGATATTGTATATATATATATATATTTTAATTTTATCTCATTATCATCAAGTCTATATTAGCAGCAGACACAGTACGGTAGTCCACGGCTGTAGCTACCTCTGTGTCGGCAGTCGCTCGTCCATCCATAATTGTATACCACCTACCCGTGTTTTTTTTTTTTTTCTTTCTTCTTGATACATACTACTCTAGTAGCTTACTTTAGGAGTCTGCAGTGCTGAGCTGACAGTGTCCAGCAGGTCCGTCATTACATAATAAATATATACCTGTCCGGCTGCAGTACTAGTGATATTGTATATATATATTTTAATTTTATCTCATTATCATCCAGTCTATATTAGCAGCAGACACAGTACGGTAGTCCACGGCTGTAGCTGCCTCTGTGTCGGCAGTCGCTCGTCCATCCATAAGTATACTAGTATCCATCCATCTCCATTGTTTACCTGAGGTTCCTTTTAGTTGTGCCTATTAAAATATGGAGAACAAAAATGTTGAGGTTCCAAAAATAGGGAAAGATCAAGATCCACTTCCACCTCGTGCTGAAGCTGCTGCCACTAGTCATGGCCGAGACGATGAAATGCCATCAACGTCGTCTGACAAGGCCGATGCCCAATGTCATAGTACAGAGCATGTAAAATCCAAAACACCAAATATCAGTAAAAAAAGGACTCAAAAATCTAAATTAAAATTGTCGGAGGAGAAGCATAAACTTGCCAATATGCCATTTACCACACGGAGTGGCAAGGAACGGCTGAGGCCCTGGCCTATGTTCATGGCTAGTGGTTCAGCTTCACATGAGGATGGAAGCACTCAGCCTCTCGCTAGAAAAATGAAATGACTCAAGCTGGCAAAAGCACAGCAAAGAACTGTGCGTTCTTCGAAATCCCAAATCCACAAGGAGAGTCCAATTGTGTCGGTTGCGATGCCTGACCTTCTCAACACTGGACGTGAAGAGCATGCGCCTTCCACCATTTGCACGCCCCCTACAAGTGCTGGAAGGAGCACCCGCAGTCCAGTTCCTGATAGTCAGATTGAAGATGTCAGTGTTGAAGTACACCAGGATGAGGAGGATATGGGTGTTGCTGGCGCTGGGGAGGAAATTGACCAGGAGGATTCTGATGGTGAGGTGGTTTGTTTAAGTCAGGCACCCGGGGAGACACCTGTTGTCCGTGGGAGGAATATGGCCATTGACATGCCTGGTGAAAATACCAAAAAAATCAGCTCTTCGGTGTGGAAGTATTTCAACAGAAATGCGGACAACAGGTGTCAAGCCGTGTGTTGCCTTTGTCAAGCTGTAATAAGTAGGGGTAAGGACGTTAACCACCTCGGAACATCCTCCCTTATACGTCACCTGCATCGCATTCATCATAAGTCAGTGACAAGTTCAAAAACTTTGGGCGACAGCGGAAGCAGTCCACTGACCAGTAAATCCCTTCCTCTTGTAACCAAGCTCACACAAACCACCCCACCAACTCCCTCAGTGTCAATTTCCTCCTTCCCCAGGAATGCCAATAGTCCTGCAGGCCATATCACTGGCAATTCTGACGAGTCCTCTCCTGCCTGGGATTCCTCCGATGCATCCTTGAGTGTAATGCCTACTGCTGCTGGCGCTGCTGTTGTTGCTGCTAGGAGTCGATCGTCATCCCAGAGGGGAAGTCGTAAGACCACTTGTACTACTTCCAGTAAGCAATTGACTGTCCAACAGTCCTTTGCGAGGAAGATGAAATATCACAGCAGTCATCCTGCTGCAAAGCGGATCTGAGGCCTTGACAACTATGTTGGTGTTAGACGTGCGTCCGGTATCCTCCGTTAGTTCACAGGGAACTAGACAATTTATTGAGGCAGTGTTCCCCCGTTACCAAATACCATCTAGGTTCCACTTCTCTAGGCAGGCGATACCGAGAATGTACACGGACGTCAGAAAAAGACTCACCAGTGTCCTAAAAAATGCAGTTGTACCTAATGTCCACTTAACCACGGACATGTGGACAAGTGGAGCAGGGCAGACTCAGGACTACATGACTGTGACAGCCCACTGGGTAGATGTATTGCCTCCCGCCGCAAGAACAGCAGCGGTGGCACCAGTAGCAGGATCTCTCAAACGCCAGCTAGTTCCTAGGCAGGCTACGCTTTGTATCACCGCTTTCCAGAATATGCACACAGCTGAAAACCTCTTACGGCAATTGAGGAAGATCATCGCAGAATGGCTTACCCCAAATGGACTCTCCTGTGGATTTGTGGCATCGGACAACGCCAGCAATATTGTGCGTGCATTACATATGGGCAAATTCCAGCACGTCCCATGTTTTGCACATACCTTGAATTTGGTGGTGCAGAATTATTTAAAAAATGACAGGGGCGTGCAAGAGATGCTGTCGGTGGCCAGAAGAATTGCGGGACACTTTCGGCGTACAGGCACCACGTACAGAAGACTGGAGCAACACCAAAAACGCCTGAACCTGCCCTGCCATCATCTGAAGCAAGAGGTGGTAACGAGGTGGAATTCAACCCTCTATATGCTTCAGAGGATGGAGGAGCAGCAAAAGGCCATTCAAGCCTATACATCTGACCACGATATAGGAGGTGGAATGCACCTGTCTCAAGCGCAGTGGAGAATGATTTCAACGTTGTGCAAGGTTCTGCTGCTCTTTGAACTTGCCACACGTGAAGTCAGTTCAGACACTGCCAGCCTGAGTCAGGTCATTCCCCTCATCAGGCTTTTGCAGAAGAAGCTGGAGGCATTGAAGGAGGAGCTAAAACAGAGCGATTCCGCTAGACATGTGGGACTTGTGGATGGAGCCCTTCATTCGCTTAACCAGGATTCACGTGTGGTCAATCTGTTGAAATCAGAGCACTACATTTTGGCCACCGTGCTCGATCCTAGATTTAAAACCTACGTTGGATCTCTCTTTCCGGCAGACACAAGTTTGCAGGGGTTCAAAGAACTGATGGTGAGAAAATTGTTAAGTCAAGCGGAACGCGACCTGTCAACATCTCCTCCTTCACATTCTCCCGCAATTGGGGGTGCGAGGAAAAGACCACGATTTCCGAGCCCACCCGCTGGTGGTGATGCAGGGCAGTCTGATGCTGACATCTGGTCCGGACTGAAGGACCTGCCAACGATTACTGACATGTCGTCTACTGTCACTGCATATGATTCTCTCACCATTGAAAGAATGGTGGAGGATTATATGAGTGACCGCATCCAAGTAGGCACGTCAGACAGTCCGTACGTATACTGGCAGGGAAAAGAGGCAATTTGGAGGCCCTTGCACAAACTGGCTTTATTCTACCTAAGTTGTCCTCCCACAAGTGTGTACTCCGAAAAAGTGTTTAGTGCCGCCGCTCACCTTGTCAGCAATCGGCGTACGAGGCTACTTCCAGAAAATGTGGAGAAGATGATGTTCATTAAAATGAATTATAATAAATTACTCCTTGGAGACATTCACCAGCAGCAATTGCCTCCAGAAAGTACACGGGGATCTGAGATGGTGGATTCCAGTGGGGACGAATTAATAATCTGTGAGGAGGGGGATGTACACAGTGAAAAGGGTGATGAATCGGAGGATGATGATGAGGTGGACATCTTGCCTCTGTAGAGCCAGTTTGTGCAAGGGGAGATTGATTGCTTCTTTTTTGGTGGGGGCCCAAACCAACCAGTCATTTCAGTCAGAGTCGTGTGGCAGACCCTGTCGCTGAAATGATGGGTTGGTTAAAGTGTGCATGTCCTGTTTATACAACATAAGGGTGGGTGGGAGGGCCCAAGGACAATTCCATCTTGCACCTCTTTTTTCTTAAATTTTTCTTTGCGTCATGTGCTGTTTGGGGAGTGTTTTTTGAAGGGCCATCCTGCGTGACACAGCAGTGCCACTCCTAGATGGGCCAGGTGTTTGTGTCGGCCACTAGGGTCGCTGAGCTTACTCACACAGCTACCTCATTGCGCCTCTTTTTTTCTTTGCGTCATGTGCTGTTTGGGGAGTGTTTTTTGAAGGGCCATCCTGCGTGACACTGCAGTGCCACTCCTAGATGGGCCAGGTGTTTTTGTCGGCCACTAGGGTCGCTTAGCTTACTCACACTGCTACCTCATTGCGCCTCTTTTTTTCTTTGCGTCATGTGCTGTTTGGGGAGTGTTTTTTGAAGGGCCATCCTGCGTGACACTGCAGTGCCACTCCTAGATGGGCCAGGTGTTTGTGTCGGCCACTAGGGTCGCTTAGCTTACTCACACAGCTACCTCATTGCGCCTCTTTTTTTCTTTGCGTCATGTGCTGTTTGGGGAGTATTTTTTGAAGGGCCATCCTGCGTGACACTGCAGTGCCACTCCTAGATGGGCCAGGTGTTTGTGTCGGCCACTAGGGTCGCTTAGCTTACTCACACAGCTACCTCATTGCGCCTCTTTTTTTCTTTGCATCATGTGCTGTTTGTGGAGTGTTTTTTGAAGGGCCATCCTGCGTGACACTGCAGTGCCACTCCTAGATGGGCCAGGTGTTTGTGTCGGCCACTAGGGTCGCTTAGCTTACTCACACAGCTACCTCATTGCGCCTCTTTTTTTCTTTGCGTCATGTGCTGTTTGGGGAGTGTTTTTTGAAGGGCCATCCTGCGTGACACTGCAGTGACACTCCTAGATGGGCCAGGTGTTTGTGTCGGCCACTAGGGTCGCTTAGCTTACTCACACAGCTACCTCATTGCGCCTCTTTTTTTCTTTGCGTCATGTGCTGTTTGGGGAGTGTTTTTTGAAGGGCCATCCTGCGTGACACTGCAGTGCCACTCCTAGATGGGCCAGGTGTTTGTGTCGGCCACTAGGGTCGCTTAGCTTACTCACACAGCTACCTCATTGCGCCTCTTTTTTTCTTTGCGTCATGTGCTGTTTGGGGAGTGTTTTTTGAAGGGCCATCCTGCGTGACACTGCAGTGCCACTCCTAGATGGGCCAGGTGTTTGTGTCGGCCACTAGGGTCGCTTAGCTTACTCACACAGCTACCTCATTGCGCCTCTTTTTTTCTTTGCGTCATGTGCTGTTTGGGGAGTGTTTTTTGAAGGGCCATCCTGCGTGACACTGCAGTGCCACTCCTAGATGGGCCAGGTGTTTGTGTCGGCCACTAGGGTCGCTTAGCTTACTCACACAGCTACCTCATTGCGCCTCTTTTTTTCTTTGCGTCATGTGCTGTTTGGGGAGTGTTTTTTGAAGGGCCATCCTGCGTGACACTGCAGTGCCACTCCTAGATGGGCCAGGTGTTTGTGTCGGCCACTAGGGTCGCTTAGCTTACTCACACAGCTACCTCATTGCGCCTCTTTTTTTCTTTGCGTCATGTGCTGTTTGGGGAGTGTTTTTTGAAGGGCCATCCTGCGTGACACTGCAGTGCCACTCCTAGATGGGCCAGGTGTTTGTGTCGGCCACTAGGGTCGCTTAGCTTACTCACACAGCTACCTCATTGCGCCTCTTTTTTTCTTTGCGTCATGTGCTGTTTGGGGAGTGTTTTTTGAAGGGCCATCCTGCGTGACACTGCAGTGCCACTCCTAGATGGGCCAGGTGTTTGTGTCGGCCACTAGGGTCGCTTAGCTTACTCACACAGCTACCTCATTGCGCCTCTTTTTTTCTTTGCGTCATGTGCTGTTTGGGGAGTGTTTTTTGAAGGGCCATCCTGCGTGACACTGCAGTGCCACTCCTAGATGGGCCAGGTGTTTGTGTCGGCCACTAGGGTCGCTTAGCTTACTCACACAGCTACCTCATTGCGCCTCTTTTTTTCTTTGCGTCATGTGCTGTTTGGGGAGTGTTTTTTGAAGGGCCATCCTGCGTGACACTGCAGTGCCACTCCTAGATGGGCCAGGTGTTTGTGTCGGCCACTAGGGTCGCTTAGCTTACTCACACAGCTACCTCATTGCGCCTCTTTTTTTCTTTGCGTCATGTGCTGTTTGGGGAGTGTTTTTTGAAGGGCCATCCTGCGTGACACTGCAGTGCCACTCCTAGATGGGCCAGGTGTTTGTGTCGGCCACTAGGGTCGCTTAGCTTACTCACACAGCTACCTCATTGCGCCTCTTTTTTTCTTTGCGTCATGTGCTGTTTGGGGAGTGTTTTTTGAAGGGCCATCCTGCGTGACACTGCAGTGCCACTCCTAGATGGGCCAGGTGTTTGTGTCGGCCACTAGGGTCGCTTAGCTTACTCACACAGCTACCTCATTGCGCCTCTTTTTTTCTTTGCGTCATGTGCTGTTTGGGGAGTGTTTTTTGAAGGGCCATCCTGCGTGACACTGCAGTGCCACTCCTAGATGGGCCAGGTGTTTGTGTCGGCCACTAGGGTCGCTTAGCTTACTCACACAGCTACCTCATTGCGCCTCTTTTTTTCTTTGCGTCATGTGCTGTTTGGGGAGTGTTTTTTGAAGGGCCATCCTGCGTGACACTGCAGTGCCACTCCTAGATGGGCCAGGTGTTTGTGTCGGCCACTAGGGTCGCTTAGCTTACTCACACAGCTACCTCATTGCGCCTCTTTTTTTCTTTGCGTCATGTGCTGTTTGGGGAGTGTTTTTTGAAGGGCCATCCTGCGTGACACTGCAGTGCCACTCCTAGATGGGCCAGGTGTTTGTGTCGGCCACTAGGGTCGCTTAACTTACTCACACAGCTACCTCATTGCGCCTCTTTTTTTCTTTGCGTCATGTGCTGTTTGGGGAGTGTTTTTTGAAGGGCCATCCTGCGTGACACTGCAGTGCCACTCCTAGATGGGCCAGGTGTTTGTGTCGGCCACTAGGGTCGCTGAGCTTAGTCATCCAGCGACCTCGGAGCAAATTTTAGGACTAAAAATAATATTGTGAGGTGTAAGGTGTTCAAAATAGACTGAAAATGAGTGTTAATTATGGTTATTGGGGTTAATAATACTATGGGATCAAAATGACCCCCGAATTCAATGATTTAAGCTGTTTTTTAGGTTTTTTTGAAAAAAACACCCGAATCCAAAACACACCCGAATCCGACAAAAAAAATTAGGTGAGGTTTTGCCAAAACGCGTTCGAACCCAAAACACCGCCGCGGAACCGAACCCAAAACCAAAACACAAAACCCGAAAAATTTCAAGTGCACACCCCTAGTTTTATTACCACAGGGACTGATGTGCTTTATTACTTCTGGTGGCCAAAGTTCTTTATTAATGTAGGGAGCAATGTGTTTTATTACTGTGGTGGCCAATGTGCTTTATTACAGTGAGGGTGAAAACATTCGTTTTATTACATTGTGGGCCAAGATATGTTGAGATTTTTTATTATATATTATATTTTATTTAAAAAAAAAACCCTGATGGTGTGCCTTGGCAATTTTAAAATCTTGTTCAGTGTGCCACGGGATTAAAAAGGGTAAAAATCACTACTCTACTGACTGGAAATAGGTTGGTTAAGTACATATATCTGAAATCTATATATATATATATTATAGTAGCTTTTTGCCCGCGGCTTCGCCCACGTGGAAATGTTAACCCAATAAGACAATTTTCAGTGCGCCCATCTTCAAGTTTAAGTTCCCTACCCCTTCTCACCCCCCATGCTGATGGGAGCTGAACTTGGAGTAAAAAGGCATCAGGAGTGTCAGTATTCACCTCAGTGATCCCGGAAACAATGGATTTTTACATGTCACCCCCTTCCCACCTCCACCCCTAGGGGTATCTTACCCCCAGTGTATTTTTTTGGTTGTAAGTCATATGTGTACCAAGTTTGGTGTACATTGCTCCAGGCATTCCAGAGTTATGCTCGAACACACATACACACATACATACACACACATCTATATATATAGGCATTTCATGAGCCATATGCATTTTTATACTGGGTGCAGCCATGTTTTTATTACTTACCTTTCTTGAGTCCAGCATCGAAGATGCAGAGGCATGCAAAAATCGTCACCAAAATGGCCACCGCGCATGCGCAGTTGAGATTTAGACACCAGAACATGGCAGGCGCCATGTTTCCAGAGTCCTTGCATGCGCCACTAAGAGAAGGGGGCCCACACGGAGCCTGCACACGAGCCCCCACCTCTGTTGAAACGCCCCTGTCATGAGCGCATTAATGCCGGGTGTCTTTTTGTGCATTTTTTTTCTGTGTGTGGCTGCGGCTGTATCTGCATATGAAATGGAAAGCCCAGAATACAGGCGTGCCAATACTGTATGATTTTAATTAGCAGAGTCTGCTTGTGTGTCTTATTCACAAAGCGGTGTGAATAAGACTCGTTTCCAGCAAAACAAGATGCTTGACGTTAGCAGAGTAGCACAGGAACTGCAGGCGCACTCACACCAGGCATCTCCACTATGCGGCGTATTGAGGCAAGATGTATGAGGTCACATCTGTAGATATATCCTGTAAAACGTGCCACTCACCATACAGTACACAAGTACTTTTTGTGACAAAATATTTACATGTATGTTTGGAAAGCAAAACGCACCGTGCTCTAAATGAGGTGTTAGCGCTTAAATACAAATTTACAATTCTTAATGGTGTGTTAGAAGTAAGGCATAATTCCATATTTAATATACATTTATGTAACCAAAAATGTTTGTCATTGTGAGACATGATTGTGCTACTGTACTTATGGTTAACTTGGAGAAAATCTCAATCTTTGGGGGGTTGTTCGTGAGTTGGAAAATGACAGCACATGAGGGAAATTAATTGCTAAAATCCAAAAGAGCCGTAGATTTCCTAAGCCCATACTGTACGTTTCTGGTGTTAGAAACATTGCATGATGTAGAATGAGACAACACTTGGAATTTATGGACTGTTCAATCTTAGCACCAAACAGTGGGGTAAGACATTTTGGAGGCGAAACTGGAGACAGTGGATGAGTGAGACAGAGTGCTGAAGACCAGGTGCCCCTGTGCTTCTCCACAGTGTAGAAACAAGAATTCATGTATCACGCCAAGATTATTATAATGAGATAAAGTTTTAATGAGACAAAGCACTTCCCTCATATAGTACATTATGAATAACTGTTACATCATGGACTAAATGCATCCTACAAATCCTCAAGCTGCACTAACGCTAGGAAGAATTGGTTCTAATGCATCCTAACCGGGAGGTTATATAAAGCCCAGGCTGGTTAGTGCATGGCTGCTGCCTCCATGGGAAGCACAGAACCGGTGTTCCCTTCTCCCAGAGCTTACTGTCCCCATGATGAAAAGCTGAGGAGTGGAAGCCTATCACAAGTTTGCAGCATAGAAGAAAACACAATGGTCGGGAAGGGCAGTGAAGGGTTGTCCGCATTGCTCAGTTAGTCTGCATTAGTTGTATAAAGTTTCCTTGTAGCACAAAACTTTTACGCAGATTTTTGAAGGTTTGTATTTTTCCCTATTTACTTGAACTGACTGAGGGGCCACCTACCAATAACCGTATACAAAATGCAGTTGTCGTATGAAAATAACCACTTGCCTTTACCAAAACTTAGAACACCGGGACAGAGAGTCTGAAAAAGTTCTGTCCTAGCGAATGTCTAAAAGCAAAGCGATAGCTACCGCTATCATTCTGTTTCTGGGTCCGGCGTCGGTGAGGATAATGTGCATTGGCAGCCCACGTATGCACTAGTGAGGCCAATGGAGAGGAATCCTTCAGATCCCTCTCCATTATACTTTGTGAAAGAGAAGCCCATAGGATTCTATGGTCTCACACCATCAGTAGATGACAATAGCAGCCAGGGAAAAGCTTTACATTCCAGTGCTCTGTAAACCTGACTTTAGCAGCATTTGCAGTCAGAAATGAGGGATTATGGCAGATATCAGAGATATCTACTGTGGACCCTGCTTATTACATGTTGGGGACACTTCACTTTGCAGGTATCCCTCCAAAATGACTTTTTTTGGGGACTACTTGCAAAATAGCTATAATAAATATCCTTTGAGAAAGAAATCTTGGGGTTTGGGGAATCTTTTTATTCACATAAACATAATTCAACGTATATATATCTGTGTCTTTTTTTACACCTTTTAGTATAATAGATTCTATTTGGTTTCAGGGCCCCTATTCTTTGTATTGGGACCCAGGGCCACCATCAGGGGGTGCTGGGGGCACTGCTGTTCCGGGCCCAGCCTCTCCGCCATCTCTCCCTGTACATCCGCCGCCATCCACATTGCTCTATTGTAAAAGTACCTTACGAGATGGCTGCCACCTTAGAGGAGACCGTTTTTAAAGATACTAGAGGAGGCACCACTAGTATCTTTAATATCTGTCTCTGAGGCGGTGGCCATTTTGGGAGGGACATTTTCAATAGAGTGATGTGGATGGCGGCAGATTTACGGGAACGGACGGTGGACAGCGGCATGAGCAGACCCGCAGTGGCAGCGGCGGCTGGAGAGGGAGGGGAATCCTCTGATAATGAGCAGAACCCCTAACAATGAGCAGATACTGGCATAATTACTCTGTGGGGCATACTATGATGACAAGGGCATTAACGTGGGGGCATGATATGGTGTCAAAGGCATTACTATGGGGGCATAATATGGTGACAGGGGCATAACATGGTGTCAGGGGCATTACTGTGTGGGGTATAAATACGAGGAAAGAGGCATTACTGTAAGGGCATAATACGGTGTCAGGAGCATTACTGTGGGTACTTAATATTGTGCATGGGGCATATTATGATGTTACTCTGTATGTGGATCGGAATTCTTTATCTATATATATATATATATATATGTGAAGGCAGGGGAGAAGAACAAGCGCCATATGGTGTAGTATTTTAAATAAATGGGAGAAGTAGATACGTATATAAAATGTAAGTACCGGATAGATTCTTGAGATTAGGCCTGTCTGTCTCACTAAATTCTTTGTAGCTGTTCCCCACCTAGGAGACAAAGATCATCGCCATATAGTGTAGTCTCTGAGAGACTGACCTGCCTACTGCCTATACCAATCAGCTAAGATTTTTGATTTGTTTTATTTTTTATCTGAATTTGTATATTATTTTTGTTGATTAAAATTTTTTATTGATATTGCTATATAAGGCAGTAGCAGGCGATTGATTCAGCCATTACATCATATTGGACCGACTTGATCTACCTGGATATAAGTATATCCTATATGCTATATTGAATCTTTCTTTTGGTACGCATGAAATATAGGGGAGGGTACCCCAAGATATATCCGAGGTTACTACACTATATGGCGATGATCTTTGTCTCCTAGGTGGGGAACAGCTACAAAGAATTTAGTGAGACAGACAGGCCTAATCTCAAGAATCTATCCGGTACTTACATTTTATATACGTATCTACTTTTCCCATTTATTTAAAATACTACACCATATGGCGCTTGTTCTTCTCCCATGCCTTCACAGAATTGCATGACTGAACATACCCAAGTCATATTTTGAAGAACTGAGCAGCCACCAAAGAAGCTTGGGAGGTGTTTATTGACGGAGCATCCACGACCGACTAAGTCCAAACAGCAGGACTTTCTGACGACCCCTTCCTTTAAAGGAACATTTGGACGTTAGACTTAGCGCACTGACCTATAAAAAACTCTCTCCATATATATATATATATATAGAGAGAGAGACAAAACTGGCAGGCTCGGCACTCACTTCTGGGTAATGATTACTTGCTGCGGTGCCCTCCGGGGATATTGCCATCCAAATATAGTAATTATGTAGCGGCGGCACTCAGCAGTCTGATATGTAGAGAAAAAGCCTTTATTGCGGAACTACGCCGTTTCGGGGATAAACCCCATATTCAGGGAGACGGGGTTTATCCCCGAAACGGCGTAGGACCGCAATAAAGGCTTTTTCTCTACATATCAGACTGCTCAGTGCCGCCGCTACATAGTTACTATATATATATATATATATATATATATATACAAAATTGAAATGCCGGCACTCCGTCTCCAGAATATTAAGGTGCCTCGGTGCCTCCAGTACAATGCTATGCAGCAAGGTAATGTATAGTGCGAGAACAGTGGCACTCGAACGGACTTCTAATTCATCAAATAAACGGGTGCAGCACGCCTCCGCTGGTTAACGTTTCAGTTTTATTCTCAAAACTTTCGTCAGAACAAAGTACATAAGTAAATGGCTTACCTTTATACCACAAGACCCGTGAAGACACCCACATGGAAACGGAAACTGCTGGACGCAGGGTCGGTGACGTCACGCTCCCGCGACGTGCACTCTTGCGCGCATGTGCCAAACCCTCCGTTGCCTAGCAACATAAAAAACATAGTGTGAAAATAACCATCACCATGACTACACGCTAACAAGCCGCAGTATCTCAATAAGAACTACAAAGCAACCTAATACCAGGTTGCAACCTTATAATAGGCTCAGTATAGAGTAAATGCATTATTCGAGCAAAGGAAAAGCACTGCACTTTAAACTAGAATAAAACAAGAAATCAAATAAAACAATTAAAATTCAATTGTTCATTTAATCCTCTTGGGGCCACCGTGTCCAGAAAATGGATCCACCTAGCTTCCAATTGTAGGAGTTTCTTGCCTCTATCTCCTCCTCTTACACTTGGGGGGACATGGTCTATGAGCTTGTAACGCAAGGTGGCCAAACTGTGTCGATGCAGTTTAAAGTGCCGGGCCCAGGCTGTTCAGAATCTGAACCTTCTAAAGCGTGTCTAATCGACATTCTGTGTGTCACCATTCTTTCGCGTAAAGTACAGGTAGTCTTTCCAATATACATTAGCCCACATGGGCAGCGTATGAAATATATGACGAACTTGCTGGTAGAGGTCAGTATATTTTTAATGTCGATTTTTTTACCGGTGTGCGGATGATTGAAGGTATTTCCAGGTTCCAAATAGCTGCAAGTTGTGCAGCCTGTGCACTTATAGCAGCCTGGCTTTCGTGAAAGAAAATTCATTTTTGGAGATGATTGGAGGTGCGTAATGTCATTAACAACTAAAAGATCTTTAAGATTCTTTCTTCTAGAAAAACAAGGCATAATTTTATAATCTTTAAATCCCTTCAATTCTGGATCTAGAGAAAAACAAATCTTTAGCCGTATTTACATTGAATCCACTATCTCGTTGGTATTGTTGTACAAATGGTAAAGATTTCTTGTCTGATGGACTTTTGGACTTTGGTTCCATAAGCTGTACTCTTGGCTTCGCTAGGGCTTTGTTTTTTGCACGGACCAGATCATCATATCTGTAGCCTTTCTCTAAGAACATCTGCATCATCTCATAAATGGCTGCTTCTGCTTTATCATTAGTGTCTGTTATTCTCCGAGCCCTCAGAAACTGGGAGTAGGGTATACCCCCTATGCAGGCCGGGGGATGTTGGCTAGAGGCATGCAGGTATGTGTTTCGGTCCGTCGGCTTTTTGTAGAGGTCAGTAGACAACTGGTTACCTTCCCGCGAAACTTTGACGTCCAGATAATTGACTGTTGTGTCACTGATGACATAAGTAAATTTGATGTTTAAGTCTCTGGAATTAATTTTTATTATAGCCTGTTCCAGATCTTCTGTACTTCCTTGCCATATCAGGAACACATCATCTATGAATCTTGTGATCCAAATTATCCCTTGTGCAAAGTCTGGTGAATCAAATAGCAGTTCCTTCTCTTTGGTGAACATAAAGGAGTTAGCGAATGCCGGGGCCACACAGGATCCCATCGCACACCCTTTTTGCTGGTTATACCAGTGGCCATCGAAGAAAAAATAGTTATGTTTCAGTGTGAGGCCTAGGAGCTGGATCATGAAATCTATATCTGGACCATTATAGTCTCTGTCGTTAAGGAGAAGGTTTCTTGTCGCTGTAAGGCCTTCTTCATGCGGTATGTTCGTGTAGAGAGACACCACATCCATCGTACATAATATACAACCTGGCGGAAGGGGTGTAAACTGCTGCAATTTCTTAAGAAATGTTGTCGTGTCTTTCAAGTACATCTGTTGTCTTTGCACCACTGGTTGTAAATATATGTCAATAAACTGTGAGATTTTGTAATATAACGAGTCTCTTGCAGCAATAATGGGCCTGCCCGGTGGATTTGTCATATTCTTGTGAATTTTGGGTATGGTGTAAAATACAGGGGCTATTGGAAACTCCTGTTTTAAATTCTTTAACATGGCCACAGAGATAGTGCCATCCTCTGATGCTTTTGTTAGTATATTATCCAGTTCTATCTTATACTGAACCGTAGGATCATGCTCCAGTATCTGATAGACTTCGGTATCGTTTAGCTGAGAATAAATTTCCTTTTTGTAATCTGCAAGATTTAGTACCATTATATATAAAATTCACAAGAATATGACAAATCCACCGGGCAGGCAAATCATTGCTGCAAGAGACTCGTTATATTACAAAATCTCACAGTTTATTGACATATATTTACAACCAGTGGTGCAAAGACAATAGATGTACTTGAAAGACACGACAACATTTCTTAAGAAATTGCAGCAGTTTACACCCCTTCCGCCAGGTTGTATATTATGTACGATGGATGTGGTGTCTCTCTACACGAACATACCGCATGAAGAAGGCCTTACAGCGACAAGAAACCTTCTCCTTAACGACAGAGACTATAATGGTCCAGATATAGATTTCATGATCCAGCTCCTAGGTCTCACACTGAAACATAACTATTTTTTCTTCGATGGCCACTGGTATAACCAGCAAAAAGGGTGTGCGATGGGATCCTGTGTGGGCCCGGCATTCGCTAACTCCTTTATGTTCACCAAAGAGAAGGAACTGCTATTTGATTCACCAGACTTTGCACAAGGGATAATTTGGATCACAAGATTCATAGATGATGTGTTCCTGATATGGCAAGGAAGTACAGAAGATCTGGAACAGGCTATAATAAAAATTAATTCCAGAGACTTAAACATCAAATTTACTTATGTCATCAGTGACACAACAGTCAATTATCTGGACGTCAAAGTTTCGCGGGAAGGTAACCAGTTGTCTACTGACCTCTACAAAAAGCCGACGGACCGAAACACATACCTGCATGCCTCTAGCCAACATCCCCCGGCCTGCATAGGGGTATACCCTACTCCCAGTTTCTGAGGGCTCGGAGAATAACAGACACTAATGATAAAGCAGAAGCAGCCATTTATGAGATGATGCAGATGTTCTTAGAGAAAGGCTACAGATATGATGATCTGGTCCGTGCAAAAAACAAAGCCCTAGCGAAGCCAAGAGTACAGCTTATGGAACCAAAGTCCAAAAGTCCATCAGACAAGAAATCTTTACCATTTGTACAACAATACCAACGAGATAGTGGATTCAATGTAAATACGGCTAAAGATTTGTGGCCGATTGTTACTCTAGATCCAGAATTGAAGGGATTTAAAGATTATAAAATTATGCCTTGTTTTTCTAGAAGAAAGAATCTTAAAGATCTTTTAGTTGTTAATGACATTACGCACCTCCAATCATCTCCAAAAATGAATTTTCTTTCACGAAAGCCAGGCTGCTATAAGTGCACAGGCTGCACAACCTGCAGCTATTTGGAACCTGGAAATACCTTCAATCATCCGCACACCGGTAAAAAAATCGACATTAAACATATACTGACCTGTACCAGCAAGTTCGTCATATATTTCATACGCTGCCCATGTGGGCTAATGTATATTGGAAAGACTACCTGTACTTTACGAGAAAGAATGGCGACACACAGAATGTCGATTAGACACGCTTTAGAAGGTTCAGATTCTGAACAGCCTGGGCCCGGCACTTTAAACTGCATCGACACAGTTTGGCCACCTTGCGTTACAAGCTCATAGACCATGTCCCCCCAAGTGTAAGAAGAGGAGATAGAGGCAAGAAACTCCTACAATTGGAAGCTAGGTGGATCCATTTTCTGGACACGGTGGCCCCAAGAGGATTAAATGAACAATTGAATTTTAATTGTTTTATTTGATTTCTTGTTTTATTCTAGTTTAAAGTGCAGTGCTTTTCCTTTGCTCGAATAATGCATTTACTCTATACTGAGCCTATTATAAGGTTGCAACCTGGTATTAGGTTGCTTTGTAGTTCTTATTGAGATACTGCGGCTTGTTAGCGTGTAGTCATGGTGATGGTTATTTTCACACTATGTTTTGTATGTTGCTAGGCAACGGAGGGTTCGGCACATGCGTGCAAGAGTGCACGTCGCGGGAGCGTGACGTCACCGACCCTGCGTCCAGCAGTTTCCGTTTCCATGTGGGTGTCTTCACGGGTCTTGTGGTATAAAGGTAAGCCATTTACTTATGTACTTTGTTCTGACGAAAGTTTTGAGAATAAAACTGAAACGTTAACCAGCGGAGGCGTGCTGCGCCCGTTTATGTGATGAATTAGAAGTCCGTTCGAGTGCCACTGTTCTCGCACTATATATATATATATATATATATATATATTGATTCAAAAGTTACAGTACACCCTTTTGTTCCAAAAACTGTGCAGAAAATGGGAAAACTGACTTAGATTCAAGATGGTGCCCATGTTCGGTACATACCCTAAAAGATATCCCACCTCATCCATACCTCACTGGAGTATTCCGTTTTTCCATTTCCTGCACAGTTTTTGAAACAAAAGGATGAACTGCGACTTTTGAATAAAAAATAAATAAATATATATATATATATATATATATATATATATATATATCTCCTATATAATAGCCCTGATCTGTGATCTTGTGATTCCTTTGCTAACACTGGGCGGAGTCACAACAGTGGGCGGAGTTAGTCAAATGAGTCACAGATCTATAGGACACTAGGAGCAGCTGCAGAAGCAGATAGTATGGACATGGCACAGGCAGGGTGCATACCTCCCAGCTTTCTTCATGAGCAGGAGACACACACACACACACACACACACACACACACACGGTGAAAAGGGGGCGTGGCTTCACGGGAGGGCCCCGTTTTCGTCAGTGAGGGGGCATGCCCAGCGCTCTGTGAGCTGCTGGCATGCCCCCAGGTGCTGATTATGAGTCCGGGGGGCACAGGGTACTTGAGACAGGGGAGCCCTATCTCATTGCTGTGCCTGCTGTGGGCGGGGGGCGTGGCCTAATCGCGGGTTGCGAGGCCACGCCCCATTATGCAAATTCTGGGATTTTTTTTTTTTATTATTATTATTATTATTATTTTTTATGGAATTTTGGCCCCTCAGCTAGAGGTAAATCCAGAGGGGCTGGTCGCTCCCCCCTACACACCCGCACAGGCAGAAGAAAGCAGGGAGACTGCTGCCTCCCTGCAACACCACAGACCTGCCAATATGCAGCAGCGTGTGCTGACTGTAGCACAATGCTGCCGCTGGGGGAGCTTCTGAGCTGGGACAGAGCAACTCCAGCCGGGGGGCCCCCTAAAACTGTGGGGCCAACGGTACGTACCGCCTGACCCCCCCCCCTTAATCCGGCTCTGCTGCTGGAACCCCCCCTTAATCCGTACCCCCTGATGCCCCCTCTCCCTCTGTCTCCACTATTCACCGCTGCTCTGCTAAGCAGAACAGCGAGTACAGGAGCTTTCCAACTGCTCCCCCCTCCCCCACCCGCAGAACACTGCGACCCGCGGGTGGGACAGCGGGACAGACCCCAAAAAATTGGACTGTCCCGCGAAAATTGAGACATTTGGGAGGTATGGGGGTGTGTGAGGGGGTATGCCATACTTGACCCCCACATCAGCATACTCAGCAGGGTCTCTCTGGCGGGGAGGAGCGTCACATTCTGGCACACTCCACGCTTCTGTAGTTTTGTGGGTCACCAGCCGCTGTGCACTTTCCGTACTGCCTCTGTTATCTCCAGCCCCTGCGACCCCACCGCTAGCTGCAGCGCTGCCACCCGCAGTGAGTTGCGCCCAGCTCCTTCACACACTTTAGCCGGCGGGTAGCGCTGCAGAAGTCCGCGCTGCTTGCAGGCTCTGACCCCCTCCTCCCTCCAGCATCAGCGTCTCCTGGGAGCTAACCAGTCACTCCCAGTCTCCCCCTACCATAGTGCCCAGCAGCCGTGAGGTCCGCGCCACGTGCATGCTATGACCCCCTCCTCCCTCCAGCCGCAGCATCTCCTGGGGGCTAACCAGTCACTCCCAGTCTCACCTTACCACAGTGCCCGGCAGCTGCGCGAGGTCTGCGGTGTGTGACTGAGGAGGGGGGGAGTGATGCGGACGGGCAGAGGAAGCAGGAATACAGCCTAAGAGAGTCAGCCATGCCAAGTCTCCACCAGCAGCAGATGCCAACAGGTTGGAGTGGAACAGCAGCAGCCAGCAGCAGTGACTCCGGTAAGACACATCTGTCTGTCACCACTGTTCTGTCCCTAATACCAATCTCTCCCGTGCCCTGTGTTCTGTCATGTCCCTGTCACCCCTGGCCTTGACCTGCCACCCTTATCCTGGCCCTTTCACCCTTATCCTGGCCCTTTCACCCTTATCCTGGCCCTGTCACCCTTATGCTGGCCCTGCTACCCCTATCCTGGCCCTGTCACCCCTGTGCTTGCCCTGTCAACCCTATACTGGCCCTGTCACCCTTGTCCTGGTCCTGCCGCCCCTACACTGACCCTGTCTCCCCTATCCTGTCCCTGTCATTTCTGTCCTGGCCCCGTCGCCCATGTCCTGGCCCCGTCACCCCTGTCCTGGCCCCGTCACCCCTGTTCTGACCCTGTCACCCCTGTTCTGACCCTGTCACCCCTGTCCTGGCCCAGTCAACCCTGTTGTGACCCTGTTACCTCTGTCCTGGCCCTGATACTGCATACCCTCCAACTACCTTTTTGGCAGGTACAGTACCCGCAGCACCTCCAGACCTCTCCCCAATGCACCACACCTCCGCACTTTCCCCTTCACCACATGCGGCACTCCACCCCTCCCCCACATGCTGTGCCTCCAGACCCCCTACACCACCTGCGGCTCCCACTCCTCCGCCCCTTCACCACCCCCAGCAATCTCCAGGCCCCCTCCACCATTCACCCCCCTTATATGTCTCCCCCATACCTGCCCCCCTCCACCCGCAGCATCTGCAGACACCCTCCTCCATCCGCGGTCCCCCCCTCACCCACCCCTCCCCCACCAATGGCACCCCCGCACCTGCCCCACCACCACCTGCAGCACCTCCGGACCTCCTTCCCCATCTGCCGCAACACCCGTACCTGCCCCTCCCCTACCCATGGCGCCTACGGACCCCTACCCAACCAGCAGCACTCCTGCCCCTTCCCATCCCACAGCACCTCCGGAACCCTTCACCCATCTGCAACATCCCCACACCTGCCCCTCCCCCAACCATGGCACCCCTGCCCCTCCCCCACCTGCAGTGCCTCCGGACCCCTCCCCCATCTGCATCCCCCACTCCTCTGCCCCTCCCCCACCCGCAGCACCTCCCAACCCTTCCCCATCCGGGCCCCACCCCCACTTCCGCCCCCCCTCCATCTGCAGCATCTACAGACACCATCCGCAGTACCCCCCGCACCTGCTACATTCTGTACATTGTGGCCTGCAGGTGCTGTTCACGCCGTCGCAAGGGGCTGCGCCTCCTTCACCATCGCACACCCTTTCATTGTGCAATATTTAACCACTAACAAAGGAATGCAGGTGATACTCCATATAACACAAATATTGAACCCCAGAAAGGCATGCACGGGTTAAGGGGGCATAGCCCCTTGCGACGGTGTGAAGAGCGCCCGTAGGGCGCGATGAAGCACCTAGTATATATATATTTGTTTGGGGTAGGGTCCTGCCTAGTTTGTCAGTCCCAGGCCCCACAATTTCTGATGGCAGTCCTGTTAGGACCACTGAAGTTTAGACAATATGTTGGCAGATAAATATGCCTGTCATTCCTATGGAAGATGGTATATTCACTCTGATCGGTTATAGAACAGTGCTAAGGATCACTCTGATTGGTCAGAAGTAACCCACCCATGAGTGTTTATAACATATCAGAGACATTTTTATTATACTCTGACCAAACAGGATGAAACCACTCTATAAATAAATATAGACTAAGAAGCTGTAATTTGCTTTGCAAGATGCTAGTGTTGATTTTTTAGTAAATACAGTCCCATATCGAGCAGTCTTGGTTTGGTCAAGGGGATCACACAATGCGGGTTTCCCTGCTATAGTGCCAATAACGCTGGTAGGAATGTCTGGGCCCCCCGCTTTACCTTACCCTGATTTTACAGCTACTGACTTTGGCTTCCAGTACTACTGTAGGTCTAGTTCTTGTTTTAGGGCTTTTATTTTTTTAATCTTAATTAATGTAATGTCAGTGTTGTTGATCATCATCATCATCATCATCATCATCATCATCACCTCATACCTTGCACCATGGATTGGCAGCCACTATCGATGTGCCAATTAGGAGTTATACAGTATCTGCAGGTATCTGAATTTGCATGGGGTGTGCCGGTGACATTTCTGGGAAAGTTAATGCTTATTGTCCATAAAATGGGCACATTAATGACCATGGAACACAGCAGTAATCCCATTAGAAGGGGAGGGACATAAAATAGGAACCTTGATTAGACACGTAGGAAGAACCAGTGGGAAACAATCACCAGTTTGACAGAGTAGAAGATGGAGAACCAGGCGATGCTCCAGATATTAAAATGAAAAAGTACCATTTCTTAGCGTACCATTGGCGTACCCCCATACTCCCCACACTAGAGATTATTGAAAATGCAGTTCACTGACATTTTGAGTTTGAAACCGCTGGAGGGGCCTACTCTTCTCCTGTCTCCTGTCCACCTGACAGATGGTTCCTTTGAAGCAATTATAGAATACGCAAAGTCTCAGAAACTCACCTGTGCCAACTTCAAAGCTGAACCCACAGCCACAACCTAGTCCCCTTACCATAACTGCTCTTTTGTCCTTCTCTATTGACACCGCTCTGTTTTTCCTTATATTTTTCCTTATATATTTTTTTAATGTCGGTGATGCTGTATCCTGACTTTCATTATGTGACTATGTATGACTATGTAATACTACCGAACCAGTCTGTCGATACATCGATATTACTGAACACTGTATGTACCATGCTACTGTATTTCCTTCCCCCCTATCCCTTCATGTTTTTTATTATGCACCCCCATTTTTTTCTTCCCTTTCTACTATGACTGTTAAAATCTCAATAAAAATTCAATAAAAAAAGTACCATTTCTGATGGTTATACAAATAATTTGTATTTGCCGTACATTGGATATATCACAAGAAGATCACAAATACTGTAAACAGTCATGAAGCTCTGTAAGAGGAGATTTGACAGCATTGTAGCCAACTGTATCTTCTCACAAACACCCGGATTACATATCTCTTTCCAATGTCTTATGTATACACTGAAACCTGAAGAGTATATAATAGTGCCAGGTATCCCAGCAAGCAGAATAATAATGAATCTGGACAGTGTCACAGCTGACCACATGGTATATGAAGTTATGATCCTCCTGTGATTCCCCTGTAGCAATGATTACTCTCTGGATGAGACGTCTGTAGCAGAATGATGAGACTGAGGCAGGAGAGTCAGATTATTATGAGCATCAGATGCAAATATCCTCAGCACCTGGACCTCAGGTGTGCGCTGTGTATAATGGATGGTGCATATATAATTAGCTTTCAGACTGACAGTTTCATCAGAATTTCTTAATCAGTATAATAGGATCTCATCTGATGGAACTTTCCACGTGAAACAAAGTCAAATCACATCATGGGAAACACAAAAGTCACAAAAAGCTCCTTGATGTTAAGTTGCAATTACTTTGGAACTCTATTTTTTTTAAGGATATTTTAAATTAATACATTTTATTTAAAATCAGCTGCCAATGTAACATTTATCTAATATTTGTTTTCCTAGGAATAACTTACAGGAATGTTTCTCAAACTTATCCCACAGGATCTCCAACAATTTAGGTTTTCCAGAAGGTTTGTGACACATTAAATTGTGTCAGGAATAGATAGCGTTGGTAATGGCTACAGAGTTATACCTGCGTTACACTGAAGCAAAACAGAAGGCAAACAAACAAACCAGCATTATAACAGAAGGACTGCGTTACAACCATGAAAAACTCAGGATCTTTATGTGACCTTCTCTCACCTCTACCATGAGAACTCCAAGATCAGCCTTATCACTTCTCCAGCTGAAAACATCAGGTCTGCCCTCCCCCCCCCCCCCGGGCCTAACCCTCAAGATGAGCAGAGAGCTGTAGGGGGAGAGCACCAGGGCCAGGCTCAGCAAGTACATCTACATCGGACTTGAGTGTACGCTACATATTGTCATACCCACCAGTACTGCAAACATTGTCATACCCACCCATACTATGCTCCAAATAATGTTATCCCAATTTTCCTTCTGCCACTGATTACCTGCAAATGTTTTTTTAACCATTTTTTTTTTCTTTTACCCCACTGTGTGCTTTTTTGTAATGTGTACCTCCACTGATTGCTCACCCTGCCATTGTGACCAAGGCAGTGCAACCCATATGGTGGCCACGGATGGTTCCTCTGTGGGAACGATGTTCTTCTTGAGGATATTATCATACAAGATATATCATACTACTACACAAGTGTCAGATTTCCCTCATGCTGTATTGTCTACTGGACTTGGATGCTCACATAACCCTAACGCCAATAGACCATTGCTTTAACATGTAAGTTTACATCTGTATACACTATTTTTATTCATTGATTTATTGCCTTATTTTTTATTTTTTGGCATCGGCAGATAATAATTATTTTCTACAGCGTCCTTGAAGCCCAGCATTCAAACAGTACTGTAGGAAGGCTACCCACTCTGCTGGTTAACCCCCATATCCCCCTTCCCCCTCCCCTACATACAGATGGGTCCACATTTATCTTGACCTTTAATATGATTAACTGAGACTGGCCAATCGGATTACATCCCCTGCTGTAATGACTTAATCCCATGCTGTATTGTTCTGTGTATTGTATTGCAGCTGAGAACAATAGATGAAAGGTTTACGCTAATAAATCATGTTGTGCCTAGGTGCAGAAAACTAGTCAAAATAACCATGGACCCATCTGTATATTGTGTATTTTCAGTTTTAACATCCATGACTGTATAAAATAAAGTAAAAGAATATCCTCAAAGTTCCTGTATAATGTCCAATATTGGTTAGTCGCAATTAGAGATGAGCGGGTTCGGTTCCTCGGAATCCGAACCCGCCCGAACTTCAGTTTTTTTTACACGGGACCGAGCGACTCGGATCTTCCCGCCTTGCTCGGTTAACCCAAGCGCGCCCGAACGTCATCCTCACGCTGTCGGAATCTCGCGAGGCTCGGATTCTATCGCGAGACTCGGATTCTATATAAGGAGCCGCCATTTTCACACGTGCATTGAGATTCATAGGGAGAGGACGTGGCTGGCGTCCTCTCCGTTTATAGAGATTCGAGAAGAGAGTGAGACAGTAGAGAGAGACACAGTAGTAATTTTGGGGAGCATTAGGAGGAGTACTACTACTACTAGTACTTGCTGAAGTGATAGATAGTGTGACTGTATTATCTGACTTGTGGGGGAGACACTGACAGTGGGGAGCAGTTAGAGTCTGAGAGCAGGACTCAGGAGTACATATAACGTAAAGTGCACACTTTTGCTGCCAGAGTGCCACACTGCCATTGTTTGTGACCACACTGACCACCAGTATAATATATATTGTGATTGTCTGCTTAGGAGTACTACTTGCAAGTTGCTGATAGTGTGACCAGTGACCTGACCACCAGTTTAATAATCACCACCAGTTTATGAGTTTAATATATATATATATATATATATATATATATATATAATTGACATTGTATATAATATATATATAATATTGTATACCACCTAGCACCTACCCGTGGTTTTTTTTTTTTCTTTCTTCTTTATACACACTACTATAGTAGCTTACTGTAGCAGTCTGCGGTGCTGCTGAGCTGACAGTGTCCAGCAGGTCCGTCATCAGTCATTACATAATAAATATATATACCTGTCCGGCTGCAGTACTAGTGATATTATATAATTATATATATATATATATTGATTTCATCTCATTATCATCCAGTCTATATTATCAGCAGACACAGTACGTTAGTCCACGGCTGTAGCTACCTCTGTGTCGGCACTCGGCAGTCCATCCATAATTGTATACCACCTACCCGTGGTTTTTTTTTCTTTCTTCTTTATACAAACTACTATAGTAGCTTACTGTAGCAGTCTGCGGTGCTGCTGAGCTGACAGTGTCCAGCAGGTCCGTCATCAGTCATTCCATAATAAATATATATACCTGTCCGGCTGCAGTACTAGTGATATTATATATACATATATATTGATTTCATCTCATTATCATCCTGTCTATATTATCAGCAGACACAGTACGGTAGTCCACGGCTGTAGCTACCTCTGTGTCGGCACTCGGCAGTCCATCCATAATTGTATACCACCTACCCGTGTTTTTTTTTTTCTTTCTTCTTTATACATACTACTATAGTAGCTTACTGTAGCAGTCTGCGGTGCTGCTGAGCTGACAGTGTCCAGCAGGTCCGTCATCAGTCATTACATAATAAATATATATACCTGTCCGGCTGCAGTACTAGTGATATTATATATACAGATATATTGATTTCATCTCATTATCATCCAGTCTATATTAGCAGCAGACACAGTACGGTAGTCCACGGCTGTAGCTACCTCTGTGTCGGCACTCGGCAGTCCATCCATAATTGTATACCACCTACCCGTGTTTTTTTTTTTTTCTTTCTTCTTTATACATACTACTATAGTAGCTTACTGTAGCAGTCTGCGGTGCTGCTGAGCTGACAGTGTCCAGCAGGTCCGTCATCAGTCATTACATAATAAATATATATACCTGTCCGGCTGCAGTACTAGTAAAATTATATATACATATATATTGATTTCATCTCATTATCATCCAGTCTATATTATCAGCAGACACAGTACGGTAGTCCACGGCTGTAGCTACCTCTGTGTCGGCACTCGGCAGTCCATCCATAATTGTATACCACCTACCCGTGTTTTTTTTTTTCTTTCTTCTTTATACATACTACTATAGTAGCTTACTGTAGCAGTCTGCGGTGCTGCTGAGCTGACAGTGTCCAGCAGGTCCGTCATCAGTCATTACATAATAAATATATATACCTGTCCGGCTGCAGTACTAGTGATATTATATATACATATATATTGATTTCATCTCATTATCATCCAGTCTATATTAGCAGCAGACACAGTACGGTAGTCCACGGCTGTAGCTACCTCTGTGTCGGCACTCGGCAGTCCATCCATAATTGTATACCACCTACCGGTGTTTTTTTTTTTCTTCTTTATACATACTACTATAGTAGCTTACTGTAGCAGTCTGCGGTGCTGCTGAGCTGACAGTGTCCAGCAGGTCCGTCATCAGTCATTACATAATAAATATATATACCTGTCCGGCTGCAGTACTAGTAAAATTATATATACATATATATTGATTTCATCTCATTATCATCCAGTCTATATTATCAGCAGACACAGTACGGTAGTCCACGGCTGTAGCTACCTCTGTGTCGGCACTCGGCAGTCCATCCATAATTGTATACCACCTACCCGTGGTTTTTTTTTTTCTTTCATCTTTATACATACTACTATAGTAGCTTACTGTAGCAGTCTGCGGTGCTGCTGAGCTGACAGTGTCCAGCAGGTCCGTCATCAGTCATTACATAATAAATATATATACCTGTCCGGCTGCAGTACTAGTGATATTATATATACATATATATTCATTTCATCTCATTATCATCCAGTCTATATTATCAGCAGACACAGTACGGTAGTCCACGACTGTAGCTACCTCTGTGTCGGCACTCGGCAGTCCATCCATAATTGTATACCACCTACCCGTGTTTTTTTTTTTTCTTTCTTCTTTATACATACTACTATAGTAGCTTACTGTAGCAGTCTGCGGTGCTGCTGAGCTGACAGTGTCCAGCAGGTCCGTCATCAGTCATTACATAATAAATATATATACCTGTCCGGCTGCAGTACTAGTGATATTATATATACATATATATTGATTTCATCTCATTATCATCCAGTCTATATTATCAGCAGACACAGTACGGTAGTCCACGGCTGTAGCTACCTCTGTGTCGGCACTCGGCAGTCCATCCATAATTGTATACCACCTACCCGTGGTTTTTTTTTTTCTTTCTTCTTTATACATACTACTATAGTAGCTTACTGTAGCAGTCTGCGGTGCTGCTGAGCTGACAGTGTCCAGCAGGTCCGTCATCAGTCATTACATAATAAATATATATACCTGTCCGGCTGCAGTACTAGTGATATTATATATACATATATATTGATTTCAACTCATTATCATCCAGTCTATATTAGCAGCAGACACAGTACGGTAGTCCACGGCTGTAGCTACCTCTGTGTCGGCACTCGGCAGTCCATCCATAATTGTATACCACCTACCCGTGGTTTTTTTTTTCTTTCTTCTTTATACATACTACTATAGTAGCTTACTGTAGCTTTCTGCGGTGCTGCTGAGCTGACAGTGTCCAGCAGGTCCGTCATCAGTCATTACATAATAAATATATATACCTGTCCGGCTGCAGTACTAGTGATATTATATATACATATATATTGATTTCATCTCATTATCATCCAGTCTATATTAGCAGCAGACACAGTACGGTAGTCCACGGCTGTAGCTACCTCTGTGTCGGCACTCGGCAGTCCATCCATAATTGTATACCACCTACCCGTGTTTTTTTTTTTTCTTTCTTCTTTATACATACTACTATAGTAGCTTACTGTAGCAGTCTGCGGTGCTGCTGAGCTGACAGTGTCCAGCAGGTCCATCATCAGTCATTACATAATAAATATATATACCTGTCCGGCTGCAGTACTAGTGATATTATATATACATATATATTGGTTTCATCTCATTATCATCCAGTCTATATTAGCAGCAGACACAGTACGGTAGTCCACGGCTGTAGCTACCTCTGTGTCGGCACTCGGCAGTCCATCCATAAGTATACTAGTATCCATCCATCTCCATTGTTTACCTGAGGTGCCTTTTAGTTGTGCCTATTAAAATATGGAGAACAAAAACGTTGAGGTTCCAAAATTAGGGAAAGATCAAGATCCACTTCCACCTCGTGCTGAAGCTGCTGCCACTAGTCATGGCCGAGACGATGAAATGCCAGCAACGTCGTCTGCCAAGGCCGATGCCCAATGTCATAGTACAGAGCATGTAAAATCCAAAACACCAAATATCAGTAAAAAAAGGATTCCTAAACCTAAAATAAAATTGTCGGAGGAGAAGCGTAAACTTGCCAATATGCCATTTACCACACGGAGAAGCAAGGAACGGCTGAGGCCCTGGCCTATGTTCATGGCTAGTGGTTCAGCTTCACATGAGGATGGAAGCACTCAGCCTCTTGCTAGAAAAATGAAAAGACTCAAGATGGCAAAGCAGTAGCACCGCAAAGAACTGTGCGTTCTTCGAAATCCCAAATCCACAAGGAGAGTCCGACTCCAATTGTGTCGGTTGCGATGCCTGACCTTCCCAACACTGGACGTGAAGAGCATGCGCCTTCCACCATTTGCACGCCCCCTGCAAGTGCTGGAAGGAGCACCCGCAGTCCAGTTCCTGATAGTCAGATTGAAGATGTCAGTGTTGAAGTACACCAGGATGAGGAGGATATGGGTGTTGCTGGCGCTGGGGAGGAAATTGACCAGGAGGATTCTGATGGTGAGGTGGTTTGTTTAAGTCAGGCACCCGGGGAGACACCTGTTGTCCGTGGGAGGAATATGGCCATTGACATGCCTGGTGAAAATACCAAAAAAATCAGCTCTTCGGTGTGGAAGTATTTCAACAGAAATGCGGACAACAGGTGTCAAGCCGTGTGTTGCCTTTGTCAAGCAGTAATAAGTAGGGGTAAGGACGTTAACCACCTCGGAACATCCTCCCTTATACGTCACCTGCAGCGCATTCATAATAAGTCAGTGACAAGTTCAAAAACTTTGGGTGACAGCGGAAGCAGTCCACTGACCAGTAAATCCCTTCCTCTTGTAACCAAGCTCACGCAAACCACCCCACCAACTCCCTCAGTGTCAATTTCCTCCTTACCCAGGAATGCCAATAGTCCTGCAGGCCATGTCACTGGCAATTCTGACGAGTCCTCTCCTGCCTGGGATTCCTCCGATGCATCCTTGAGTGTAATGCCTACTGCTGCTGGCGCTGCTGTTGTTGCTGCTGGGAGTCGATCGTCATCCCAGAGGGGAAGTCAGAAGACCACTTGTACTACTTCCAGTAAGCAATTGACTGTCCAACAGTCCTTTGCGAGGAAGATGAAATATCACAGCAGTCATCCTGCTGCAAAGCGGATAACTGAGGCCTTGACAACTATGTTGGTGTTAGACGTGCGTCCGGTATCCGCCGTTAGTTCACAGGGAACTAGACAATTTCTTGAGGTAGTGTGCCCCCGTTACCAAATACCATCTAGGTTCCACTTCTCTAGGCAGGCGATACCGAGAATGTACACGGACGTCAGAAAAAGACTCACCAGTGTCCTAAAAAATGCAGTTGTACCCAATGTCCACTTATCCACGGACATGTGGACAAGTGGAGCAGGGCAGGGTCAGGACTATATGACTGTGACAGCCCACTGGGTAGATATATGGACTCCCGCCGCAAGAACAGCAGCGGCGGCACCAGTAACAGCATCTCGCAAACGCCAACTCTTTCCTAGGCAGGCTACGCTTTGTATCACCGCTTTCCAGAATACGCACACAGCTGAAAACCTCTTACGGCAACTGAGGAAGATCATCGCGGAATGGCTTACCCCAATTGGACTCTCCTGTGGATTTGTGGCATCGGACAACGCCAGCAATATTGTGTGTGCATTAAATCTGGGCAAATTCCAGCACGTCCCATGTTTTGCACATACCTTGAATTTGGTGGTGCAGAATTTTTTAAAAAACGACAGGGGCGTGCAAGAGATGCTGTCGGTGGCCAGAAGAATTGCGGGACACTTTCGGCGTACAGGCACCACATACAGAAGACTGGAGCACCACCAAAAACAACTGAACGTGCCCTGCCATCATCTGAAGCAAGAAGTGGTAACGAGGTGGAATTCAACCCTCTATATGCTTCAGAGGTTGGAGGAGCAGCAAAAGGCCATTCCAGCCTATACAATTGAGCACGATATAGGAGGTGGAATGCACCTGTCTCAAGCGCAGTGGAGAATGATTTCAACATTGTGCAAGATTCTGATGCCCTTTGAACTTGCCACACGTGAAGTCAGTTCAGACACTGCCAGCCTGAGTCAGGTCATTCCCCTCATCAGGCTTTTGCAGAAGAAGCTGGAGACATTGAAGGAGGAGCTAACACGGAGCGATTCCGCTAGGCATGTGGGACTTGTGGATGGAGCCCTTCATTCGCTTAACAAGGATTCACGGGTGGTCAATCTGTTGAAATCAGAGCACTACATTTTGGCCACCATGCTCGATCCTAGATTTAAAGCCTACCTTGGATCTCTCTTTCCGGCAGACACAAGTCTGCTGGGGTTCAAAGACCTGCTGGTGAGAAAATTGTCAAGTCAAGCGGAACGCGACCTGTCAACATCTCCTCCTTCACATTCTCCCGCAACTGGGGATGCGAGGAAAAGGCTCAGAATTCCGAGCCCACACGCTGGCGGTGATGCAGGGCAGTCTGGAGCGACTGCTGATGCTGACATCTGGTCCGGACTGAAGGACCTGACAACGATTACGGACATGTCGTCTACTGTCACTGCATATGATTCTCTCACCATTGAAAGAATGGTGGAGGATTATATGAGTGACCGCATCCAAGTAGGCACGTCACACAGTCCGTACTTATACTGGCAGGAAAAAGAGGCAATTTGGAGGCCCTTGCACAAACTGGCATTATTCTACCTAAGTTGCCCTCCCACAAGTGTGTACTCCGAAAGAGTGTTTAGTGCCGCCGCTCACCTTGTCAGCAATCGGCGTACGAGGTTACATCCAGAAAATGTGGAGAAGATGATGTTCATTAAAATGAATTATAATCAATTCCTCCGTGGAGACATTGACCAGCAGCAATTGCCTCCACAAAGTACACAGGGAGCTGAGATGGTGGATTCCAGTGGGGACGAATTGATAATCTGTGAGGAGGGGGATGTACACGGTGATATATCGGAGGATGATGATGAGGTGGACATCTTGCCTCTGTAGAGCCAGTTTGTGCAAGGAGAGATTAATTGCTTCTTTTTTGGTGGGGGTCCTAACCAACCCGTCATTTCAGTCACAGTCGTGTGGCAGACCCTGTCACTGAAATGATGGGTTGGTTAAAGTGTGCATGTCCTGTTTATACAACATAAGGGTGGGTGAGAGGGCCCAAGGACAATTCCATCTTGCACCTCTTTTTTCTTTAATTTTTCTTTGCGTCATGTGCTGTTTGGGGAGTATTTATTGGAAGGGCCATCCTGCATGACACTGCAGTGCCACTCCTAGATGGGCCCGGTGTTTGTGTCGGCCACTAGGGTTGCTTATCTTACTCACACAGCTACCTCATTGCGCCTCTTTTTTTCTTTGCGTCATGTGCTGTTTGGGGAGTGTTTTTTGGAAGGGCCATCCTGCGTGACACTGCAGTGCCACTCCTAGATGGGCCAGGTGTTTGTGTCGGCCACTAGGGTCGCTTATCTTACTCACACAGCTACCTCATTGCGCCTCTTTTTTTCTTTGCGTCATGTGCTGTTTGGGGAGGGTTTTTTGGAAGGGACATCCTGCGTGACACTGCAGTGCCACTCCTAGATGGGCCAGGTGTTTGTGTCGGCCACTAGGGTCGCTTATCTTACTCACACAGTTACCTCATTGCGCCTCTTTTTTTCTTTGCGTCATGTGCTGTTTGGGGAGGGTTTTTTGGAAGGGCCATCCTGCGTGACACTGCAGTGCCACTCCTAGATGGGCCAGGTGTTTGTGTCGGCCACTAGGGTCGCTTATCTTACTCACACAGCTACCTCATTGCGCCTCTTTTTTTCTTTGCGTCATGTGCTGTTTGGGGAGGGTTTTTTGGAAGGGCCATCCTGCGTGACACTGCAGTGCCACTCCTAGATGGGCCAGGTGTTTGTGTCGGCCACTAGGGTCGCTTATCTTACTCACACAGCTACCTCATTGCGCCTCTTTTTTTCTTTGCATCATGTGCTGTTTTGGGAGGGTTTTTTGGAAGGGACATCCTGCGTGACACTGCAGTGACACTCCTAGATGGGCCAGGTGTTTGTGTCGGCCACTAGGGTCGCTTATGTTACTCACACAGCTACCTCATTGCGCCTCTTTTTTTCTTTGCGTCATATGCTGTTTGGGGAGTGTTTTTTGGAAGGGCCATCCTGCGTGACACTGCAGTGCCACTCCTAGATGGGCCCGGTGTTTGTGTCGGCCACTAGGGTCGCTTATCTTACTCACACAGCTACCTCATTGCGCCTCTTTTTTTTCTTTGCGTCATGTGCTGTTTGGGGAGGGTTTTTTGGAAGGGCCATCCTGCTTGACACTGCAGTGCCACTCCTAGATGGGCCAGGTGTTTGTGTCGGCCACTAGGGTCGCTTATCTTACTCACACAGCTACCTCATTGCGCCTCTTTTTTTCTTTGCTTCATGTGCTGTTTGGGGAGGGTTTTTTGGAAGGGACATCCTGCGTGACACTGCAGTGCCACTCCTAGATGGGCCAGGTGTTTGTGTCGGCCACTAGGGTCGCTTATCTTACTCACACAGCTACCTCATTGCGCCTCTTTTTTTCTTTGCGTCATGTGCTGTTTGGGGAGGGTTTTTTGGAAGGGACATCCTGCGTGACACTGCAGTGCCACTCCTAGATGGGCCAGGTGTTTGTGTCGGCCACTAGGGTCGCTTATCTTACTCACACAGCTACCTCATTGCGCCTCTTTTTTTCTTTGCGTCATGTGCTGTTTGGGGAGTATTTTTTGGAAGGGCCATCCTGCGTGACACTGCAGTGACACTCCTAGATGGGCCAGGTGTTTGTGTCTGCCACTAGGGTCGCTTAGCTTAGTCATCCAGCGACCTCGGTGCAAATTTTAGGACTAAAAATAATATTGTGAGGTGTGAGGTATTCAGAATAGACTGAAAATGAGTGGAAATTATGGTTTTTGAGGATAATAATACTTTGGGATCAAAATGACCCCCAAATTCTATGATTGAAGCTGTTTTTTAGTGTTTTTTAAAAAAAACACCCGAATCCAAAACACACCCGAATCCGACAAAAAAAATTCGGTGAGGTTTTGCCAAAACGTGGTCGAACCCAAAACACGGCCGCGGAACCGAACCCAAAACCAAAACACAAAACCCGAAAAATTTCAAGTGCACATCTCTAGACTCGCAATAAACACGTGAAGTTATTCCCTTTGGTTGTCTTATATGGCATTTTTCGCAGTAATATGTTTTTGTTTGGTAAAGTGGAGTAGTAACATCCAGGGCCAGCCCAATCTTTACAGGTTCCTTATAAATTTATCTTAAAAACAACATTTCAGTGTATTTTCTTAATCAGCCATCTTATTACTTTTATGACAATATAAATAACTACTAACAATAAAACCTTGAGTCTCAATTGTAAGATCCCTGCAAAATTTCCACCTATGCCTTTATACCAATTGGCTGGATTTAGACAAGAGAACCATATGGTGACCATTCGTCATCATTGCTTTCACCATACATCAATATATCATTGCTTTCACCATACATATAAATACATCAACAGCAAAATATTAAAGAAGGTGAATATAGGCCCTTTAAAGGAAAATGTGGGCATCTTAATCAAATATGATAATGACATAGCGGAAAAATTAAATGAGTTTTTCTCATCATTATTCACAATAGAGGACTAGATGGCGGGATTAACACATAATCTCAGCAACAATAATGTCCCACTACTAAGTGTTTATTTAAGCAAGGAAGTAGTCTGTGACCAATTAAAAAAAATTGAGTTTAACATATCACCTGGTCCCAACGGAATTCACCCAAGGGTTCTCATGAAGCTACACTCCAAATTAAATTGACACCTATATTTGATTTGCATAGACTCACTTACATCAGGCATGGTTCCCAAAGATTAGCTTATAGCAGAAGTAGTGCCGATATTCAAAAAGGTAAGTAAATCTGAACCAGGTAACTATAGACCAGTTAGTATTACATCTATAGTGGGGAAAGTACTGGAAGGTATTTTACGGGATGATATACCAAAGTTCCTTGAAGCCAATAAGGTTTTTAATAGGAACCAACATGGATTTGTGAAGGATAGATCATGTCAATCAAACTTACTAGGCTTTTATGAAACAGTTAGCGTGAACCTAGATCGGGGTAAGGAGGTGGATGTAATCTTTTTAGACTTTGCTAAAGGTTTTGACACAGTACCGCACATGAGACTTATCTATAAGTTATTCGAACTGCACAATATGCACTTGTGTTAGAAATTGGTTTGATAATAGGTAGCAGCGATTTGTGGTAAATGTAACTTTTTTTCGAATTGGTGTGCCACAAGGGTCTGTCCTTGGACGACTACTGTTCAACATTTTCATGAATGATCTAGCAGTGCGTCTAGAGAGCATGGTGTCAATTTTTGCAGACAATACCAAACTGTGTTAGGTTATACATTTGATGCTGAGTCTATTCAGAGTGATTTACTTAAACTGGAAGCATGGACAGCAAAAGGGAGAATGAGGTTCAATATAGACAAGTGTAAGGTAATGCACTTTGGTTGCAAGGAAAAATATACCACTTACACACTAAATGGGGTAAAATTAGGAGATTCTGTAATGGAAAAGACTTATGTGTTCACATAGATAACAAACTTATCAGTAGTACCCAAAGTAGGAATGTAGCAAAAAAGGCAAACAAGGTATTAGCATGCATTAGGCTGGGTATTGATGCAAATAATGAGAGTGTTATACTCCCATTATATAAATCCCTAGTGAGGCCACATCTTAAATACTGTGCATAATGGGTGGTCTTCTGTATGCCGACTGACAGGATCCCGGCACACAGTATACCGGCGCCGGGATCTCGACAGCCACCATACCGACACTTATTCTCCCTCGTGGGGGTCCACGACCCCCCTGGAGGGAGAATAAAATAGTGTCGCGCGCGTAGCGCCACCATGACCGTAGCATGGCGAGTGCACCGAGCCCACAAGGGGCTCATTTGCGCTCACCACACTGTCAGTATGCCGGCGGTCGGGCTCCCGGCGCCAGTATACTGGTAGCCAGGGGCCCGATCGCCGACATATCGTAGTGAACCCTGCACCATTTTGGGCACCTCCCTACAAAAAGGATATCCTGGAACTAGAAATTGTTCAGAGGCGGGTGTCACAACTGAGGGCCTGAGCTGACGGGAGGCAGCCTCAGTTGTAGGGTCTGAGGTGTAGAGAAACCTGTGAGGTTGTATCAGACCCCTGGACATGTAAGTTACACGTAGAAGGATTGCCCGAAGGCGTGACCATGACAACCAGGATAAAAGTCAATGATGTTTATTTTATGAAGTGGCTAGTTATAAAGTGGCAGCCCAAAACAGCAGTGTTATACCTGTGTTTCATTAGTTACATTTTCAACTGATATTCAAAATTGACTCCTGTCTCTCCTTCTTGTCAACAGGTAAATATTTGCAGAACATTGATACTCTGTTAGTAAAATCTTGCTGGTAAATATTTGCAGAACATTGATACTCTGTTAGTAAAATCTTGCTGGTAAATATTTGCAGAACATTGATACTCTGTTAGTAAAATCTTGCTGGTAAATATTTGCAGAACATTGATACTCTGTTAGTAAAATCTTGCTGGTAAATATTTGCAGAACATTGATACTCTGTTAGTAAAATCTTGCTGGTAAATATTTGCAGAACATTGATACTCTGTTAGTAAAATCTTGCTGGTAAATATTTGCAGAACATTGATACTCTGTTAGTAAAATCTTGCTGGTAAATATTTGCAGAACATTGATCATTAAATTGTATGTTTTTAAAATTGTTTAAGTTGTTTAATATCTGTAGTGTGCAAAAACCTATAGTTGTTGACTGGGGTTTTCAAACCTCACATTTGTTAGCTGATTGCAGCCCCCTCCCCCACACAGCAACCCTCCCACCGAAAGGTGTTATTCAGGACATATGTTTGTAGAGCTATTTAGTCAGTAAAGCATAGGACGCCAGAACTATTAGGACGCTGCAGTGGCTATTTTATGAAGTGGCTAGTTATAAAGTGGCAGCCCAAAACAGCAGTGTTATACCTGTGTTAAATCAGAAGGAAAACAGAAGACAAACAACCAAACAAGATAACAGAAGGACTGCATCACAACCTCAAAATTCTGGAACTTAATGTGGCCTCTCCTCGCATCAAACATGAGAACACCAAGACCAGGCTTAGCACCTCTCTGGCTGAGAACATCAAGCCCGCCCCCGGGCCTAATCCCCAAGATGAACAAGGAACTGTTGGGCACAGGACCAGGTTCAGCAGGGACATCCCTATTGCTTCTAAGTATTGAGTATGCCCCCGACATTATCCTACCCACCCGTACTAAGATCTAATCAAAATGTTAGCCCAATCCTACTCTGCCTCTAGTTACCTTCTTTTTTTTTTTTCCCTCCATTGCTCGCTTCCACTCCACCATGTGTTTTTCCTGTAATGTTTACCTCCACTGATTGCACACCTTTCCATTGTGCCCTACATGCAGGGTACATCATACTACAACATAAGCATCAGTTTTTCCACATTTGACCTTGGCCCTTGTATGGCTCACCTCCCACAGTGTAACCTCCAAAGTGCGCCCAACATGGCTGCCCCATATGGTACACTTGTGGATGGGATGAAAAATACATAGGCCTGATGGTTTTGATGGAACCCTACTCTGAACTGTAGGACTCTGAAATCACCCCCATTTTGTGTCATCACTTCTAGGGGTGGACTATCCCACCCTGGGTAATCCTACGCCGAGCGCCTAATATGGCTGCTGCACCTGGTACCTTGTGAGGGTGGAATACACAACCCTTGGAAGTTATTACCCAAAATGCCTGCACAAATCCTGAGTTATGCTTTCTGTGGGCTTAAGGTTTTCTTTTATGTCTGTTGCTTGTCAATTGTTGTATTACTCAAATCCTCTGTATCATGTGCATTGTTTTTGATGTCTGTAAAGCGCCTTGAGTCCTGTTGGAGAAAGAGCGCTATATAAATAAAATTATTATTATTAATTATTATTATTATTATTTATTTGACAAACTCCGTGCAACACAGCAGTAGTAAAAGAGAAACATAAAATCAGCAGAAATATAACACAGTTCCTGGGTACTACAGGATGGCAGGGGCCACAGGGCTCTGGTAGTATGGAAACAGTTCTTATAGTCCTCTAGATGGAAAGTCCTTACCAGGCCCGACTGTAGTAATGGAGATAGCCCAGGATCATACCAGCTGATGTTCCATGGGAAGCTGGGCTGCTGTAGAAGAGGTGGCTGCTGTGGGTACTGGTTGGAACCAGACAGATGTAGACACGGAGTGGATTACTCGATGGAACCAGCCAAATAATAAATGAAGTTTGAGAGCGATGAAACATAAATGCTATATGGAGCTTGAGAGCGGTGAAATAATAGTACCGGTGGTAAATGGAAATCTGCAGAAATGGTACCGGCACTTAAGAGGAGCTGATCTCTGCTGGAAGCTAAGTGCTGGAAGCAGGTGAATCTGTAGCTGGAAACGGATGAGTCCCAGAGGACTGGAGAGTCAGGCTGCACCGCAGATGGTAGACTGGAGCGGGTCTCTTTAGTGGAAGCTTGGAGACAGGAACTGGAACCTGGAAAACAACCACAGGAGAGAGACAAACTGGAACTAGGTTTGACAACCAAAGCACTGACGCCTTCCTTGCTCAGGCACAGAATACTTATACCTGCAGCAAGGAAGGGATTGGCTAGGCAATTATGCAGCTTTCAGTGGAGCAGCGGATTGGTGGAAATTGAACAGGTGATAGAATCCAACATGGCTGTGCCCATGTAGGCACCTGGAGGGAAAGTTGGTTTGGTAATCCATGTGGAAACTTAGCAGCAATGGCGGTGCCTGCCGCAGAGGACAGGAGACGCCAGACTGATGACTGCACACTAGAACCACGCGGACGACAGCGGAGGCCGTGGCTGGCATGAGGCACCACTCTGATATCCTGTATACTGGAACACAGGAACGGCGGCGGAGGCCGCGGAGGAGAGACGCCATTCAGGAAGTAAACATGGCGCCGCTGTGACAGCGTCTCAGGGTGACAGGAGAGGAATGCAGAATGTAGACATCAGTATTACAGATGAAATCCGGCCCTGGAACGCTGAGCCAGCCTCAAGAGACATCTAAAAGGCAAGTAATGGCGTCCAGATACCCGGATCGTGACAACAGGTGACCAAACTGATTAAGGGGATGGAGTTTGTTTCCAGTTCATAAACCTTCCTATCAAATTGCATCCACTCTGCATAGCCCATACATACTGTATACTCATATTTCTTCTCACCCTTCCTCCCAACCCTGGTTCATCATTGCTGTGTGACCATATCATACAGTCTACCAAGAACCTTTGCAATCTGGTGGACAACTATGCAATAGATAGAACCTATCCTTCTGTATCCATGCTTTATTTCACTATAGATTGTAAGCTTGTGAGCAGGGCCTTCCTACCTCTATGACTTTTTATTATTACCCAGTTTTGTTATATCATTATTATTTCCAATTGTAAAGCGCAATGGAATTTGCTGCGCTATATAAGAAACTGTTAATATATAAATAATAAATAATGGAGATGCTGGAATACGAGGAAAGGCTTGCTAGGCTAGGCATGTTTACATTGGAAAAGAGGAGATTAAGAGGAGACATGATTAACACTTACAAATATATGAGGACAATATACAGAGTTTGCGGAAGATCTGTTTTAGATAAGATCGACACAGAGGACACTTGGACACCTGCTTCACACACAGAGACACAAAGGTTTCTTCACAGTACAGAAAATACATGTTTGGAATTCCCTGCCTGAGGGAGTAGTAAAGGTGGACTCGGTCAAAACTTTAAAAATGGGCTAGATAAATTCCTAATGGATAAGGATATACAGGGTTATGGTGAGTAGAGCAAGAACTATAGTTAACAAAAGAGGTATAAACACAACGGCCGATATTAACAACAGATCATTTTAGTCCTAAAAATAATACAGCATAGGAGACCCTAAATAGGTTGTACTCGATGGACAAATTGTCTTTTTTCAATCTCAGAAACTATGTTACTATGTTACTATGTTACCATCACCTCTGGCTTCACTAGCAAATTGAACATTTTATTTTCTAATCTCATTCATGTGTGCACTGATCACTCATTCTGGGTTCTCCGTATCATTTGTAAAGGATGTACAACATTGTGTACCAAACTGAGTGTGTAGTGTGGCACAATAGCCTCCTGACTGGGCAGTCAGGTAATCAAGAATTATTCTGTGTTGTATCAGTTCCCTCTTTATCATTTTTAGCCTGTTCCCACATATTTGAAGATGGTGTCATAATTGTTAGTAATATTTTCCAATAGATTTCCCACATGACAAATTAAGTTAATGTTGCTATTAATGTCTCTTACTAGGTTGATACCCTACTTAGTGTCACCTCTCCATTGCGGCATTAAGACCTTATGGGCAGATGGCGCCACATCCCTCTTATTCCTATAATATAGGGGGAGCATATTGGACACTACCAACCGCTTCATAAAATCATGTGGTACAAAATGAGAATCTCATCTTAACCGTATCAGTGTACAATTTCTGGTGTTGCCATATTGCAGCCATTTATTTGCCCCTACTCCACATAATATGAATATCACCTTGGGATGGGGGGGGGGGGGAGTAGAGAATGGGCACCTTTTTGTAATGTTTTGAGCCATGATGTGTGTGTATATATATATATATATATATATATATGTATATATTCAATAATTTTGGGAAGGCCGAAGTTAGGTAAACTAAAATCTGCAGTGTAATTTTGTTCTAGGTATTGCTGGGTAAGATTGGTAAAATACTCATGTGCCCCTTCCTTCTCCAATAATGCTGGCAAGTTTTATTACAAATGTAAATTTTGGTGCAGGTGGTTAATAAGTGGGGTAATAGGGAAGTCAGGGAGTATTGTACTGTAGCATTGTTGCACCATATGTCACAAAGACTATTCCTAATGCCGATTACCTTTGCATTTCCTGTAGTTTTTCTTGATCCTGTTTTGTTCCATGCCTTGAAACATTCAGTTCAACATTTTCATCAACGACCTAACAGTAGGTCTAGAGAGCATGGTGTCAATTTTCGCTAACAACACCAAATTGTGTAAGGTTATAAACAAGGAGGGGGATGCTAAGTCTCTTCAGAATGACTTAACTAAACTGGAAGCATGGGTGGTAAAATGGAGAATGAGATTCAACACAGACAAGTGTAAGGTAATGCACTGTGGGGGCAAGACCAGAAATTACACCTACATACTAAATGGGGTAATACTAGGGGATTCTGTACAGGAAAAAGACTTAGGGGTTCACATAGCTAACAAATTAAGCAGCAGTACCCAAAGTAGGAGTGTAGCAAAGAAGGCTAATAAGATATCAGCATGCATAAAACAGGGAATTGGTGCAAGGGATGAGAATATTATGCTCCCATTATATAAATCACTAGTGAGGCCACATCTTGAATAATGTGTGCAATTTTGGGCACCATATTACAAAAAGGATATCCTGGATCTAGAAAAGGTTCAGAGGCAGGCGACCAAACTAATCAAGGGCATGGAGACGCTGGAATATGAGGAAAGGCTTGCAAAGCTAGGCATGTTTACATTGGAAAAGAGGAGACTTAGAGGGGACATGATCAACCTCTACAAATATATAAGGGGACAATACACAAAGCTTGGGAGGGACCTGTTTTCTATAAGATCAGCACAGAGGACACGTGGTCTCTCGCTTAGGCTAGAGGAGAGGAGTTTCCGCACATTGAGGTAAAACGTTTTTTTTCACAGTAAGGACAATACGTGTTTATGAGAGTAGTAACTGCGGACTCAGTCAACAAGAATGGGTTACATAAATTCCTTTTGGATAAAGATATTCAGGGTTATGGTGCACAGGCACGCATTATAGTTAAAATAACTAGTCCTAACATAAAAATAACTAGTCCTATAATAGGACTGCAATTGAGACCACAAATAGGTTGATCTGAATAGACAATTGTCTTTTTTCAACTTTAGTTACTATGTTACTATGTTACTATAAGGGGCGTACAATTAAGAGACTCAAATTGCATGTGACTCATTAAATCTGCTGTTGTCTCTTTGCAGGTCCAATGAGCCAAGTTACTTTATTTCTGCTACCCAAGAAAAGGTGTCATAACTCGGGGGCAACTTAGTACATATGTTATATTTTCCCCTGATTCTGTTCCTATTTGATTATGGAGTAGTAATAGTAACTGAGCTCTCTTTGTGTTGGATGCTCAGACATCCTAGCACATAAGTCTTTCACTGGAGTGGAATAGTGTTCACATATGCACTGTGCTACTCCTGTCAGTGCTGTACACTTCTCATCAATACTTCTATGTCTTATAATATTTGCTGACAGAAATACGTTCAAAATGATGAAGTCATTATGGTTAGTGAAGTTATCATAAGAGTTTAATAGGTGGTTGAGGGTCAAGTTTTAGTGACCAAATCAGAATCTCAGTGATAACTACAAATGTAGCAGAAACACATTATGCATGCCCATAGGCCCCCGTCAGGCTTGGGGCCTAGGAGATTTTATTTTTGCATGATATTAGATGGTTACAGGATAATACTTCCTTTGTCACTTTCCTGCAATGGGTGCTGTGAATCCAGGGGGTTTATTTACTAATATTTGTGTTTTAGCCGTTTTGAAGGGAGTTTGATCTCGAATGGTATCGGGTGCATTTTACTGCAACTTTTTCAATCCTGATACGGTCATTCACTAAGCTGCCGAGTTTTCCACATTCGTTTTTTCCGATGTCGATGTGATTCGTAATGTCAGGCAGTGTTTTACGGGAGTGATGAGTAAAACACTGCCTGACAAAACACAAGGAATCCCGGCCGGATCTGTGAGATCCATGCAGGGCTTCATTGTGTACCTTAAAGCAGTGTTTAAACAGTTAAAAATCAGAAAAAAATTGCGTGGGTTCCCCCCTCCTAAGCACAACCAGCCTCGGGCTCTTTGAGCCGGTCCTGGTTGTAAAAATACGGGAAAAATTTGACAGGGGTTCCCCATATTTAAGCAACCAGAACTGGGCTCTGCGCCTGGTCCTGGTGCTAAAAATATGGGGGACAAAAAGCGTTGGGGTCCCCCGTATTTTTAACACCAGCACCGGGCTCCACTAGTCAGAGAGATAATGCCACAGCCGGGGGACACTTTTATATAGGTCCCTGCGGCCCTGGCATTAAATCACTAACTAGTCACCCCTGGCCGGGGTACCCTGGAGGAGTGGGAACCCCTTAAATCAAGGGGTCCCCCCTCCAGCCACCCAAGGGACAGGGGTGAAGCCCGAGGCTGTCCCCCCCCATCCAAGTCCCAGCAAGCCTCCCCCGCAAGCTGGTACTTGGAGAACCACAAGTACCAGCATGTGGTGGAAAACCGGGACCGCTGGTACCTGAAGTAGTACTACAAAAAAATACCCAACAAAAAACACAACACACACACCGTGATAGTAAAACTTTATTACATACATGCACACCTACATACACACATACTTACCTATGTTCACACGAGGCTCGGCAAACTTCTCACTGACAAATCCAAGGGGTACCTGTGATTTAAATTATACTCACCTAATCCAGGGTAGCTTCTGTCCTATTTTTAAGCTATGTACTTGGCAAAAAAAACAAACCGAAAAACCCGGACAATGGACTGAAAGGGGCCCCATGTTTAACATGGGACCCCTTTCCCCTACAGGCGGGACCCCCCATGATTCCTGTCAAAGAGGGTCCCTTCAGCCAATCAGGGAGCACCACGTTGTGGCACTCTCCTGATTGGCTGTGCGCTCCTGAGCTGTCAGTCAGGCTACATACGGAAGATACAATGTAGTGCATAGGCGCCCCCTTGTGGTAACCTGGTCCAGAAATACTGTTCATTTTTTAAAGTAATTTCTAGAATCTGTTGGCTTGCTTCAGTCAGTGGTACTAATAAAAAAAGCATTTGCCAAGGCTATGACTGTAAAGACAGTGGCAGTTGGATATATTTTGTTGAGTAGTGTATTCTAGTTAGGTACAATTGGGTTATCTATTACCATTCTTTGTTAACTTCTCTAAAGTCATGTACCATCCAGTAACTGGAGGGAGGGGGGTGTCACTGGTCTTGGTTTTGTTTTATACAGGCAACACTGTTTGATATCCACTGGAGTTACTCAGTGAATTCCCACATTTACTTATGTGGTAGCCCATAGATCTAGTGGTAGTTTCTGAAATAACTCATGTTCAATGCTTAGAGGCTGGTTAGAGTCTATGGGGTATATTCAATAACTGTTAGAAGCTGCCGTCTTGTTGGAAAGACGGCAGCTTCCGACAGTTTTAGGTCAGAGGGGGTTCTGACCTATTCATTATGGTCCCATTTTTTCAGAAAAGTCGGGAAACCCGACTTGTCGGAATGCTGTCGGAATGCATGCTGATCGGCGTCTTCAGCCTTCTGAAGTGGAGCCAAACCAAACAGGTTTTAGCTTCGTTTCTGACAAACTCAATCCGACTTTAAAAAAGTTGATTTGAGATAAGGGAGCTGAGAGCAGGAGAGCAGCAGGGGAGCAGCGGGGAGAGCAGGAACCCAACAGTAGCGTCCACCCAGCTCCAATAGCGGTCATAGCAGGAGGATGGGGCATCACCGCCGCTAACGCCAGCATCCACCCAGCTCCAGCAAGCGAGGTCCCGCTTGCTGGAGCTGGGTGGACGCTGCCGTAAGCCACCAGATACGCTGCTGCAGCCACTGCTCACCCCGTCTCCTCCTCTCCAGCATCTCTTTAGCTCCATCTCCTCCTTCTCCGCTTCTCTCCCCACTGCTCCCCCAGCGCTGCAGACATCTACCCCCCGCCCCTGGCAATGCTGACAGCTCCCCCCGCTGCCGCTGTCAGCGCACCCGGCAGCCACTGTCAGCGCACATGGCAGCCGCTGACAGCAGCAGCGGGACAGAACATCGGGAATGGCCAAATCCAACAGTCGGATTTGGCTGCTCTTTGAATAGGGTTTGTTGGTTCCATTCTGACTGCATGTCGGAATGGACCCGACTCTTATTGAACATACCCAAATGTCTTGTGTAGTTACAAACATAAAGGTATCAAAGGCTATTTGCTGTCTATTACATCAATTCTGAATTTGTCCAAGGTTTATACCATGTATTGGTTCATATGACTGGCTGAGGGCCACTGGCCTGTGCTGCTGGTCCTAAGGTTCCTTGTGTACATACTGGATAGAATCCAGCAGGTTTATCTTCACTGGGTAGTCGCTCATTATATGGTGGAGGTGCAGAGGAGGACAATGAAACCATGATCTGTGAGGTACAAGGATTTATGCCAGGCCTCTTTTTGTTGCACTGTTGGCAGTTCCTTGTCTGCAGGTGGACAAGTTTGTCATGACATCTGCATCTCCAGATATATTTTGTTTGTCTATCTGCCTTTAATACATGAAGACAATCTTTAGTAATCTTTTTAGGTATCTTTTATCTATAAGCATTTGGATTGGAATATATCAGACAATCTACTGACCAGAGGGCTTGGCAGACCACAGGGTCTCATAGTGGATAACAGTGGCTGCAATTTTTGCAAGACCAATAAGGATACACCGGGGGGAGGTTAGGGCCAGGCACCAATAGGGAAGGAGAGGGATAGGATGTGGACAGGGAGGGTTTGGGTTAGGGAGGTCACACTACCTACGCACCCCTGTCTGCATTATACTGACCTCCGGCATCTCGACCGACAGCTTTTCATACTGAATACACCACAAGTATTAATAATTCTTAGAAACCTCAAGTAATAATAGCCATTGACTAATGCAGGGGTGGCCAACCTGTGGCTCTTGAGCCGCATGTGGCTCTTTCTTTCTTTAAATGTGGCTCCCGACACTTGAAGTCACATTACCACAATAGATCCGGTAACCACTGCACTCCAAAAAGACACGCGGAGGCACTACAAGGGCTATGGACTGAGGAAGCCAGATACTAGAGATAAAACACCCACCATCAAACAGAGGATCCTTAAGCCCCTTTCACATCGCCAATGCAGGATCCCACCCGGGAATTAGAAACAGTCCTCCCCGGGTGGGATCCGGCATTGGACCCTAACAGGTGGCTTCCCGACCCGGCAATTTGCAGCAGGGGGGGGGGGGGCAGCGTTGGGAGATGAACTCATCTACGCGCCTCCTCTCCCTATGTAGTAAACGGATCCCATCGACCCAGGAACCCGTTTACGCTGCCACTGACCTGGTATTCCACCCAGGAATAACACTGCTTATAACCCGGGTTGAATTATCAGGTCAGGCAACCCAGGAATTCGACCATGGCCCATTCACACCGCACACCAACCCGGGTCGATACCGGGATATTTGTGCTGTGTGAAAGGGGTAATAAGGAGCTGCTACAATGGCATGAGCAGGAGTGACACATAGAAAAGCTGGATGAAGTGACATAGGCGGGTGCTAGCAGGAGTGACACGTAGGGGAGCTGACTGGAGTAACACAGCAGGGTGCTCGCTGAAGTGTACTATGTGAATCGTCTTTCATTATATTTGATATGGTTCTGGCTTTTTCAATTATTTTATGCGGAAGTGACTTCTTCAATGTATTTTATGTTGGATCTGGCTTTAAAAATATATTTATGTGGATCTGGATTTTTCAATGTATATTATACCAAGGCGTGGCCTAGCGGGCACAAGGCCACACCCCATTTGTGCATGCTTATCTTCGGCTCTTTGACGTACCTAACAAGATTTTTTGGCTCTTTGACTTTCACTGGTTGGCCGCCCCTGGACTAATGGATCATTAAATAACAAACTGTGAGGTTTATTGCCTGGAACAGAGGTGAGTTCTAACCAATCTTTTCCTTAGGTTTGAAATGACACTCTATTAATTTAATATTAGAACACTTTCTGGATCTTATAGTACGGAAAAATAGAGAAACAAAACCTCTCGTGGCGCTGCACGATGGAGCAGCAATAGGTCACACAAAAATAGGACACCAACCTATAATACAGTATGCAATGGAAAAGTACAACCTCACTCTCTGCGCTCCAAATGTCCCCAGGATGGTATGGTTCTTGCCACGATATTGGTTTCACATGGAACAAAAAAACATAAATCACAATATAGTGTAGTATAGTCTATATGAAATGGTTCTTCCCATGTGTGGGGTAGAAGAATAGGTGATGGAAAAAATCCCAGAGAGAGTTCCAACGTCCACCTTCTTACAGGATCACCCAAAGTGATGTCATGCCAACGAAACAAGGAATTCGTACATGAATGCTTACTTGTATAAGTGGGGTAGAAAGCACATAAAGGTTTCTTTAGGGCTGTAGACTTTCGTCTTTGACCAATACACTCAGAGTGAGTGTCAAATTTTCTTGAAGCTTGGAATTTAGATTTTTTTCCATAAAGGTGAGCAATTTATGACTAGCATGAGGATGGAGAGCAAAACTGCTCACCTTTACGGAAAAAATTTCAATTCCTAGCTTCAATAAAATTTGACATTCATTGTATTGGTCAAAGACGAAAGTCTACACCCCTAAAGAAACCTTTATGTGCTTTCTACCTGCTTGGAACTCTCTCTGGGATTTTTTCCATCACCTATTCTTCTACCCCACACATGGGAAGAACCATTTCATATAGACCATACTACACTATATTGTGATTTATGTTTTTTTGTTCCATGTGAAACCAATATCGTGGCAAGAACCATACCATCCAGGGGACATTTGAAGCACAGAGAGTGAGGTTGTACTTTTTCCATTACTTTCTGGATCTTCACTGTCTTGCCAAACCCATTCTGCACAATAAGATATGGCTTATCAAATAAATGGACCGTCCCCTCTTTTTTCTACAAATGGCGTACAAATACAGGCCCTCATTCCGAGTTGATCGGTCGCAAGGCGAATTTAGCAGAGTTACACACGCTAAGCCGCCGCCTACTGGGAGTGAATCTTAGCTTCTTAAAATTGCGACCGATGTATTCGCAATATTGCGATTACTAACTACTTAGCAGTTTCAGAGTAGCTTCAGACTTACTCTGCCTGTGCGATCAGTTTAGTGCTTGTCGTTCCTGTTTGACGTCACAAACACACCCAGCGTTCGCCCAGGCACTCCCACCGTTTCTCCGGCCACTCCTGCGTTTTTTCCGGAAACGGTAGCGTTTTCAGCCACACGCCCCTGAAACGCCGTGTTTCCGCCCAGTAACACCCATTTCCTGTCAATCACATTACGATCGCCGGAGCGATGAAAAAGCCGTGAGTAAAATTACTTTCTACATAGCAAAGTTACTTGGCGCAGTCGCAGTGCGAACATTGCGCATGCGTACTAAGCGGATTTTCATTGCGATGCGATGAAAAATACCGAGCGAACAACTCGGAATGAGGGCCTCAATATGGTAAAGTATTCTACAAAAAAAAAGACTATAGAGAGATAGTCCCAAAGAGTGATTCCTTCATGGAACACACTTTAATTAATCAATTAACACTGAAAAATTTAGATAATCAACACATTGATTTTATTACTTTCATACAAATTAAAAAAATTACTGCAAAGTAATTTCCTTTATAAATAATTATAACAGGTATAGAAAAATGTTCAGAGGCATCAATTCAAAAATGTATTAAATATTAGTCTTGGTGGTAATTATTTTTAATTACAACTCTTAAATAGAGATGTTGGCAAGGAAGAACCAGGGGGAAACATTCACCAGTCTGACAGAGTAGAAGATGGAGAGCCAGACCGTGTTCCAGACATTAAAACCAAAAATTACTGTTAATAACATTAATAGTATTAAAATAAATTTTTGCTGTACATTTGAAATATTCCAGTACTGTTACAAATACTGTTAAGTTTCATGATGACCTGTAAGAGGATATTTGTCAGCACTGTAGCCAACTGGATCTTCTAACAAACACCCGGATTAATGATCTCTTTCCAGGGTCTGATGTATACAATGAAAACTGTAGAGTATATAATGGTGCCGAATATCCCAGTAATCAGCGTAATAAATAATCTGGATAGTTTCAGAACTGACCACATTATTACAGAGAAAATGATTTTAGAGTATGTATTTCCTTAGTTTAGCGGTAACCGGGAACTAAGGAAATACTGCATATCCGGAATAGGGGTATAAAATCCCCACAGTAAGAGTAGCACACTATCCATTCTTGAGAAAGGTCCTATTGGACAGAAACGCTCACATGGACTCTGTGTGCTTTGTATCCAGGAGTGGACCTTGCAGGAGAGACTCGCCACTTGGGCTCCTTTCATGCCATCTGCGGTGGTGCCGTGAGTTCCAGCCCGGGACCCTTGCTTAGCAAACAAGCTAAACCCACTTCAACCTTGTTAAATGGTGAGAGAGATTGTAAACCATTGTCTATCTAAACCTGCACTTGCACTTTATGGTCCACAAGTTCCCTGTATGTATATGTGTTTTATGTATTTTTAAGTGTGGCATTTGCACTTTATTGACTAAATTGTGTGATAAATTATTTATGATCATGTTTTTTCTGGAAAGGAATCAAGGTTCTGTCAAACTTTTTATGGGTAGGAGAGTCAAGTACAGTCACCTATTTTTTGTCCAATATTGCATTTTTGGTGTTTTTTCCTAAGGTTTGGAAGGTTGCTGAACCCATATAACTGCAAATGTTTAGGGTAATCCATTTTTTTTTACTTGAAATCAACCTTGAATTAGGCCCTTTATCACAAACACACAGATTACTGATCTCTTTCCAGTGTCTAGTATACACACTGAAAACTGCAGGGTTTATAATGGTGCCAGGTATCCCAGTAATCAGTGCAGTAATTAATCTGGATAAACTCAGAGATAACAGCATTTTCACTATGGGTATGATTGTTTCAGAATCCCCTGTAGCAATGATTACTGTCTGGGGGAGACGTCTGTAGCAGAATGATGAGACTAAGGCAGGGGAGTCAGATTAATATGAGTACCTTGAACACAGGTGTGCGCTGTGTATAACAAACGGTGCGTCTGTAGTCAGGTATCAGTGTTTACACAGTTTACATTTATTAAAAAAAATTACCTGATAAAGTAGGTTGATTATATTAACTGAGTAAAAACTGTCATTATCTAATTCTATTTTCATAGTAAATGCTTCCAGTATTAACAACTGTTTTAAATGTTCTACTGTATGTACAGTATGTGCCTTAGTGCTACAATGTAATTCTATCTGTATAGGCAACAATTCTACATTTGTTACTCACACTGGATTGGCCAGATGAATAAATGTACCAGAGTATTTACTAAGCACTCACTGCTCTCAGATACTTGTGCAGCTTATATACATATGCAGGAGCCCTGAAATATTATAATTATTATTATTATTATTATTATTATTATTATTATTTCTATTTGTTTATTTGGTGCCTTAAAATTCTGCAGAATAGTACAGTGATAAAGAGGAGGGTAGCACTAAGAAACAGAAAACAATCAATAGCCAAATCCAGGACACTTAGAAAGTATAAAAGTAAGAGTGAGAGCAACTATAAGATACGCAGCACTGACCATAAATTATAACATGTAGGAGTATAACAAAAAGAATGTCCTGCATAAAATGCCATAGATAGTATACAAGAGCCCATAGGTGGTAAAGTTGGCAGTGGACAAGAAGACAGGAGGAGACAGGGTCCTACATGTGAGAGTTTACAAGTAAATTAGGAGAGACAGGGCTCAGGGAATTGGAAGTGATATATGAGTAGCTCAAATGTTGGAAAGTCAAGCTGGGCTGGTGACATTGGAATTAGGTTGGTGCGTGGTAGGCATTGCTGAAGAAATTTGCCTTTAGAAGTGATTGCTGGAAACTGGTGGAGAGTCTAATTAGGAGTGCAAGTAAATTCTATGGGTGGGGAGTGGCACAGGAGATGTCTTGGGGGCCAGGATTTGCTGTGGATATCAATGTATCATTAGCAGAGCTGACATGATTGGAGTGTGAAACAGAAAGGTGTTAGTGATGTAGGGGGTTTGCAAGATTTGGGTCAGAGTCCAGTTTAAAACTTGTTTATCTTTAGTAGTGATGTGGACCGGAAATTTTTCGGGTTTTGTGTTTTGGTTTTGGATTCGGTTCCGCGGCCGTGTTTTGGATTCGGACGCGTATTGGCAAAACCTCACCGAAATTTTTTTGCCGGATTCGGGTGTGTTTTGGATTCGGGTGTTTTTTTTAAAAAAAAAACTCAAAAACAGCTTAAATCATAGAATTTGGGGGTCATTTTGATCCCAAAGTATTATTAACCTCAATAACCATAATTTCCATTCATTTTCAGTCTATTCTTAACACCTCACACCTCACAATATTATTTTTAGTCCTAAAATTTGCACCGAGGTCGCTGGATGGCTAAGCGAAGCAACCCAAGTGGCCGACACAAACACCTGGCCCATCTAGGAGTGGCACTGCAGTGTCATGCAGGATGGCACTTCAAAAAAATTGTCCCCAAACAGCACATGACGCAAAGAAAAATGAAAGAAAAAAAAGGTGCAAGATGGAATTGTCCTTGTTCCCTCCCACCCACCCTTATGTTGTATACACAGGACATGCACACTTTAACAAACCCATCATTTCAGCGACAGGGTCTGTCACATGACTGTGACTGAAATGACTGGTTGGTTTGGGCCCCCACCAAAAAAGAAGCAATCAATCTCTTCTTGCACAAACTGGCTCTACGGAGGCAAGATGTCCACCTCATCATCATCGTCCGATTCATCACCCCTTTCACAGTGTACATCCCCCTCCTCACAGATTATTAATTCGTCCCCACTGGAATCCACCATCTCAGGTCCCCGAGTACCTTCTGGACAGTGGCGGAACAAGCAAGCAGTGGGCCCAGGTGCGACAAAATGCTTTGGGCCCCCCCCACCCAAGTCCACCCCAGGGGCAGTGCGCGCCGTAGGCGCGCGCAAAAATACATAGTGGCGTGGCTTCGTGGGGAAGGGGTGTGGCCACAAAATAATACCAACACAGTAGTCTCCATTATTCAAATTACGCCGCACAGTAGCACCACTACACCAGGTAGAGACCCTTTTACACCTTACAGCGAACAGATTCCTCTTTTTACACATTACAGCAGACAGCTTGCCCTTTTTACACATAACGGCAGACAGCGTGCCCTTTTTACACATAACGGCAGACAGCGTGCCCTTTTTACACATAACGGCAGACAGCATGCCCTTTTTACACATAACGGCAGACCGCGTGCCCTTGTTACACATTACGGTAGACAGCGTGCCCTGTTTACACATTACGGCAGACAGCGTGCCCTTGTTACACATTACGGCAGACAGCGTGCCCTTTTTACACATTACGGCAGACAGCGTGCCCTTGTTACACATTACGGCAGACAGCGTCCCCATTTTTACACATTACGGCAGGCAGATTCCTCCTTTTTACACATAGCAGCAGGCAGATTCCCCATTTTTACACATAGCGTCAGGCAGACCCCCTTTTTTACATATTACGGCAGGCAGATTCCCCATTTTTACACATAGCGTCGGGCAAATTACCCCTTTTTACACATAACGGCAGACCGCGTGCCCTTGTTACACATTACGGCAGACAGCGTGCCCTTTTTACACATTACGGCAGACAGCGTGCCCTTGTTACACATTACTGCAGACAGCGTCCCCATTTTTACACATTACGGCAGGCAGATTCCCCATTTTTACACATAGCGTCAGGCAGTCCCCCTTTTTTACACATTACGGCAGGCAGATTCCCCATTTTTACACATAGCGGCAGGCAGTCCCCCATTTTTACACATTGCGGCAGGCTGATTCCCCCTTTTTACACATAGTGGCAGGTAGTCCCCCCTTTTTACACATTGCGGCAGGCAGTCCCCCCTTTTTACACATTGCGGCAGGCAGTCCCCCCTTTTTACACATTGCGGCAGGCAGTCCCCCCTTTTTACACATTGCGGCAGGCAGTCCCCCCTTTTTACACATTGCGGCAGGCAGTCCCCCCTTTTTACACATTGCGGCAGGCAGGCACAAGAAAGAAAGAAGGAAAGAAAAAGAGAAAAAGAAAGAAAGAAAGAAAGAAAGAAAGAAAGAAAGAAAGAAAGAAGAATTATACTTACCCTCTCCGCCTGCTCAGGCTCCTCGGTGCAGCGTCAGAGACGATTCCCGGGCAGTAGAGGAGGTGGTGGACGGAGGTGAAGGAGGGAGCCGCAGCAGCGCTTTGTTACTGGTGGAGGCGCTGCTGCTGCTGCTCCTCTGCTTCCCTATAGGCTGTTCTCGGAAGACAGCCTATAGGGTAGCAGAGGGGCAGCAGCAGCAGCGCCTCCACCAGTAACAAAGCGCTGCTGCGGCTCCCTTCTCCGCCTCCCTCCTCCTCCTTCCCCCGTCTATACCGCTGCTCTGCTCTTCTCATCTCCGGGCGGCTGTGCGCTGCGGGCAGCGGTTGCCCGCAGCGCACAGCGGCATGTAATGAGTCAGTTTGACTCATTACATGCTTTGGGCCCCTGGACAGAGGCGGGCCCCAGTGCAGTGCACTGCTTGCACTGCCGGTAGTTCCGCCTCTGCTTCTGGAGGCAATGCTGCTGGTGAATGTCTCCACGGAGGAATTGATAAAAATTCATTTTAATGAACATCATCTTCTCCACATTTTCTGGAAGTAACCTCGTACGCCGATTGCTGACAAGGTGAGTGGCTGCACTAAACACTCTTTCGGAGTACACACTGGAGGGAGGGCAACTTAGGTATAATAAAGCCAGTTTCTGCAAGGGCCTCCAAATTGCCTATTTTTCCTGTCAGTATACGTACGGACTGTCTGACGTGCCTACTTGGATGCGGTCACTCATATAATCCTCCACCATTCTTTCAGTGGTGAGAGAATCATATGCAGTGACAGTAGACGACATGTCAGTAATCGTTGGCAGGTCCTTCAGTCCGGACCAGATGCCAGCACTCGCTCCAGACTGCCTTGCATCACCGCCAGCGGGTGGGCTCGGAATTCTTAGCCTTTTCCTCGCACCCCCAGTTGCGGGAGAATGTGAAGGAGGAGCTGTTGACGGGTCACGTTCCGCTTGACTTGACAATTTTCTCACCAGCAGGACTTTGAACACCTGCAGACTTGTGTATGCTGGAAAGAGAGATACAACGTAGGTTTTAAATCTAGGAACAAGCACGGTGGCCAAAATGTAGTGCTCTAATTTCAACAGATTGACCACCCGTGAATCCTGGTTAAGCGAATTAAGGGCTCCATCCACAAGTCCTACATGCCTAGCGGAATCGCTCTGTTTTAGCTCCTCCTTCAATGTCTCCAGCTTATTCTGCAAAAGCCTGATGAGGGGAATGACCTGACTCAGGCTGGCAGTGTCTGAACTGACTTCACGTGTGGCAAGTTCAAAGGGTTGCAGAACCTTGCACAACGTTGAAATCATTCTCCACTGCGCTTGAGACAGGTGCATTCCACCTCCTTTCCCTATATCGTGGCCAGATGTATAGGCTTGAATGGCCTTTTGCTGCTCCTCCATCCTCTGAAGCATATAGAGGGTTGAATTCCACCTCGTTACCACCTCTTGCTTCAGATGATGGCAGGGCAGGTTCAGGTATTTTTGGTGGTGCTCCATTCTTCTGTATGCGGTGCCTGAACGCCGAAAGTGGCCCGCAATTCTTCTGTCCACCGACAGCATCTCTTGCATGCCCCTGTCGTTTTTTAAATAATTCTGCACCAACAAATTCAAGGTATTTGCAAAACATGGGACGTGCTGGAATTTGCCCAGATGTAATGCACGCACAATATTGCTGGCGTTGTCCGATGTCACAAATCCCCAGGAGAGTCCAATTGGGGTAAACCATTCTGCGATGATCTTCCTCAGTTGCCGTAAGAGGTTTTTAGCTGTGTGCGTATACTGGAAAGCGGTGATACAAAGCACAGCCTGCCTAGGAACGAGTTGGCGTTTGCGAGATGCTACTACTGGTGCCGCCGCTGCTGTTCTTGCAGCGGGAGGCAATACATCTACCCAGTGGGCTGTCACAGTCATATAGTCCTGAGTCTGCCCTGCTCCACTTGTCCACATGTCCGTGGTTAAGTGGACATTGGGTACAACTGCATTTTTTAGGACACTGGTGAGTCTTTTTCGGAGGTCTGTGTACATTTTCGGTATCGCCTGCCTAGAGAAATGGAACCTTGATGGTATTTGGTACCGGGGACACAATACCTCAATCAAGTCTATAGTTGGCTCTGAATTAACGATGAATACCGGAACCACGTTTCTCACCGCCCAGGCTGCCAAGGCCTCAGTTATCCGCTTTGCAGCAGGATGACTGCTGTGACATTTCATCTTCCTCGCAAAGGACTGTTGGACAGTCAATTGCTTACTGGAAGTAGTACAAGTTGTCTTCCGACTTCACCTCTGGGATGACGATCGACTCCCAGCAGCAACAACAGCAGCGCCAGCAGCAGTAGGTGTTACACTCAAGGATGCATCAGAGGATTCCCAGGCAGGAGAGGACTCATCAGACATGCCAGTGACATTGCCATGCAGGAGTATTGGCTTTCCTAGGTAAGGAGGAAATTGACACTGAGGGAGTTGGTGGTGTGGTTTGCGGGAGCTTGGTTACAAGAGGAAGGGATTTACTGGTCAGTGGACTGCTTCTGCTGTCGCCCAAAGTTTTTGAACTTGTCACTGACTTATGATGAATGCGCTGCAGGTGACGTATAAGGGAGGATGTTCCGAGGTGGTTAACGTCCTTACCCCTACTTATTACAGCTTGACAAAGGCAACACACGGCTTGACACCTGTTGTCCGCATTTGTGTTGAAATAATTCCACACAGAAGAGCAGATTTTTTTTGTATTTTTACCAGGCATGTCAATGGCCATATTCCTCCCACGGACAACAGGTGTCTCCCCGGGTGCCTAACTTAAACAAACCACCTCACCATCAGAATCCTCCTTGTCAATTTCCTCCCCAGCGCCAGCAACACCCATATCCTCATCCTGGCTTACTTCAACACTGACATCTTCAATTTGACTATCAGGAACTGGACTGCGGGTGCTCCTTCCAGCACTTGCAGGGGGCGAGCAAATGGTGGAAGGCGCAAGCTCTTCCCGTCCAGTGTTGGGAAGGTCAGGCATCGCAACCGACACAATTGGACTCTCCTTGGGGATTTGTGATTTCGAAGAACGCACAGTTCTTTGCTGTAATTTTGCCAGCTTAAGTCTTTTCTTTTTTCTAGTGAGAGGATGAGTGCTTCCACCCTCATGTGAAGCTGAACCACTAGCCATGAACATAGGCCAGGGCCTCAGCCGTTCCTTGCCAATCCGTGTCGTAAATGGCATATTGGCAAGTTTACGCTTCTCCTCAGACACTTTTAATTTTGATTTTTGGGTCATTTTACTGAACTTTTGTGTTTTGGATTTTACTTGCTCTGTACTATGACATTGGGCATCGGCCTTGGCAGACGACGTTGATGGCATTTCATCGTCTCGGCCATGTCTAGTGGCAGCAGCTTCAGCACGAGGTGGAAGTGGATCTTGATCTTTCCCTATTTTTTTAACCTCCACATTTTTGTTCTCCATATTTTTAATGCACACAACTAAAAGGCACCACAGGTATACAATGTAGATGGATGGATAGTATACTTTATGGATGACGAGTGACGACACAGAGGTAGGTACAGCAGTGGCCTACCGTACTGCAATATACAGTATAATGGACCTGGTGGACACTGTCAGCAGACTGCTAAACTAGTACTACTAGTATAAAAAAAGCCACCACAGGTATACAATGCAGATGGATGGATAGTATACTTATGGATGACGAGTGACGACACAGAGGTAGGTACAGCAGTGGCCTACCGTACTGCAATATACAGTATAATAAATGGACCTGGTGGACACTGTCAGCAAACTGCTAAACTAGTATAAAGAAAAAAAGCCACCATAGGTATACAATGTAGATGGATAAATAGTATACTTATTAATGGATGACGAGTGATGACACAGAGGTAGGTACAGCAGTAGCCTACCGTACTGCTATATACAGTATAATAAATGGACCTGGTGGACACTGTCAGCAAACTGCTAAACTAGTACAAAGAAAAAAAGCCACCACAGGTATACAATGTAGATGGATGGATAGTATACTTATTTTAATGGATGACAAGTGATGACACAGAGGTAGGTACAGCAGTGGCCTACCGTACTGCTATATACAGTATAATAGACCTGGTGGATACTGTCAGCAGACTGCTAAACTAGTACTACTAGTATAAAAAAAAGCCACCACAGGTATACAATGTTGATGGATGGATAGTATATTTATGGATGACGAGTGACGGCACAGAGGTAGGTACAGCAGTGGCCTACCGTACTGCTATATACAGTATAATGGACCTGGTGGACACTGTCAGCAGACTGCTAAACTAGTACTACTAGTATAAAAAAAAGCCACCACAGGTATACAATGTAGATGGATGGATAGTATACTTATGGATGAAGAGTGACGACACAGAGGTAGGTACAGCAGTGGCCTACCGTACTGCAATATACAGTATAATAAATGGACCTGGTGGACACTGTCAGCAAACTGCTAAACTAGTATAAAGAAAAAAAGCCACCATAGGTATACAATGTAGATGGATGGATAGTATACTTATTAATGGATGACGAGTGACGACACAGAGTACAGCAGTGGCCTACCGTACTGCTATATACAGTATAATAAATGGACCTGGAGGACACTGTCAGCAAACTGCTAAATAGTATAAAGAAAAAAAGCCACCACAGGTATACAATGTTGATGGATGGATAGTATACTTATTTTAATAGATGACGAGTGATGACACAGAGGTAGGCACAGCAGTGGCCTACCGTACTGCTATATACAGTATAATAGACCTGGTGGATACTGTCAGCAGACTGCTAAACTAGTACTACTAGTATAAAAAAAAGCCACCACAGGTATACAATGTTAATGGATGTATAGTATACTTATGGATGACGAGTGACGACACAGAGGTAGGTACAGCAGTGGCCTACCGTACTGCTATATACAGTATAATAAATGGACCTGGTGGAAACTGTCAGCAAACTGCTAAACTAGTATAAAGAAAAAAAGCCACCAGTGGTATACAATGTAGATGGATGGATAGTATACTTATTTTAATGGATGACCAGTGACGACACAGAGGTAGGTACAGCAGTAGTCTACCAAACTGCTATATACAGTATAATGGACCTGCTGGACACTGTCAGCAGACTGCTGAACTAGTACTACTAGCATAAAAAAAAGCCACCACAGGTATACAATGTAGATGGATGGATAGTATACTTATGGATGACGAGTGATGGCACAGAGGTAGGTACAGCAGTGGCCTACCGTACTGCTATATACAGTATAATGGACCTGGTGGACACTGTCAGCAGACTGCTAAACTAGTACTACTAGTATAATTAAAAGCCACCACAGGTATACAATGTAGATGGATGGATAGTATACTTATGGATGACGAGTGACGACACAGAGGTAGGTACAGCAGTGGCCTACCGTACTGCTATATACAGTATAATAAATGGACCTGGTGGACACTGTCAGCAGACTGCTAAACTAGTACTACTAGTATAAAAAAAAGCCACCACAGGTATACAATGTAGATGGATGGATAGTATACTTATGGATGACGAGTGATGACACAGAGGTAGGTACAGCAGTGGCCTACCATACTGCTATATACAGTATAATAAATGGACCTGGTGAACACTGTCAGCAAACTGCTAAACTATTAAAAAGAAAAAAAGCCACCACAGGTATACAATGTAGATGGATGGATAGTATACTTATTAATGGATGACGAGTGACAACACAGAGGTAGGTACAGCAGTGGCCTACCGTACTGCTATATACAGTATAATAAATGGACCTGGTGGACACTGTCAGCAAACTGCTAAACTAGTATAAAGAAAAAAAGCCAACACAGGTATACAATGTAGATGGATGGATAGTATACTTATTTTAATGGATGACGAGTGACGACACAGAGGTAGGTACAGCAGTGGCCTACCGTACTGCTATATACAGTATAATGGACCTGGTGGACACTGTCAGCAGACTGCTTAACTAGTACTACTAGTATAAAAAAAGCAACCACAGGTATACAATGTTGATGGATGGATAGTATACTTATGGACGACGAGTAATGACACAGAGGTAGGTACAGCAGTGGCCTACTGTACTGCTATATACAGTATAAAAAAAGGACCTGGTGGACACTGTCAGCAGACTGCTAAACTAGTACTACTAGTATAAAAAAAAGCCACCACAGGTATACAATGTAGATGGATGGATAGTATACTTATGGATGACGAGTGACAATACAGAGGTAGGTACAGCAGTGGCCTACCATACTGCTATATACAGTATAATAAAAAGGACCTGGTGGACACTGTCAGCAAACTGCTAAACTAGTATAAAGAAAAAAAGCCACCACAGGTATACAATGTAGATGGATGGATAGTATACTTATTAATGGATGACGAGTGACAACACAGAGGTAGGTACAGCAGTGGCCTACCATACTGCTATATACAGTATAATAAATGGACCTGGTGGACACTGTCAGCAAACTGCTAAACTAGTATAAAGAAAAAAAGCCAACACAGGTATACAATGTAGATGGATGGATAGTATAATTATTTTAATGGATGACGAGTGACGACACAGATGTAGGTACAGCAGTGGCCTACCGTACTGCTATATACAGTATAATGGACCTGGTGGACACTGTCAGCAGACTGCTAAACTAGTACTACTAGTATAAAAAAAAGCAACCACAGGTATACAATGTTGATGGATGGATAGTATAATTATGGATGACGAGTGACAACACAGAGGTAGGTACAGCAGTGGCCTACCGTACTGCTATATACAGTATAATGGACCTGGTGGACAATGTCAGCAGACTGCTAAACTAGTACTACTAGTATAAAAAAAAGCCACCACAGGTATACAATGTAGATGGATGGATAGTATACTTTATGGATGAAGATGGACGACACAGAGGTAGGTACAGCAGTGGCCTACCGTACTTCTATATACAGTATAATGGACCCGGTGGACACTGTCAGCAGACTGCTAAACTACTAGTATAAAAAAAAGCCACATGAGTATTTTTCAGGCAGACAAACATATACTGGTTGCCACTGTCATCAAAACTGTGCACTGTACTCCTGCTATAGCTGCTCCCCAGTCCCCACAATTAAACAGTGTGAGCACTCAGCACAGATATATCATGCAGCGCACTGAGCACAGATATGGTATGGAGCATTTTTTTCAAGCAGAGAACGGATAAAAAACTGGTGGTCACTATCAGCGAAACTCTGCACTGTACTCCTCCTAACAACTGCTCCCCAATCCTCCCCACAATTATAGTAAAATAAAACAAGCAATCAGATCAACCAACTGTCTCGTATTAGACTTAGTATGAAGAGGACGCCAGCCACGTCCTCTCCCTGTCAATCTCAATGCACGTGTGAAAATGGCGGCGACGCGCGACTGCTTATATAGAATCCGATTCCCGCGAGAATCCGACAACGGGATGATGACGTTCGAGCACGTTCGGGTTAACCGAGCCATACGGGAGAATCCGAGTATGGCTCGGACCCGTGTAAAAAGGGTGAAGTTCGGGGGGGTTCGGTTTCTCGATCATCACTAATCTTTAGATAGTATTTGGACATCCTTTTGCAGCTAGCAGAGACAGACATACGAGAAAGGAGTTATCAGATTGACAAGAAGTAGATTATGATGGCAATTACAGAAGGTAAAGGAGGGAGTGAAAGTTTGTGAGACAGTGATACAAAGTATAAGACAGAGTTGAAATATCAAGAGATGATTTTTCAAGAATAGTTGATAGGAGAGCATTTTTAAAGGATGAGGAGGAAGTAATTAGTGGAGGTGGACCTGTTGATGAGTTTGGATAAATGCAGGTAGGCACTGGGATTGATAGAGTGCAGAAAAAAGAGACAAAGGATAACAAAATTTTTTAGACATTGGTGGTCATTACGAGTTGTTCGCTCGTTGCCGATTTTCGTTATGCTGCGATTTGTTGCTAAATGGGCATGCACATGGTACGCAGAGCGCATACGCTAAGTTATTTAACACAAAACTTAGTAGATTTGCTGGTGTTCGTGCAACGCTTTTCAGTCGCACTGCTGATCGGTGAATGATTGACAGGAAAGGGGCATTTCTGGGTGGTAACTGAGCGTTTTCCGGGAGTGTGCTAAAAAACACAGGCGTGTCAGGGAAAACCGCGGGAATGTCTGGAGAAACGGGGGGGGGGGGTGGCATAACGCAGGGCGTGTTTGTGACATCAAACCAGGAACTAAACGGACTGAGCTGATCGCAATCTAGGAGTAGGTCTGGAGCTACTTAGAAACTACAGGGATACACTTAGTAGCAGTTCTTCTAACCTTTGGTTCGCAATTCTGCTAAGCTAATATACACTCCCAGATAGCGGCGGCCTAGCGTTTGCAATGCTGCTAAAAGCAGCTAGCGAGCGAACAACTCGGAATGAGGGCCATTGAACGAAATATGTGGGAGAGAAAAGATGACGAGTTAGAGGGAAACGATGTAAGCAAAGTGAGACTACAATGTATAAGGCTAAATCATGACTGTTAATTTTCAACTTTATAGTAGTATGCCAAAAAAAGTTGGAGCACTTTTAATTTTTTTGTAAATATTTTTTTTTTCACTTTGACCTACAGTTTACTAAATAATGATAAAATAATTGCAACACTATGGTGTACAGTATGTGTCTGTGCATGTGGTCAGAAATATAGACTGTGACACTTGGGCAGGGGCTGATGGACAACAAATTCTCAGTTTAGTGATGTGCAATATATGTGAACAATGTAAATGTTATAAGTCACTGCTGTGGCTCATTCCTGATTGTATTTCTGGCTGTCTCCTAGTAAAGAGGATGCTGGCTGTTACATGTAGCAGCACACCTGTTTGGAATACCTTGTTACCTGATTTCAGCCTGATGACTCCTGTTATTGGACTCTCTCCCTTTCATTAGGGATTCTGCCCAGTTCCTGCTGTCAGTGATATTCCCTAGTTCCTATTACCTAGGGAAGCCTGTCATATGGTCATTGTACACTGTACAGTTCTCTATTCCTGTGCCCTAGTCTGTCTGTCCGAGTCCTGCATCCTTCTACATTGCCTCATCTCCTCAGTGTTCTGTCTCTGCCCATCCAGCACCTGTGCCCTTTTGGATCCTGCCCAGTACCTGTGTTCTTTCCTGTGCCATGTCCTTGTCATGCTGTGGCCTTCCAGTTATTCTTATGCATGGTGCTGATCCATATCTAATCTTCTGTCAAGTCTCTGTGAACATACTCTGCCAGCCCAGATTTTGTGTGCTTCCAGCTTGTGTGTTCGTGGTTACAACCAGCAAAGTTTATTCACTCCTGCCATGCCTGTACTCATGATTCTGCAGCATTCCACACACCCAACTCTTTACTCAAGATACATCTTAGCCACTGTGTGTTAATACAAACTGCAGCCTAGTCACTATTCATCTAGCAAGCTACTATGCTACAATGTTCAAGCTGCCAGCACTCTGCTTTTAATCAGCACACATCCAGCTCCTGGTTGTTCCCAGCAAAGGAACCATCTCATTACTTCCGTTATCATTGTTCAGTTTCTAGTGCGTATTCCGTCCTGCAGACTTCAGTCTGCATACAGTATCTTATCTTGTCAAGCTTGTCTGCAGTTACCTTTCCAGTATCCTCCTATCTTGATCTTCATTAACTTCTGCATTGCTGTGTGTCTGATTTTCATAAAGTTTTGTTATCTCCCTTTACACTAGCCTTGCCGGCATAAACTAGCCAAAGTATGCTGTTCTTAGCAACAGCCTTACCAAGTCATCCTGTATCAGTCTGTCTGCTTACTTTGCTAACCCTTACTTTGCTAGCTTCTACACCCCAGGTTAAATCACCCTGTATTCTCCAGCCGATTGTGTGAGCCCCTACTGTTGGAGGTTTATGTCAATGGGGCCCCCTAAGTACAGCACTAAGGGAGCACTAAGGGAACAGTGGGTGGTTGCTATTGTTAGAAAATTCTTTTGAGGGCTCTAATGGTCACACACATAGTGCTGGCATTCTATAACAGTAAATAACTTCATACATCATTTTTTTACTGCAACATCTACAAGTGGATCCAGACAGACATATTTCTAGATCTACAGCATCTCAAATTCTTGGTCAACTTCTCCATATTTTTGGTTCTCTAGTTTTTGTCAAGTGGGATAATAATTAAATGAATATGGCAAAAATCTATCTGGTAATGAGTTCATCCTTACTGTAATTCACTCATTAAGCTTCTGCCAAGTGAGGGCTACAACTCTATGGAACTCGCTTCCTCGCATAGGCTGGGGGGACCCTACTCTGGAATACTTCAAAAACAGACTCAAGTCTTACTGTACCTATTTACTTATCATTTCACTAATATCTACTGTTATGCATGTTTTGTATTTTGTGCTGCAAAGGCAAATGTAAAGCACTTTGAATCCAATTAGGACAGTGGTTCTCAAACTCGGTCCTCAGGACCCCACACAGTGGGGTTTGAGAACCTGTGTATTAGCAGAAACGTGCTATATAAGTAACCTTAATTTTATTATTCTTATTATACTTATTATTATTTAAGTTTTCAGTCGCACTGGTGGCCACAAGAAGATTGACAGGAAAGGAGCGTTTCTGGGTGTCAACTAAACATTTTCAGGGAGTGTTTGCAAAAACACAGGAATGTCTGAAAAAACAAAGGCGTGGCTGGGTGTTCGCTGGGCGGGTGTATGATGTCAAATCCGGACACGAATAGGCTGAAGTGATCGCAAGCGCTGAGTAGGTTCTGAGCTACTCAGAAACTGCACAAACTGATTTTGCAGAGCTCAGCTGCACATGTGTTCGTACTTCTGCTAAGGTAGAATACACTCCCCAGTGGGCGGCGGCATAGCGTTTGCACGGCTGCTAAAAACTGCTAGCGAACAATCAACTCGGAATGACACCCTATGTTTCATGGATTCTGCAATCAGGTTCAGACTTGGTTCCTATCATATTTATAGCAAAATGCAATGATTTATATCCTTGAGTTTTATTTTCCTTTTTTTAAGAAATTGAGAAAGATGTAATATATTGTTAAGGAATATATATTTTCCTACCTGAAACCATTCATCCTAGATTTCAGTTGCAAACAATTACAAATATCAGTTATAGGGTGCGGGATTATGAATTCCCCGAGATTTTTGACAGCTAGCAGATAGTAAATTTATATTGCCAATGTTTAGTAAGAAAAAACATGGTTGGTTCTGTCTAACTGCAAAGTACAGTATTGCTTTACATATTGCTGCTTACTAACTGAAGTCTAGGGACTTCAGAATCCCAATCCGTTCACAACTGGCCCATAGTCTACTAAATTAGCAGAACGACACAGATTTCATGGAAGACTTAGTTGCTGATGCTGTGAAACCATAGTCTACTTTTTAACCTGGGATTTCCTTGGATTATAATCACACTTTGAGAAAGCGGATAAAGCAGTATCATTAACCACAATACAGTTTGCAAATCATTATCAAAATGGAACAATGGTGCTAAAATGATCATTATTATTATGAAATAGAAAGCAAAGTGTAGGAAAGCATGTACAACCAGTGACCTGACCGCTTGGACATGGCCCTGGAGCTGAGCAGACGTTACATGAGAGTCTCCCTGCTTCATCCTGTAGATGTGTCTCAGTAGGAATCTGACACTGAGCCCAATACACAGACAGGTCATTGAAAATGGCAGACAAAATCCAATTAATGAGGTAAAGATGAGGTAAAAGCCATTCCAGTTAATTTTATAAGAAGATAGAAGCGGTGTGTCAGTGTCATTTCTGGAAATGTCAATGCTTGTTGTCCATACAATGGGCACACTTATGACCAAGGAACACAGCAGTGATCCCAGGATGAGGTGAGGAACAGAAGATGGGAACCTTGCTTTGACACGCAGAAAGAACCAGTGGGAAACGTTCACCAGTCTGACAGAGTAGAAGATGGAGAGCCAGGCAGTGTTCCAGATATTAAAATTAAAAAGTATGATTTCTGACATTACTACGAATAATAATATGTATTTGCCTTGCATTGGATATATCACAAGAAGGTCACAAATACCGTAAACAGTCATGAAGATCTGTAAGAGGAGATTTGACAGCATTGTAGCCAAATGGATCTTCTCACAAACACCTGGATTACATATCTCTTTCCAATGTCTGATGTATACATTGAAAACTGCAGAGTATATTATCGTGCTTGGTATCCCAGTAATCAGAATAATAATTAATCTGGACATTGTCTCAGCTGATAACATTGTATATGAAGTTATGATCCTCCTGTGATTCCTCTGATGATTCCTTTCTGGATGAGATGTCTGTAGCAGAGTGATTAGTCTGAGGCAGGAGACTCAGATAAATATGAGAACCAGATGCAAATATTCCCAGCACCTGGATCTCAGGTGTGCTCTGTGTATAATGGATCATGTGTGTATAATTAGGTTTCAGCCAGACAGGTTTGTTTTGCTGTGTATTTTGTTTCTGCTTTAAAAATCAGTGCAAACTCACGTAAAGTTCCGCACAGTCTGCAACTCGCAGACTATTACATTTTACCCTCTGGCTTCATCTGAAATTTGCTTATTTAGGATCTCATCTGATGGAACTTTCCACGTGAAACAAAGTCAAATCACATGATGAGAAACATGGAAGTCACAGAGGAGTCCTGGATGATAAGTTGCAATTACTTTGGAACTTTTTTTGTAAGAAAGATTAAATTGACAACTTTCATTTAAAATCAGCTGCCAGTGTTACCATTTATCTAATATCTGTTTTCCTAATAATAACTTACAGCAATGTTTTTCAAATTCAGCTCACAGGATTCCCAACAATTCAGGTTGTCCAGAAGGATTGTGACTCATTAGACCGTGTCAGGAATGGAGAGCGTTGGTAAAGACTACACCTGTGCACCAGCTAGGAGGTCTGGGAAACTTCATCTGTTTGGAGTCCTGAGAAAGTTTGAGAAACTTTGGTTTACAGTGAATGTGTCTAACCCAACTCCAGTCCTCAGGTAACCCTATCACTGTAAGTTTCATATATTTCCCTGCTGGAGCAAAGGTGTATGCATTACTTACTGAAACATATTAAAAGAGCCACACGTGTAACTAATTATTTCCCTGCATAGACAAAGCAGTTCCGAAACCATATAACATGAAACCCTCATTTAACGCCTTACCTGATTCAGTTCGACACACAGTTCCGAGTTGGGTCACCTCCCCCGGGCAGCATAGTTTTTTGACAGACATCCTGAGAAACCTGATGGTTACTCTGATGTCCAATGCTGCGACTGATGGCTGCGATGTTGTTCCAGTGCAGTATCTTCTGGTGCAGGCAGCAGATCAGAGAAGTTGCAGGAGGTGTCTGGTTACACAAGCTTAACCGCTGTGTACAAAGATGTAGTGGTGGCTGCACTAGAGTCCAGCTTTGAATAGGACCCTGTATGGGGTGATTTTTCTAAGTGCTTTTATGACTCCATTTTGCTTATGTATGACTTTATTGCGTATACTGAGATAGTACATATTTGTACTTTTATAGGATCAGTGCTTTGCAGACACATAGGCACCAGCTAGAAATATGGCCCCACTTTAAGTAACAAGCTGTCTTTTACCTTTAACCTAGTGTGAAAAGACATAGTGAGTGGGGAGTGTAGACATCTTTTAGGCTGACTGATTATGATAAGTATATGTTCCTATTATCAGTATCTGAGACTAGTACGCTATGTTTGGGGTATTATGTTCCTATGTGTGTGAAAGGGTAACCTGTCAGGTTTAAGATACATTAACCTATGTGAGCCACTACTGCACCCAAACTCACAGACACTGAAAGTAATATCTTTTAAGACAATATTAGAGTGTTCCTGGTGGCATAGTATAAAGCCTAGAGGCTTTATCTTAATAATTTAATTTAATAATTTAGACAGATTTGTAAAACGGGATACTGAAGATGGCTGAATCCTATTTCTTTCAAACTACTTATAACTAGTGATGTGCACCGGAAATTTTTCAGGTTTTGTGTTTTGGTTTTGGATTCGGTTCCGTGGGCGAGTTATGGATTCCGACGCGTTTTGGCAAAACCTCCCTGAAAATTTTTTGTTGGATTCGGGTGTGTTTTGGATTCGGGTGGTTTTTTTTACAAAAAACCCTCAGAAACAGCTTAAATCATAGAATTTGGGGATCATTTTAATCCCATAGTATTATTAACCTCAACAATCATAATTTCCACTCATTTCCAGTCTATTCTGAACACCTCACGCCTCACAATATTATTTTTAGTCCTAAAATTTGCACCGAGGTCGCTGTATGACTAAGCTAAGCGACACAAGTGGCCGACACAAACACCTGGCCCATCTAGGAGTGGCACTACAGTGTCAGACAGGATGGCACTTCAAAAAATAGTCCCCAAACAGCACATGATGGAAAGAAAAAAAGAGGTGCACCAAGGTCGCTGGATGGCTAAGCTAAGTGACCCAAGTGGCCGACACAAACACCTTGCCAATCTAGGAGTGGCACTGCAAGGTCAGACAGGATGGCAGATTTAAAAAAATAGTCCCCAAACAGCAAATGATGCAAAGAAAAAAAGAGGTGCACCAAGGTCGCTGGATGGCTAAGCTAAGCGACCCAAGTGGCCGACACAAACACCTGGACCATCTAGGAGTGGCACTGCAGTATCAAACAGGATGGCACTTAAAAAAATAGTCCCCAAACAGCACATGATGCAAAGAAAAAAAGAGGTGCACCAAGGTCGCTGGATGGCTAAGCTAAGCGACCCAAGTGGCTCACACTGACACCTTTCCGATCTAGGAATGGCACTGCAGTGTCAGACAGGATGGCAGATTTAAAAAATAGTCCCCAAACAGCACATGCAGCAAACATATGGATAGTATACTTTGCTAAACTTTATCAAAGCAAATTTTGATAAGATGAGGGTATTTTTCAGGGATATTGAATGGGAAGGTTTGTTTTTAGGAAAAAATAGTACGGAGAAATGGGGGGTACTAAAATTCCTGCTAGCTAAAAATACAATCAAATTTATTCCTACGAGCAGCAAAAAAAGGAATAAAAATCATAAACCAATGTGGCTTAACAAAAAGATTAAGGAATTTATGGGCAAGAAAAAGGCGAGCATTTAACAAATACAAATATGACAGGGAAGCAGAGTCATTTCAGCACTATAAGGAATGTAACAAAATGTGCAAAAAGGAAATAAGAGCGGCTAAAGTAGAAACTGAAAAACTATTAGCAAAGGAAAGGAAAGCGAATCCCCAAAAGTTATTTAAATACATTAATAGCGAGAGATTAAAGAAGGAGAGTATAGGCCCTTTAAAAGACAAGTTGGGAGTCTTAAGCAAAAATGATAATGACATAGCGGACACACTAAATTAGTTTTTTTCAACAGTATTTAATAGAGAGGACCCAATTCAGGGACTAACATATAATCTCAATAATGAGAATATCCCACTGATAGGTACTTATTTAAGCGAGGAAGTAGTCTGTGACCGATTAAAACATTTAAAGATTAATAAGTCACCAGGGCCCGATGGTATTCACCCAAGTGTTCTAATGGAGCTTCATTCTGAACTTGCAAAACCACTATTTTTGATCTTTAAGGATTCAGTAATATCAGGCATGGTTCCCAAAGACTGGCGTATAGCGGAAGTAGTGCCTATATTCAAAAAGGGAAGTAAAGCTGAACCAGGTAATTATAGACCAGTTAGTCTTACATCTATAGTGGGGAAAGTATTGGAAGGTATTCTAAGAGATAGTATTCAGAAGTTCCTTGAAGTCAATAAGGTCATTAAAAGGAATCAACATGGGTTTATGAAGGACAGATCCTGTCAAACCAACTTACTTGGCTTTTATGAAACAGTAAGCGCAAACCTAGATCAGGGTAAAGAGGTGGATGTAATATTTTTAGATTTTGCCAAAGCATTCGATACTGTACCACACATGAGACTTATCTACAAGCTACAAGAATCAGGGCTAGGAAGCACAATATGCACTTGGGTCAAAAACTGGTTAGATAATAGGGAGCAGCGCGTTGTGGTTAATGGATCTTTTTCAACTTGGACTGAAGTGCTAAGTGGTGTGCCGCAAGGCTCAGTATTAGGGCCGCTATCGTTCAATATTTTCATTAACGACCTAACAGTAGGTGTCAATTTTTGCAGATTATACCAAATAGTGTAAAGTTATAAATGCAGAGGGGGGTGCTTAGTCGCTTCGGAATGACTTAGTTAAATTAGAAGCTTGGGCAGCGAAATGGAGAATGCGCTTCAATACTGACAAGTGTAAGGTAATGCACTGTGGTAGCAAGAACAAAAATAACACCTACATACTAAATGAGGTAAAATTAGGGGATTCTGTACTGGAAAAGGACTTAGGTGTCTTCATAGATAGTAAACTAAGCAGTATTACCCAAAGTAGGACTGCAGCAAAGAAGGCTAATAAGATATTAGCATGCATAAAACGGGGAATTGATGCTAGGGATGAGAGTTTTATACTCCCGTTATATAAATCACTTGTGAGGCCACACCTTGAATACTGTGTACAATTCTGGGCACCTTACTACAAAAAGGATATCCTGGAGCTAGAAAAGGTTCAAAGGCGAGCGACCAAACTAATTAAGGGTATGGAGACGCTGGAATATGAGGAAAGGCTTGCAAGACTAGGCATGTTTACACTGGAAAAGAGGAGATTAAGAGGGGACATAGTCAACATTTACAAATATATAAGAGGACAATATACAGATCTTGCATAGGTCCTGTTTTTGGTTATATCAACACAGAGAACTCGTGGACACTCGCTCAGGTTAGAGGAGAGGAGATTCCACACAATATGGCGTAAAGGCTTTTTTTACGGTAAGGACGATACGTGTTTGGAATTCCCTGCCTGAGGGAGTTGTAATCGCCAACTCAGTCAACACCTTTAAGAATGGGTTAGATATATTCCTAATAGATAAATACCACTAAAATGCAGCACAGGTATGGATGGATAGTATACTTGATGACACAGAGGTAGAGCAATGTTCTACTGTACCGTACTGCTATATATATCCTGGTGGTCAGCAAAATTCTGCACTTTCCTCCTACTATATACTGGGCACAACTAAAATGCAGCACAGGTATGGATGGATAGTATACTTGATGACACAGAGGTAGAGCAATGGACTACTGTACCGTACTGCTATATATATACTGGTGGTCAGCAAAATTCTGCACTGTCCTCCTGCTGTATACTACAATGCAGCACAGATATGGAGCGTTTTTCAGGCAGAGAACGTAGATATTTTCAGCACACTGATCACAGATATTTGCAGCACACTGAACACAGAAACTGAGAGAACACAGCCACGTCCTCTCACTATCATCTCCAATGCACTAGTGAAAATGGCGGCAACGCGTGGCTCCTTATATAGAATACGAATTTCGCGAGAATCCGACAGCGGGATGATGACGTTTGGGCGCGCTCTGGGTTAACCGATAAGGCGGGAAGATTCAGGTCTGCCTCGGAACCGTGTAAAATAGGTGAAGTTCAGGGGGGGTTCGGATCTCGAGGAACCGAACCCGCTCATCTCTACTTATAATTAATGACCATTTTCCGGAACAGCTGAGTATATACAGTACAACTTGTTTTTACTTGGATGTTTCCATTGTTGTAACTTAAATAAACAAATGTTTATCCTTTTTAAAATGTCCTCTGTCATTCTCCATATTTCACACATTGTATCCCAGAACCTGGTCGCTTGAGTTTTTCAACCAACAACATTTTGTCACGATACAAGGGGTTAAAAATGAACACTGTATTTAACATGAGTATGTTTAAGCAATGGTTCAGTTGAGCTTCTAAAACAAAAAGATCCAAGCATCCATCATGGATTGTGAGACCCGGCCGGTGGCAACCATTGATGGATGCGTGCTGTAAATACATTCAGCCTTTACAAGTTCAGGTGTGTTGTTCCTCAATCGTGTATCTATGCATATGAGAAAGATTACATGAATATACAGCAGAAATTTGCGAAATATGTGGTGAATACTGTCAATAAGACAACCAGGCATGGAGAGAGGAGAGGACAATGCCTGCCTCAGACACTGGGTACTCTGATTTTACAACAACAGTGGGATGATTTACAGTCATTTACAATTGAATGTTCTGATGATGATGATGACATTGTTGCTTATACTGAGGGACCTGCAGGGCAGTTGTTACCCATAGTCACAGAACATAGAAAAAAAGATGTTGTAACTGAAGTTCAGGGAAACCTTACCCAAACCCCAGAAGCTAAATATACAGAGGGTGAGAGAGAATGCTATTTGTGTGATGAAGGAGAAGCTCAGTCCTGAGACTTCACAGAGGCGAACTGAGAGTGTGATACTCTAAGAGAAACTGAATTTCCACCCGCTGAAGTGCATACATCAATTATATAGAACCATTGGGCAGGGTTGAATTAAACCACAGTTTGTTTTAAGTCCAAAATGTTTTTTTATTATTTTATTAACAAAAATAAAATATACATTTTAGCTTTATTCAGCATCTAATTTTTATATCACTTTACATTATGTAAATGTTAAAAAACAATAAAAATATATATTTAATTTTGGTAATTTACACATTTTGTGTGAGCACAAAATATCCCAAATATCCTTTACTAGGATCATATATATGATTTTTTTTTATTACACCAAAAAAATAATAAAAAAAAATGTACTTACTCTGCGGAGTAAAAAATAAGGTAAATGATTTATAAACAGTAAACATTTCTACAATTTGGAGCCCAACGTATCCTTTTAAATAGACATATATAGTGTGGCAGATGCTCAATTAGCTTAGTGATATCATTCTGGTGCTTGAAAGGGAGGGGTATTTCTAAGCAATAAAAAAAGGGCCTTCTGTTTCCCCTAGCACCCTGCATGATAACAGTAACCCGATTTAAATTCCTCACAATATTAGAATTCAGAGATCTCGGTTACATATATTTGTGCAAATGTATGAATAAGCCCCAAAGCCGCATCAAAGAGTATCTGTGTATTTGGGGTCCCTAGTGCTTTATCTAGGTGCAGGGTGTGGCACTCCAAAACACCAGCATAAGCCAGAAAGCCCATGGCAGCATACCAGTGAAAAAACTATAATGTTAATAAATTAGTGTTAGGAAGCCGTAGCTATGAAGAAGGTGATACAAAAATGAAATGTAATTAAAATGTAGAAATAGTGTTATAGAAATTAATGTGAAAAGTGTTAATAGAATGTAAAGGTATGCCACACTTAAGCCATCCAGCTCAGCCAGTCCAGAGGCACCAATCCTCACACCTCCATTACCCCAATCTGGGTATTTCATTAACCAGCAAGTAGCCACATGATAATGGCTCCTTACTAAATATGTCTAAGCTAAGAGCTACCTACCTTGGAGCAACCTCATAATGCTCCATGTGGCATGTCAGGGCCTGCACCTCCTCCTAATGCAGGAATCTCTTTGCATTAGGAGGAGGTGCAGGCTCCTGACATGGCATACATTACTGCCCCTACATTATATTACTGCCACTGAGGCATTGCAGTACCACATTACATTACAGCACTACATTATATTACTGCTCCTACATTATATTACTGCCACTGAGGCATTACAGCACCACATTACATTACAGCACTACATTACATTACTGCCCCTACATTATATTACTGCCACTGAGGCATTACAGCATTACATTACATTACTGCCCCTACATTATATTACTGCCACTGAGGCATTACAGCACCACATTACATTACAGCACTACATTACATTACTGCCCCTACATTATATTACTACCACTGAAGCATTACAGCACCACATTACATTACAGCACTACATTACATTACTGCCCCTACATTATATTACTGCCACTGAGGCATTACAGCACCACATTACATTACAGCACTACATTACTGCCCCTACATTATATTACTGCCACTGAGGCATTACAGCATCACATTACATTATAGCACTACATTACATTACTGCCCCTACATTATATTACTGCCACTGAGGCCTTACAGCACCACATTACATTACAGCACTACATTATATTACTGCCACTGAGGCATTACATCACTACATTACATTACTGCCACTACATTATATTACTGCCACTGAGGCATTACAGCACCACATTACATTACAGCACTACATTACATTACTGCCACTACATTATATTACTGCCACTGAGGCATTACAGCACCACATTACATTACAGCACTACATTACATTACTGCCCCTACATTATATTACTGCCACTGAGGCATTACAACACTACATTACATCACTGCCACTACATTATATTACTGCCACTGAGGCATTACAGCACCACATTACATTACAGCACTAAATTACATTACTGCCACTACATTATATTACGGCCACTGAGGCATTACAGCACCACATTACATTACAGCACTACATTACATTACTGCCCCTACATTATATTACTGCCACTGAGGCATTACAGCACTACATTGCATTACTGCCACTACATTATATTACTGCCACTGAGGCATTACAGCAACACATTACATTACTGCCACTACATTATATTACTGCCACTGAGGCATTACAGCACCACATTACATTACAGCACTACATTACATTACTGCCCATACATTATATTACTGCCACTGAGGCATTACAGCACCACATTACATTACAGCACTAGATTATATTACTGCCACTGAGGCATTATAGCACTACATTACTGCCACTACATTATATTACTGCCACTGAGGCAATAGAGCACCACGTTACATTACAGCACTACATTATATTACTGCCACTGAGGCATTACAGCACTACATTACATTACTGCCCCTACATTATATTACTGCCACTGAGGCAATACAGCACCACATTACATTACAGCACTACATTATATTACTGCCACTGAGGCATTACAGCACTACATTACGTTACTGCCCATACATTATATTACTGCCACTGAGGCAATACAGCACCACATTACATTACAGCATTACAATATATTACTGCCACTGAGGCATTACAGCACTACATTACATTACTGCCACTACATTATATTATTGCCACTGAGGCATTACAGCACCACATTACATTACAGCACTACATTATATTACTGCCACTGAGGCATTACAGCACTACATTACATTACTGCCCCTACATTATATTACTGCCACTGAGGCATTACAGCACCACATTACATTACAGCACTACATTACATTACTGACACTACATTATATTACTGCCATTGAGGCATTACAGCACCACATTACATTACAGCACTACATTACATTACTGCCACTACATTATATTACTGCCATTGAGGCATTACAGCACCACATTACATTACTGCCCCTACATTATATTACTGCCACTGAGGCATTACAGCACCACATTACATTACAGCACTACATTACTGCCACTACATTATATTACTTCCACTGAGGCATTACAGCACCACATTACATTACAGCACTACATTACATTACTGCCACTACATTATATTGCTGCCATTGAGGCATTACAGCCTTTCATTACATTACTGCCACAACATGATATTACTGCAACTGAGACATTATAGCACTACATTACATTACTGCTACTACATGATATTACTGCCACTGAGGCATTACAGGACTGCATCACATTACTGCCACTACATTGATATTACTGCCACTGAGACATTATAGCACTACATTACATTACTGCCACTGCATTACATTACTGCCACTACATTATACTACTGCCACTGAGACAATACACCACATATTACATTACTGCCACTACATTATATTACTGCCACTGAAGCATTACAGCACTACATTACATTACTGCCACTACATTACATTACTGCCACTGAGGCATTACAGCACTACTTTACATTACTGCATTACATTACATTACATTACTACCACTAAGGCATTACAGCACTACATTACATTACATTACTACCACTGAGGCATTACAGCACTACATTACATTACTGCCATTACAAGATATTACTGCCACTGAGACATTACAGCACTACATTACATTACTGCCACTACATTATATTACTGCCACTGAGGCATTACAGCACTACATTACATTACTGCCACTACATTACATTACTGCCACTACATTACATTACTGCCACTGAGACATTATAGCACTACATTACATTACTGCCACTACATTATATCACTGCCACTGAGGCATTTAAGCACTGCATTACATTACTGCCACTACATTACATTACTACCACTGAGACATTATAGCACTACATTACATTACTGCCACTGCATTACATTACTGCCACTACATTATACTACTGCCACTGAGGCATTACACCACATATTACATTACTGCCACTGCATTACATTACTGCCACTACATTATACTACTGCCACTGAGGCATTACACCACATATTACATTACTGCCACTGCATTACATTACTGCCACTACATTATACTACTGCCACTGAGGCATTACACCACATATTACATTACTGCCACTACATTATATTACTTAGAACAAGAACAAGAGTCCACCTTCCGCCGCGCTATCCGTAAGTCCTTAAATTACAGTTGTTAAAACAAGAGAAATCAGTCTCAAATTCTAGAGTCGATAAAGGGGAATCCTCCACAATCTTGGTGGTTATAGATGAATGGGATATGGAAATCTTCAATTAACAATACTTGACAGAAGTCTGATCTGCAAATGTGAAAGGAGAATTCTATGCAGGTACGCACCGTGCTCACATGTACAATGTGCGTGCTGTGTTCATAAAGGTATCTTTCTCCCTCGTGCAGCTTGAGTCTCCTCCCTTGTGGGATCCCCTCGACAACAAGGAGAAGAAAAGAAGAAGGGGTGGGAAACCCCAATGGTGTAATACGTTCAATGTAATCGGATATACAGAACTGCCACAGAAATTTTAAATCTTATTTGTGATTAGGGGCATACCCAACTCACATGGACAGAGACGTAATGCTCCTATAAAGGTATCTTTTATTAATTCAGGAAAAATGGGGGTGATGCGTACCCCAAACTCACATTCTGGAGGATTCCTGAAGACACATCAGGGTTTCTTTAGAAGATGATTCTTCTGCCTCTTCTCTGTTGTACTCTCCCCAGGGCCACCAAATATGTAGAACCCACAAAGAAGGAAGTTGTTTTAGGGTAATGTATTCATTTCTTTGTTAAAAACAATTTTAAAACAAATAAATTCTTCTTAAAAGCACAATCCACCATGCAAACAGATAGGGGAACACGACCAAATACTGGGAGGTAGTTGTTAAAAACAGACCTGGGGTGCAGTACATCCGGATTCCCACACTCTTAAGTGCTGATCTACTGGGTATTGGGGTGTGCCGCCTGAACCACCAATGCGTTTCAACTTAAAAAGTCTTTGTCAAGGTGGCATTATATTACTGCCACTGAGGCATTACAGCACTACTTTACATTACTGCCACTACATTATATTACTGCCACTGAGGCATTACAGTACTACATTACATTACTGCCACTACATTATATTACTACCACTGAGGTATTACAGCACTACATTACATTACAGCCACATTATATTACTGCCACTGAGGTATTACAGCACTATTAATTACACTTTATTCAGGGGCATAGCCAGTACTTTTTGGGCCCCATAGCACCATTTTTAAGGGGCCCTGTCCCAATACTTCTACAGAGACACCTCTACACAGCAGTTGCTAATGCTATGCCCCATAGTAGTGTTTAAGTTTATTTTGTGCCCCATAGTAATGTTGTAATTTTTTTTATGAACCATAATAGTGCCCTAGTATACATTATGTCACATTTTATGGCTACCAGTACATATTATGTATCACAGTGCCTCCAATTCATATTATGACATACAGTGTCTTCAGTCCATATTATGCCACATTACAGTGCCCCAGAGTCATATTATGTATTCGGTATAGAGCCCTCCTATTTATTTTATACCACATTACAATGAGCAGGTCCAGGTGCATAACTAGATATATTGTAGAAACCCAAGTCAAAAGTTTGTAAGTGCCTCTATGCACCACCTAATGGGGAATAATGTATATAAAACATGTCTCTTTGACAGGAAAGATGGGCCCCTCTCAGCTCTGGGCCCCATAGCAGCTGCACAGGAAGTGTAGCTGCTATGGGGCCCAGAGCTGAGAGGCTTAACTTTAATGGCTGGTGCACAGGGACTGGAGGGAACACACTAGAGGCAACAGAGAAGGTCAGACTGCCTGGATTGGTGGCCAGCAGTAATCATCTCCTTTTTCTCTGGTACTTCTGCCACTGGTATTACACTTTTATCTCAGTTTACTTAATTGCTTTGATTACTTGAATTTAATGAATAATTAATAATGGCAATATTTTAAAAATAGGATGAGTGCTACAAAAAGGAGAGTTTTGTTTATATTCACATTTCTTAAAAGAAATTGAAAATGTATCTGGCTAAAGAGTATGATACTTTAAAACTAAGCATTTTGTGTTTAATACAGTATATAGTATAAATTACAGTGTAGAGCGGCTTGTTTTCTGTGAACAATGGCAACAATAAACGTTAAAACACTCTTTGTTTTTAAAAACAACAAAACAAATTACAACTGTTCGTAATCCCTAAAAGAAGAATCTCCAAAATGCATGACACTACTACTGATTGTTTGGTCAGGGGTGGAGGAACGTACATGGGCCCTCATTCCGATTTGATCGCTAGCTGCCGTTGTTCGCAGCACAGCGATCATGCAAAAAAATCAGCACTTCTGCGCATGCGAACGGGCCGCAGTACGCATGCGCCAAGTACTTTCACAGAAAACTATGCAGTTTTACACAAGGTCGAGCGACGCTTTTCTGTCGCTCTGTTAATCGGTGAGTGATTGACAGGAAGTGGGTGTTTCTGGGTGGTAACTGACCATTTTCTGGGAGTGTGCTAAAAACCGCAGGCGTGTCAGGTAAAAATGCAGGCGTGCCTGGGGAGAAGGGGGAGTGGCTGGCCGAACGTAGGGCGTGTTTGTGACGTCAAAGCAGGAACTAAACTGACTGAAGTGATTGCAAGGTAGCAGTAGGTTTGGAGCTGCTCAGAAACTGCATGAAAATTTTTACGAGCAGTTCTGCTAACCTTTCGTTCGCACTTCTGCTAAGCTAAGATACACTCCCAGAGGACGGCGGCCTAGCGTGTGCGCTGCTGCTAAAAGGAGCTAGCGAGCGATCAACTCGAAATGAGGGCCATGGTAAAGTGGAGTAACAGAATTTGTTTGGGTAAATGTTGTGCTTGGTGTACGGTATCTTCCTGGTGTAATAGGATACAAGTAGTTTTGAGACTCCACTGGAGTGGATTATTCAATTTAGAACATAAAATTGTGTTCTTATCTGTTTGCCCTAATTGAGCCTTGTATAATGTTTCATAAATAATTATCTCAGTTTTAATTCTTTCTTTGTTATCTTTTTATTTTAGTTTACTAGCAATAAATACAAATATACCATCTGCTGAATCCCATTTGCTTTCAAAAACACTGTTGCCACAGGTCATAGCTTCCTTCGCCATGGCCTCAGCAGTGTCCCCTGTATCTTTATGGCTTTCTTGGCTCTTCTTTCATGAAATGGCTCAACCTGCTGGCCAGATGTTCTTGGTTCTGAAGGTGTTACAATTTTTCCTTGTGGCATTGCTGGATCTCGTGGTGATCCATAATCTCTAGTAGGGTGGGAAGATGCAGATCCTGTGTCTTCAGTGCCAGCTCCAGTCTTTAAAAAGAAAAAGTTAAAAATGGTTAAAACATTTTTTACCTCCTTTTCATTTTATAAATTAATTTTAAATGATTCTCCTTGTAATATAAAAAAATCAGTATCTATTACAGTTAATGAAAGCAAAACTGTAGCAAATTACTTAAGAAGAGTACTTAAACATATACATTATCTTTTATGTTATAACATAATTTAATGCATGCTCAACCATTTGTGGGAGAATGATGAAAAATAAGAACAATATGAATTGAAAATTGTAAATTTAGAAAAAGAACATCATGGACGGTGCATTTATTAAAATTCATCAACATACCGGTTCTGATAAATCCTCAGGATCATCAGGTTTGTCCCCCTCGATGACTGAACATCTGGAGGTTCTCGCAACCTCATGATCACGTGTAAATTAAAGTAGGTGAAAATATCAGAGCTTTGGAGTATAGACCTGGTTTGTTCCAGTTCCTGATTTTTTTGATGCTTCTACTTTATTTAGTTCTTTCTTAAATAATGTCCTCAAGTTGCATTTTTTTTAACAAAATCAAGATTTGCCTCATTGTAGGTTTTTGTTACTGAATTCAACAAGGGACTGGAGAGCCTGTCACCCTTTATGTCTGTTCCCATATTCTGCAGAAGTGTTCTTCCATGGACACAGGTGATATAAAAATTCTTCAATAAAAAATATTGTCAATTCTCTATTGATGTCTGTCATTTTACAGGCTATTTATAACACGTTTTGAAAAGTAATCTACTTCAATAGGAATGCATTTTTTTGAATAAACTTAAATTTTAAAGTACAGGTTGAGTCTCCAATAGCCGTAATGTTGAAGACGAGGAGCATTCTGGATATGAGATTTTTCCAGAAAATGGATTTAGGTGTGAGAATGGCCACAAAGCCATTGTGATGGACAAGTACTTTAACTCAAGTTACTTATTTATGTCGGTCTCATTATAATATCATTACATGGCAGTTTCAAGACCCTTTTTCACATTATTTTAGTAAAAAATTTATATTAAATATTCCCGATAAAGTCCACAGTAGAAGCAGATTATACACATAATGCCCATAGTAGTACTGCTTATACATACACATAAAGCCCACAGTAATAGGCAAACAGGAGTAGGCAAACAGTTAATGAGCTCTGATTGGCTAGCAAATAGTCCCTAGCTGAAATCACGGGCTCGATCTTTCAGTCTTGCGTCATTTCAAAATTACGGTCAAATGAGCCTGGAGCTGGACCTGTCACAGCCACATCTGCCCGTATCCAGGGTAACCCACCATGTGCTCTTTAAGCCAGTTTAAGATATCCAGGGAAAGGGGGAAAGGGGATATGTTCTGCACAAGCTATTGAATCCTGGGTATTTACGAGAAGAGGCCCCAACAAATGTCCATCAATTACATTATATATTAATTATAGGACGTTTGGGGGTGCTACCAGAGACAAATTGTGTTATACAGGAAGAGAAAAAGAGAAAAGAATGTCTCTTTGCTGGCGCACAATTGATAATTTAAAAATTAACCTTTAATAAATTCATTAAAATTGTCTTAACACGAAATAAGATATATGTTGTACTTATGAAATATAATTGCCATATATAGTAAATGGAAATAAATCTGTTAATATCAAGGTACGCTACCTGTGTCGTATTTTATTTGGTCCAAATTGAATGTATCAGTTAGTCTAGTGTTGAAATACTGACCGCTGTATAGTATTAATTGAGTATATTCTCATAATTCATTTATCAAAAATCAGGAATCTGGCAATAGTTTCAGCCTTCTACAGTAATTTCCCTTACTCCTAGCCAAATAATGTGATTCCCTACAGTAACTATTCTTATTATAATATAGTACAGTATGGTTACCGGGGACAGCTTTGATGAGAAGAGAAAAAGCGTCTAGTGTATCTCCTTATGAAGGAGATATTTATGAGCTGAATGCTTAAAATAGTTTCAGCATGTAAATAAATGCTGAGTATTAGTTGAATAATGCATATACATAGGGATATCTAACAATTCTCCCACTATTCTAATTCTTGCACATTTGCATATATCCTCATAATTAGTGCAAATTGTGTATTATTCATATTTCCCCACTAAAGTAGTTATATGTGCATTTAAATCACTTCAAGTGCGGAGGAGGGAATGTAGCTTTACACAATAAGGGAATACAGCTTTACACAACAACTGCATTTATTAGTAACATGCAGCTCTATTCTAGTTCTTGCACATTTACATATATCCTCATAATTAGTGCAAGTTGCTACATTTGGCGGCGTCATGGCCGATACCTGGTCACAATATATTTAATTTAAAAGAATGTATCTAGAATTCAATCAGGAATCAATGTTTAATGGCATAGCTTGTTGATTGCAGAGAAGGAATAGGGAATTAAGACACTGCAGTATTATCATTGTTGTGAATGTGAAGTATAATATATGAGAGTTAGCTGCTGTGGGAGCTCACATTAACTGACTTGTACTTAAGGAAATCACTGCTGCAGGAGCAACTTAATAGCTACATGTTATTCACAGAAATAAATGCAGTCAATGTGGAAAGCTATATTTTTCTTCACTTAAAGTGCTTTTAGCATACATAATTGTGAATTTCAGTGCCCCGTAATTAGTTGTTTATGTACTGAACGATTGTACCGCACGTAATTGTGTGCATTAGTAAACCTGACCGGTACTATTTGCGTACGAAGGTCATAAACGCTATTTGTACATTCTGACGTGATTTGTGTAATTTTTTATTTTTACAAAGGGAAGTTCGCTGGTCACTCAGGAATTATCCAACAACTTCGGATAACCCTCACATGTTCCAGTAAACAAAGGTTTATAGGTGCCCTGGGTCGAGTGCGCCAGCACCATGTCGGTGTGATCAGGTCGCTGTCACAATCCTGACTGTAGGTTTATATTTGGTGACTTACCCCTGCCATCTGTCCTGGATCCTGTGTCTTTTCACTCACGGAGTTAAACAGCTTGTCAGCACTATGAGTTTTCCTGAGTTCTCTGCCTGAGAGGTAATCAGCTCCACCTGTGGTGATCTCCTGTGTGAGGCTGAATTCAGTAATCTAAAAGCAAGCATCCTGTGTTTTGCAGAAGTCCAGGCTTCAGTGTTCTCTTGGCCTGCTAGGCCTCATTCTACATCACAGCCTTGGCTAGAGTAGTCACATGACAGTGACATCACCTAATCCTGCCCACCAATCATCAAGGACCAGGAAGTATAAATCAGGAGGCTGAGTTGGAATCTGGGCCATTTCCTTGTGTCACATACAGCCTTGTGTGGGTCTTAAGCTGAGCTCCCTAAAGGTAACCTTTGTACCTAAGTTCCTGTGGAAACTCTGTTCCCTTGTTACCGTTTGGTTTATTTGTGTGTTGCCATTTGATTTCACCATTTCCCTGAGTCTCAATGTAAAGGTACAGCTGCAATGTTTCGTCTTAAAGGCACAGTACTGAATTCCGTGTTCTCCACTGAAAACCACAGCTGTCGTGTTTCAGTTTTACTACTGTTGTAGTTGGGATCTCCAGGGCTCAGTACCTCGTGCCTCAGCATCTCCGTGCTTCCAGCATCTCCGTGCCTCAGCATCTCCATGCCTCAGCACCTCCGTGCTTCCAGCACCTCAGTATCTCCGTGACTCAGCATCTCCGTGCCTCAGCACCTCAGTGCCTCAGCATATCCGTGCCTCAGTGCCTCAGTACCTCCGTGCTTCCAGCACCTCCGTGCCACAGCACCTCCGTGCCACAGCACCTCCGTGCCTCAGCACCTCCGTGCCTCAGTACCTCCGTGCTTCCAGCACCTCAGTATCTCCGTGCCACAGCATCTCCGTGCTTCCAGCACCTCCGTGCCTCAGCACCCCTACGCACCCCAGTGTCTATACGCACCTCAGTGCCTCCACGCACCTCAGTGCCTCCAAGCACCTCAGTGTCTCCAAGCACCTCAGTGTCCCCAAGCACCTCAGTGTCCCCAAGCACCTCAGTGTCCCCAAGCACCTCAGTGTCCGCAAGCACCTCAGTGTCCGCAAGCACCTCAGTGTCCGCAAGCACCTCAGTGTCCGCAAGCACCTCAGTGTCTCCAAGCACCCCGTGCCCTTTAGCACAATTATACCTGGTATTCTTCACTGATTCATCAGTGCCTTTCCAGTTCTGTCTTTCAGGAGACCTTCAGCATACCTCCTGTCTGCCGACCTAATCCTGCATGAGGAGAACCTAGATTCGGCCATCTCTGCTGCGGTTCCTCTTCCCAGTCACCGGAGGAAACCCAGAGTCCACAGCATTTCCAAACCAGGTCAGTGGTAGTATTCACATAATCCTCCAGTCGCCCGCACAGACTTCACTACACCGGGTTCACAAAAACCTCAGTCATGACAGTAGGAAATGGCCACATGGACCCGGCCGAAAGTGTTAGTCTGACGCATGACCTCCTAAGCAATATTGCAGGACGCTTGGAAGGTCTGGAGTCGACTCAGCATCGATTGGCACAGTGTCTGCAGCGGAATTCGTCCTCCAGAGATTCTATGACCTTCTGCTCTAAGACTCCTGACCAACTGCAGATTTTCTACCAGATGTTACTACAGTTACAAGAACTTTTGCCTAGTATTCTCTCTGTGATGCCTGATCTCCTCAGGAATACTACCAACGTTGTTGATCCTGTTTTGTCCCATCCAGTTAATAGAGTCTCTTCCTCTGCGCAAGGGAAAGTTTTTCATCAGAGCTATCCACGGCCCAAGCTCTCTGAAGCTGAACGTCAGCGGCGTAAGGAGCTACATCTCTGTCTTTACTGTGGAAATTCTGGTCATTTTGTTAAAGACTGCATTCTTCGCAAGCCAGGTAATAGTGACAAATCTCAGTATCATAGTGCTCATGTCTACAAGTCATCCACAGTATCCGATCCTTCTGCTGCTGACGGGGGTATCAAGAAGGCTACTCTTCTGAGAGAGACTCAAATTTATGACTGGGGTCCGGTGGTTAAAAGACCTTATCCCAAGTTGGGTGTCCAGAGAAGAATGTTCAAGCCATTTACAGTCACAGAGGAGTCTGTGTCCACAGCCCCAGGAGGGGCATCTTCAGAGCGTCCAGCCCCAGTGAGGGGTTCAGAGCGTCCAGCCCCAGAGAGTCTTCAGAGTGCTGCCCAGCCAGAGATTCTACAGAGTGCTGCCCAGCCAGAGATTCTACAGAGTGCTGCCCAGCCAGAGATTCTACAGAGTGCTGCCCAGCCAGAGATTCTACAGAGTGCTGCCCAGCCAGAGATTCTACAGAGTGCTGCCCAGCCAGAGATTCTACAGAGTGCTGCCCAGCCAGAGATTCTACAGAGTGCTGCCCAGCCAGAGATTCTACAGAGTGCTGCCCAGCCAGAGATTCTACAGAGTGCTGCCCAGCCAGAGATTCTACAGAGTGCTGCCCAGCCAGAGATTCTACAGAGTGCTGCCCAGCCAGAGATTCTACAGAGTGCTGCCCAGCCCCGTGAAGAGGGGGCTCTTGCCTCAGCCCAGCCTCGTGAAGTGGGGGCTCTTGCCTCAGCCCAGCCCCGTGAAGAGGGGGCTCTTGCCTCAGCCCAGCCCCGTGAAGAGGGGGCTCCTGCCTTAGTTCAGCCCCGTGAAGAAAGGGCTCAGTCCATCCCGGTTCCAGCCGGTCCAGCCATACTCCAGGCCCAGCCTGGTCAGTCCGTCCCGGTTCCAGCCGGTCCAGCAATACTCCAGGCCCAGCCTGGTCAGTCCGTCCCGGTTCCAGCCGGTCCAGCCATACTCCAGGCCCAGCCTGGTCAGTCCGTCCCGGTTCCAGCCGGTCCAGCCATACTCCAGGCCCAGCCTGGTCAGTCCGTCCCGGTTCCAGCCGGTCCAGCAATACTCCAGGCCCTGCCTGGTCAGTCCGTCCCGGTTCCAGCCGATCCAGCAATACTCCAGGCCCTGCCTGGTCAGTCCGTCCCGGTTCCAGCCGGTCCAGCAATATTCCAGGCCCTGCCTGGTCAGTCCGTCCCGGTTCCAGCCGGTCCAGCAATACTCCAGGCCCTGCCTGGTCAGTCCGTCCCGGTTCCAGCCGGTCCAGCAATACTCCAGGCCCTGCCTGGTCAGTCCGTCCCGGTTCCAGCCGGTCCAGCAATACTCCAGGCTCCGCCTGGTCAGTCCGTCCCGGTTACAGCCGGTCCAGCAATACTCCAGGACCAGCCTGGTCCGTCTCCTTTGGCTCCAGCCAATTCAAGTATCCTCGGATCCAATCCAGTCCTACTCGTCCAGCCAAAGCTTTCTTCAGTTTCATCCTCTAAGCCTGCCAAAGATAGTCCAAGTATCTCCTTCCGTAGGAATCCGACCATTCAGGTTGGTCATGTAGGAGTCTCTCCTAGCTCAATACTAAGTTCTCCGCCAAAGAATTTAAAGTTACAGTGCACTTCTAGGTCATTTTCAAACTGTGTATCTAAAGGAGATTCGTATTTTCCGTTAGACTTGGACTCAGACTCTGAATTTGATCCAGTTTATGATGCTACTCCTTTCCTGGGAGGTGCTGTTCCTTCCTGTTATGCTTCCATGCATGAAGAGGTTCCAGAATCACCAAAAAGCTCTACAGGTCTCTGTGGAGAGGAACCTTCTACAGTTTATTCCTCAGTCCTTTCGGATGAAGGAAATTCCAGTCTTGTCTATGATGGATGGTCTACCTGTTCTGAAGATGAAGATCAGGAAGACTTCTAAAGAATCCAGCTTAAGTTTTGTTCTGGACCCTCTGGTTTCCACTTTTTAGAAGCTTTGTGTACAAGTTATTCATCAAGTTCCTCTAAGATTCAAGATGGGTGTCCGGAGTCCACCCTTGAAGAGGGGGATACTGTCACAATCCTGACTGTAGGTTTATATTTGGTGACTTACCCCTGCCATCTGTCCTGGATCCTGTGTCTTTTCACTCACGGAGTTAAACAGCTTGTCAGCACTATGAGTTTTCCTGAGTTCTCTGCCTGAGAGGTAATCAGCTCCACCTGTGGTGATCTCCTGTGTGAGGCTGAATTCAGTAATCTAAAAGCAAGCATCCTGTGTTTTGCAGAAGTCCAGGCTTCAGTGTTCTCTTGGCCTGCTAGGCCTCATTCTACATCACAGCCTTGGCTAGAGTAGTCACATGACAGTGACATCACCTAATCCTGCCCACCAATCATCAAGGACCAGGAAGTATAAATCAGGAGGCTGAGTTGGAATCTGGGCCATTTCCTTGTGTCACATACAGCCTTGTGTGGGTCTTAAGCTGAGCTCCCTAAAGGTAACCTTTGTACCTAAGTTCCTGTGGAAACTCTGTTCCCTTGTTACCGTTTGGTTTATTTGTGTGTTGCCATTTGATTTCACCATTTCCCTGAGTCTCAATGTAAAGGTACAGCTGCAATGTTTCGTCTTAAAGGCACAGTACTGAATTCCGTGTTCTCCACTGAAAACCACAGCTGTCGTGTTTCAGTTTTACTACTGTTGTAGTTGGGATCTCCAGGGCTCAGTACCTCGTGCCTCAGCATCTCCGTGCTTCCAGCATCTCCGTGCCTCAGCATCTCCATGCCTCAGCACCTCCGTGCTTCCAGCACCTCAGCATCTCCGTGACTCAGCATCTCCGTGCCTCAGCACCTCAGTGCCTCAGCATCTCCGTGCCTCAGTGCCTCAGTACCTCCGTGCTTCCAGCACCTCCGTGCCACAGCACCTCCGTGCCACAGCACCTCCGTGCCTCAGCACCTCCGTGCCTCAGTACCTCCGTGCTTCCAGCACCTCAGTATCTCCGTGCCACAGCATCTCCGTGCTTCCAGCACCTCCGTGCCTCAGCACCCCTACGCACCCCAGTGTCTATACGCACCTCAGTGCCTCCACGCACCTCAGTGCCTCCAAGCACCTCAGTGTCTCCAAGCACCTCAGTGTCCCCAAGCACCTCAGTGTCCCCAAGCACCTCAGTGTCCCCAAGCACCTCAGTGTCCGCAAGCACCTCAGTGTCCGCAAGCACCTCAGTGTCCGCAAGCACCTCAGTGTCTCCAAGCACCTCAGTGTCCCCAAGCACCTCAGTGTCCCCAAGCACCTCAGTGTCCCCAAGCACCTCAGTGTCCCCAAGCACCTCAGTGTCCGCAAGCACCTCAGTGTCCGCAAGCACCTCAGTGTCCGCAAGCACCTCAGTGTCTCCAAGCACCCCGTGCCCTTTAGCACAATTATACCTGGTATTCTTCACTGATTCATCAGTGCCTTTCCAGTTCTGTCTTTCAGGAGACCTTCAGCATACCTCCTGTCTGCCGACCTAATCCTGCATGAGGAGAACCTAGATTCGGCCATCTCTGCTGCGGTTCCTCTTCCCAGTCACCGGAGGAAACCCAGAGTCCACAGCATTTCCAAACCAGGTCAGTGGTAGTATTCACATAATCCTCCAGTCGCCCGCACAGACTTCACTACACCGGGTTCACAAAAACCTCAGTCATGACAGTCGCATTGGTCGGCGTGGGCGAGCGAGTGAGGTGCTCGGTAAACTTCACCGCCTACCTATCGTGAATAATTTGGTTTTCTGTAAGGGTTCGCTGAAGACCTTGATATAGAGATCAGAGGAAGAGTAAGCAATACCTGCAGATTATGGGGGCCAGTTGTTCAGGAAGGGGGCGATCAACCTCGGTTCGGGTTGACCCTGTAAACCGACCAGTAGGATCGGCAAGGTACATAATGTGTGAGAAAGTTTTATGTGATGAATGGGAGAGAATGACGGTACAAGATGGGGAGAAGTTCCCAAAAATAGGCAGCTTTAGCCCAAAAGTGTTACAAAATTTAAGGAGGAGGATATGTCTCATTAAACCAGCAAAGAGACGAAGCAAACATTATGATTATTTGCAGTTATGGCAACAGGAAAGTGAATTACAAAGAGATTTAATTGACTTTTCTGACTCTTATCTTGAGAGGAGAGACATGGCAACAGGGAGGATTGTGGTTGCGGAGAAAAGCACAAGGTTGAACAATAAAAACGCTCTTAGCAACTGTAGTATAGATAATAAGAATAAGTGTAATAAATGTAACAATGATTATTGTAATACTGTTGAATGTACAACTATTAACCTATGCAAGTTGCACCCCATGTCAAACTCCCCTCAGGAATACCAACAAGAAAGTGAGCCCAGAACGATGTCGGCACCCCTTCCAACAACCATCACACAAGACATCCAGGTGGACGCGACCAAATTGGTAAAGGCAATAATCAAACCCCCTAACGGAGGGTCAGGTGAGGTCGTGTCCACAGGTACGGATAAAGTTTTATATCATGCACAAACAGATGTACCACATATTGTAAGACCAACACAAGATGATGTAGCTGAGTTTGATCCGGTCAGGGTGATCACAGTCCCCAATGGGAAGACTGACGATCAGGGAACCATTCCCGTCAAGGACAGTGCAATGCGCCATCCCTGGTCCCGGACAGAATTGAGATCAATCATGTCTGATTACCCAGATCCTAGGAAAGATCTAAGTGTATGATCAAAGATTCACAGAAGGTATATGAACCCCCTAGACAACGACATAATCATGGTATCCAAGGAATCAGGTAGGTACAGGGAAAGCGGTTGAGGGTGATGAGCATCCAAGCATTTGAGGAGGCATCAAATCAGCCAAGACCCCATTTCACTGACACTTGGAGGAAGCCCAGGGTTTGTTATCATTGTAGAAGAGAAGGGCATTATGCCAGTAACTGTAATAACCCACATAAAGTCAGACCCCCTAGACATGAAAATGAGCATGAATATGACACACCAAATTACAATCAGGGATCACATAGGAAGAATTTTTCGCCACACCCATAGATGTAGTCAAGAAAGGTGATCACTAGGATGGATGGTAAGCCTGAGGTAACGGTTAATAACTTGGGAGGTCATTCACTGAAGACACAGGAGTGACAAGGTGAAATGTTGTAAATGTATCTGTGAAATGTTTCTCTCTCTCTCTCTCTCTCTCCCCATCCCTGACGATTATTGGTAAGAATTCACACATTGCATATCCACTTGGTCCTTGCAGAAGTCTACCAAACCCCAGCATGACCTATCCGCCACAATGTATTTCTGGCCAGATACAAACAGTGGAGTAATGCAGGTGCTGGTGGGGAGGGACTGTTCAAGGAGACCATTAGACACGTAGATATGACAGCCTGATAATGCTAACAATGTTTTCTTAATGTTGAAAAATGTTTGATAAAAATGCTTTGTTTCTCGTTTCCTATTGTTGTTTGTTGTTGAGTTATGTAATATATATATGCACATGAAGTGTTCTCTCTCTCTTTTTTTTTTTTTGACTCTCTCTCTCTTCTCACTCATGGTTTCATGGTTTAAAGATGGTATGTCACCCCTCAGTTGGACCAATGGTAATGCCAGATTTTTGCTCCTTACAGAAAGATCGCTGATTAGGAAGGAATATTGCATCACCAGAATGTTCGTTTGGACGACTGAGAGACAGCACCTTTGAGAGGACAGCAGAACAAGAAGAACAACAAGACGAGAGAACTTATTATCGTAACAAGTTCTCTCCCCCTCAAACTGTTTTCTTATACCCCCTTTACAAATTTCTTCTTTTCTCCTCCTATAAGATGGACTTGCCCCAAGAGACTGTGATCCGGATTTTCCTGTTGACCATGATGTTGACCAGAGCAGTCTGTTCCGGCGAGAGTACCATGGAGGTCGAGAGAGGTTCTGGAATGGGTTCTGATGATAAAGATGGAGGCGTAGTTTTCCAAGATCAACCTAACCAACAAGCAAAGGCGAGTATCAGAAAACGATCCGATAGCATTGATCATAGAAGAAATTGTGACGGATTGTTAGCTGAAGAAAACTGTATCTGTAGGCTCTGTAACAATGTCATTGAAGATGGGTGCATTAAGAAATGCCAATCCAGTTTTAATATCCATATGGACCAGCATCCATTGAGTGACTATCACTCCTTAGTGGGTAGTGTGTTAAACAAAACAGATTGTTGGGTATGCTCTCAAGTACCTCAAGGTCATAGCAAATCAGGGCTAGTACCATTTCCTTTAACGATAGGGGAGGTACTTGAGTTAAATGGTGGGAGACCGGTGGACCGGAGGTTTAATATCTCCAGCCCTCCTAGTTTGAAGCTCCACCAATACCATGTGGATAGGTCCCTATTATGTTTCAACATCTCCAATCCCCGAAAGCCGGGAAATTGGGAAGTGTCATGGAGTAACCAAACCATGACCTTTTCACATAGAGCAGATAGAATGCCTACAGATACAGAGCTTGTACGCCACATAGCCAGTAGAGGAAAATCTTTCCGGTATAGGTACACTTTAGGAAATAGGATTACGAGAGTTGGAGAAGTATCACCAGGATACTGTGCACATATCGTACAACCTGATACGTGTACTAAGCAGATGGAAGAATTAGGGTCAGGAGATTTCACATGGAAGGTGTGTAATATGGTTATGTCCTACTCCGTCCCATATGTTCTCCCCGATGATGCATATTTCATATGCGGGAGAAAGGCGTACAAGTGGCTTGCCCCAAACTCTGAAGGATTGTGTTATATTGGAAAAGTACTGCCTGAAGTAATGACTGTAACACATGACAAAATGAAAGACATACACCGTGGCGCCCAAGCTCCTTATACTCACACCCATTACGAGCACGTTGTTAAAAGGCACCTGATAGAGAAGACAGAGCATCCGGCCTCTGATCTGATAAGTGAATCCACCGGGATTCAATTCTTAATCGCGTTAGATTTCACCCGCACCGCTAGAGGAGTGCTAAATTATAAATACATATAGGCGCTCGCAAATTTGTTAGATAATATCACTGAAATGTATGATGACACGTTCAGATATACTGGAAGGGAACTTCAAGCTTATAAAACAGAACTGGTGCAGCATAGAATGGTTCTTAATTACCTCACAGCAGTGACAGGCGGATATTGTGTTACATTGGCAACACAGTACGGCGTGAAGTGTTGCACGTATATCACGAATAGCACCGAGGATCCAGTCGAGGTCATAGACCAAAAGATGGACGATATTCTCCAATTGAAGTGGGAATTTCGCTGAAAACACAATCTCACTCTTGCTGCTGTAGGTAATGAGCTGACTGGTTGGGTGTCATGGTTGAACCCGCGAAATTGGTTCTCCGGTTTAGGAGACTGGGCTCAAGGAGTCATAATGGGTGTTGGGAAGTTTCTCCTATGTATCTTAGGTGTTGTCATATCGATTGGATTGATATTTAGATGCGGTCAGGCTTTAATGAAGTGCAAACAAAGTACAAGAGTGATGAGTTTGAGGAGTGAGGAAACTGTAATTAACCTGGATTTGATTTATGACCCAACGATAGAAACAATGATGTGATGAAAATGCGATTATACGGTCCGTTTCTTTCACCTGTTTTTCTGCTTTTCCCCAAGATAAAAAGACCCCCTTGGACGAGGAAGTTGACAAGACGCTATACAGACAACGGATAGACCAAAGAAGAAGTTTTGACCACTTGAGATACGGACATTTGATGAACTTTGCCATGGATCCCCAGTTTCCCTAGAATTCTTAAACTTACGCTAGCCCAACATTTTTTTGTAAATCTAATGGCATTGACAAAGCTTTTTGCTCGCACCTGATGGGCAAAACAGCGCAAAGAAGACGACTTTCAACTGATACCGAACAAAACTTCAACCGACAGATGTACATTAACCTGACATAGGATACCACTGCATTTTCCATAAGTGTTCTTTATCTTCATCTCTACAACCCTCAGGTAATGACACACATAGTCGATAGGGAATACAGGCACAGATATCAGCAAACCACATACCTCCCCCATTCATGTATCATCAACTAAAATGTGCTTCCCCATTTTGTTACAACTGAAAGCCGAAATGAGCTCGGTAGAGTTTGACAGCCCATCCACAGACCCTTAATACGGGATAAGAAGGAATTCAAATGTATACTTCGCAATACCTCGAAGCTTGATTTACAACACGTACGACACGATGATACATGACCCCCCAAACATGGACGCATACACACATGCTTCTGCTATCTCACTAGGTCATACCCTCTTCACACCTACTCCTCTCTCCTCCCTTACCCAACATGGAAATGAATTAACCCCTGACATATATTTTTCTCTTTTTGAAATGTTTTAGGAAGTGGCAGTTATTGGTGACTGCCAAAGGGTGGACTGTCAAAGTCAAAAAAAAATATTACATAGAGAGAGCATACAAACCACACACATTTAAGTCGCTATACTTGCAAATATGCGCAGCGAGCACAGCAATATATGGAAACACACGCATTTGATCGGACATGGCACGGAGATGGATTCGACACTTATTTCATACAGTACATAATTATAATAATATCAAGCACCAGACATCATGTTTGGTATTAAAACAACCAGCTCAATGCGTAGATTAATTTGATACTTGTTATTAAGTTGTGGGACATTGTAGCGGATAGATATGATTGAATGTATAAAAGCTAAAATCACTTTGTTGGGAACAATGGATGATCAAGCAAATCCTTTACTAAGATTTTCAGGGCTGAACCTGATTAGCATATACAAAGGAGAGAGAGAGACCCCTCCCCTAGGAACAGACACACAGGAGGATAGTTCCTGTCTGGGGGGGGGTTGGGGTCAGTGTTGCTGGTTGCCACAGAGAGCAGATGTGATGTGGGTGCACTCAGAACAGAGGTCTCAGAAGCATGGCTGGATCATCGCCAGGCATAAAAGGCTAAGTATCATAATCTTAATATCTCATGGCTTATTGGCATAGAGTAGTTTTAAATGTGTGTTTTGTGGTGGGGTAGTTGTGGAATGATGGGTAAGCATAGAGTGGTTGGTTTGGAGAAACAAATGGCTTGGGGATGGTGAGGCTTGCGCAGCTGTGTGAATGTAACTTGTTTGTGCCCTGTGAAGTCTGTGATGAAGTGGAACATTAGACAACATGTAGCATAGCATTTGTGGTATTTGTTTGCCTATGGAGATTTAATAAGATGGTTCTAGGAAGTTGGATTGAAATTGTGAAAGGTGATTTAGATTGTTTGGAATTGTAAAATCAGAACATATGCATTGTTTTGAAGCTTGGACATTTTGGAATAAATGGAGTCTTGTGTTTTCTGCTATGTGATTGTGGTGTAGTAGAGAGTGCCATGTGTTTGGACCTGCAAATCTAAAATGGCTGCTGCCGGGTATTTTCCCCTCCCCCTTTCAGCCATGTGGTGTAGTCTTTGGAATCAAGTGGAGTTTTCCCAAAATGGAGTCTAGCTTCTGCCCCATGCGGCATTGTAGGGACAATTGTGTTGCTGGGTGTTGTGTATATAGGGACAGGCAGCATGGGTAAGCTCAAGTACTTTCTAAACAAAGATTCTCAGCATTGACTGACTGCGCAGCGATTGTTCCTCACATGTGTAAGCTTTCTCTGCAATCATATTGATCTTCTTGTTATTGTAAGCCATTTCTTTCTCTCTCTCTCTTCTCCTTTTCCTCTCTTATTTTCCCTTAAACGTAATTGTATTGTATTGTATTTCCCGTGTAGTTATCTGGTTAGGTAGTCTATGTTATATTGTAGTGTATCATTTATACTGTGATTCCTTTTGCAAGTATAATAGTTATAATACATATAATAGGTTTTGGACCCTAAGCCCAGGTATCTGTGTATTCCTTATAGTGTTAAGTAATCTCAGAGCGTCGGTGACGCTCAAACAGCTTGTGAGTTAATCAGGTTACACCAGGTTGCATTTACACGTTATCACCACACTAAGGTTTACTGTGTATTTCATTGTTAAAGGTATAGATATAAAGGTTTAACGTTGTAAGCGTCTGCACCGCTGGTGATCTCCTCGTGGTCCCGAGCGTCCGCTACGCTATAGCGAATCATTACGTTAGTCGGCAGCCAATAGCGTGCCTGCCTGTGATCTCTGGGCCGTAAGCGAACGTGACGCTTGAGCGTCTCGACTACGGTTGAGCGATCGTTACGCAACTTGCGTACCCTTACGGTACTTCTTACGTAGATAGCGTACAGTGTTCTTAGACCTCTGAAAGGGTAATATATAAGATAAATATTTAGCTTTATCACCGGGCACCCAAGGCCTGGGTTGAAGCCTGGGGCTGTCATCGGCACCCCTGGATGCTGGGTGCAAAGTTGATAGCTTGTGACCGTGTTAAGAATAATATTATTCTTCACTATTGGACTACAGGTTCCAGCAAGCCTGCCCCACATGCCAGTACTTGGAGAATCACAAGTACCAGCATGCATGGCTTTAAGGGCCAGCTGGTACCTATATTCCCCATGTAAAGGAAATATTACAATAAACACACAACACCGACAGTTTAAATAATTTATATACCTGCACCTTAATCTGGGAGGGAGGTGGCAGTTTTTAAGCTCTTTTGCATGGCCACCACTTCCCAGGGCTTCCTCCATCATCCTTTTCCTTGATCTTCACCTGTCTTGTCTTCAGTAGCACTTGCCAGCTCCTCCTCCACCATTGGACTGCCTGCCCCATGCCTGCAATTTATACCAGCTTATGGGGGTGTGGCAATGATGCAGTATCCTGTGATTGGCTACCAGTGGCCATCTTAAAATAAAAAAATTGGCGCAATGAGTGAGCTAATTACGGCACCCACAAGGCTGCAAAAAAGTAAGGCACCAACATAAAGGTAAACACACCTGCAACCCCACCCCACTACAACTAATGCTTTAGATGAGGACCACCACCCCCCCAGCCTACTGCCTAGCACCACCAAAGATGGGACCCACACCCTCGCCTACAACCTGGCACCACTATAGATGGGGACCCCTCCCACCTACCACCTTGCGCTGCAAAATATGGGGACTCAAACCGTCCACTGGCCTACTATATGGTGTCACTTTATGTTGGGACCTGCATTCACCACCACCGCCTCTAACACTCTCCCCGCTCTAATAAAAATTTGATTTACCTGAAGAAACATTGAGGAGCATACTCTGTCCAAATCCTCCATTTAAAATCTGATACACTACCCTCTACTAGGCCCTGCCCCCTGCCCACAGTCTAGCTAATTCCATGAGAGGGAGGATCAGTCTGTCAAGCAATCCTCGCCCATACATTTGCAAAAAAAAAAAAAAAAACACAATAAATCATGATATTTAAACATGTTTAAAAATCATGATTTAGTAACTCCAATCATGATTTGACCTAAATTGCCACTAGGGGAGCCCATACATCAGTGATTTCATGTGGCAATCATCTACAGATTGGAGGATTCTCACAATTTATTTCATACAGTATGTATGGGCACCTTAAAGCTTGAACTTTGTCAGTCTGCTGAAACAACCGGAGGTCTACAGTCAGAAGCCTATGCAAACTAATATGACAAACCATGTTGAGAAATCAAAGGGGAAATCAATATTTAATCTCTGTTTTGAAAAGTAAATAATACTTTCTAAAAAAAATATATAACCATCTTATACGTAAATCTGCATATGAAGGGCCCAATACACTGTAGGGAATGGAGTAATAGTGCATGCACAGTAGATATTACTCCATCTTTATATATCACAGTTTGTCATTATTCTCGAAATTCACTTATGAGCAGGGGTGAATTTAGGGGTCAGGCCACCCCTAGGCACATTATTAGCCACCACCCCATGCCCCCACTTCCTTACATCACTGCATCCTTCACTTTTCGTCCAGTCTGGATGTCTCAAAACCACCAAAGCAGCCCCAACCTCACTACCACCTCTGGACCACTATTTGCTGCCCATTGTACCACTCCAGTCAGTTGCAAATTAAAATATTAAAAAATAAGTCATAATGACAAAAAATAAATAAAAATCACATGGACTTATCAGCCTGATGTGCCACCCCCCAGCAAGTGCCCCCCCCCCCCCAGGTAGGTGCCTCATGTACCTAGTGTGACACTGCTTATGAGATGTAGATTGATGCAAATTTCCAAGTGTCCCTACTCAAGGAAGTTATAACATTTGGTGGGTTTCAAGTAGGAACTATCGGGACCATAAAATCCATCATGAAACATGGTCAGAAACTAGCAAGCCGGTTGCAGAAATTTTGTAGATGACATCAAGGTAGGTTTGGTCTAGGGTTTAAAAGGTGTTGCAGCTGTTTGTTCTGTCTTAGACTTTGGGGAGAACATTGAGGCTTGCGAAGTTGCAGCAATTTTTTTGCAGCCCCCAAATATCTATGTTGATTTGTTTTACATGTATTTGCAATTTCTATTTGGGGACCAGTGGCAGACTACTGTGTATAGATACCTAGTGGGGTGTATCATGTACATGGCAAGGTAAAAAAAATACTCATGATAAAGATACATGGGTTCATACTAAGTAATCAATGTAACTGAGTTTGTAGTAAGTAATGTTTCGGTTATGAATAAAAAAATGAAAAGTATTATTTTTTCCAACAGTTTTGATATACACAAGTTAATTTGACATATCTTCATAGTATTGTTTTATTTTAACGGTTTTCCATGTTTAGTTAAATTGCATAAGAAAATCAATTTTTCCTACCAAGGATAAATTCAGATCTGATATTAGTGTCTCAAACTTCTACCCCCATGCCTCGTGTACGGGAACATGTCAAGAATGTTAATCCAGGAGAACATAAGGGAGACAACAGAATAAGTCACATGATTTGCCCTCATCACCATTAAATAACAGTGCAGGATTCCTGATGTGTTACTACAGAAATATGTTTATTGCTCATTATGCTGACAAGTAAAATAATAATTATCTTTATAGAAATACAAAAAGGTATAAAATGTTTAAGTAACATAATTATATTTAAAATTTTCTGGCTCATTAATGTTTTTTTTCTCTAATAAATTTCACTCTTTAATAAAATTTAAAATAACACATTGTATAGGAATTTATTTTTGCTAGAACAAAAATAATGATCTTACTACTCCATTAATATTTATCGATTTCGACAAAAGAGAAAAGAGAAAGCATAGTTCTCGAAAAATGGTATATTCAGGTGTGGATTCTGTGACCCCATAATATACTCTTGAACTTGGGATTTCCAAAGATTCAAATCAGTGTTTGAGCCTTGGGAAAAATATCTATAAATAACCAGAAGGTAAACTGCAAATTGGTATTAATGTGGAACAATGTAGCTGAAAATAAAGCTGTTGAAATAAAATAGAAACTGATGTCCAGCATAAGATGCACAATCATCGACCAGACAGTTCGGATATGGCCCTGGAACTGAGAAGATGTTATATGAGAGTCTCCCTGCTTCATCCTCCAGACGTGTCTCGGTAGCGATGTGACACTGACCCCGATACACAGATATGTCAGAGTGAATGACCTGAAGATGGTGTAAGCATAATTATAAGTGATTACATAACCAGTGATTATTGGGGTATCAGTGGTATTTTGTGAAATGTCAATGTTTACTGTCCATAAAATAGGCAGATTAATGACCATGGAACACAGCAGTGATCCCACTATGAGCTGAGGAACAGAAGATGGGAACCTTCTCTTGACACAAAGGAAAAACTTGTGGGAAATGTTCACCAATCGGACACAGTAGAAGATGGAGAGCCAGGCGGTGTTCCAGAAACTGACATCAATCAGGACATTGTACAGCATAACCATAAATAAAAATATGTTTTTGCCCACACTCAGATGTAAAGCAAAGATATCCAAATACAACAAACTGTCAAGAAGACCTGGAAGAGGAGATTTATCAGCAGCGTAACAAGTTGAATTTTATCAGAAATACCTGGATTACTGATTTATCTCTTATGTCTGATGTACACATTAAAAACTGAAGAGCATATGATGGACTCAGATATTCCAGTGATCGGTGTAATAATTAATCTGGATAATCTCAGAGATGACAGCATTTTCAGTCAGGTTACGATTGTTTCACAATCCCCTTTAGCAATGATTACTCTCTGGATGAGACGTCTGTAGCAGAATGATGAGACTGAGGCAGGAGCGTCAGATTAATATGAGCATCAGATGCAAATATCCTCAGCACCTGGTGTGCGCTGTGTATAATGTCTGTAATCAGGTATTAGCGTGACACTCTGGCTTCATCTGACACCTGTTTATTTTATAGCAGTATGATCCTTATCTGATGGAATTTTCCACATGCACAGACGGCAAATCACGAGGCGGAGAGCGTGACAGCAACAAGACAATCCGTGAAGTGAGTTTGCATTTATGAAAATTTTTATTATCAGGGATATTAAGTTTATTATATTAACAAGAATATATACTGTCACCATTCATCTAAGGGGGTATACTATTAGCCTCAATAATTAGATACCACCCTCATACAGCACCCCAATATACCTGTCCCATACCTTGTACCCCAATTTCCATTACTTTGCATTTTTGACCCCAAAAAAGACATGTCATTATTAGCTAATTAAAAATAATTAAAAACTTCAAAGTGCCTAATTAGTCATTCAGAGGGGTGCCCCAGGGGTTCAGAACCAAACCCCAAAGTTTTTAGCTTAAAAAAGGGATTTTGCACTGCTCTGAGCTGGTGAAGAGAAATCCACGAAAAGCCCTTTGGAGACTTATCACCAGGGACGTATCTTCCTATTGGCCAGATTGGCACTCGCCAGGGGTGTCAGCTGAGGAGGAGCGTCGTCCAGAGGTGTCACCTGCGGGCAGTAGGTAGATTCACTTTTAGAGGCAGCAGCTATCCCCCCACCCCCGTGTAGTTCCTCACCAGCAGGGATGCCAAGTAATGATCATAGCATGCAGCAGCGCTGCTGGGGGTGTAGTTTATTTAGAGTTTCTTGTCTGTATTGTGGTGCAATGCTGGACCCAGGCACCAATTACAGTGGCTGCTGCTGCATTCTTTGATCATTAATGGGAATCCCTGCTGTTAAGGAACTACACAGGGGTGGGTAAATAGCTGCAGACTTTAAAAGTGTATCTACCTAAAAGTGCTGCCTTTAATAGAACAATCAACATGGGGCATGCGTGTGTCTGGGACTGTGGGGGCATACGTGTATCTGGCACTTTGGGGGCATATGTGTATCGGATACTGTGGGGGCATATATGTATCTGGCACTGTGGCGGCATATGTGTGTCTGGCACTGTGGGAGCATTTGAGTGTCTAGCACTGAAGGGGCATATAAGTGTCTGGCACTGAGGGGGCATATGTGTATCTGACACTGTGGGGGCATATGTGTATGTGGCACTATACTCAGAGGCATTATATGTATCTGGCACTGCACTACTGGGCAAAAAAAGGAAGGAATGGTTCCCATATAGTACCGGAGCCAAGAAGAAAAAGAAAGACTATATGTCTTTTCTGGGGCACGCTTTTGTTGTAAATGGAATGATGAATTCTATTTAAAATATAACTTTTATTATCAACCTTCCTAAAATATTGGATATGAGGCAAAGAATGGGAGGGGAAAAGGAAAACTACTAATAATCAAAAAATTAGTATGATTGTTATAATATTATCCGAATAATTCATATGATATAATATAATAACGATATAATTTGGCTTAATGGCTCTATGAGCGAAAATATGTGGGTGTCTCCAGTAATAAAAAATTGTATATATTTGTGTGAGTTTTTTCTTCCTGAAAATGTAACAATATATATTGGTGAGAATATAATCGGAAAGAAAATCCTCAATTAATATGATATGTGCCAGGCTCAACTCAAATTCCTGACTATATCAGGAATCTGCAAAGGAAGGGGAAAAGGTGGAGGATAGTGTTTCCAGGTCCTGTGTCCTGGGTTTGGATAAAAATACCTGCAGTACCCGGTATTCCCTGGTGGTCTCCCAACCAGGTACTGACCAGGCCCACAGTGCTTGGCTTCCAAGATCAGACGAGGTTGGGCATACTCATTATGGTTTGACCGCAAGTAGATATAGCCCACACCAGGTGACACCAGGAACTCTGTATCCTAAATCCTGAGAGGATTGTCTCTGGTATTCTCCTACACTTGAAAATTTGAGTGAAGTCTATTGGGTCTTGGCTTCAAAATACAAACTGTTGAGGTGCCACCTCTTTTGCATGGTAAGTCTTGATTCCCATATGATGATTGCTATTAGTCCTATAGAAACCAAAGCTGTCATAGATTCTGATATCAAAAAATGTCAAGTGGGGCTTCCCAGGTTAGTGGAAGTCCGGATGACGGTGTGGCCCTGCTATGAATTGGATGGGTAAAGATTGGTTAGGAGTGACATAAAGAAAATGAGAGAAAAGAGGAAAGGAGAAAAAAGAGAAAAAGAAAAGGAAAAGAAAAAAAGGAGGATCAGTTTGGGGTGACACACCACTTCTGCTTTTTGATCATCTGCCTAGGCATCGAATGAAAAAATGAGAGGGTGGTGTGGAACTAAACTGATACTGAAGAAAGCAAGAGGGACACTTCTACTGTCCTGTTTTTTAACAAGGTGGTGCTCTGTTGACAAATTGCATTGCAGAGCCCCCACAATTGTTTGAACAGAATGAGAGGGTGTCCCAAAAATCTGTTATGATTTGGAAAAGTTGCTTCAAAGACTGTTGATGTTAATCTATAGTGAATCACATGTATTGTATATGGTACTAAAATGATACTCTCTGATGAGTCATGTGTCATAAACAATGTTTGAAAAAAACAATGTAGAAAAAAACAGTATGCAACTTATTTCAAATATATGATGTATCCAAAAGAGTCCCCTCTATGAAATCATGAAATGAATAACAAATAGATACTAACATAATGATGGTGAAAACAGGACCCTAGAGCTGCTTTGATATTAAGGGTATAGAGGTCTCCTCAGTTGTTAATGTAATTGACAGAAAAATATGCCTCCGATAGATGCTGGTATATGCTTGAGATCCTAATAGTTCATACATGAGGCTGTCAAAACAATGAAGAAAAAACAAAAAACAAATAGTCCGGGAAACTCAAAAATGGTGTTACTTCATGTGGGGGTACTCTACCCCTCCATGTAACAGTAGGTCTCTGGGTCTTTTTTGAACTAACACCATTTTTGAGTTTCCCGGACTATTTTTTTTTTCTTCATTGTTTTGACAGCCTCATGTATGAACTATTAGGATCTCAAGCATATACCAGCATCTATCAGAGGCATATTTTTCTGTCAATTACATTAACAACTGAGGAGACCTCTATACCCTTAATATCAAGGCAGCTCTAGGGTCCTGTTTTCACCATCATTATGTTAGTATCTATTTGTTATTGATTTCATGATTTCATAGAGGGGATTCTTTTTGATACATCATATATTTGAAATAAGTTGCATACTGTTTTTTTCTACATTGTTTTTTTCAAACATTGTTTATAACACATGACTCATCAGAGGGTATCATTTTAGTACCATATACAATACATGTGATTCACTATAGATTAACATCAACAGTCTTTGAAGTAACTTTTTCAAATCATAATAGATTTCTGGGACACCCTCTCATTCTATTCAAACAATTGTGGGGGCTCTGCAATGCAATTTGTCAACAGAGCACCACCTTGTTAAAAAACAGGACAGTAGAAGTGTCCCTCTTGCTTTCTTCAGTATCAGTTTAGTTCCACACCACCCTCTCATTTTTTCATTCGATGCCTAGGCAGATGATCAAAAAGCAGAAGTGGTGTGTCACCCCAAACTGATCCTCCTTTTTTTCTTTTCCTTTTCTTTTCCTCTTTTTTCTCCTTTCCTCTTTTCTCTCATTTTCTTTATGTCACTCCTAACCAATCTTTACCCATCCAATTCATAGCAGAGCCACACCGTCATCAGGACTTCCACTAACCTGGGAAGCCCCACTTGACATTTTTTGATATCAGAATCTGTGACAGCTTTGGTTTCTATAGGACTAATAGCCATCATCATATGGGATTCAAGACTTACCATGCAAAAGAGGTGGCACCTCAACAGTTCGTATTTTGAAGCCAAGACCCAGTAGACTTCACTCAAATTTTCAAGTGTAGGAGAATACCAGAGACAATCCTCTCAGGATCTAGGATACAGAGTTCCTGGTGTCACCCGGTGTGGGATATATCTACCTGCGGTCAAACCATACTGAGTATGCCCAACCTCGTCTGATCTTGGAAGCCAAGCACTGTGGGCCAGGTCAGTACCTGGTTGGGAGACCACCAGGGAATACCGGGTACTGCAGGTATTTTTATCCAAACCCAGGACACAGGACCAGGAAACACTATCCTCCACCTTTTCCCCTTCCTTTGCAGATTCCTTATATAGTCAGGAATTTGAGTTGAGCCTGGCACATATCATATTAATTGAGGATTTTCTTTCCAATTATATTCTCACCAATATATATTGTTACATTTTCAGGAAGAAAAACCTCACACAAATATATACATTTTTTTTTACTGGAGACACCCACATATTTTCGCTCATAGAGCCATTAGGCCAAATTATATCGTTATTATATTATATCATGTGAATTATTCGGATAATATTATAACAATCATACTAATTTTTTGATTATTAGTAATTTTCCTTTTCCCCTCCCTTTCTTTGCCTCATATCCAATATTTTAGGAAGGTTGATAATAAAAGTTATATTTTAAATAGAATTCATCATTCCATTTACAACAAAAGCGTGCCCCAGAAAAGACATATAGTCTTTCTTTTTCTTCTTGGCTCCGGTACTATACGGAAACCATTCCTTCCTTTTTTTGTCCATTAAGTTTACTGAACTATCTCTGGGAGCACCACCAACCCAGCTCCTAATACTAGTTATTTGTTTTGTTTTGTATATTGGCCAGATGTTGGTTTATATTAGAGCTTTTGCTTTAATAATATTATCTTATAATATTAAACACTTAAATTGAGTGATCCTGTGCAGACTCTACCAATCCTTTTTCCGTGTACTGCACTACTGGGGTCATTATGTGTAACTGGCACAATTCTGGGGAACATTATGTGCATCTGACACTATACTGAGGACATTATGTGTAGGGAGAACTACTGTGGGTATCATGTCTAAGGCTGTTAATTGTGTGTGTGCATGTATAGGGGGTGTGATTATATATTTATATTTTAATATCATAACATAAAATTGTGAGGCCACACCCACTTTCCCAGGAGCATGCACACCTTCCTATATATATATATATATATATATATATATAGGCACTACTGTATTGCATAATGTGTATAAGGGGTACTTCTGTGTAGCATAATGTAAATAATGTACATTACTGTGCTGTGTAATGTGAGTAAGGCACACTACTGTGGTGTAATTTGAATTGGGGTACTATTGAGTGGCCATGCCCTTTTTTGGCACACGTGCCTTCCCTATTTCAAACATGGGGGGCATCAGTCCTTTACTTTGCCAGGGGCCCTTGGACCCCTAAATACTCCCCTGCTTATCACCAATTAGTTATCACAAAACTGCGATATTGCAGCTAATTGGATGAAATTGTCTCAGCATAGTGCAGCAGTGGCATAAAACAAAATCACTGTCTCTGAGGCAATGATGATGTACTGAGGTAGGTGAGCTATGGGTGAGAGGGAGGGTAGTCAAGACAGAAGACTATGAAAAAGCGGATAACAGTCTTGGTGTTAGTGAGAATAAATTTTTTTTTTAATCTGATGATGATGTGGAAGCAACAATTTAGGAAGAAACAGCAAATGTTGGAGTGTTGCAGATGGCGACATCCATAGATAATAAAGGAGATAAGTATACTGTAGAATAGAGTGTATTGCTGCTCTATCAGGCATATTTCCAGCTCTGTCACATACAGCATATTTGTATCATTCTCTATGATTTGTTTTTTTCATTTTTGACAAGTGGTATGATGATGATGATGATGATGATGATGATGATGACGACGACGATGACAACATTAATGCGGCTAGAAGCTCTCTAGATGTGAGTTTATCATCACTGTAATTCACTCATTAAGCTTGTGCCAATCCTTTTTTTGGAAATCCTCCTCCTATACTGTGCAATTATGTAGATGTGGATAATTATGTTTTAACACGGTGGATGCTCAAGACCAGGCCCAGAATGAGAGGAGAGAGATGATGGCCACCTTGGCTGTTCTGTTTGGAATTTCAAAGTTTATAAAGCACTTGATTAGGAACCTGCAACTCTTTTTAGGATCCCAAGCGACTGTGGGCAGATTTGGAATAACCAGTGGTGATACGACTGTAACAGGTTGGTTTGGTGTAGGAATGGATAAAGCACCTGCATGCACAGTACAGAAGGTCTGTGTGCGTCCAAGACAAAAGTGCTGAAGGAGGTCCTCAGATGAGAGTTCCCCACCCAAATGCATTACTTCCTGTGCAGGGTTCACTGTCACATGGCAGATTGGATGGAAGCACTGTATGCTTTATGTTAGTGTAGGGTTGGCTCAGGGAGTATTAAGATGTGAAGTCTAATGGACACCCCAGTCTTCACCAGTAACTGCAGCAAGGTGATATGTGCTTGTCTTAAAGTAGTCCATGAGTTGCAGCCCTCTAACTACTTTAATGTGACTAGATAAAAAAGTAGGTGGTCACATGGGATCATACACAATCAGAAATGGTCAGACAATGTGAAGGTCCGCTTCGCGACTACGGATTGGGTAGTGGTTAGTATTACTGCCTCATAGCACTGAGGTCATGGGTTTGATTCCCACCATGGCCCTAACAGTGTGGAGTTTGTATATTCTCCCCATACTTGCGTGTGTTTCCTCTGGGCACACCAGTTTTCTCCCATTTGGTAGGGAATATAGATTGTAAGCTTCACTGGGGCAGGGACTGATATGAATGGCCAAAATATTCTTTGTAAAGCGCTGCGGAATATGTGTGCGCTATATAAATAACTGGTAATAAATAAATAATACTAATAAATAAACTACTGGTTCAGAAATCATAAGGGGATGGGGCTACAAGATCAGATTTGTAGGAAATAAGCATGAGACAGGATCACAGGCTCAGATTTATAAATGGGTAACAGGGAAAGTCTGGGACAGAGAATAACAACATAGAATTCAGGAATGCTGGAGAGAGTTTTGGGAATCTGATATGTGGGCACTGTAAGTTAACAGAACCCAGCTTAAACAGGATGAACTTGGTGCAAAACACAGTGACCTCTCCTTTATATTTGTGTCTCAGGTGTGAGATCTGATGTACAGTAAGATGAGTAGAATAGAGCAATTTAATTTGTTATATACTGTATTGTAACATTGTACAGTATTACAGTATCACAGCAACATAGATTATGATGTACAGTACTGTATAACTGAACCGTGGTCAGGGAAGATGAGTTGGAAATGAATGAATTACTGGCAGCAATGGATAATAGAGGTGTAAACCGCTGCTCCCGAATTACTTACTATTTGGCCACTAATGAAATAGCAGATGTAACATGCACCAGGTTAAATAATTCACTGGTCTCTGGATAACACGTATCAAACATGGTACATGACTGGTGGCGGGTCGGCCATTGTGTATATCCACTCCCACTAACAACCTGCCTGCATACGGTATGGGCCTTTTCAGATTTGCTCTTATCAGACATTTGTGTCATCTTGCATCTGAAGAGAGACATGAGGAAAGGGCAAATGTTGCAAACAAATACATCATTGCAAAGAGGAGCTGATACACATATGTATGTATAGATGAGCTGGGTCAGTTCTCCGAGAACCTAGCCCACCCAAAATTCCCGGGATCTGAGGGAATCTGAGCCCCCATTGTGATGCCATTGTCCTTAGTTAATGTAACATACTGACCGAGATGGATGTAGGCAGTTAAAAAAACACTATTTTTGATATTTTTATAGTGCAGTAAGGAACATCTATATATTACTTGCATTTTGGCTGAGTGTGTCACACTGGTTCTGTAACCTAATTGCCGCACCTTCATGCACGGTGCACACTGGTGTTATTTTTCTTTCCACTGCCCAGAATGCAGCCCAGAGGTCTTAATACACAAGCAACATTAATCATTGGCGCACACTGGTGTTTTTTTTGTCACTGCCCACAGTGCAGCATTAACCCTTTTTTGGCGCACACTGGCCCTCATTCCAAGTTGTTCGCTCACTAGCTGCTTTTAGCAACATTGCACACGCTAAGCCGCCGTCCTCTGGGAGTGTATCTAAGCTTAGCAGAATTGCGAATGAAAGATTAGCAGAATTGTGAATAGGCATTTCTTAGCAGTTTCTGAGTAGCTCGAGACTTACTCTGCCACTGCGATCAGTTCAGTCAGTTTCGTTCCTGGTTTGACGTCACAAACACACCCAGCGTTCGCCCAGACACTCTCCCGTTTCTCCAGCCACTTCCGCGTTTTTCCCAGAAACGGCAGCGTTTTTTCACAAACACCCGTAAAATGGCCAGTTTCCGCCCAGAAACACCCACTTCCTGTCAATCACACTACGGTCACAGGAACGAAGAAAAATCCTTGTAATGCCGTGAGTAAAATACCTAACTTATTAGCAAATTTACTTGGCGCAGATGCACTGTGAACATTGCGCATGCGCATTAGCGACTAATTGCTCCGTTGCGGAATAAAAAATAACGAGCAATCAACTCGGAATGACCCCCACTGACTGGTGTGTTTTTTTGTCACTGCCCACAGTGCAGCATTAACCCTTTATTGGTGCACACTGGTGCGTGCCACCATTACTAGAATTATATAAGCACAGAGATTTTCATTGCTGTCACCAGTGGGTGACAATGTTTTCCATGTGGTACACACGTGACACAGTAGATCGCAGAATGTTGAATATCTGCACATCTTCAGATATAGAATGTCCAATTCATCAAGAACCCACTAACATGACCCATTCCAACTCCGATAATTTGCACTGTCTTGCCATGAACAGCCCAGCCCGTGTTTAAGTTGACTCAGGCGATGTCAGATTATTACTGATGCAGGTCTGGGCATTTCCAAGATGTCACATTACGTCACACCTACAGTACCATCACCTTTACATAGTGCTAGTCCATACTACAGTATGCCGTAAACACAGCATGGCAGACAATGTGTCACAATCCTGACTGTAGGTTTTATATTTGGTGACTTACCCCTGCCATCTGTCCTGGATCCTGGATCCTGTGTCTTTTCACTCACGGAGTTAAACAGCTTGTCAGCACTATGAGTTTTCCTGAGTTCTCTGCCTGAGAGGTAATAGTTAATTAGCTCCACCTGTGGTGATCTCCTGTGTGTGGCTGAATTCAGTAATCTGAACTTTAGGTCTATAAGCCAGCATCCTGTGTTTTGCAGAAGTTCAGGCTTCAGTGTTCTCTCGGCCTGCTAGGCCTCATTCTACATCACAGCCTTGGCTAGAGTAGTCACATGACAGTGACTGTTCACCTGACCCAGAGTTGTTCAATCCTCTGCCAGCCTGAGACTCTCTGCATCACCTAATCCTGCTCACCAATCACCAAGGACCAGGAAGTATAAATCAGGATACTGAGTTAGAAACTGGGCCAGTTCCTTGTGTCACACACAGCTATGTGTGAGCATTCAAACTGAGCTCTCTAAAGTTGTGATCTCCGTGCTTCCAGTACCTCCGTGCCTCAGTACCTCCGTGCCTCAGCACCTCTGTGCCTTAGTACCTCCGTGCCTCAGCACCTCCGTGCTTCCAGTACCTCCGTGCCTCAGCACCTCCATGCCTCATCACCTCTGTGCCTCATCACCTCCGTGCCTCAGTACCTACGTGCTTCCAGCACCTCCATGCCTCAGCACCTCTGTGCTTCCAGCACCTCCGTGCCTCAGTACCTCTGTGCTTTCAGCACCTCCGTGCCTCAGTACCTCCGTGCTTCAGTACCTCCGTGCCTCAGTACCTCCGTGCCTCAGTACCTCCGTGCTTCCAGCACCTCCGTGCCTCAGTACCTCCGTGCCTCAGTACCTCCGTGCCTCAGTACCTCCGTGCTTCCAGCACCTCCGTGCCTCAGTACCTCCGTGCTTCAGTACCTCCGTGCCTCAGTACCTCCGTGCTTCCAGCACCTCCGTGCTTCCAGCACCTCCGTGCCTCAGCACCTCCGTGCCTCAGCACCTCCGTGCCTCAGTTCCTCCGTGCCTCAGCACCTCCGTGCTTCCAGCACCTCCATGCCTCAGCATCTCCGTGCTTCCAGCACCTCAGTGCCTCAGCATCTCCGTGCTTCCAGCACCTCCGTGCCTCAGCATCTCCGTGCTTCCAGCACCTCCGTGCCTCAGCACCTCAGTGTCTCTACGCACCTCAGTGTCTCCAAGCACCTCAGTGTCCCCAAGCACCTCAGTGTCTCCAAGCACCTCAGTATCTCCAAGCACCTCAGTGTCTCCAAGCACCTCAGTATCTCCAAGCACCTCAGTGTCTCCAAGCACCTCAGTGTCCCCAAGCATCTCAGTGTCTCCAAGCACCCAGTACCCTTTAGCACAATTGCACCTGGTATTCTTCACTGATTCAACAGTGCCTTTCCAGTACTGTCTTTCAGGAGACCTTCAGCGTTCACACGTGCCTCCTGTCTGCCGACCTAATCCTGCATGAGGAGAACCTAGATTCGGCCATCTCTGCTGCGGTTCCTCTCCCCAGTCACCGGAAGAAACCCTGAGTCCACAACACTCCCAAACCAGGTCAGTGGTAGTATTCATATAATCCTCCAGTCGCCCGCACAGACTTCACTAACACCGGGTTCACAAAACCTCAGTCATGACACAATGTGCATCATCAGCCAATGAAGACATATAATGTCTCAGTAAAGGAGACAGTGTTCTCTAAATAGAAATATAGACATTAATAGGTTAATTATGGGCCTAATTCACATTTGTAAGTTAAGAAAAAATAGCCAGTAACTTTGTGTCTGGAAAAAAATCATGTTGCCATGGAAGCAGAGCAAATACAATGGCCCTCATTCCGAATCGTTCGCTCGTAAATTTCTTCGCATCGCAGTGAATTTCCGCTATGTGCGCATGCGTAATGTCCGCACTGCGACTGCACCAAGTAATTTTATAATGAAGATAGTATTTTTACTCACGACTTTTTCTTCACTCCGGCGATCGTAGTGTGATTGACAGGAAATGGGTGTTACTGGGCGGAAACTGGCTGTTTTAAGGGCGTGTGGGAAAAAACGCTACCGTTTCCGGAAAAAAACGCAGGAGTGGCTGGAGAAACGGGGGAGTGTCTGGGCGAACGCTTGGTGTGTTTGTGACGTCAAACCAGGAACGACAAGCACTGAACTGATCGCAGATGCCGAGTAAGTCTGAAGCTACTCTGAAACTGCTAAGAAGTGTGCTAATCGCAATATTGCGAATACATCGTTCGCAATTTTAAGATGCTAAGATACACTCCCAGTAGGCATAGGCTTAGCGTGAGCAACTCTGCTAAAATCGCCTTGCGAGCGAACAACTCGGAATGAGGGCCAATGTTCCTTCCATAAACCATATACAAAGCAATCTTGAGAAGCACCCGTGGAGCAGGTACAGGTCAGCGGTTGGCAAACAAATACTATTCAAAGCATAAACATTGAGTAGTCACACCAGAGATTTACCTGCAACAGTGCCTGGTCAATGTGATTGATACTCATCAGGACATATTATGGTTATTAATGCTAACTCCCAAACACAAATTTTGTAGTGGAACAGGAACTTTGGCAAGTTATTAAATATTACTGTAACTAATGGCAAAACACCTGGCTCTGATGGTGTCACTGCCGAGTATTACAACATCCTGCCATCCCATGATGTTCCATGTTTGACTTCTCTTTGCAGTTAGGTAATAGACACCAATTCATTGCCTTCTGGCTTTAATTCTGCCTAAATCATTGTTCTCCTAAAGACTAGCAAACTCCCTGCTCTTGTCTAATCCTACTGACCCATATCCATGTTAAACCAGGATTTAAAGTTATTTATTAAACTTATAGCCCAATATCTACCTATTCTCCTTTCCCTGCTCCATCCATGGTCAACATGCTTTGCACAAAGTAAAGCATGCTTTGCACACAGTGTCTGAAATCCATCTTTTAACCAAGTTCTGTAATTTACATTTCACAATTTCCACAGTCTCAATTTTAATGCCTTAAATAAGTGTAGATTGGTCTTCCAGATAAATCAAAATACCTACTGTATATTTTAGTTTCAGTGTTATTGAACAAATGTCCCTTTATAATGATTTTTCTTATTCTGAAATATTGGCTTCATTTGATTCTGGCATAATTCATACGTACAGTCCCATGTGACACAGCCTTGCGATACTTTGCATAATTAGATCTACAATTTGCATCCCTATTCAAAAGATCTGTGAGATGTCAGGGACCTAAGTAATCAGAGTTCTTTTATACTGACAATAAATATTCCGGTTACAGGCACCGGCCTCAGCATTATATAAGATATATATTGTTATAACTTACTGTATTATTATATGCTAAATAAAATAAAACCACAAGTGTACAGTCATTGGGGTAAATTTACTAAGATGGGAGTTCTGTTTAAGATGTGATGTTGCCCATAGCAACCAATCAGATTCCAGGTATTATGTTCTAGAAGGTGCTAGATAAATGAGAAGTAGAATCTGATTGGTTGCTATAGGCAACATCTCATCTTAAGTAGAACTCCCATCTTAGTAAATTTACCCCATTGTGTGTAATTGTCGGAGCAATTCTTGGCTAGGGTTTATGCTGACTAAAAGATGAGAACTGGGCCATTTTTATATAGCAAAATGGTGATGATGATGATGATGATGATGATGATGATGATGATGATGATGATGATAATAATAATAATAATAATAATTATAATAATAATAACCATTCACTTTGAATTATTATGACAAAAATAGGAAAGATTTGTCATTGCATTGCTGCTGTTGTAATATATTATTAAGTAATCACTCTCTGAAAAATAACAATTCAAAATAATTCCAAAATATGCATTGTTACTTAATAATATACAGCAACGCCAATCTTTAAAATCTTTACCAACAGACAAGACAACAGATCAGCCTCCTCAGTTCAGGGAATGCCTATCTATTCTAATCTCAGTCATCACAAAGTTGCTCCCAACATTAAAGGAGTGATAAAGATTTCCCTTCCCGAGATCATACTAATGATTTATGGGATTAGGATTTAGGGACTCATTTTCTACCAGCTCAGTGTAGTCGTGGACTTTTATGGTACTTGAAATCTGACTCCTTTACATCCCAAGTAAACAGTGAATAAAGATCCTTCACTCTCAGAGGTATTTTATTTGCTACTGTGTAAAGGGAGTAACAGAGTGATCCCAGCTTAAAATCTAAGCAATCTAACTAGATTGCTTAGATTTTAAGCATGATCTCTCCGTGTATACCCCCCACAGCGATAGCGGTGCGCTGCCCCGTGCATCGCTATTGCCGATGCTAGATTGGCTTGCATGCAGGCCAATCTAGCAGTTCGCTTGTTTCACCCGCTGAGTGAAATGAGCGGCCCCACATCTCCACCCGCATGCTTAGCACACATCGCGCTGTGCTGAGCAGGGGGAGAGATGTGTGCTGAGCGATTCGCTCAGCACACATCTCTCCCCACATCTGCCTGTCAATACGGGCCTTAAACAGCCAGCATTACCCCTTAGGATTTGCAGTTCTCATCACTATTCACTAACCATGGTAAAGCCCAGCTTAGAGTCCTAACCTGTGAGTCTAACAACTGGGATGCCTGAAAGTGACACAAGTGAGATGGTAGAAGCAGACTCACTGTTGAATCCATCCACAATTAACTACAATCCACACTATGATCTCAGATTTTCAACTTGAGCCTCGCGGATTCCAAAGAATTCCAACTTGAAATCACTTGTTAGAACCATTACTTGCCTAACCCACACAGCCTGCTCATTTAAAATGCCACACCCATAAATGTGAACAGATGTGAATGTTGGCATCACTGTCACAATACTAACATCGTAGCAGAAATGCAGGAATCCAAAAATGTAAATATCTGTGTTATGGAGCACCAAACCTGTGTTAGAGATTGATTGCATTACCAGTGGAAATCCTATTCCCAGTACCAGCAAATTGGAAATGCTAGAACTATTCCTTGATGAGGATGATTTACTGAAAGTAAGAGGTCGTCCTGTAGAAGCAAACTTAGGATCCAATGAAAAAAATCCCTTAATCAATCCTGGAAGTCACCACATTACCTCTTTAATTGTGCAATGCTATCACAATGAATTCAAACCCCAGGAATGATTGCTTACCAAAGGACTTTCATCATCAGTTGTGTCCTGGATTATTGGAGCAAGTAGATGTGTAACCAGTCTTAAAGTGTTTCACTTGTCACAGACTTTGTTGTACTTATAAAACTGTGACGATGGACAATTTTTCAGCACATGGGCTTAGCACATACCCTCCTTTTTCCAATGTTGGTCTCAATGTATTTGGTCCCTGAACTGTCATCACCCAACATACTAGAGAAGTGATACAGCAGGCCCTGGACCGTTGTATTCAAATGTACAACCTTTACAACTGTTTATACTGAGGTTATAGAATCGATGGACACTCTTAGGACTAGATTCATTGGCCATCCAAGTAACTCTAAGGATGACCAGGCTGTTCATGTTACCAGGGCAGGAAGTCTTCATCCAAAGACTGAAACCCTGGTCTCACCACTCCTTGAAAATGGGGTCAACATGCTCCTCTTTTTTTTTTTTAATCAATGGTTTTTATTTATTTTTTAATCACAAACATACAAAGCCAGATATGACAGCACATGTGAAGTCCAACATGAGTAGGAGTTGACTGAATTGGATGTGAAATATAACGATGCATTAACAGTGCAACAGTGTATACAATGTCCTAATCATGTACTGCGGAATCCGACAATGGACAAATATAAAACTAATATCCAACAGATAGAGGAAGAAGTAAAGTAGAACAAGAAGAGAGACAACACATTGAGACACATAGGGGATAACAAAGACACGGGTCAAGTTCCACTAATGGGAACGTTCCCAACACAACTGATTGACTATCGATCTACAGTAGAAATGATATATCCTATATATAGCAATAATACTCAGGCAGCCTCAGATTGTGGAGAGTGTAACTGCGACAATTCTATAGGGTTAGTAGTAACCATAGGCAGCCCTGTCCGCTCCCAAAAATGTTTCCACTTCAACCAAGAGTTCAGTACCGAGGGTGGTGAGGTAGCATAGTCACCTCCAGACGTTTCAAATAGAAAATGTTTATGTGTGCTGATAACAATGGTATGGAGAGTGGGTACATTTGGTGTTTTCGAAAGCTGTCCAATTGCAGCCTTAGTAGATATGAGGATATGGCCAGCAATATATCTATCACAGCGCAATAGGTCAGGTGAAGTATAATGGAATAGGGCGAACATAGGAGTCATAGGGACCTCAACCCCCAACACCTCCCGGAGAAGAGAGAACACTTCGGTCCACAGCGACCTAAGAACAGGGCATTCCCAGAAAACGTGTAGAATGTTACCCACGTGACCACAATTCCTCCAGCACAACCGGGAGACCGAGGGCCAAATGGTATGGAGTCGCTGTGGAGTAAAGTACGCCCTTTGGCACAATTTAAAGTACATCTCAGAATGATGAAGGCATCTCGAGATCCAAAAGCACCTCGAGGAAATGGAATCCCACTCTTCCTCCCGCAGGTCTATGGAGAGATCCCTCTCCCACTTCAGCTGCGAGGGAATCTTACCCCTTTTAGAGAGGAGAATTATATACTGATACCATTTAGATATCCCACCGCCATGATCCGGGGAGGACAGTCTGAGGCGAAGGGAGGCCGGAAGGGGGATGGGAGCCACCCCATCCCTCCCACATGACTGCAGCCAATGTCGGATCTGCAAGTATTTGAAGAAGTCGTGCCTCGGGATACCCGAGTTACTTAATAACCTAGAGAAGGGCACCAACCCTCCCTCTGAGCATAGATCCCCTAAATGCACAACCCCAGCCCCGATCCAAGTGTCCAATCCCAGGTTGGGTATGAGACTGGCAATAGCCCTAGTTTGTAAATCAGCCGAGGGCAACACGATTTTCGGATCAGACGCAGCGACCGTATGCCAAAGCTTCAGGGTACATCTAACCGACTCCCCCGGGCCCAGCCGCTTAGGGACACAGTGGGCGGGCAGTAGAAACATATCTCTCAAGTCGATCGAACCTAAGAAGGACCGTTCTATAAGGACCCATGGCTTGGGGTTGTGCACGTCGAACCAATCTCGCGCCTGACTGAGAAGGCAGGTGGAGTGGTACGCCTCCAAATTAGGGTATGCCACCCCCCCGACCACTTTAGGCAACATCAGGACCTGTCTAGCTATGCGGGGCCTAGACCCCTTCCATATATACTGAGAGATGATCATGTTAGCTTTCACCAGGAGAGGTTTGGGGAAGCTACGAGGTATAGCCCGGAACAAATACAGAAGTTTAGGGAGTAGTATCATCTTGGTCGCGGAGATTCGTCCTAGCCAAGATATTTCATGAAGGGACCATTCTTTTATTAATTTTTCAAAGGCGCTAAAGAGGGCTACATAGTTACAGTCATACAGGTCTCTGTCTAGGGAGAGGTGAATTCCTAAGTACTAAATGGATCTGACCTGCCAGGCATATCGGTATAGGTCTTTAAGTCGGGTCACAGTACGCGGCGGTATGTGAAGCGGTAGGGCTTCGGTTTTGGTTGTGTTCAACTTGTAATATGAAATTCTGGAATATCGGTCCAGGTTGGCATGGAGCGCAGTTAATGAGGCATCTGGGCGAGTTAAGCAGAGCAAGATGTCATCAGCAAATAAGCTGATCTTGTGGGTCAAATTACCTATTTCTGGGCCTGTAATTGTTGGTTCAGTCCTAATTGTCTCAGCCAGCGGCTCAATGGCTAGAGCGAATATGAGGGGTGACAGGGGGCAGCCCTGTCTGGTTCCATTAGTGATATTAAAAACCCCTGACAAACAACCGTTAACAAACACCCTTGCAGAGGGGGCAGAGTACAGAGCAAAAACAGAATCCAAGAACCTCCCAACGAACCCAAATTTATCTAGAACAGCTCTCAGATATCCCCAGTGGAGTCAATCAAACGCCTTTTCAGCATCTAAATAAAGTATAAAGAGGGGTGTTTTATGCGCATCACAGTGTTCAAGTATGTTAAACACCCTCCGGGTGTTGTCCGGGGCCTGCCTGCCCGGGACAAAGCCCACCTGGTCAGCAGCTATGAGGGCAGGAAGCAGAGGGGAAAGACGATTAGCGATTAACTTTGCAAAGAGCTTAACGTCTGTATTCAACAAGGCTATAGGACGATAATTTTGTACTGCTGTGGGGGGCTTGCCAGGTTTTGGAATGGCAACTATCTGCGCCTCAAGCATTTCTTTGGGAAACTTTCCCACGCCCGATGCCTCGTTGAAAACAGACAGCAGTAGGGGGGCCAATTCATTCTTATATGATTTATAGAAATTGGAAGGGAAGCCATCAGGGCCAGGGGCCTTGTCTTTCGGGAGACCAGAGACAGCTGCATCTAGTTCTTCTAATGTCCAAGGGGAGCTAAGGGACAGGCCGGCTGCGGAGTCCAATGTCGGGAGGGAAATCTCTTTCAGGAACGACTGAATATCAACCTCTCTGGGTTGGGGGGGTGGTCCGGTCAGACCTTAAATCATAGAGGTGGGAGTAGTACTCTGCAAAGGTGTTTGCTATATCATAGGGGTCAGATACCCTAGATCCCGTAGCGGAACAGACATAGTATATCCTGGCCCTAGCTCGTTTGCTCTGCAGCTTCTGAGCCAAAAGACGTCCCGCTTTATTGCCTAGTACATAGAACCTCTGGTTTAGTCTAGCAATATTGCGCTGCACATCCCTAAGTGAGAAAATGTTTACTCTTTCCCAGGCGGCTAATAATAGATTTATTGAGCGGGTTCGCTTTATGCAACGATTCCAGTCTGGCAGCCTCCTTATCAGCAAACAGGCGTTCCGGCTGTTGAGTGCGTTTAAGTCTGGCAGCAGTCTGGATGGCTGAGCCTCGAATCACCGCTTTAAAAGAGCACCAGTTATTAAAGATCGAGGTATCTTCCGATTTGTTAGTATCAAGATATAATTGTATAGATTGTCGAATAGTGCTAAGGACATCAGGGTGATTGAGCAAAAAGCTCCCCAGTCTCCAGGGCCCTGGGGGGATCCCACCTGCCTCAAACTCCCATATTACCATTACTGGGGAATGATCAGACCAGGTCATAGGCAATATTTTAATTTCTCGGATGGCCGTCAGGGTCTCCTTGTTCGTCAGGGCAAGGTCTATCCTGGAGTATGTGCCTCCCGTCCCGAGCATTCCGACCTCCCAACAGAGTGCTTCTAGTAGTACTAGATCTATCTAGCAGAGGGTCAACAACTAGATTAAAATCCCCCAAGATCATAACCGACCCCTTAGTGTGCTTTTGTATCAGGGAACAGAGTTTCCTACAGAAAGTGAGCTGACCAGAATTAGGGGCATAGCATGAGACTAGAGTGACCATAGTGTTTTCTAGTAACCCTATTAATATGAGATATCGACCCTCAGGATCTACTATTTGGGACTCTAATGTGAAAGTGCAGTTCAGGGAAAATAGTATCGCTACTCCAGCCTTTTTTGTAGGGCCATTGGCCATATAGCAAGTAGGAAAACTGTTATCATGAAATTTAGGGGGATCCGATTTTTTGAAGTGGGTTTCTTGAACCGCAACAACATTAGCCTTCATTTTATAGAAGGAGGACAGCGCTAGTTTACGTTTCTGTGGGGAATTTAATCCCTTAACATTGAGTGAAACTAACCTGACCATAACTGATTAATACAGGAACAAATCAATCCAACATCTAGGAACATAACCCTGAGGAAGACAAGACACATAGGGGAAACAAACAGGGGTAGACAAAAGAGAATTATGAAAAAGAGAAAGGAAACAGACCCCCTAAAGATATGGGGCCATAGTAAGGCGCCAAAACATCCAGCGCCTCACCCTATGAAATAGAGAGGTTGGTGGCCAACCTCCCCGCAACCTAACAGTTGAGGATTGTATATCTCGGCGTATGTACACCCACACGGCCTACAACACACATAGCCTGAGGGTTCAGGGCCGCAGAGACACACAATGCTGGTCAAATATATGAGAGCTATTACGATTAGATTACCAAACAGAGAATTAGTAGGAAAAAGACAAAAAATTAACTCTGTACTTCTCATACATAAGTGCCTACTAGAATGCAATAGCTAACAAGCAGAGTAAAACAATCCCTGTGGCAGTAGCCGACTTAAACCTCAAATGTAACAGTCTTTGCAGTTAACCTCCAGGGCCCGGAACGGCAATCCAGGTAAAGGCACTCATGGCAAGTGAATGTGATCAGTACACCTTTACTTCTCAACCGTCAACCAGTCCTGCTGGAGTCGATGGTCAGGAGAACTGGGCCCGGGGTCTCCCCCCAAATTCCATTTACGTAGAAGCTTCAGACCCTCATGAACTGACGAGATGGCTATGGTAGAACCGTCTCTGGAGATCAACAGACGAGTGGGGAAGCCACATCTATAAAGGATGCCAGCCTTCCGAAGAACAATAGTAACCGGGTGGAAGGAACGTCTTTTATTGAGAGTGTACTGCGACAAGTCTCCATATAGTTGAAGATTTCCAAAGGCTTATGCCGTATCAGAGGATGGTCTAGCCGCCTTAAGCAAAGATTCTTTAATATGAAAGAAGTGAACCCGCATCAGAACATCTCTAGACGATCCCTCTGGGGCACCTCGGGCCTTAGGGATTCGATGAATTCGATCCAATAAAAGATCTGAGGAGCTGGCGGTAGGCAACAGTTTTTTGAAGATCTCCATAGTATAATCGTGGAGACTGCTATTAGACATCGAGTCGGGGACCCCTCTGAGTTTCAGATTGTTCCTGTGCGAGCAATCTTCCAAATCCGCCACTTTATCGCGCAAGAAATTCACTTCACCCTCCAGGGTATCATGGGAGTCTATCAGCGAGTTATGTAAGCCGACTACCTCGCTCATCTTAGTTTCCAACTGGTCTGTCCTCTCACCCAGGTCATCAATGGAGCTCTGGCAGGATTTCAACATGGCTCTGAACTCAGATGTCACGTCGTCCTTAAACTGATGTAGCAAAGCTTCATACTGCCGACTGTTAAGGCTTCACCGTCCTCGAGGCGCATTGAAGAGGATGCGTCACTGGAAGGGGACTCAGAGGACAAAAGAGAGGACCGCTTGGCCTGAGGAGAGCGGCCCACCACAGGGGTTCCAGCTTCTCGGGGGTTTGTTACGGAAAGGAGAGGGCTTAAAAAAGGCGACTTGATTGACCGGTTTGGAGGCTTTATGCTTCTTTGGAGGCATGGCTTCTGTTTTCAAAGAGAATTGACGAATGCGATTTAAGGGGGGTACAGCTTTCTTCAATCCAGCAGTATAACGACCCAGTGTAGGTATGTATTAGCTAAAATGGTTGCGGGGAGGTATTAGGAGGACATTATGAGCGAAAAAATCACATCTCAGCACCGCACGGGCAGGGCAATTGCACTAGATCAAGCAACAATTTTCGCCCCTATCCGGGAGTTATCAGTTGTAAAGATCAGCTCCATAGTCTCAGGTGTGCAGATATGCAGTGTAATGCGGAGCTATCCCTAGGAGCACGGCTACGAGTGGCCCAGTCAGCAGATTCACAGCAATGGACTACAGAAAGCCGTGGTTTCAGGACTTCAGGGCCCCCACGCTGCCTCCGGGTTGGCACAGGGAGACTCAGGCAAGCAATCTGGGTCAGTAAATATAGTGCAGCACCAGACACCAGCCCCAGGGTAAGGCTGCTAATGTGGTAGTATTGTGTCCCCCCCGGCGTCTCACTCAGGGCCACCTGCTGCGGCCGTCCGCCGATGGTGAATGCGGGCTGCGGTGGAGGGGATCAGGCCAGGGAAGCAGCTCACCTAGTCTGACGTCGCCGGGCTTCACGTCCTGCGCGCTGCTCCGTGGGTCCAGAGACCTAAGATGGCCGCCGCCCTGGGAGCTCCGGGCGTTCAGCGTTCGCGCTCCGTCCGTTATCCCTTTCCCCCGCAGCGCAGCAGGTCTCTGCAGCCCGGAGAGGGGGTCCAGTACCAGGGGATCCAAGCAGGGGCTCCTGGGTACGCTTCGGGAATCGGTGCGCCGCACGGCCCGCAGCGTGTTGTTTAAAATTGAGGCCCCGGCTTCAGAGTGGTGGCTAGGCCGCAATCCGCGGGAGCCAGTATACCGGCTCCCCGATTCCGCAGCTCTAGACCACCGCAGTGGGGGGTTCCCACCGTCACAGGGGCTGACTTTAGAGAGCACTTAAGGGGAAGGGAAGAGAATACAGGGGTTTAAGTTCCACAAATACAGAGGAGCTCCCTGTCCGTGCTTCCTCACAGTTCAGCCTCCAGGCGACGCCCCCAACATGCTCCTCTTTTAAGGAATGCTGTCCATGCTCACTATCTACCCCATATGCATCACCCTTGTCTTTCTAACCCTCCCCTCTAGAATGTAAGCACTCATGAGCAGGGCCCTCTTCCATATTGTGTTTCCTTCTCTTACTTAGACTCTCTCCTACATCATACTCCTTACAATGACACCTATCCCTCAGTTTTGGCCACCCTGATGCTTATTTCAGTGTCATGTAAGTTAATGCAGCAATATTTATAAAACAAGTACTTGTCCTTCTTGTACTGTAAGTCAGTGTTTTTTGTTTTGTTCACTTGTTTATGTACTTTGGCCCTCATTCCGAGTTGTTCGCTCGGTATTTTTCATCGCATCGCAGTGAAAATCCGCTTAGTACGCATGCGCAATGTTCGCACTGCGACTGCGCCAAGTAACTTTACTATGAAGAAAGTATTTTTACTCACGGCTTTTTCTTCGCTCCGGCGATCGTAATGTGATTGACAGGAAATGGGTGTTACTGGGCGGATACACGGCGTTTCAGGGGCGTGTGGCTGAAAACGCTACCGTTTCCGGAAAAAACGCAGGAGTGGCCGGGGAAACGGTGGGAGTGCCTGGGCGAACGCTGGGTGTGTTTGTGACGTCAACCAGGAACGACAAGCACTGAAATGATCGCACAGGCAGAGTAAGTCTGGAGCTACTCTGAAACTGCTAACTCGTTTGTAATCGCAATATTGCGCGTACGTCGGTCGCAATTTTAAGAAGCTAAGATTCACTCCCAGTAGGCGGCGGCTTAGCGTGTGTAACTCTGCTACATTCGCCTTGCGAGCGAACAACTCGGAATGAGGGCCTTTATTAGGTGCTGTGGAACCCTTGTGGCTCCATATAAATAAATAATAATAATAATAATAATATACAACTTGTAATACAGTTATTTATTTGAGAGTACTCCAAATAATATACAAGAGTAATTATTAAAATAGATTTTAGATAAATAGTAAAACACTTTATCCTTAGTTACTGCTATCAACTTAATCAGTCTGATAAAAGGTCAAATGTAAATGACACTCTCATGCTTTGAATCATATTATTTGCCTTCTCAAATAAAAAATGACATGAGACTTACAGTGCATGAGACTTTGAAAATTACATGAGATATCGTTGTACTACTTTTAAATATTCAAGTATCAGATTAAACCAGAGTTTCATTCTGAGGTGTAACTATAGATGCACTTTCCATTACTCCCCAGCTGCACCTGTGACCCAGACCTGGAACATAATTTGCATTTGATGCTGATATTTGCCTGAATCTCTTACCACTATTTTATTATTGCACTATAGACGTCTCATCCATAGAATAATCATTACTAAAGAGGAATCATATATTTGAAAGACAGTGATGTCATCTGTAATAATGACTAAATTAATTATTATAATGATTACTGGGATATACACAGGGTGTGCATTCTGCAATAACATTCCTGACTTCTGACACAAGGGAGCGTAAGGGTTGGAGTAACTAACTATAGATTTGCATTTACTGCTGGAAGGAACATTTTATATATGCAGAGTTACTATAATGGATGTTTTTATAATGTAAAATATTTTGCAGACAATGAACATTCTGGATGTCACTCTGCAGCCCGGCTTCTGTGAGAGAGCAATGGACATAGCAGACTGACCTTTATACTTTACATTAAATGAATTTAATGTATTTTGTATGTCTTCGTGTCCTTGCGTCCATTCTGGAGCCTATTCAGATGTGTTTGGAGTGTCTGTCGCTGCTGCTTACATAGAAGGAGCAGAGATATCACTAATATGGTAATGCAGTAGGGGGCGTCACCCTTCCTGCTTCATTACTGATCTGAACTGCATTCAAGGATGAGGTATTGGATCATCTGCCGGATGGGTGACTGCATGAGCTGCCAATAGGCCAGGACATCTCAATCCTCGGATCCTGCCTCATCCCTCTCCAGCAACTATGGTAACTCGCCTTCTGTTTTGAGAAATGGAGTCCATCTCTGCCCCCTCTTCACCCCCAAACGGCATCAGATTGCCAATCACTGACAGGCTGATGCCACCTTATGTCCGCTATCGCAGACCCACATTACACATACGCAGTACGGTTCTGTACCAAACATCTGTTCTTTACGATATGTGCCGCAGGTCCAGTAGCACCTGAATATGACCCTCTATGCATAAAATAAATGGTAATCAGACAACAGCAGGGCCAGATTGGCCACAGGCCTTACCGGGGAACATCCCGGTGGGCCAATTGGAGTGTGTGGCTGCCTGTCCTCTGCGACACCGCCCCCTCCATCTGCTTATACAATGTAAGCGCCGCGCCGTTTCTCAGGAGAGCCGTTCCGCCCCACTCCGCGTCACCATGCAGCTTTTGAGCTACGCGGCCAGTGGCCGCTATCAGTAAAGCTGGCCCGCCCCCCCCCTCCGCGTCACCCTGCTGCTTGTGAGAGCCGCGGCCACTGGACGCTATCAGGAGAGCCGGCCCGCCCTCCCCCTCCGCATCACCAGGCAGCTTTTGAGAGCCGCGCCCACTGGCCGCTTTCATGAGAGCCACCCCCTTACTCCGCATCACCAGGCTACTTGTGAGAGCCGCGGCCACTGGCCGCTATCAGGAGAGCCGGCCCGCCCCCCCTCCGCGTCACCAGGCTGGTTGTGAATTGTGAGCGCTGCTTCATTGCGCTGCGGCCACTGGAGAGTGGAGACTCTCTAAAGAGCCGGCCCTGACCCCACTTCACTCTTCTGACTGGAAGAGGAAGTCCGCGCGTCAAACACCACAGACGCGATCGGTGCAGACCTTGCGCGGGAATAGAAGGTGCGGCTGCTGTGGGTGCTCGTCCTGCAGCAGGAGAGGTGAAGTGAGTATGACTTTACTACTTCCCTAAATGCATGTTCCTTTCCTGTGTTGGTGCTGTGAAATGTCCTGACTGGGATCAACAGTATTACGTCTGGGGTTATGAGGTGTAATATTATGTATGGGGATATGAGATGCAATATGTTTGTGGGTGTGAGGTGTTATATAGTGTGAGGTGTAATATGTCTGGGGGTATGAGGTATGAGGTGTAATATATCTGGGAGTCTTATTAAATGTATGCATTGCGTCCAGTAATGTAAACCAGAAGGTGGTTGGAGCGGCCTTCCTAGAATGTGACCTATCCCGCATGTTGCATTCCTCACTCATTGTCAGCCTCTGCTCAATGGATCTTCAGAGAAAGGAAACTGCAAACTGTTTAGTGAAGTTGTCCTGGCTCATCCTTAAATAATAATAATATCCAGAGGCGTCATAAGGCGGGTGCGGGGCTGCGGCCTACACCTGGGTGTCACCCTTAAATGGGGAGACACCAAACGAGCCGCACACTTCGCACTAGGGTGGCCAATCTTGGGATCGGGATCGGCGGGATCCCGGGATTTGAGGCCAAAAATTGGATTGGAGCCTTCAATCCCGGGATTCACGTGCGCATGCGCACTAATGATTCTTGACCGGGCAGCGCCGCTGAGCACTAGCGCTCGTCTCAGCCTCAGGCGCTGCACTGCTGTGTGCAGCGTGACGTCAACGAGGTCACGCTGCACAGCACCTTACCAGCTATGGTCGCTCCTTCTGCCACATCCGCCCTCCAATGCGCCTGCCTGCCATCCAGCCAGACCTCCTGCCCGCCATAATTTTAAAATAATGAGGACTCTAAAGCAGGTGGACTGTGAGTGATACTCACGCTACGCTGCTCTGCTGCCTGCCTCTGGACCCCTCTACCCCATAGTTAGTATATATATAGAATTAATTAATGCTGCAGCACTCTGAGTCTTTTAAACATCAAAGGTGTATTGGAAAAATCACATCATGATTTTTTTCAGTACACCTTTGATGTTTAAACGACGTCACTAACACGCCCTGCGTTCGGCCAGCCACTCCCCCGTTTCTCCAGCCACTCCTGCGTTTTTCCCTGCCACGCCTGCGTTTTTTAGCACACTCCCGGAAAACACTCAGTTACCTCCCAGAAATGCCCCTTTCCTGTCAATCACTCACCGATCAGCAGTGCGACTGAAAAGCGTTGCATGAGCACCAGCAAATCTACAAAGTTTTGTGTTAAATAACTTAGCGAATGCGCGCTGTGTACCATGCGCATGCGCATTTTCCACCTAATCACTGTGTTGCGAAAACGGCAACGAGCGAACAACTCAGAATAACCACCATCATTTCAGCTGCCAGTTGAATGTGGAAAGTTTAATCAGTGGTGTCACGACAGGGTCATCAATGGGGTGACACCATCCACATCCCGATCTCATCCACTGACATGATAGAGACACGTCGGTGTCCATACCCGCTCCTCCACGGCACCAAGCAGCGCAGTCATGCCTATATCCCTGCCAACTCCATGAGCCCTGCTCAAATACACCTGCCTGAACACCACCGCCGCTGGGCCCGTACTGACAGTCTTTCAGCCAGGATGTTGGTCGCTGTACGTCACTCCTCATGATGTCATCACGCACGCCGCCACCGCATGCGGCTTGCATTTCTCCTCACCGCCTCCGGCCACGTCCTGCTCACTGCTGCCACTACTGGCCACGTCCTGCACACCACCGCTGCTGCCCACGTCCTCACCACCGCCGCTGCCCAGGGCCTTCAACTCACTGTCTCTGCTGTCATTGTCCGTGCTGTCACTGTCTCTCTGTCACTCTCTCTATGTCCCTGCTGTCACTCTCCCTGTCCCTGAATTATGGATCATACCATGTAGCTTATGTGAATTTTGGATCATACTGCTTGGTATATTGTGAATTTTGGCTCATTCTGTGTGGCATAATGTGAATTTCGGAATTTTGTCTCATACCGTGTGCTATAATGTGAATTTCGTCTCATACCATGTGCTATAATGTGAATTTTGTCTCATACCGTGTGCTATAATGTGAATTTCGTCTCATACCGTGTGCTATAATGTGAATTTTGTCTCATACCGTGTGCTATAATGTGAATTTCGTCTCATACCGTGTGCTATAATGTGAATTTGGCCTCATACTGTGTGGTATCATGTGAAAGGGGCACCAGTACTAGATAGTATAAGGGGCCCTACTATTGTGGTGCATAATGTGTATAAGGGTTATATGGTGTGGTAAACTACACTAAGGGGCGCGCATAATTGCAACCTTCACTTTTTCATACCCCCCACTTCAAAATTTCCACTTTGACCAGTGTGTGTGTGTGTGTAGGCTGGCACTGACCCGTGTGTGTGTGTGTGTGTGTGTGTGTGTGTGTGTGTGTGTGTGTGTGTGTGTGTGTGTGTGTGTAGGGTGGCAATGATGAGGGATATTCTGTAGCGGAGATGATCTAATTTGTTATTCTGTGCTAGGGAGAGAAGATCTGTCTGAGGGGACTATTCTACACTAAGAGAGATGATCTGTCTGAGGGGACTATTCTACACTAAGAGAGATGATCTGTCTGAGGGGACTATTCTACACTAAGAGAGATGATCTGTCTGAGGGGACTATTCTACACTGAGAGATGATCTGTCTGAGGGGACTATTCTACGCTAAGAGAGATGATCTGTCTGAGGGGACTATTCTATGCTAAGAGAGATGATCTGTCTGAGGGGACTATTCTACACTAAGAGAGATGATCTGTCTGAGGGGACTATTCTACGCTAAGAGAGATGATCTGTCTGAGGGGACTATTCTACACTAAGAGAGGTGATCTGTCTGAGGGGACTATTCTACACTAAGAGAGATGATCTGTCTGAGGGGACTATTCTACGCTAAGAGAGATGATCTGTCTGAGGGGACTATTCTACACTAAGAGAGAAGATCTGTCTGAGGGGACTATTCTACGCTAAGAGAGAAGATCTGTCTGAAAAGAGTGGAGTTTTTTTAGTTCTAAAGGGAAGGTATGATCTATTTTTAGGCCCGGCAACTTGGGGAGGGGGGGGGGGGAGGGACACCTGTACCAGGCCTCGAAGGTCACAAGGGCCCCTGGAATAAGGAGCACAAAAATCAGGACTGCTGCGCCTAGTAATGTTTTAATAATGCAGCACCTAATAATGGTCTGAAATTAAGACTGCATAGACCCCGAGCACCGGAAGTAGCCGCTGTGCGCTCCACAGTGCATTCCAGCACCCAGGAAGCATGCAACAGAGTCGGGCAGAGCAAATGCAGTGGGAGCTGTACCATCACCACTGCACACCGTATCACAAATGTGGGAGAAGGAAGCCTCACACCGCAGAGAGGACACCAGCAAAGGTTACCTATTAATTATCCCGGCTGGTATAGTCATCTATACATCAGGACTGTCCGTTCTCTCCCAGTCACATTCTCTCGCTCTCGCAGTCTTTAAAATGCCTTAACACAGTGGTTCCCAATCTTTCTTTCTATCATGGTACCCTAGGGCACAGGTTGTCAAACTTGGTCCTAAGGACAACAAACAGTGCATGTTTTCCAGGTCTTCTCGCAGAGTCACAAGTGAAATAATTAGCTCCCCCTGTTCATCTTTTGAAATGTGTTAGTGAGTAATGAATATACAGATGGAGCCATCCTCATCTATGCCTTTACCAGGATTAACTGACACAGGGCAGTCGGACTTAATCCCCGCTGTATTGTTCTCTCTGTATTGTATTGCAGCTGAGAACAATAGATGAAAGGCTTATGCTAATAAACCATGGTGCACCGAGGCGCAACAGAGAAGCCTCGATGAGCGTGGCTACATCTGTACCTGTTCACATGCCTGATTATCTGTATAACGTGAGCTGTTTGGGGCCCTGAGGGCCGAGTTTGAGAACCGCAGTAATAGAGTATAGCATGAAGTAGCTATAATTGCTTTAATATGTATTTAGTGAGTGTGTGCAGGATTAAATGTCACCCCAGTTTTAATTTCTTGACTACTTCTGCTACAACACAATACCAAATACACTTTTTAATATGTTAGGTTTAGCTACTATGACATGCTCTGCCTTTGCTGGTGTAACTCCGCCTACATTGCATTTTGAAGCAGTAATCCCGCCTACTTTTGTATTGGTCTCGCCTACAGTTGATTTGGTGCCGCCCACAAGGCCACTTCTAGAATTTTTTCCAAGGCCACTTTTATCTCCCAATCTGTCCCTGGACAGCAGCTACAGTAGTCCTAACTGCACAGTCACAATAGATAGGGTACAGGTAATGTCACTTGAAATGTACAAAAGCAGTGATGAAAATGTAATATTAGGGGTCTGCAGTCTTTTTATCCAATTCTGTATGTGCTCATGAATTCCATAAAGCAGGAATCTCATAATAATGAATAAACAAATGCCCATAGCATAATACTTCCTAAACTGTGTGATAGAATAGATGAAACAGGGGAAATAAAGTGCCTCAAACCTCTCCCCAGAAGTTGGAAATCATTTGATGTTCTAGTTTCCATTTATAGAGAACTGTTCTATCACCTTAACACATTCCCACAAAAAGTAAGTTGTGGGAATTCTTACCTCGGGATATATTCTTTCTGTATACCTACTGTAGATAAGATGCTCACATTGTGTTTCCATAGGTGCACACTAGAAATGAGGGGAGGACCGTGTATGCTCTCAGTGGCAGCTAGAGAGACATACCACCTTCCCCACCTGCCTCTACCCCATCTCACCCTGCCCATACCTTGCCCAGAGGCCACTGAGTCTTGACAGCCATCCCTAGCTCCTCTACTTTGCCCACTGTGTTACTCAGTGTGGCTCTGCCTGCTCTTTCTGTTATGAACACCAGCACTCCCAACACTAGGGATCTGCAGAGAGGCCCCATCCCCTGCCTACCATGGTGGTCATTCTGAGTTGATTGTTTACTAGCAGTTTTTAGCAGCCGTGCAAACGCTATGCCGCCTACCACTGGGAGTGTATTTTAGCTTAGCAGAAGTGCAAACAGTTGTATCGCAAAACGGCTACTAAATAATTTGGTGCAGTTTCTGAGTAGCTTCAGACCTACTCAGTGCTTGCAAGCACTTCAGAGTATTCATTTCCTGTTTTGATGTCATGAACACGCCCTGCATTCGACCAGCCACGCCTGCGTTTTTCCTGGCATGCCTGCATTTTTTCAAACACTCCCTGAAAACGGTCAGTTGATACCCAGAAACGCCCACTTCTGCGGCCAGCAGTGCGACTGAAATGCTTCGCTAAACCCTGTGCAAAACGACATCATTCATTGTAATAGTATGCCGCGTGTGCGCATTGCGCCGCATACGCATGCGCAGAAGTGCCTTTTTTTCTGATCGCTGTGCAGTGAACGAAAGCAGTAAGGAATCAACTCGGAATGACCACCCATGACAGCTATTGATTGCCCAGTCACCAAATCCTCTCCTTGCCTCTCTCCTGTAGACCTCACAATTCCCCACCCACTATGCCTCCTCATCCCCTGCAGTGACCTTGCCCCTCACAGTGACTTTGGACAAAATGTTCCCTTCCTGGCATGCAACCTACCCCTAATGTATCTGAAATGTAGAATTATGGGTGATATATACTGTAACTGTGAACTGGAAATGGCAGGAAACATAGAAATGATAGATCTTTCAAGAGCAAGAAGGACGGAAGGGGGAACAAGAGAGAGGGCAAAGGAGGTGCAGATAAAGAAGAGGACAAGAGGATAGTTACACAAAGATGGAAGAAAAGGGAGGCAAACATGAAATAAGAAAACAGCAACACCAGCCACAACAAAATAATATGCTTGTGCCCAGGCATATACTGCATCCTCATATATACTGTACTATGAAGGAGAGGGAGACGGGTGAAGGGTGTTAGAAGGGGGAGAAGAGAGTGAGAGACTGGAGGTGATAGAGAGAATGGGATGAGGATAATGAGAGAGAGAGACACAGAGAGAGAGAGAGAGAGAGAGAGAGAGCAAGAATATAGAGGTGAGAGGGAAGTGAGAGAGAGAGAGAGAGCAAGAATATAGAGGTGAGAGGGAAGTGAGAGAGAGAGAGAGAGCAAGAATATAGAGGTGAGAGGGAAGTGAGAGAGAGACAGAGAGAGAGAGAGAGAGAGAGAGAGCAAGAATATAGAGGTGAGAGGGAAGAGAGAGAATGGGTTGAGAAAGTGAATTATTAAAAATGGGGGTAGGGGATAACACAGAGCTAGAGATTGGGCAATGGGGAGGACACAGAGAAATAGAATGGGGGTGGGAAAAGAGAGAGGGAAAACAACATGGGGAGGGGAATCAGAAAGAATTGGGTGAGGGGAGATAGTATTGGGGACCCTTTAAACTGTTCCTAGCACCCGCAAAATGACTAGTATAAAATACTAGGTGTATATTCTGCATGTAGAGTTCTCAATGTGCACATGAATAAAAATGCTTGGAGGTCTTATAAAGTAGTAACTTAAAAGTACCTGTGTTTTTATTCATAAAACCATTAAAAAAAGATGTAATATAAAGTACAAACTGTGGATCAGCTTCCTACCAGACGGGAAATGTGGAACGCGTGTCACTAAGTAGCAGCACATGGTCCCATGCACAAAGCACTCCACCAGTGGCTTCCCTCCCAGGTCAATGTGAATAGCAGTCTGCCATGCTGTTATGCACACCAGTGCCTGCAGGAATGTACTGGTGTCTGAACTGTTATGCACACCAGTGCCTGCAGGAATGTACTGGTGTCTGAACTGTTATGCACACCAGTGCCTGCAGGAATGTACTGGTGTCTGAACGGATAGGGATGCAAAACAAATGAACTCACAGACAGACTGGGGGATAAGACATTACGTACACAGAAGGTGATAGGGTAACAAAATAAATACAAAGTGAACAGAGAAGCCCAGAGGCTAAGAAACTGGGTGTCTCCCTAGTATCGGGAATGCTCAGATGGAGAAAGCAAGATGTTGTGTTTTAATACGTAGAGAACCCGAAATGCTGTTGCTAAGGGCAACAGCAAAACCCTAAAGGGTTACCAACGGGTGTGGCAGTAAACGCCTTGGTCAGAGATGAAATGATAGACACAAGGAGAGTCTCCACAATCCTAATCCTCACTTGCAGTGCACAGGTTCAGCTTACTGCCACTAAACTGACACCTGAACACCTTGCACAGTGAGAAAGGATTTAGGCAGGCAAGTCTGAGAATAGAATAATTTTTTGTTTTGGGGATGCGCTACACCACTAGCAAAGGAATAAAAATGCTCATAAGCATGTACATATGATACTCTGTATTCGTGTATAAAGAAAGGGTTTAATACTCCTCACACAATTCCATAAAACCAAAATTTATGATTTATTTTTAAAGAATTTCATATATAAACAAAAAAACTTTTTTTATATAAAAAACTTATAAGAAAATTTTCATTTTTCCATCAGTATAAAAACATGTATTGCTGGGCACAGGTTTAAAATAAACTTTTTCTTTAGAAGATACACGTGTGGAAATTAGTTGTATAGCTGATATAGCTTTTTTTTGGGAAGAACAGTCCTCAGAATTTGAAACAGTGTTAATCTGTGTAAAATGTCCTATTGTAGCGATCTTTGCTACAAATTAGCTTTGTTTTGAATGGACAAAGTTCACTGAGTCACTGCTGTACACAGCTTTTGGAGTTATTATTAAGCATGCATTATGGATTAATATACCACTTGACCTTGTGTCCACGTTATTTTCCCCTGGTTCTAAATGTCACAGCTTGATCCCTCCAGACTTATAGTACCTCAATTAGGTTGCCGTGTTTATATTCTGCCGGGATTCAGGTGTTGCTGCTGGTTCCAATTTCTTTGGGGTCCGTGGCTGTCACCGTGGTGATGATGAATGGGCTCCTCTGAGAATACAGCCGCAAACTTGCTAAGTTCACAGAGTAGCAAAAGAACCCCAGCAAGTTAAACGACTGACTCCAGTCTTACTGCTAGGTCTGGATTGGCAGAGTGTAGTACCAAATCCCCAGGCCTATTTGCAGTAAGCAACAACAAATACAAAGCTACACAGCACTGGCTAACTTTCAGGAACTAATAAACCAACAAAGATTCAGCAGCATCTGCTTAACCTGAGAAGAGGGTTTATAAAGCAGGTGCTGTCCACACCCCACTCAGACCTCACAGACTGTGAGCACAAAAACCAGCACCGGATCCCCTGCCGTGCACAGAGCCTGTAACCACTGCACAGCAAAAGACCCGAACCGGAGTATCAGCTGCGCTCAGGTTACTCCGCTAGCACTTGTCTCCCGGTTGCCATGACGACGTGGCAGCACAGGGCAGGACGAGGTGTCAAAGAACCCCTACCACCGGGTTTATCGGGGAACTGCGAGAAGAAAGAGCGTATCAGTCTGGGGACATGAAGATCACAACTGCGCACCCACGACCACTCCTCCGGGCCATACCCCTTCCAGTGCACCAAAAATGACAGCCGACCCCGAACCACCTTGGAGTCAAGCAACCTTTCAACAACAAACTCCCTCTGGCCACGTATCAGAAGAGGGGAAGGTCTTCCACTGGAAGAAGGATTACTAATCGCCCGTTTTAAAAGGGAACAATGAAATGTTTTATTGATACCCAAAGAACGGGGCAGATCTAACTGAAATGCCACTGGATTGATAACCCTGGTGATCTTATAAGGGCCAATGAACCAGGGGCCTAACTTATGAGATGGCTGTCTCAACTTCAAATTCTTGGTAGACAACCAGACGAAGTCTCCTAATTTGAAGCTGCAGGGTCTTTTCCGCTTATCAAAAACCCTTTTGGTCACTAATGACACAGACACAAGGGCTATCTTCACTTTCCTCCAAATACCTCTAAGGACCGAAACCACAGAGGAACCACCAGGCGTGGAGTCCAGGGGGTCAAAAGAATTGGCCTTAGGATGATGCCCATACACACAAAGGAAGGGAGAGATCCCTGTAGCAGAGTGAGCCACGTTGTTATAGGCAAACTCCGCCATGGACAGATGAGCAACCCAGTCAGTCTGACACTTGGAGACATAACACCTGAGAAACTGCTCAAAGGACTGGTTCACCCTTTCAGTCTGCCCATTAGACTGCGGATGGTAGCCTGACGACAAGCTGACAGAAATCTGGAGATCGGAACAAAATGCCCTCCAGAATTTGGCCACAAACTGGGATCCGCGGTCAGAGACCACATCAAGTGGCAACCCATGGAGACGCACAACATGCAGCATAAATAATTCAGACAGGCGTCTGGCCGATGGCAGCCCAACCAGTGGAACGAAGTGCGCCATCTTCGAAAACCTGTCAACGACAACCCAGAATCCACAAAATCCATTGAAATGTGGGTCCATGGCTTAGATGGAATAGAGAGTGGATGTAATGGGCCAACAGGAACCCCTCTAGGAGTCTTATTTCGGGCACATATGTCACATGCCCGAACCCACTGATCCACATCCTTAGCCACCGAGGGCCACCACACCGCCATAGATAGCAGCTCCCGAGTTCTGGCAATACCCGGGTGACCTGCCGACTTCTTGGCATGGAATTCCAGGAACACTCGCTGTCTTAACCTAGGAGGCACAAACAAAAGACCTACCGGAAGGTCTGGAGGAGCCTGCTCCTGTGCTCTAAGGACTAATGACAAGAGGTCCTGGGTAATGCCCACTTTAATACATGATGGGGACACAATGGGCAACGGCTCCTCGGTGGTCTCCTGGATTGGAGCAAAACTCGGCGAGAGCGCATCAGCCTTGATGTTTTTTGACCCAGGGCGATATGTTATCAAAAAATTAAAGTGAGCAAAAAACAAAGCCCATCATGCCTGCCTGGCATTGAGACGCTTCGCTGACTCTAAATATGCCAGATTCTTATGGTCAGTGAGAATTGAGACCACAAACTTAGCCCCCTCAAGCCAGTGTCTCCACTCCTCGAGTGCATCCTTAATAGCCAACAATTCCCGGTTACCCACGTCATAATTCATCTCGGCAGGCGAAAATTTACGGGAAAAGTAAGCACAGGGATGAATGCGATTATCAGACACTCCCATCTGAGAGAGCACTGCCCCAATAGCCATCTCAGAGGCATCCACCTCCACCACAAAAGGACATTCTGGGTCTGGGTGTCGCAGCACCTTGGCCGAGACAAATGCCCTTTTGAGACGGGCAAAAGCCGCTTTAGCCTCACAAGGCCAGTGAGCAACATCCGCCCCTTTCTTAGTGAGTGCCACCAAGGGCGCCACTATAGACGAAAATCCAGCGATAAATCGTCTATAAAAATTTGCAAAGCCCAGGAAACGCTGAAGCGTCTTCAAACAGGTGGGCTGCACCCAATCCAGGACTGCCTGTACCTTGGAACCCTCCATTTGGAAACCTTCTGGGGAGATAATATATCCTAGAAATGCGATTTGCTGAACTTCAAATTCGCACTTCTCCAGCTTCGCCCCCAGCCGGTGGTCTCTGAGTTTCTGGAGGACTAAGCCTACATGCTTCCGATGTTCCTCCAGGGAATGGGAGAAGATTAGGATGTCATCTAAGTATACAACTAAGAATCTATCCAAATATTCCCTGAGTACATCGTTCATGAAATCCTGGAAGACTGCCGGGGCATTACAGAGCCCAAAAGCCATCACCAAATATTCATAATGCCCTGAGTGGGTATTAAAGGCAGTCTTCCATTCATCCCCCTCTCTTATTCGGATTAGATTGTACTCTGCCATAGCCTGAGTCTCAGGACGTGACAGGGAGAACAACCTGCTCTTGGGAAGCTTAGCATTCGGCAACAAATCAATGGCACAGTCATAGGGGCGATGGGGAGGTAGTACCTCTGCAACTTTTTTGGAGAACACGTCCACAAAATCTGCATAACACCCTGGCAATCCTGGCAAACTTAGCTGCGAGAGCCTGACTGGAAGGCTCAAGCAACTCCTGAAACAATCAGTACCCCAACTAATAATCTCCCCAGAGACCCAGTCAAATTGAGGATTGTGGGCCCTTAACCAGGGTAACCCCAACACCAATGGGGCAAAAGTACAGACAGTCACATAAAAGGACAATTTTTCAGAGTGTGTGGCTCCAATAAACAATGAAATCTGGCTAGTGCAAGAGGTAATTTTACCTTGGGATAATGGTTCCCCGTTTAACCCACAAATCTCAATTTCCAATGCCAAGGGTACTAAGGGAACAGAGTGTTTCAGGGCGAATTGGCGGTCCATAAAAACCCCGTCGGCCCCACTGTCCACAAAGGGCTCAGTCTTGACAGTTTGACCGAGGATCTTCAAGGTCACCGGAATGATAAAAGTCTTCTTGGGAAATTCTGACTTCTGGCCTGACAGGATATTTCCCATCACCCTCAGGCCCTGAAGTTTTCTGGCTTTTCTGGGCATGATACTACCACATGACCTTTATTCCCACAGTACAAACCCAACCCCTGCTGTCTCCTCCGCATCTTCTCACGCAAGGAGAGGCGGGTAGCCCCAATCTGCATAGGGTCCTCGGAAAATTCCTCAGAGTTTAAGGTTCCCTTGGGAAAGAAGGAAACCTCGGTCTCCCTTTCAAGCCTACGCTCTCTCAGCCGTCTATCCACCCGGATGGATAACTGCATGAGCTGATCCAAGCTATCAGGCAAGGGATATTGGTCTTTTATCTGGTTAGAAAGACCTCTTCGGTACTGGTGTCTCAGGGCTGGGTCATTCCACTGGGTATCATGGGCCAACCTCCGAAACTCCGTACAGTAAACCTCAACTGGCCTTCGCCCTTGCTTAAGGATCGAAATCTGAGCCTCGGCTGAGGCCGTCTTGTCAGGGTCATCATACAACATGCCCAGTGCCGTAAATAAAGCATCAACACTTTTAAGCGATGGACAGTCAGGCTGCAACCCATATGCCCAGACCTGTGGGTCTCCTTGTAGCAAGGAAATCACTATGCCCACCCGCTGAATCTCCGACCCAGAAGACTGAGGCCTAAGCCGGAAGTATAGCTTGCAGCTCTCCTTGAAACAAAAGAACTGCGAGCGATCTCCAGAAAAACAATCCGGGAGATTTACTTTCGGCTCCTTAACCCCTGAAGGTGCTGCTGCTGCGGGAGCTCCGCCAGCGGCCTGGGAGGTGTGCATTTTAATGGACAAATCATTAAATTGTCGAGTCAGGACCTGCACCTGATCGACCACCTGTTGCAACGTATTTTGAGGGGTACTCTCCATATTCCCACAAAATTTCAACAGGAGTATTGGGCTGCTGAATATGTTATGCACACCAGTGCGTGCAAGAATGTACTGGTGTCTGAACTGTTATGCTCACCAGTGCCTGCAGGAATGTACTGGTGTCTGAGCTGTTATGCACACCAGTGCCTGCAGGAATGTACTGGTGTCTGAACGGATAGGGATGCAAAACAAATGAACTCACAGACAGACTGGGGAACATGACATAACGTACACAGAAGGTGATAGGGTAACAAAATAAACACAAAGTGAACAGAGAAGCCCAGAGGCTAAGAAACTGGGTGTCTCCCTAGTATTGGGAATGCTCAGATGGAAAAAGCAAGATGTTATGTTTTAATACGTAGAGAACCCGAAATGATGTTGCTAAGGGCAACAGCAAAACCCTAAAGGGTTACCAACGGGTGTGGCAGTAAACTCCTTGGTCAGAGATGAAATGATAGACACAAGGAGAGTCTCCACAATCCTAATCCTCACTTGCAGTTCACAGGTTCAGCTTACTGCCACTAAACTGACACCTGAACACCTTGCACAGTGAGAAAGGATTTAGGCAGGCAAGTCTGAGAATACAGCCGCAAACTTGCTAAGTTCACAGAGTAGCAAAAGAACCCCAGCAAGTTAAACGACTGACTCCAGTCTTACTGCTAGGTCTGGATTGGCAGAGTGTAGTGCCAAATCCCCAGGCCTATTTGCAGTAAGCAACAACAAATACAAAGCTACACAGTACTGGCTAACTTTCAGGAACTAACTAACCAACAAAGATTCAGCAGCATCTGCTTAACCTGAGAAGAGGGTTTATAAAGCAGTTGCTGTCCACGCCCCACTCAGACCTTACAGACTGTGAGCACAAAAACCAGCACCGGATCCCCTGCCGTGCACAGAGCCTGTAACCACTGCACAGCAAAAGACCCGAACCGGAGTATCAGCTGCGCTCAGGTTACTCCGCTATCACTTGTCTCCCGGTTGCCATGACAACGTTATTTGATAGGAGGGGAGGCTGCGCTCACAATGGGGGGTAAAGACTGAGAGTGCAGCTGACCTGGAGGTGTCCCACCTCCTATTGAAATTCGTATTTGGTGTTGGTCAGCGCGCTCTATGGGGGATAACGGGGGGGTTGTTTGTTTGATATGGAGTATGAGTGTTTTTAACTGGTTGGATGATGTGTTATCTGTGTAACTCTAATGTGGAGGATGCGATAATGACCACTCAGTGTTGATTATATCACGATGATTTATTTATAATTGTAAACCGGATCTGCATCCTATAATGTCAGTTAGTCTTTGTCTAAAAAGGCACTCGTGCTGAAACGCGTTGGGAACCTACAAGCAACACTACCTATATTGCCAACACTCATTCTCCTCTCTCCGGCTGGAGAAAGGAGACACAGCGGTAATCTCCGTGTACAGCGTGCTCACGTGACCCGGCACGTGACACGCGAACCAGGAAGCCACAGGACGGGACCTGAGACGGAGGAGACCGGTAACTGTAAGCGGAGTGTGCGGTCTAACAGACACGGAAGACACGCAGGGAAAGCGGACACAGGAGAACAGGCTTGAGGACGGAAAAGACTCGGTCACCGGCGGCAGGCAGCGCCTGCCCCCGGCGGTAAGTGTGTACAACACAGCCCATGACCACACCACTCATTGCCGCACATTAGAGGGGTCTGACAGGCGGGACGCCGCACTAGTCACACCACAAACCTCACAATCAGACACAGCATCAGAGGGCACATAGGCATAACCACACCTATGGTAAAGGTGGCCCATAGGGCACACCTGACATTTTACCTGAGCTGTAGCCTCATCAGTATACCATTAGGAGGGTATACTTGGAAAAAGGGTAGTCTGCAGGACATACCTGACAGTGGTGAGGAAACCTGGGACAAAGACTAACTGACATTATAGGACGCAGATCCGGTTTACAATTATAAATAAATCATCGTGATATAATCAACACTGAGTGGTCATTATCGCTTCCTCCACATTAGAGTTACACAGATAACACATCATCCAACCAGTTAAAAACACTCATACTCCATATCAAACAAACAACCCCCCCGTTATCCCCCATAGAGCGCGCTGACCAACACCAAATACGAATGCCATGACAACGTGGCAGCACAGGGCAGGAGACCCTAACACATGCCAATGTTACAACTGAGGATTTTGACTGACAGGAGAAAGCCTCATTTGTAGGGGCTGAAAGGAACTTAAACCGGGGATGTTTAATCAGAACCCTGGACATGTAAGTGTTGAAATGAAACCCGAAGGTGTGACCATGACAACCAGGTAAAAGTCAAAATAAAAGTTTATTAACAGACTCCGTGTAAACAAACAGCATTCAAGGTAATTAATGGCAATGATAATTAATATGATTCCTGGAGCACTCTGGTCATGAAATGGTTACAAAGGACACTGGTAGGTAAGAACAGCTGTTAAAGTCCTTAGATGGAATAACCTTACCAGGCCTGGCTGTAGCAGTGAAGATATCCAAGGAACATGCCAGTAGATGGAACAGATAATAAGAATTTACTTACCGATAATTCTATTTCTCGGAGTCCGTAGTGGATGCTGGGGTTCCTGAAAGGACCATGGGGAATAGCGGCTCCGCAGGAGACAGGGCACAAAAAAGTAAAGCTTTACTAGGTCAGGTGGTGTGCACTGGCTCCTCCCCCTATGACCCTCCTCCAGACTCCAGTTAGGTACTGTGCCCGGACGAGCATACACAATAAGGGAGGCATTTTGAATCCCGGGTAAGACTCATACCAGCCACACCAATCACACCGTACAACTTGTGATCTAAACCCAGTTAACAGTATGACAACAGAAAGGGCCTCTTAAAGATGGCTCCTTAACAATAACCCGAATTAGTTAACAATAACTATGTACAAGTATTGCAGATAATCCGCACTTGGGATGGGCGCCCAGCATCCACTACGGACTCCGAGAAATAGAATTATCGGTAAGTAAATTCTTATTTTCTCTATCGTCCTAAGTGGATGCTGGGGTTCCTGAAAGGACCATGGGGATTATACCAAAGCTCCCAAACGGGCGGGAGAGTGCGGATGACTCTGCAGCACCGAATGAGAGAACTCCAGGTCCTCCTTTGCCAGGGTATCAAATTTGTAAAATTTTACAAACGTGTTCTCCCCCGACCACGTAGCTGCTCGGCAGAGTTGTAATGCCGAGACCCCTCGGGCAGCCGCCCAAGATGAGCCCACCTTCCTTGTGGAGTGGGCTTTTACAGTTTTAGGCTGTGGCAGGCCTGCCACAGAATGTGCAAGTTGAATTGTGTTACAAATCCAACGAGCAATCGACTGCTTAGAAGCAGGTGCGCCCAACTTGTTGGGTGCATACAATATAAACAGCGAGTCAGATTTTCTGACTCCAGCCGTCCTTGCAATGTATATTTTTAAGGCTCTGACAACGTCCAACAACTTGGAGTCCTCCAAGTCGCTAGTGGCCGCAGGCACCACAATAGGTTGGTTCGGATGAAATGCTGATACCACTTTAGGGAGAAAATGCGGACGAGTCCGCAGTTCTGCCCTATCCGAATGGAAGATTAGATAAGGACTTTTATAAGATAAAGCCGCCAATTCAGATACTCTCCTGGCAGAGGCCAGGGCTAGTAACATAGTCACTTTCAATGTGAGATATTTCAAATCCACCTTTTTCAATGGTTCAAACCAATGGGATTTGAGGAAATCTAAAACTACATTTAGATCCCACGGTGCCACCGGAGGCACCACAGGAGGCTGTATATGCAGTACTCCCTTGACAAAGGTCTGGACCTCAGGGACAGAGGCCAATTCTTTTTGGAAGAATATTGACAGGGCCGAAATTTGAACCTTAATGGATCCCAATTTGAGACCCATAGATAATCCTGATTGCAGGAAATGTAGGAAACGACCCAGTTGGAATTCCTCCGTCGGAACCCTCCGATCCTCGCACCACGCTACATATTTTCGCCAAATGCGGTGATAATGTTTCACGGTGACTTCCTTCCGTGCCTTAATCAAGGTAGGAATGACTTCTTCTGGAATGCCTTTCCCTTTTAGGATCTGGCGTTCAACCGCCATGCCGTCAAACGCAGCCGCGGTAAGTCTTGAAAAAGACAGGGACCCTGCTGTAGCAGGTCCCTTCTCAGAGGTAGAGGCCACGGTTCGTCCGTGAGCATCTCTTGAAGTTCCGGATACCAAGTCCTTCTCGGCCAATCCGGAACCACTAGTATTGTTCTTACTCTTCTTTGCCGTATGATCTTCAATACCTTTGGTATGAGCGGCAGAGGAGGAAACACATACACTGACTGGTACACCCAAGGAGTTACCAGTGCGTCCACAGCTATTGCCTGTGGATCTCTTGACCTGGCGCAATATTTGTCCAGTTTCTTGTTGAGGCGAGACGCCATCATGTCTACAATTGGTCTTTCCCAACGGTCTATTAACATGTTGAAGACTTCTGGATGTAGACCCCACTCTCCCGGATGAAGATCGTGTCTGCTGAGGAAGTCTGCTTCCCAGTTGTCCACGCCCGGGATGAACACTGCTGACAGTGCTATCACGTGATTCTCCGCCCAGCGAAGAATCTTGGCAGCTTCTGCCATTGCACTCCTGCTTCTTGTGCCGCCCTGCCTGTTTACATGGGCGACCGCCGTGATGTTGTCCGACTGAATCAACACCGGCTTTCCTTGCAGGAGAAGTTCCGCCTGGCTTAGAGCATTGTAGATTGCTCTTAGTTCCAGAATGTTTATGTGAAGAGACTTTTCCAGACTCGTCCATACTCCCTGGAAGTTTCTTCCTTGTGTGACTGCTCCCCAGCCTCTCAGGCTGGCGTCCGTGGTCACCAGGATCCAATCCTGAATGCCGAATCTGCGGCCTTCTAATAGGTGAGCCTTCTGCAACCACCACAGAAGTGACACCCTTGTCTTTGGTGACAGGGTTATTCGCAGGTGCATCTGCAGATGCGACCCTGACCATTTGTCCAACAGATCCCTTTGGAATATTCTTGCATGGAATCTGCCGAATGGAATTGCTTCGTAAGAAGCCACCATTTTTCCCAGGACTCTTGTGCATTGATGTACTGACACTTTTCCTGGTTTTAGGAGGTTCCTGACCAGATCGGATAACTCCTTGGCTTTTTCCTCTGGAAGGAAAACCTTTTTCTGAACCGTGTCCAGAATCATTCCTAGGAACAGCAGACGAGTTGTCGGGATTAAATGGGATTTTGGAATATTCAGAATCCACCCGTGTTGTCTTAGCACCTCTTGAGATAGTGCTAAAGCTGTCTCCAGCTGTTCTCTGGACCTTGCCCTTATTAGGAGATCGTCCAAGTATGGGATAACTAATACGCCTTTTCTTCAAAGAAGAATCATCATCTCGGCCATTACCTTGGTAAAGACCCGAGGCGCCGTGGACAATCCGAACGGCAGCGTCTGAAACTGATAGTGACAGTTTTGAACAATGAACCTGAGGTACCCCTGGTGTGCGGGGTAAATCGGAACGTGTAGATACGCATCCTTGATGTCCAAGGATACCATAAAGTCCCCTTCTTCCAGGTTCGCTATCACTGCTCTGAGTGACTCCATCTTGAACTTGAACTTTTTTATGTAGAGGTTCAAGGACTTCAGATTTAGAATAGGCCTTACCGAGCCATCCGGCTTCGGTACCACAAATAGAGTGGAATAATACCCCTTTCCTTGTTGTAATAGGGGTACTTTGACTATCACCTGCTGAGCGTACAGCTTGTGAATGGCTTCCAACACCCTCTCCCTTTCGGAAGAGACGGTTGGTAAGGCAGACTTCAGGAAACGATGAGGAGGATCCGTCTCTAATTCCAACCTGTACCCCTGAGATATTATCTGCAGGATCCAGGGGTCTACCTGCGAGTGAGCCCACTGCGCGCTGTAATTTTTGAGACGGCCCCCCACTGTCCCCGAGTCCGCTTGAGAGGCCCCAGCGTCATGCTGAGGTTTTTGCAGGAGCCGGGGAGGGCTTCTGTTCCTGGGAAGGAGCTGCCTGTTGGTGTCTCTTCCCTCTTCCTCTGCCTCGTGGCAGGTACGACAAGCCCTTTGCTCTCTTATTTTTGTAGGAGCGAAAAGGCTGCGGTTGAAAGGTCGGTGCCTTTCTCTGTTGGGGAGTGACTTGAGGTAAAAAAGTGGATTTCCCGGCAGTAGCCGTGGCCACCAAGTCTGATAGACCAACTCCAAATAACTCCTCCCCTTTATACGGCAAAACCTCCATGTGACGTTTTGAATCCGCATCGCCTGTCCACTGTCGTGTCCATAAGGCTCTTCTGGCTGAAATGGACATAGCACTCACCCGAGATGCCAGTGTGCAAATATCCCTCTGTGCATCACGCATATAGATAAATGCATCCTTTATTTGTTCTAACGACAGTAAAACATTGTCCCTATCTAGGGTATCAATATTTTCAATCAGGGATTCTGACCAAACTACTCCAGCACTGCACATCCAGGCAGTTGCTATAGCTGGTCGTAGTATAACACCTGCATGTGTGTATATATTCTTTTGAATAACTTCCATCTTTCTATCTGATGGATCCTTAAGTGCGGCCGTCTCAGGAGAGGGTAACGCCACTTGTTTGGATAAGCGTGTGAGCGCCTTGTCCACCTTAGGGGGTGTTTCCCAGCGCGCCCTAACCTCTGGCGGGAAAGGGTATAATGCCAATAACTTTTTTGAAATTATCAACTTTTTATCAGGAGCAACCCACGCTTCATCACACACGTCATTTAATTCTTCTGATTCAGGAAAAACTGTTTGTAGTTTTTTCACACCATACATAATACCCTGTTTTACGGTATCTGTAGTATCAGCTAAATGTAACGTCTCCTTCATTGCCAAAATCATATAACGTGTGGCCCTACTGGAAAATACGTTTGAATTTCTACCGTCGTCACTGGAATCAGTGCCCGTGTCTGGGTCTGTGTCGACCGACTGAGGCAAAGGGCGTTTTACAGCCCCTGACGGTGTTTGAGGCGCCTGGACAGGCATTAATTGATTGTCCGGCCGCCTCATGTCCTCAACTGACTGTTTAAGGGAAGATAAACCATCACGTAATTCCACAAATAAAGGCATCCATTCTGGTGTCGACCCCCTGGGGGGTGACATCTGCATATTTGGCAATTGCTCCGCCTCCACACCAATATCGTCCTCATACATGTCGACACCACGTACCGACATACACCGCAAACTCACAGGGAATGCTCTAATGAAGACAGGACCCACTAGCCCTTTTGGGGAGACAGAGGGAGAGTCTGCCAGCACACACCACAAAGCGCTATATATACAAGGGATATCCTTATATTAAGTGCTCCCTTATAGCTGCTTTAATATATATATATATAGCCATTAATGTGCCCCCCCTCTCTGTTTTACCCTGTTTCTGTAGTGCAGTGCAGGGGAGAGACCTGGGAGCCGTTCTGACCAGCGGAGCTGTGACAGAAAATGGCGCCGTGTGCTGAGGAGATAGGCCCCGCCCCTTTTTCGGCGGGTTCTTCTCCCGCTATTTTTCCAGTCAGGCAGGGGTTAAATATCTCCATATAGCCCCTATGGGCTATATGTGAGGTATTTTTAGCCTTGTATAAGGTTTATATTTGCCTCTCAGAGCGCCCCCCCCCAGCGCTCTGCACCCTCAGTGACTGCCCAGTGAAGTGTGCTGAGAGGAAAATGGCGCACAGCTGCAGTGCTGTGCGCTACCTTATGAAGACTGAGGAGTCTTCAGCCGCCGGTTTCCGGACCTCTTCACGCTTCAGCATCTGCAAGGGGGTCGGCGGCGCGGCTCCGGGACCGGACTCCACGGCTGGGCCTGTGTTCGATCCCTCTGGAGCTAATGGTGTCCAGTAGCCAAGCAGCAAATCCACTCTGCATGCAGGTGAGTTTACTACTTTCCCCCTAAGTCCCACGTTGCAGTGATCCTGTTGCCAGCAGGACTCACTGTAAAGAAAAAAACCTAAACTAAACTTTCTCTAAGCAGCTCTTTAGGAGAGCCACCTAGATTGCACCCTTCTCGTTCGGGCACAAAATCTAACTGGAGTCTGGAGGAGGGTCATAGGGGGAGGAGCCAGTGCACACCACCTGACCTAGTAAAGCTTTACTTTTTTGTGCCCTGTCTCCTGCGGAGCCGCTATTCCCCATGGTCCTTTCAGGAACCCCAGCATCCACTTAGGACGATAGAGAAAAAGTTGTTAACTTGAATCAGCTGTTGTATTTGCTGGATAGAACCTGCCAGGTGGTAAGACACGGAGTGGATGCGGAATGGAATCAGCCAGATGGAAAAGTCACTGAATGAATGCTGGGTGGAACCAGCCAGGTGAAGAAACATGGAGTGAATGTGGAATGGAATCAGCCAGATGGAAAAGTCACTGAATGAATGCTGGGTGGAACCAGCCAGGTGATGAAACACGGAGTGAATGTAGTAAGATGCTTGGGAGCGTGGAAACAGAGGAGTTGAAGGATGATTACCGGTGGTAGTGGATACTGCTGGAAGCAGATGAAGTAGCTGGAAGCTGGATCAGCCACGGAGGGCTGCAGAGTCAGGCTGCACTGCAGGATGGTAGACAGGTGCGGGTCTCTTTTGTGGATGCTGGAGACAGGAGCTAGAACCTGGAAACACAACCACAGGAGAGAGACTGGAACAAGGTATGACAAACAAAGCACTGACGACTTCCTGGCCCAGGCACAGGATACTTATACCTGCAGCTATGCAGGCATTGGCTGGGCAATTATGTAGATTTCCTGGGACAGTGGATTGGAGGAACTGAAACATGTGATTGAATCCAACATGGCTGCGCCCATGTTAGAACTTGAAGGGAAAGCTGGTTTGGAAACCATGTGGAAACATAACAGTAATGGCGGCGCCGGCCGCAGAGGACAGGAGACGCCATGCAGGATTCAAACATGGCGCCGCTGTGACAGCATCTCAGTGTGACAGGAGGGATATGCAGAATGTGGACACCGATGAGATCCGGCCTTGGAACGCTGAGCCAGCCTCAGGAGACATCTGAAAGGCAAGTAATGGCGTCCAGATACCCGGATCGTGACAGCCAATATGTGTAAACGTGTAAGAATACGGATACAAAATAATAAGCATAAGAGAACATTACGATATAACCTTTGAAACCAGAAAGGTTGGGGGCAGGGAAGATCTCCATCACATGGGAAATACAGCTTTAGCTGCACTGCAGAGTTTCTTCAGAGTAGATTTTATGTACACAGATAAAGGCGTTGGAGGCAAATTCATAAGTCGAAACTCAGGACAATGGTATCTGGAACACCTTTGCCAAAAAATTTCCTCTGCAACAGAGATCACACTATCAGTGACCTGAAGATGACATAATGTAAGAATTATTCCAAGTGATAACATAACTAACATGAATTGGGGTATCAGTGGTGTTTATCTAAATGTAAATATGTGTTGCCTATGAAATAGCCATATTAATGACCATTGAAGATAACAGTGGTCCTACAATGAGCTGAGGAACAGAAGAATTGAACCTTCTCTAGACAAAAAATTTAAAAACTGATGGGAAAAGATTCCCAATCGGACAGAGTCGGCGATGGAGAGCCAGGCGGTATTCCAGGAAATTACATTATTCAGGACATTGTGCAGCACAATAATGTTAGGGTTTTTTCAAAAGGGGTGTGGGGGGGAAGGGGGCTATTGTGTGTGTTTTTAACCCTGTTGGTGGCAGTGTGTGTTTTCATGAGGGGGGAGGGTGGTAGGGAAGGGGGGTTAGGTAAAGCATTGTACAGTAGTTTTTTTGTTTCAAAACTGTTTAGAGGCCAATTACATTACAGTGTTTTTTCTACAGTACAGCAATGTGTCCACCCCCAGTTGCTAGCAAGGGGCAGGGAGGGCCCAGCAGCCCTCCACAAGCCAGTAAGTACTGTACATTGTATTTTACTACTGTACTTCTCTTTCTTTAAGCGTGTTTTTTTTCATGAGGGGGGCTATTGTGTGTGTATTTTACCCTGTCAGTGGCAATGTGTGTGTGTCTTTTTTTTTCATGGGGTTGTTCGGGTAAAGAATTGTACAGCAGGGTTTTCTTTGTATCAAAACTGTCAGGAGGGAACCGTACATAGCAGATTTTTTCTACAGTACAGCAATGTTTCCACCCCCAGTCGGCAGAGGAGGAACATGTCCCCAGTAGCCCTCCACCAGCCGGTAAGCACTGTGCATTGTATTTTACTGCTGTACTTCACTATACTCCACCGCAGTTATGTGTAATAGTTTGTTGTCCAAGCTGCTATTGACAATGTACTTTACTCTATATAGCGGATTATCATCCAAGCCATCTCTGGCATTACATACAGATGAAGGGTGAATTTGTCTTGACTACCAAATTTTACACATGTAAAACTTAAACAGTATGCTCTAGTACATACAAAATAATAATGATTACAAAATGACTGTTTAATGTCACAGGCCTGATCAAGATTCAAACCCCAGGTGACTTCTATGTGAAGCATTCACCTTATCCACTAGCCCGCACAGGCCAGCCATAAGATTAGGCACACCTGTTGTCTATGTGTACCGATGAGCATCATGTTGAGCAAGGGATAATGTATACAGTACTAACTACAAGTATGTTTTGAAATACCCAGGCAATTACATAAGGCCCCTAAAGTTACTCTAGAGAGGTATTCTGCCTATAACAGCTGCCCATTCTTCCCTTAGAGTACGAAACACTTACCGGTACTTAGGATGCCACCAGGACTTAATACTCAGAACAGTAGGGGCTTATATAATTGCTGGCTGATCACAGGAAGTTTAGCTGGATCAAATGAGGCTAGGACAGATTCAAATATATATATATATATATATATATATATATATATATATAGTGGAAATAGTCGGCACTCAGGAACAATAACAATGATACAGACCGGGGTGCCCTCCTCAGTTGCATGCACGGTGTGAGTGTTCGTGGTGGCTGGAGCCACAAGTCACTGACCCCCTCACCACAGAAACAGGTGGCACTCCTCGGATTTAGTAGTGAAAAAATTCTTTATACAGCAAACAGCATGTCAAATCCAACGTTTCAACACCACGATGGGTGTTTTTGTCAAGGATACATGTATCACCATGTATCCTTGACAAAAACACCCATCGTGGTGTTGAAACGTTGGATTTGACATGCTGTTTGCTGTATAAAGAATTTTTTCACTACTAAATCCGAGGAGTGCCGCCTGTTTCTGTGGTGAGGGGGTCAGTGACTTGTGGCTCCAGTCACCACGAACACTCACACCGTATATATATATATATATATATATATATATATATATAGAGGACAGAGGTAAGCTCCAGACTGAATACTCATGGCAACTGCTGGAGAGTAATACTCATGGCAACTGCTGGAGAGTAATACTCATGGCAACTGGTGGAGAGTATAGCAGAAGTAAGACCATAGGAAGTGGGAAACAGCAGGTAGAGATTTGGTGGTTTTGCAGGGGTAAAACAAGGTTCGCAATGCAGGGTAGAAGGATGTGAAGGAAGCACGTGTGGAGTAACAGCAAAAGCTATCAGTTTACACTCACAATAATATTAATTTGAAAGGTTGAGTGTGCGAACAGTTGGGGGAGAGTATAGGGGAGGCAGGGACAGCATTGTGTAGCTTTGCCTGGGGTGCCTAGAATCCTTGCACCGGAACCTGCATATATTCCTGTCATTATACTGGGCAAGTTGGATCACACTGTAAATACCTTCAAGATGCACAATCTCCACATACATTATGCCTTTATAATGTAATATTACTAAATTATCCATAAAAATGTGGAAATGTAGATGTCTGTCATGTTCTCCTGTGATAGATTTTCCTTTCTATGTACTGAGCAGAAATTTCAGACAAACTTGAGACATTCATCTTGTACATTATGTGTACTGTATGTAGTCAGGGTCTTCTCCTATGAAACTTTCAGTAGTACTGAGAGGATTTGGTTAGGTAAGAAATACATGTGCCCAGATCTGTGTTAGCAAATACTACCCAGAAGTCTCTGCTGGTCTAAGTACATTTAGTATGTTTTTACCCTTAATATTTATTACTCCAGATAAAAAAACAAAGTAAATACTGTCACAGCATCCTCCTCCCATCTCTTTAGTTATTCAGAGGTATACATGCAGGAAAATCTAGATATTACACAGATTTGCATGTCTGACCCTGCTCCGTCCTCACTCTTCCCGGCATGTAATCATTACACCACTGGCACTTGTCACATCTGCTGTCATTATATTAGTAAGGGAAACAGGACAGGTCGCCCGGCTGTGCAGAATGCAGCTGTCTGTGCAGATTGTGATAATCATCATTTTATCTATAATTGGGATACATGGAATCATCATAAACTCCGCCATCCTCTCTGTGTACATCAGACTCTGGAGAACGAGCAATAGACTCGGAGCCAGTGACCCAATCCTGCTCTCAATGGCTCTCACCAATCTCCTCCTGGTGTCTCAGTTGTTTTTGAGCTATTACTTGTCTTCTTTTCTCACCCATATGAACATAAGAATAGTATTGGTTTTGAATTATGTCCTGTTTGTCCTGTTCAATATGAGTTTGTGGAACACCGCCTGGCTCTCCATCTGCTACTGTGTGAAACTCGTCACAGTTACCCACCGGATCTTGCTCTGGGTGAAAATGTGGTTTCCCTCTTCCATCGCCAAATTCCTCGTAGGATCAGCAATATGGTCAGTTCTGGTGAATTTGCCCTTTTTCTGGACAGTAAAGAAGATATTGCTGCAGAATACAAATATTACTGATGGACCAATACGTTTTACATTGAAAGTTGATGTTCCTTATACTGTGGTGAACCTGCTGCTCAGTTACGTCCTGCCTTTTACCCTGACTCTCACCTGTATTGGTCTCAGTGTGACGTCTCTCCTGCACCATGTCTGGAGGATCAGGCAGAACGTGTCCCAGGACAGCTCATCCCCTCAGCTCCAGGCTCTTGTCCGGGCGGCTGTGACAATGACGCTGCATGTACTGTTGGACCTGACCTTCCTTATTTTCCTTATTTACATGTTTGCATGGTCATTCAGTGTCAGTCCTGTGACAAAAACATTGTTCTGGGTGTCTGTCTTCTCATATCCATCAGTACAATCCTTCACCCTAATATTTGGAAACCCGAAAATAAAGAGAAGTCTCTTCAGATGAGAATTTACCTCCTGGTCATGAAATAACACGACGGACGTGTAGTTGGGTATGAGGCAGCAATTTTATCTTACAAAATTCTTAATAGTTTCAAGAAAGATAGTTTTTTTCATCTCTAGTTCCTCTATGATGTTGTACATTTGTCTAGTATGTGTAATTACTGATGTCACTGCCTCACCTCTTCAGTGTCTAATCTCACTATACTACCCCAGGTATAGCTTATCGCTACTGTCTTCCTCTTTATCTAAATAAATTACTGACAAACATAGTACAATGATAGTCATGGACAGGTGTCTACTAAAAGGAAAAAGAGAAACAAATTGAAAAATAAGAATCTTAGGTCTCCAGACACTACTCTAGGTAAATTAGCAAAGAAAGGAACAGATACAGTATACCTGGCTCCTCCATCTCAGTTGGAAGTTCTGCATTACATATGTCAACAATCAAGTTGCATATCAACCTTTAGTTACCAACATTTTAGTGGAAGGACTTTCTGAACAAATTACAATTAGATTGCAGACTCGATACCCCACCCGGAGAGCAAGTCCTCCAGTTGAAATCAATGAAAACTCAATTCTGCATGAGGCAAACATACAAGAGCAGAAAGTAACACAGAAAACAAAATTACAAAATATGCAACTGCAGAATGTAAATCTACAGAATAAACAGATTGCTGTAGTCAACCCCTGAGTGAGTTTTAGTATTCTGTCTGAATGTTGGTTTACGTGGCTGAATCCTGCAAATTGGTTCTCCTGGATAGGAGACTTGTTTTCAAACATCATGAATACTTTGGGAAAATTATTGTTGGTTGCATTAATAATCTTTGTAGGATTTTATGTCTTCATAATGTGGAATTAAAATTGTTACGTGCTACTAACAAGATAAGCAAAATATATTTAACTAAATCTAAGTGATTTCCTGTACAATGTAACTTATTTCTGTCTTCTTCAGGTATCAGGAAAATAATGATGGACTAATAATGATAGATTTGGTGAGATGATTATCATTGAAAGAAGGAAATATCCAGACTCACTGTCAATGGTTTTCTAGGAGGTTACTTTATCACTACCCAATTTCCTAGGCTTTGTCTCATTATGGAATCTTTTATATCAGTATTGTATAATATAAACTTCTATTTATTTCCTGGCTGGTTATGGGTTACACTTTTCTGTTGAAGTACCAAATGTTTGATGCCAGTCCTGAGTTTTGGGACCCGTGTTAAAGACTGTAATTGGGGAATGGAGTTTAAGGCTAGAATAGCTGGTGAGGCTGGCAAGCCTTAGTGCCTCATGCCCGGTGGTCAGCTAAGAAATCTAGGATCTACCACAAGGTTTTTTTTCTTATGCTGTTCTGAGTTCCATGAGAGTTGGGGGTGTCACTAATCTTCTCAGTGGAGCCTTGGCTTTCGCGATTTGGCCACAGGTTGTGAGCTCAAGTGCCTCATTAGTGAATTTGGATACCAAAAATGCATGGGTTCAATTCCATATCCTAACTTGGTGTCTGACTCTGAACAGAGAAGGACAATAACATTACCAGTGGAATATAGTTCCAATAACATACCCTCCACCTATACCTTTTTGGCAGGTACAGTACCTTTTTTATGGTCTGTACTGATTTTTTGATCTCCAAACTTCCATTGAAAGTATAGGAGAAGGGTCATGGTCACACCCCCTTCTCCCATGGCCATGCCCCTTTTTCGAATTTGTACCAATTTTTATGTGTAAAACGTTGGAGGGTATTCAATAAGGACACTTGATTTTGTAATAATTTTAAATACAGTATATTAGTTTGACCACGTTTCTTGACGAGAAAGAGGTCCAGGGATTGAGTGTAATTGACACCGTAAACTGATAGAGGAGTGAAATAGGATCACATCTCCATTTAACTATTTTCTTCTTATCTGCAACTGTAAGTAAATCCATGAAATAAAACGTGTGTACATACTGTAGCTTCTTATGTTGATGTCATTACTCTACAGTACTGGCTTTTCTTGCTCCTTAAGTACTACTGTATGTTGTAACAGCAAATAGTGTCGTTGCTGAATTTCACAAAACTAGTTGCTTGTTTACTGCTTTGGTGGAGTATTTAGGATTAAATCTCCAGAGGACCAATAAATAATGCAGAAATATGTGCTGCTTATTTATGCACAATAAATTAGAATTTACTGAACTTCGAGGATTGATTAAATAAATGCATCTATACATTTATTTTAACAATCCATATATTGCAAGCTATTATAATTTCCACACTACTTCCAATAGTGTACAGTAAGTCCTTATATAAGCAATTTATAAAGTCTTCAAAGCACTATGTTTTAATCGGCATAATTGTAATGCTTATGTGATAAAGATAATTAGGAATACAGTATGTGTGAAACAATTGAGTGAAGTTTTAAATAATAATACAATGAAGTGTAAGAATATTCTAGGTAAAAAAAACAGTATCGAGGACTAACAAAAGGCTTTCTGTTTGACATGACTGCAATGTGCATTTGCAGAGGAAACCCAGATAATGACAGAGAAGGTTCACTGAGAAGAATGGAGAAAGCTGATAAAAAAAACTACTTTCACTTTTAAAAGAAAAGGATGAAAAACTTATCTTACATGGACATTTTATAAGAGAATGTAGAGTTTGATTATTGTTAAATAGGTTTATCCATATTCAACAACATGCTGTATATTAACTGATGTAAATTGCTAAAAAGCATATGCTTTACTGAGATGTTTCATGTTATTATGTAATACTTATATTAATAACATGTATATTAAAGTACTTATGTCAATAGTTCTTTTAATATAAGAATATATATTGAAGAATGAAAAATATTGAAACAATATAAGACATCTCATTAAGTTTTAGAAAGGAAGATGATGGAGGAACATTGTAATTACAACCCAGACATGTTCCCACACTGGAAACACAAACAATGCCAGTTAAAACACTAGAATAAGAGAGCCCAGACCCATTAGAACACATACTCCCAGCGATAATAGAACGGAATATGCTGCACTATATAAGAAACTGTTACTAATAATAATAATAATAATAATAATAATAATAATAATGGCGCTAGCCAGAGCCCCAAGTGCCCCTCCAGCAGAACAGCAGAGAAAAGAAAAGACGGTTCTAGTAGACCCCGAAACAAAGAAACGTGACACTTATCTTGTAGGAGATGATTGGATTTGGATAGCACAGAGGGACGCGTACAATGAGGATTTGGATTTTGACAGGATATATGTCTATGACCCATCACTAACACATATAACACTCATTATGCTAATGAAGATGGGGAAACTATAACAAACACACTACAGTATGCAAGAACAAACAAAGAAACTCAGTTCCTTATGTAGACAAGACACCGATAATGGGAGCACATTACACAGACATACACTCATCGAACATTGTGGCTTCTGACACTCATAGCACAACCACCCAGGGCAAACCAGTTGAGACAATGCCTCTGAGAGTGATAACAATAGATCTGGGTGCTCGGTAGTCCATACATGTTCCTTGGTGAAAAGCTGAATTAAACCAAACTTGCAAAAAGCTAGCAGATTATAGATGGAAACCAGCAGAAATAAAAACCAAACTTTAACGTTTGTACAAAACACACAATCCAACACATAATGACATGGCACAATTATTTACTGCTTTATTCACTACTTAAGAACACAAGAAACTCACAACATCAGCAGGGTGGAATGCTGTTTTGACTCCCTCACCTATAGAGATGCCTGAAAGTTACATCTGAAGGTTCCTCCAGAGATGACTGCAACAAAAGGCTGAAAGCGCCAGCGGCCGGGAGGACCAGACACAAGAGATCAGAAATTCAGGGGTGAGATCATTTATAATCCCCCATACTTATCTGGCCAGGTATTACAACGCTATATAAAAAGAGACTTTTCAGGATATATTGAACTGAATGTGATCACACACCTGCAGCTAAGATTTAATGCTGTAGAGAGAACTGTGTTTAAACAGCGTTAGCCCTTGAACAGCTGGGGTAGGCTGAACTGACACCTATTGGATACAGTGTATTAAAAAAATTACAAACATTCCTGCAGCTGAGGAGAACTGTTGCCAACTTCTTACTGTTAAACAATTCAAATGAGAGGAACTGGTAACAAATAATTACAGTGTCTCCTCATTGATTTAAGACCCAGCAAGCTACAAGAATCTCTTCTTATTAACAAAAACATACTGCTATGAGTAAACTGGCTTAAACAAAATCATTTAACTATAGGATTAGGGAAGCTAATATTGCTATTATGTGTTTTTAGAAATGAAGCTTTGAATATTTTATTAATATAATATATTATTTTTAGTCAAGAATTCATCTGATATGCTGTCTTTACCATATATTATAATATCGACTGGTGGTTGTGGATTATTCAACATAGATTCTGTTTAGAAAATCTTTTAATAAATTATAAAAATTAACAATTCCTATGCGCTGTAATATTTCTTTGCTATGTTTCTTGTGCCAACTTTAAGGGTCGAGTAACCCCTTCATCACTGGCTGTACAGGACTTGTTTTGGGGTTAAGCGCTTCATTTTCTGTGTGTATTGGATAAAGAGTGGAAAGATTTAATGACAGCCTTTTCAGACCAGATCCCTGCCAGCCTGACTGGGGAAAAAGAATGCTAATAAAACTAGGTCCCTCTGAACCAGTTAGGGAATAATGGGGCAGATTCAAAATAGAGGTTCAAAATTATGGGGGGATTAAAGATATATTTCACCATGATGTACACCTTCCATTGTTGTCTGGTGCCTTTGTGGAAGGTCTCAAAACTCGCTTGACTAGCAATGATCCCTTATGGCATAAGAAAGCCTCTGAGGATCTAGTTGCCCTAGCCATACATCATGAAGACAATTTTACACAATTACATGGTCAGTGAGGTTGAAAAGAGGCACACTGCCTATCGGGTACAACCTGTATTCTGTGTTAAACTATTAATTTTATAATGTGCCTGCTGAAGTAATGGCTTAGTACCAATTGACAACAATGATTCTTACCACTCCCAGATAATTAATGCCAATATGTTAAATGCTATAGCCCTGGATACATTTTCCAGTTAGAAATTTGTCCAATCCACTTTAAAAAACATTTACAGAGTCTGCCATTATTACTTTCTCCGGCATGAAGTTCCAAATCTTTATTGCCCTTACCGTGAAGAACCCTTTCCTACGTTGTGTATTGAATTTTCTATCCTCTAGCCTAAGCAAGTGCCCACGTGTCCTATATAGAGTTATTTTAATAAACAAATCAACTGCTAGCTCCTTGTAATGACCCTGTACATATATGAAGATATTAACAATGTCTCCTCGTAGACACCTCTTTTCTAGTGTATACATATTTAGCCTAGTAAGCCTTTCCTTGTACTCCAGAGACTATAACCCTTTAATCAGTTTAGTAGCTCTTCTTTGAACACTTTGTAGTTCTCTGATATCTTTTTTATAATACGGTGCTCAGAACTGAACACAATAATCCAGGTGCAGTACCAACGATTTGTACAGCGGCAGGATTACATCATCATCCCTTGTCTCTATGCCCATTTTAATGCATGCAAGCACTTTATTTGCCTTATTTGCTGCACTTTGACTTTGTGTACTAGTATTAAGCCATTATCTATGAGCACCCCCAAATCTTTTTCCAGCATAGTTACCCCTATATTTTCCCCATCGAGAGTGTAGGATGCATGTGTGTTTTTTTATCCCAAAAAACATAACTTTGCATTTTTCTATATTAAACCTCATTCTCCATTTAGATGCCCAGGTTTCCAGTTTAACTAGGTCATTCTGTAGAGACTCCACATCGCCTTCTAAATTAATTACCTTACACAGTTTAGTATCATCTACAAAGATTGACATTGTGCTTTCCAGGCCTATTCCTAGATCATTGATAAATATAGTGAACAGCAGTGGGCCAAGAATGGACCCTTGTGGTATTCTGCTGACTACCGATGCCCAACTGGAGAATATCCCATTGACCAGTACTCGTTGCACTCTGTTATCTAGCAATTACTTATCCATGTACAAATAGTATATCCTAGGCCAAGTTCCCTTAACTTAAGGCTTTTGCTTAACTTAAGGCTTTTGCTAAATCTAAATTCATCACGTCCACTGCTTTTCCATGATTAAGATTCTTGCTCACTTCCTCGAAGAAGCTAATTAAATTGGTTTTGCATGATCTGTCCCTCATGCTAACTATTGCTAATAAACTTTGTAGCCTGTAGGTGATCCCCTATGCTATCCCTCAAAATGCCTTCCAATATTTTACCCACTATAGAGGTTAAACTAACTGGTCTATGGTTTCCAGGATTATTTTTATTTCCCTTTTTAAATAAAGGCACTACCTCAGCTATGTGCCAATCCCTTGGTACCATGCCTGATCTAATTGAACTATGGAAAATCAGGTATAGGGGTTTTGCTAGCTGTAATCTAAGATCCATAATAACCCATGGATGAAAACCATCTGGGCCTGGTGATTTATTAATATTCACATTACTTTGTCTCTCCAGGACTACTTCCTCACTTAAACAAGCATAAAGCCAAGAGTCATTACCTTCACTGTCGTTATGCACTAATGTCACCGACTCATCCTCACTGGTGAATACTGAGGGGAAACAATTGTTCAATATTTCCGCTTTTAATTTGTCATCATTTATCAAAGCTCCAAATTCATCTTTTAATGGGCCTACATTCTCCTTCTTTAACTTTTTACTGTTTATATATTTATAAAACTTTTTAGGATTAGTTTTACTCTCTATAGCGATTTTTTTTTCCATTTATAATTTTAGCTGCCCTTATCACTTTTTTACATCTTTTATTGCATTCCTTGTAATACCGGAATGACTCCTCCCCTCCATTTAATTTAAATGTTTTGAAAGCACGTCTCTTATTAGCCATTGCTTCCTTGACCTCCTTATTAAGCCACATTGGTTTGTGTTTAGTACTCCTGCGTTTACTGCTCATGGGATTGAATTTGTGAATATTGTTTTCAAGCAACCCTTTTAAAGCATCCTACATTTCCGATGTGTCCTTGCCTTGAAACAAAACTTACCAGTCAATGTCGTTTAGTAGCTGCCTCAGAATATTGAAGTTATCTCTTCTAAAGTTAAATGTTTTGGTCACTACCTTATAGCTAAGTTTCTTGAAACTGATGTCAAATGTGATCAAATAGTGATCTCTGTTTCCCAAGGTCTTCCCAACTTTAGTGTTTGATATAATGTCCACATTATTGGTAATAACTAGGTCCAGAATAGTTTTACCTCTAGTTGGGTCCTCAACTAATTGAGTTAAGAATTGATCCTTCAATGTATTTAAAAACTTGCTGCTCCTAGTTTTTACACATGAATCGTTACTCCAATTTATATCAAGATAGTTAAAGTCCCCTAACACTAGGATCTCCCCCATTCTAGCTACTTTTTCAATTTGGTGTAAGAGTTGTACCTCATCGTGTATGCCAATATCCGGTTGCTTGTTGAAGGTGCCAATGACTAGTTTCTTTGCCTCAGTGCCCCCACTTGTGATCTCAACCCATAGTGACTCCATGTTATCTCCTGCCCCCTCGAAATACCCTCTATTAAGTTTGGTTTTAGGGAAGGTTTAACAAAGAGACATACCCCTTCTCCCCTTTTGGAAGCCCTGCCCCACTGAAAAGAGAATATCCCTCCAAATTTGCAACCCAGTCGTGAGAGTCATCCCACCATGTTTCCATAATATCTATAATATCATACTGAGACTTTGATGCAAGCCATTCCAATTCCCTTATTTTACCTGATAGGCTTCTTGCGTTCGCAAGCATACATCTTAGCTTAGCATCTACCATCCCCATTTTTTTTAATGGTATCTTATCTATATTTACAAGTGCCTGAATTACTCTTACTGGTTGTTAATCTCCTCCCTTCCTCCCTTTCCATCCCCATCATACTCAATACAGCCTTCCTCGCTGCGATCTAAACCCCTCCCCCTGATGTTAATATCTTCCCTTAGCTATGGACATAATTATCTATATAACGTATTGTTCTACAATAATCATCAGTAGGTAATAAATTTGGAATATTTTGGGAAATACCCATGTCAGTAATTCTGGTGTCAATACCCATGCAGATACCCTTGGCTTTGTCAGCTGATTTTAACTCTGCCCTCCTCCTCCCCCAAATTGTTTACTACCCCCATCTTTACTGTTCTCTCTGTTTGTCCCTTAGCTTCTTGCTAAACCCTCCCCCCAGGCTCCTAGTTTAAAAGCTCATCCAACCTTCTAATCATCCTACCCCCAGCACCACAGCCCCCTCCTCATTCAGGTGCAATCCCTTGTGACAAAAAGATTGCGCCTGACTGAGAAGTACACCCAGTGTTCCAAGAACACAAACCCCTCCTTCCTAAACCAGTCTCTAAGCCACACATTTACCTCCCTAATCTCCCTCTGCCTCCCTGGGCTAGCTCGTGGCACTGGTAATATTTTGGTGAATATTACCCTAGATGTCCTTGCCTTAATTTTCTTGACTAATTCCCTGTAGTCTTTCTTAAGCACATCCCACCTATCACTAACTTTGTCATTGGTGCCAACATGCACCAAGACCGCCGGGTCTTTACCAGCCCCTCCCAACTCTCTACCCGGTCCACAATATGCCATACCCGAGTACCCAGAAGACAACAGACTGTATAGAGATCATGGTCCCGGTTGCAGATTGCCCTGTCTATCCGCCTGATAATAGAATCCCCTACCACCACAATCTGACTATGTACCTCACTGTCACGAACTGGTCTCTCACCTTAGCGGGTTCTGGGGTTCATCCGTTGCCAGTGCGGTTGCTCGCGGTGCTGTGCGCCCGTGTGGGGACACGGCATGATCAATGGCACAGGTAATGCAGAGTCTGGGAACTGTGAGTGCGGGGACCAAATGGCCTAAGGCACTGCAGTGTGTCTGCTGTATAGGAGGTGGCCATGTTGGAGACCAAATAGCTAATACAGAGCACTTGTGAAAACACCTGTGGGCAGGTGTAAGCCAATCCCGTGCTTGTGCTGCCTTTAATTAGGCTGGGATTATGTTACTCTGGGCCAGTGCTTTGTTGTATCAACGCTGTGCTCTAGCTCTGAACTCTCTCCGTGCATTCCTGTGTGATTCCCGTGGTCCAGATATCGCCTCCGTTCCCAGAGGTCCATCTGCAGCCTTCACTGCTGAAAGATCCACCGGCTCTCCGCTGTGCTGTCAGTTAATTGCACTCCTATTGGAAATAGTTGGATTCCCAGTGTCCTGCATGAGGTTACCTTGTCAGTCTGCCTATCATTCAAAGTCTGGAGGATTCCGTTTCTCTCAGCTGTTCGTTTGTTCAACTCTGCATTTAACCCATTCATCACCTTGTCTTCTACTACAGTTTCACAGTGATCTCCGGAACCCGCAAGTAACCCAATTCAGTACTTTTTGCTATGTTGCCATTACAAGGATAATTCTTCACAGTCTCTCAGTTAACTCTCAAAACTCCATTGCAAATCCTTACAGTTATCTCTTCATGTCTGCATTATCCAGTTAATCACATTCTGCAGTTCAGCATCAAAGCTTGTTTATATTTGTTATGTTGTCATAACAAGGATAATTCTTCACAGTCTCTCAGTTAACTCTCAAAACTCCATTGCAAATCCTCACAGTTATCTCTTCATGTCTGCATTATCCAGTTAATCACATTCTGCAGTTCAGCATCAAAGCTTGTTTATATTTGGACAATCCAACATTTATTCATCAGCTTGTTTTGCATATGTTTCCATGAACATTTCTTTTATTTATTTTTGAGTTTTCTCTTGCATATTATTCCTGCAATACTTCAGTATAATATGATGATTAACAACTTGTCAGTTAACTCTTTACTGAATTGTTATTTTGAATAAATATATGAAGCGGAACTTTCTTCGTCCTCCCTGCTTTCTTCATAGCCCAGCACCTACACCTGTGGTTGGTTCCGGGTTAACGGATTCACAAAAACACCCGGACCTGACACTCACTATCTTTTTTCCCATCAGTACCGGGGGGACTGCTCCTCTGGTTTCTAGAGGGAGCAGTCTCCTCTGCTTCTGTTATTTCCTCACTGCCATATTCAGAATCATCCAACCCGGCAAATTTATTTGGGTTCTGCAGATCAGAGATGTCCTATCTCTCCCTCCCACTCTTCTTCCTTCTAACTATGACCCAGTTGTTGACCTGATCATCCTTGTCTATCAGTAATCCCCCCTGCTTGAGACTTTTAATGTCCCTCAATCACTTAACTGTCCGCTCTAGATCAGTTACCTGGCTTTCAGGGCGTCTGTTCGTTCACATCTTGCACAGATGTACCCGCACTCGGACTGTTGTGCCAGATGCACATACATCATGCAAGACATGCACTGGGTGAGATCCTCAATGGCAGCCCCACTAATATTTAATATGTGCTAACTGCCTGTTACCCTCTGAAAATTAAAAAAAGAGGGACAATCTATATATAAGGAAAATATATAAAGGGACAAATGACAATAAATAAACAAGTGACAATTATAGGATAATTTAAAAGATAAATTACTGTAAGTACAAATTAAGTAAGGGACAAGATAAAATTAAAAAGAGATTGACAATCTTTAAGGGACCAAAAGGACAATAAGGATAAATATACAATAAATTAAGTAAAGTAAGTATAAATGAAAGTACAATAAAATACAGTAATGGACAAGGGGAGACAATTGGCTGTACAAAAAAGTTAATACTTATCTGCTCCCTTTTCTTCTGATCAGCAATATGCAGTGGCTCAGTGACTCACTCCTGGCATGGCTCCCTGCACTGCGTTCAGCATTCACAGCTCCATGGCTATCTATGCATGACCCCCCTGTCCCTGCCCCCCTGCCCCTTTTCCGCACTGCTCCCCCAGCTCATTGCACAGTACAGCTAGCGGCACTTGCACCTCACAGTTGGTGTGGCCACATTGATTCCTGTTTCCTGCATTTGTGCGCTCCAGCTCCCATTTGTCACTTCTGGTTCTGGCTCACTCTCAGCATCCAGCGTTCATCAGTTGGTGGTCAAGAAATTAAATACAGAAACCAAGTGTATGAACCTACAGGTCAAAGCTGTCCAAGCCACCTGTGAACTAGCTAGCAGACCAAGTGACCCCAACACTGGTGCCACGCAAATATTTGACAAATCATAAATTACTTGTTACAATTGCCATAGGGAAGGCCACTTTCCAAGGGACTGCAGGTGCCCTAACTAACCCAGATAGTCCCAGGTAAAGAAGGGCACCACAGAAAGTGATGAGGATTTACAATGACAGGATACTGCAGCTCTCGTGAAGGCAATGACTGCAATATGTTGTAATTCCCAAGAGCCAACCATTGATTTAAAAATTGGAGAATCTAAACATTCCTTTTTGTTCAACACAGGTGTTGCACGATCGCTGATAGATGACAAAGTCACTTTACCTAACACAAACAAGGTTGTACATGCAGTAGTTGTGGCAAACAAAGTAATCCCCTTAAGTGAGACTCAGGATGTAAATGTAATGGTTGGACCCTTAACAAGTGACTACTCCTTTTTATTGGCAGCTGATGCCCCCACAAATTTATTGGGAAGGGAATTGTGCAAATTGGGATGCACTGTGTTTTGCACTCCAGATGGGGTGTACCTACAGGTACCAGATTCCAAGAAGGACTTGATTATTGATGCACTGCTCATTGATCCTCCCTGTCCAGAAAAGGTGGTACTGAATCCCTTGAGTATACTTTCTCCTGAAGTGTCTGAAATATTATCAACAATTCCAGACCAACTGTGGACCACAGGGTCCAATGATGTGGGAAAAATCTTAAATGCTCCACAAATAAGACTTAAATTCAAAGCAAGAGCAGTAACTCCCAGTAGACCACAATACCCCTAAAAGCCTGTAGCTGAAAAGGGTGTGTTCTCAATAATCCAAGAACTACTACAACAAGGGATGTTGGTTAAAACCCAGAGCCAAGCTAACACGCCCATCTTTACTGTGACTAAGAGTAATGAGCGGGTTATGGCTTAATTCAAGACCTTAGTGCAATAAATGCAATTGTTGAATCCTGTGGTACCAAACCCTGCCACCATATTAATGCAGATTCCCACTGACAGCACTCACTTTTTAGTGGTTGATCTGTGTTCAGCATTTTTCTCCATACCAATACATCCAGTCAGCACCCTTTTGCATTAACCTATAGAGGTACCCAGTACACATGGACAAGGATGGCTCAGGGGTTTCTTAACAGTCTGAAAATTTTTAGCCAGTACCTTGCCAAAAACCTGTAAGGACTCCCCTTTCCAAGTGGATCTACATTGATTCAGTATGTAGATGATTTGTTACTTTGTTCTCCTGATTTTGAAACATCACTTAAAGACACAACAGAGCTTTTAAAGTTCCTAGCTAAGAATGGACACAAGGTATCCAAAGACAAATTGCAATTTTGAATAACAAAGGTGTCCTATATAGGCCATTGCTTATTAGAAGGCCTCAGACACTTGTCCCCTTATAAGATTGCAGCCATCCTGAACATAAAGTTACCCATTAAGAAAAGAAAGTTAAGGTGTTTCCTTGGAATGGTGGTTTACTGTAGAAACTGTATGCCTAATTACTCTCAGCTAACTGCACCCTTGTATGAGCTGACCAAAGCCTCTGTACTAGAGCCTATCATACATACAGAACAAACAACCATGTCATTTCAACAACTGAAAGATGACCTGACAGCAGCCCCTGCTTCAGTGTTTCTCTGTTTTGCCATGAATACCTAGGCCACCCTACAGGTGTTCTCACTCAGTTACATGGAGAAAAACAAAGACCTGTTGCCTACTACAGTGCCTGATTAGACCTAGTGGCAAGAGGCCTACCTGTTTGCCTGCAAGCCATAGCAGTAGCTGCATTAATAGTAGACAAGTCAGCAGATAATGTTTTAGGCTGTGATCTTAAATTTTCCATGCTGTAGCAGCCCTACTTACCTGCCAAAAGGCAAGATATGTCACGGCTTCATGCCTCACAAAGTGGGAATTGGCCCTAATTATGCCAACAAATATCACCCTCATCAAGTGTAATATGTTGAACCCTGCAATAATTTTACCAGTAAAATGAAACTGGTGAGTTTCAGAGAGAAGAATTGGGAGTAGAATAAAACACCTTACATGATTTCTTAAAGCATGTTGATGAGCAATCCACCCCCAGGGTGGACCTGGAAGAAACACCACTCCAGAATCCTGATCTAGTTTACTATGTTGATTGTAGCTGTCATAGACACACAGAAACTGGAGCTACCCAATTGGGATATACTGTGGTTGATGAAACAAAACAGTTTTTTTCATCCCCACTCCCACCACCACACTCAGCACAGTTGGCAGAACTTAAAGCTTTACCCAAAGTATGTCAAGTAACTGAAGGAAAAACTGTAAATCTATACACAGACAGCAGGTACACGTTTGGCATTACACACAATTTTGGTGAGCTGTGAAAACAAAGAGACTTCCTCACAGCAACAGGCAATCCAATTGCACATGCAGAGGTAGTAAAAGACTTAGATAAAGCGCAACGGAATATGCTGCGCTAAATAATAAACTTACTAGTTACTATACAACTGCCTTCAGAAATAGCAGTCATTAAATGCCAGGGTCACATGACTGGCCATGATTAAAATCACCAAAGGGAACAGAAGGGCAGATGCCACCACAAAGTTGGCAGCCCATCAAGAGAATAGAATTGAAAATGTTTGTATGATTACTGATGTATGCATAGCAAGTGAACAGACATTAATCAATATGTAAAAGTTTGTGAGTTACAGGAAAAGACCAAGTGGGAAAGTGCAAAATTTTCCCAAGACAGCACAGTCTTGTGGGTTCCGGTATGAAAGATAGATAGTGTCTAGTTAGACAGTCAATAGATAGACACCATATGTTAGATGGACATTAGGTCGACAGGGTCAAAAGGTCAACATGGTCAAAAGGTCGACATGGAAAAGGTCGACAGGTCAAAAGGTCGACGGGTCAAAATGTCGACATGGTCAAAATGTCGACACGGAAAAGGACGACAAGTCAAAATGTCGACATGTCGACAGGTCGACAGGGTCAAAAGGTCGACGTGGAAAAGGTCGACATGAAAAAGGTAGACACCATGATTTTTGCATTTTTGTGGTTTGTGTGGATAGTTTTGTCATCTGGGACCCCCAATTGTAGAAAGGCATACCCTCGCGGGGCTCGCTTCGCTCGCCACGCTTCGGGCACGGTGGCTCGCTGCGCTCGCCACAAGGTTTATAACCAACTCTATGCCGACATGGATAGAGAAGGTATGAAATAGTCCAAAAACATGTTACATTTAAAAAAAAAACATTTGTCTCTTTTTTATGTCGATCATTTTCATGTCGACCTTTTGACCCTGTCGACCTTTTGACCCTGTCGACCTTTTGACCTGTCGACCTTTTCAAGGTCAACCTTTTGACCATGTCGACTTTTTGACCTGTCGACATTTTGCCATGTCAACCTTTTCCATGTTGACCTTTTGACCATGTCGACTTTTTGACCCTGTCGACCTAATGTCCATCTAACATATGGTGTCTATCTATTGACTGTCTAACTAGACACTGTCTATCTATCAAACGGATAGGAGTCTTGTGGCATAGCTCTAAAGGTAAGCCTGCTGCCCCAAAATCACTCTTGCCAGCATCGGCACAAATGTCCCATGGACTGACCCATGCAGGTAAGATGGCCATGATAAGTCTTATTTAGACTTATTGGTATGCACCTGTTTTTTTCACTAGTGGCAACTAAATACTGTTCTTCTTGCATAACCTTCTTGCAGTAGAATGCTGAAAGAGCAGTTAAAACAATACCTTCACACATTCCCCAAACAACTAGTCCATTCCAAATCATTAAAATTGATTGCATTCAGCTACCAAAGGTTAGAATGCTCCAATATGTTTTGGTTTGTGTGGACACGTTCAGTGGATGGGTGGAGGGATAGAGGCAAAGAAACTGGTACAAGAATTTGCATGTAGTACTGGCATACCATATGTAATATCATCAGACCAAGGTACACATTTTACTGGACTAGTGTTCAAAAAGGGGTCTACTATGCTTGCCTGGCTGTCGGGTTCCCGGCGCCCAGCAAACCTGCACTGGGATCCCAACCGCCAGTATGCCGGAAGCAGGGTGAGCGCAAAAGAGCCCCTTGCGGGCTTGCTGCACTCGCCATGCTGCGTTCGCCACGCTGCAGGTATGGTGGCACACTACTTGCGCCACACTATTTTTTTCTTCCTCCAGGGGTGTCGTGGACACCCCAAGAGGGAAAACAGCTGTCGGTATCCCAGCAGTTGAAATCCCGGTGCCGGTATGTTTAGCGCCGGGATCCCAACAGCCGGGATATTGAGTGCCACCCTTCAAAAAGATGTGCCAGCTTCTTGGCATTAAACAACAGCTACACACTATGTACCGTCCGCAATCCAGCAGCAAGGTAGAATGCTATAATGGGATCATCAAAAATAAACAGGTCAAAATATGTAAAGAGACTAGTTTGCAGTGGCCAGAAGCTTTGCCATTAGTGTTACATTCAATCAGAACGATACCAAGGTGAGATTTGAATATTTCTCCCTATGAAATACTGCTTAGAAAATTGCCCAATGTTGCTATTGCACCCGGATATGAACTCAGTAAAACAAATGACTTAACTGTGAAATATCTTATTTCATTAAGTAATCAGCTAAAGAAGATTCAAGATACTGTGACCAGCACATAGCCAACTCCTTTGGAAGGTGCTTGTCATAATCTACAACTTGGTGATGAGATAATGATCAGAAATTTCCTGAGATCAGGCTCGCTGACAGACTGGTGGGAAGTGCCTTATCAAGTCTTGCTGACAACTCCAACTGCTGTTAAAATAAAGGAGAAGACATTGTGGATCCACTACGTCACTGCAAAAAAGTCACACCTACTGAGACAGCACAAGTGGAAGATATTCTCCAACACATCATCTCTTCACTTCACCAGTAAAACCAGCAAGTGAGTGGTTCGGGCATAATAATCACGTGAGCAACTTGCCAATGCAGTATCTCTGTGGAGGGTACATAACTTCTGGACGAGTACTGTGAAGATCAAGGACACCAAAGAAAATGCTAAACAGTATGATGCTGATGGGCCAGAGGCCAGACCGGGTACTTTGGTTGTGCATTCTCTCATGTGCATTTCTGATTACAATAATAGTCAGTGTGCTTGAGTTTTGTGTATACACTCAAGGGTCTGCTAAAAATGTGGCCAGTAATACAGGTACTCAAAGATATAACAATGGCATGCTACTCAGAGCATGTGCACGCAGAGCCCTACAAAAGAATAAATACAGAGATTCATTTATAGGTAACTATGATAGCAATCAGACATGATGTACAGAGAATGGTCCTGTCATAAGCTAAAAAATGGTATTCACACTTGTGCCAACCATACACCTAATGTACAAAACATTGTAGACTTCCCATATTTGAATGTCTCAGATGCAGGTTTGCTGTCTGCACCTGCTCTACAAGTAACTGCTGCCACAGAGAAACCTGAATTGTGCTTAAGTATCAATTTAAAGCCCGGCACATATGTGCTTTGAGGGGAAAAAATAGTATAGGAAAAAGGCCAAACCTATTATATACTAGCTTGCACTGAAGCCACATTTGTAGTTAAAATGTGAAGCAAGTGATCACTGACAAACCTCAGACCCTGTTGGTATTCAATAGATACAAATGGGGTACTAACACCTAATGACACTATTTTCCAGTTACAGAGGAGGGTGTTCCCTTGACAACACCACATGTGGAGACGCCAATGATAATATCACAGGGTTCTTTATGATATACATAGAACTCATTTATACAAAAATACTTGAAATGCCTCTGCCTCAGGGTATGTATTGGGTTTATGGAAAATGGGCATATTCATGGATTCCTTTAGGTGCTATAGGGCAATGTGTACTCTCCTATGTAGTCCCCTTTGTGATGAGTCACTAATAATCTGGAAAAGTACACGTGAAAAATTCCCATAGAGCATGACTTGGTGCCAAGTGACCTGACATATATGTGACATCACAGTAAAAGAGAAGTGAAAAAGAGATGTGTCCTTTAGATTTTCTGATGGGCAGCGAACTGCTGGAACTTTATTTCTTATGTTCTCTACTGAGCTTATGGAAATTGAACCCATATAATAGATGTTAGAAGGTGATTAGGAAGGTAGGGAAAGTACTCAGCTTGTCAATGTAATTTAAGAACTGGATAACAAGGTGGAAACTGACAATGATGATTATGTTCAACATGTAATACAGATGAGTTTCAATTAACTGTATCAAAACCCTCCTGGCCCCCATCGGAAGGTTCACATCAAAGATTAAGGATTTTCCCATCAGGTGCGGTGAGCATTGACACCAAGCCAAACCTCGTGAACATACCTTTTACCTGTGTTATGCATCTTCCTAACCCTCACTAGAAATTGTGATTTTGAGTCTTCTGATTTGTGTATTAGAGTACCAAGTATATTGGCAGAGAGAGGAATGATACAGATAAATGAATACACAAAATGGAAGCTGGATGTCACGTTGTCTATTGTTCAGAAAATAAACTGTTGCTTTAAAAGTGATTTTTATATGTTTGCAGAAACTGTGATTTTTAGTCAAAACAAATAATTAAAAGCAGCTGCACAGTGTGTCATGAGACTGTGGTTACCTAGTGTTCTGCAGAATAGGGAATTTTATCTTTGCAGAAAAAAAGAGAATTAAAAGTAGGTAAGAGGTCAAATGTATTTTGATATTATACAGTGATAATCACTAGATGTTGAGCTAATTAATTGGAAATCCCCCATAAGGGGAGTATATGAATTAATGATATATAAATGAATTGTGATTTGTTTAAGTATATGATTTCCCTGTTAATTTGATTGGACTATGTAATGCTGTAATGAAAGTATCTAAGATGAAATCAATGTGTCAATGTTCAGTTCATGATATTCTTTTATCATGAGTCCATGTGAACTTCACCTGCAATAAATCTACCAAAGAGACTTCATTGTTCTTCAATTACTTATCACGGCAATATCTAAAAATAATAATTATAATAATAATAATAATAATAATAATAGTGATAATAATATACAAATTGTAAACCAGTTATTTAAATGAGAGTACTACAAATAATATACAAAAGTAATTCTTAAATTAAATTTTAGATAAAAAGTAAAACACTTTATCCTTTGTTTCTTCTTGTGACCAGACGGTACTGAAAGATTTCACTGCCTCGCGTCCCGTATTACAGAATGGAGTTTAGGCCACATGGGACCTGGCCAATTAGGGGATTCCCACTTACCGTCAGTAACCTCCTCTTACTGACTCCACCCACTGCGCAGTGGGAGGGTACTATGATGCCACCACTAGACTCCACCTTTCCGTGGCATCTGGAACCACAGTTCTGCTCTGTATGCTTCAACGTTCTGTCTTACCACACCTGTGTGGCATTGACTGATCCCCAGTAGTCACTTATTCAAACACAGTAGCTGGCGGTAGGTGGAGCTTTGAGACACTGGGTGTTACCCAAAACAGCTGAAGAACAGAGCTATGTTTGGCATAGCTCTGCAGGTCACAAGATGAAGCTGTCGTCTTGAGGCAAAAGATGTTTATTCACTCAAATAATTCAAAAGATAACTCTTCTCTATTTATAGGGGCAACAGCAATACAGCAAATGTTTACAGCAGAAGAAGCTGGTACAATACACTTTTACACAGGGCAGTAGGCCTTTTTTTATCTTACTCCAGTATACATACAACAGGGGGTAAGCACACCCTATTGTTCTCAACTAATCATTGTACAATCATGGGCTGGGCATACACAAGGCATCCTCACCTTTAACACATCCTCTATGCACAGCGGGGAGTGGTCACTCTCCTTTGATCATCTCTCCCTGCAGTGTTGGTACCTCCCTGGAGTGGCTAGGCTTTGGGAAGTTTTTCCACCTAAACTACATCCAGAAATCTGCTAGTGGTCCCAGCTCACCCTCTCTAGCCTGAGAATTGGGCTCCAGAAATGGGCAGCCCAGATCCCTGACCAGAGTACCCAGCTGTAGGGCTTGGTATAGGGGACAAAATAGCTCACAGAAAGGCCTGGGTTCCACCTAGACCAAGAGGAAACAAGTGCACCTTTACTTTAAACACATTTTAAATACAATTCACATTTCTGTACATATAGTCTACCCAGACCCAGGCATTGCACCTGGGGGATCTGTTATCCCTAGCTCAGTGCTTCACATCACAATAAATATATATATATATATATATATATATTTATATTAGAACAGTTAAATATATTGTTATGTTTGTTTTACATTTTATATCGGTACTGTACTCAACGCTTGCTCCCCTAGCCCTGCAGCCTGACTTCTAGGTCTCTCCCCAGTGCTAGAGGTATGGTCAGCTGGCTTCCCCCATCCTCCAGCCTACCTCCACACGGCCTGGTTCTGGGGTCCAGGGAGCTAGCTCTCACTGTCCCCTCCAGTGGGCCACTCAACTCTGTGGACTCACCACAGTCTCCAGAGATAATCCAGGCTGCGACATTCCCCCTCAGTGTGGCACAAATGCCCCCTTGCCACCCAGGGTGACGGCATGGCCTTTACCCCTTCTGTGCAGCACAGACCAGGCAGCAACATTTTCCTTCCCGGACTCCCAGCCTCCATGCTGGACAGTCAAAGCAACCATATTCTTCCACGGAGCAGCACAGCAAGAGCTGGAGGTTACAGACTCCCGGCTGCCACACAGTGCAGCACCTTCCACCCTGGCGCATTGGGGGTAATACTTATTGCCATGCCCGCTGGAGAGGTCCAGGTTGACAGCATATCAAAGACAGTTGAAAAAGACATGTTTAAAAACATTTTTTACTCAGCGTATAGCACCTATAAAATAAAAATGGCTCCAAGCGCCAGTTGTCCGTGTTAAAATGGTGCCCGCACTGGGGATTAACCCCTTCAGTGCAGCGGTCACCATTAAACATGTGGCCAAAGGGTTTCCAGCCACACTGCTATAAACTTAATCTCTGATAAAAAGGTCAAATGTAAATTACACTCCCATGCTTTGAATCATATTATTTGACTATTCAAATAACAAAATTACATGGAAGCTACATGAGATTTTACACAATTACATGAGATATCATTATACTAATTTTAAATATTCAAGTATCAGATTAAACCAGAGTTTCATTCTGAGGTGTAACTATTGATGCATTTTCCATTACTCCCCAGCTGCACCTGTGACCCAGACCTGGAACATAATTTGCATTTGATGCTGATATTTGCCTGAATCCCTTACCACTATTTTATCATTGCGCTATAGACGTCTCATCTGTAATCATTACTAAAGGGGAATCATATATTTGAAAGACAGTGATGTCATCTGTAATAATGACTAAATTAAATATATAATAATTACTGGGATATACACAGTATGTGCATTCTGCAATAACATTCCTGACTCCTGCTTTAGCAAGATAATGGTTGGAATCACTAACTAGAGATTTGCATTTACTGCTGGAAGGAACATTTTATAAATGCACAGTTACTATAATGGCTATCTTTAAAATGTAAAATATTTAGCAGACAGTAAACATTCTGAATGTCTGCAGCCCGGCTTCTGAATCAGAATCAGTTTATTGGCAAGTATATCAGTACATAATACACAAGGAATTAGTTTCCGATGACCACAGCTCTCAGACAAGATACAACACATCACATAACATAGGGAAGAGAAGCATGATGGATACTTGAGTATATGTTACATGTATGACATGAAATGGCCTAGACAAATGTTGAATTAACAAAGACAGTTGCTTGGGGGAAGAAACTGTTCCTTTGTCTAGCAGTTCTCGCCAGCCTCAATCTGTACCATCTGCCAGATGGCAGCCGACGGAACAGGACATGAGCGGGTGGGAGTGGTCATCAATGATCCTTGCCTGATAGATATACTCTATTGCTGGGAGTTTTTTCTGTGAGAGAGCAACTGACATAGCAGACTGACCATTTTCCTGTACATTAGTTAAATTAAATATATTTTTTGCCACATTTTGTGCAAGTTTTTATTTTGTATGTCTTTGTGTCCTTGCGTCCATTCTGGGCCGTATTCAGATGTGTTTGGAGGGGCTGTCATTGCTGCTTATGTAGAAGAAGCGGAGATAGTACTAATATGGTAATGCAGTAGGGGGCATCACGCTTTCTGCTGAATTACTGACCTGAACTGCGTCCAATGCCGAGTTATCGGATCATCTAGAAAACCATACGCCGGCTGCATGACTGCATGAGCTGCCAAGACGCCAGGAAATCTCCATCCTCAGCTCCTGGCCTCATCCTTCTTCCACAGCTATGGTAACACACCTCCGCTTTGAGAAATGGAGTCCATCGCCGCCCCCTCTCCCACCCAAATGGCATCAGATTGTCAATCACTGATGCCACCTTAAGTTGCGCCCACTGTCGCAGACCTGCCCTGCACATATGCAGTACGGTTCTGTACCAAACATCTGTTCTTTACGATATGTGCTGCAGGTCCAGTGGCACCTGAATAAGACCCTCTATGCAATAATTAAATGGTAATCAGACAGCAGCAACAGCAGCCATAACTGCACAGTTACAATAGATAGGGGACAGGTAATGTCACTTGAAATGTACAATAGCAGTGATGAAAATGTGATATTAGGGGTCTGCAGTCTTTTTATCCAATTCTGTATGTGCTCATGAGTTTCATAAAGCAGGAATCTCATAATAATGAATAAAAGAATGCACATAGCATAATACTTCCTAAACTGTGTGATAAAATAGATGTAACAGGTGAAATCAAGTGCTTCAAACCTCTCCCCAGTAGTCAGACAACATTTGATGTTCTAGTTTCCATTTATAGAGAAGTGTTCTATCACCTTAACATTCCCACAAAGAGTAAACTATAGGAAATCCTACCTCAGGGTATATGCTTTCTGTATACCTACTGTATAGAAAATGCTCACATTGTGTTCCAGAGTTGCATATTAGAGATGAGAGAAGAGACCCCTGTAAGATCTCAGTGGCAGATAGATAGACATAGGGCCCTCCCCACCTGCCTCTACCCCACCTCACAGTGCCCATAGCCTGCCTACAGGCCACTGAGTCTAGCCAGCCATCCCTAGCTCTTCTACTTTGCCCACTGTGTCACTCAGTGTGGCTCTGTCTGCTCCACCTCTGTCTGTCATGAACAGCAGCATATCCAACACTAGGGATCTTCAGAGATGCCTCGTCCCCTCCCTCCCATGACAGCTATTAATTGCCCAGACACCAAAGCGTCTCCTTGCACCTCTCCAGTAGACCTCTCAGTTCACCGCCCCCCCCCCCCAATATGCCTCCTCACCGCCTGCAGTGACCTCGCTCCTCACAGTGACTTTGGACAGAATATTCCGATGCTGGCGTGCAACCAGCTGCTAAATATCTGACCAGTCTTCTTGCTCTAAACTCCTACCCAAATTGGTTTCCCATGCCAACTCAAATGGTTCTTTCTGCTCTGCGGGTGAAGCTTAAAACAGGGAGTACAGAATTGAAATAGCCCAATCATGCCCAGGGTCATGAGTACTGTGGCGTTCAAAGGGACGAGATTCCCTAAAAGCATGGGATTTGCTAAGGGAGGTAATACAACTAGTAATCTGTAAGTATGCAAAATTATGTCTATCCTGCATGCCATATTTCTTACAGACTTCCTCAAAAGTTCGAGTGGCAAAATCTCTGGTAATGTGCAAAATTCTGCATTAACCCAGGGGTGCATATGGGAGCCCACGCAGCCCAAAAAGAAGTGGGGATGTCTCCATAAGGGAGTAAGTGGGGACAAGTATGGAGCTAAGTCTAGACGTTTATTTAGTCTGTCCCATATATCCAAGGTTGCTTTTACAAAGTGAACCAGATGTACCTAGGCTGGTCTCAAATGTGGGAGAAGCCATGGAAGAAAACCTACCCTCTGGTCCGCAACCGCAATCTATCTCAATATCCACCCATTTCTTCTGTCCGGAACTCATATGCCAGCACATAATATGGCTTAACTGTGCAGCAAAATAGTATCTTTCAAAAATAGAGAGGCCTAGACTCCCACTAATGGAAGATTTAGCCAGACAGCTCCTTCAGACATGAGGCTTTTTACCCAGCCAGATAAATTTACCACATATCGATTGGATAGTGTGTAAGAATATCATCGGTGCAACAACTGGGATTGTTTGGAACAAAAAGAGCAGTCTGGGTAAAATATTATTTTTGACAGAGTTTATGCGGCCAATCCAAGAGATACAGAGGGCAACCCATCGGGCCAAATCAATATTTATGGAGAGCAAAAGTGGAACATAGTTGGCAGTGTATAATTGGTTGTATGATTTTGTTATCTGAATGCCAAGATATTGGAGGTATTTCGGACGCCAAAGATAATAAAAATTAAGTTAAATATTTTAGAGACTGAAGAAGAAATGTAATACGCCAGTGCCTTTAATTTTGAACTTTTAACCTTATACCCGGAGAATGTGTCATATAAGGCCACCTCAGCTCCCAAGTTATGTAGTGAGGTAATGGAAGAGGAGAGAGTCAGCAATACGTCATCTACAAACTGTGACAAAGATAGATTTTTTTTAAGTACATTTAATATCTTTTTACCCTTAATATTTATTACTCCTGATTAAAAAAAACTAAGTTAATCCTAATATAGCATCCTCCTCCCATCTCCTTAGTTATAAGGGGACATTAATCAGGAAATCCAGATAGTACACAGATTTGCATACCTCACCCTGCTCCATGCTCCCTCTGCCCGGCATGTAATCATTACACCACTGGCACTTGTCACATCTGCTGTCATTATATTAGTAAGGGAAACAGGACAGGTTGCCCGGCTCTGCAGAATGCAGCTGTTTGTTTGGATTGTTATAAGCATCATTTTATCTATAATCGGGATACATGGAATCATGATAAACTCCATCATCCTCTCTGTTTACATCAGACTCTGGAGAACAAGCAATAGTCTCGGAGCCAGTGACCCAATCCTGCTCTCTATGGCTCTCACCAATCTCCTCCTGGTGTGTCAGTTGTTTTTAAGTTATTACTTGTATTATTTTCTCACTCAAATGGACACAAGAATATCATTGTTTTTAAATTATGTCCTGTTTGTCCTCTACAATATGAGTTTTTGGAACACCGCCTGGCTCTCCATCTGCTACTGTGTGAAAATTGTCACCATTACCCACCGGATATTCCTCTGGGTGAAAATGTGGTTTCCCACTTCCATCACCAAACTCCTCATAGGATCAGCAATAATATCAATTCTGGTGACATTGCCCTTTTTCTGGACAGTAAAGAAGATACAGAATACAAATATTACTGAGGGACCACTAAGTTTTAAAATTAAGGTGAATGTCCCTTATATGGTGGTGAACCTGCTGCTCAGCTACATCCTGCCCTTTACCCTGACTGTCATCTGTATTGGGCTCAGTGTGACGTCTCTCCTGCACCATGTCTGGAGGATCAGGCAGAACGTGTCCCAGGACAGCTCATCCCCTCAGATCCAGGCTCTTGTTCGGGCGGCTGTGACAATGACTCTGCGTGTGCTGTTGGACCTGACATTCCTTATTTTTCTTATTTACATTTTTGCATGGTCATTCAGTGTCAGTCCTGTGACAAAAACATTATTCTGGGTGTATCTCTTCTCATATCCATCAGTACAATCTTTCACCCTAATATTTGGAAACCCGAAAATAAAGAGAAGTCTCTTCAGATGAGAATTTACCTCCTGGTCACGAAATAACACGACAGACGTGTAGTTGGGTATGGGTCAGCAATTTTGTCTTACAAAAATTCTTAATAGTTTCAAGAAAGATAGTTTTTTTTCTTCTCTATTTCCTCTATGATGTTGTACATTTGTCTAGTATGTGTTAGTTACTGATGTCACCGTCTCACCTCCTCAGTGTCTAATCTCACTATAGTACCCCAGGTATAGCTTATCGCTATTGTCTTCCTCTTTATCTAAAGAAATTACTGAAAAATACCATATAATGATAGTGATGAGCAGGTGTCTACTAAAAGGACATCCCTCCAGGTAAATTAGCAAAGAAAGGAACAGATACAGTATACCTGGTTCCTCCACCTCAGTTTGAAGTTCTGCAATACAGATGTCGACTATAATGTTGCATGTCAACCTTTAGTTACCAACATTTTAGCGGAATTACTTTCTGGACAAATTAAAATAATATTGCAGACTCAATTACCCACCTGGAGAACAAGTCCTCCAGCTGAAATTACTAAAAGGGCAATTCTGTATGAGTGAAACATACAAGAGCAGAAAGTAACACAGAAAACGAAATTACTAAATATGCAACTGCAGAATGTAAATCTACAGAATAAACACATTGTTATAGTCAACCCTGGAGTGAGTTTTAGAATAGAACCATAAAGAGAGAGTTGGTACTATATATAAAAAAAAGGATCTAAAATCTTAGAAAGGGAGCATGTGAGAGACATACGTCCAGGACTACAGACATGAATGTTCCCCGGACACACACTAAATTACACTCTCTACTAGTAGATTTTCCACATCTTTGCAAAGAGTTGGATGCCTGTATTACAATTCTTAAAGCTGTAGAAATTAATCTTGACCAAACTAAAGATTAAAGATGTATTTTTTAGGACATAGATACAGAAACCCTATGACAAACTGATGTATTTCCACATAAAATTGTCTGCCAGATTAGAGCCTATCACATTGCTTAGAAGCAAAGAGCAGACTCATATGTAGATTCTTGAGCTGTTTTTAGGGTTGTGGTGCATAATTTTGTTGCAATATATAAATTGTGTGGACTCCTGATGGCATTAGGACAGGGGTGGGGGACCTCTGGCCCGCGGGCCGTATAATGCCCACAAAGCCATTTGCTCCGGCCCACCCGCTTGTGTCAGTGAGACACGCCACTGCTCAGTCCGGTGGCAGCATGTCTCAGCTGTCAGGACAGGGAGGAGAGCGCAGCTATGTCAGGCAGCGGCGTGTAGGACTTCAAACCAGCCGCCGATTCATGAGGCAATCAGAGCTCATGGACCGGCAGCCAATCAGGAGCCACCGCTGCCGGTCCACGAGCTCTGATTAGCTCATGAACCGGTGGCTGGTTTGAAGTCCTACACGTCGCCGCCATCCAACATATCCACGCTCTCCTTCCTGCCCTGACCCCCTGACACGCCGCCGGATGGAGCAGCAGCAGTAAGCAGCACAGTGGGGTGGGGGAGCACTGGGGGGGCATTTGTGGATTTGGCACTGTCGGGGGCATTTGTATACCTGACACTGTGGGGGGCATTTGTATACCTGACACTTTGGGGGGCATTTGTATACCTGACACTGTGGGGGGCATTTGTATACCTGACACTGTGGGGGCATTTGTATACCTAGCGCTGTGGGGGCATTTGTGGATTTGGCACTATGGGGGCATTTGTGGATCTGGCACTGTGGGGGCATTTGTATACCTTGCACTGTGGGGGCATTTGTTTACCTGACACTGTGGGGGCATTTTTATACCTGGCACTGTGGGGGCAATAGTTGATCTGGCTCTGCACTATTGGGGGCATATGTGTATCACATCTCATTTTAATTGTCAACACCCATTTTTTTGCGCACAGTACCTTTAAGGGGCAGACCTACTGGGGGTCAGGGTAATTTTTTAAGTTGAGAATTTTTGTATGGCCCCCGGAGGATTTTATAAATATCCAAATGGCCCTTGTAGAAAAAAGGTTCTCCACCCCTGCATTAGGATAACCAGTACACCGTAGCATGCACAATAGGTAAAATAGTTAAAACTACAAAACATTTTTGAGCTGAGATCCAATGTAAAGATGATTCCTTCTCTCTAGGAACCTCTTTAAAATGTTTTCCGATTATTAACAAATACTTTTAATTAATTTCATGCAAAGGCCAAAGGTGATAATCTTCTCATAGGCTCAATCAATAATCAATATGTCTTTAATTAACAATAGGCAGAACTAGTTGTGTCTGTATTTATAGAAAAATAAAATTGGTGCAGGAATTTTTTTTAGATGTGGTATCTGCAATGTTATAGAAAATGTATAGAAGTACACATGGTATAAGAGAAAGTGTTTAGATAATGGGCTTAGCTCACACCTAGGAATTCAAAGTGTCCCTTTATACCGAGATACTCATGAATTACACAGGTTCTGTGGGTGACTGACTTCAAGCCTAAATTTCACATGTATTTTTTATCAGCCACAGAACTTGTGTAGTTCATTGAGTGTCCCAAGTTTAAAGGGGTAGGGGATATTCAATTACCCAGACATATTTGTCGGTTGTAAAGTTTTGCCGGGCGGGGGGGCTATCTAATTATCCCCAATAAGCCGGTACATGCCGCGGCTTATTGGGGATATTGTTTCACCTGCCTCCGGCAGGCAAAGCAAGATCCCCAATAACAGCTCTGTTTTCATCTTAAAACGGGGCTATTTCACCCGTAAACACAAAGGTTTCACTGAACCTGTGCATTTTCTGGTGTAAAGAAACATCGTTTTTTTTTTACTCCCGATGTCTCATCGGGGCTAATTGAATAAACCCATAGTATGGTAAGCCTAAATATAACACGATGCGGTCAGAATGCTACTGTCAGAATGTCAACAGCCATCAGAATGCCGATGCTGGAATCCTGAAAGCAGGCATTCTGACCGTAAGTATAGCGGGTGGGTTAGGGTTGGGGGGGTTAGGTTATTGTTAGGCTGCGGGGAAGGGGGGTGGTTTAGGTTTATGCATCGGGAGGTTAGTGTCAGTCACTAAGGGGGAGGTTAGTGTTAGGATGTGAAAAGGTAGGGCTGAGTGTAGGGGAGAGGGGGGAACAATCTTACCTCCCCTCTGTTGTGATTTAAACTATCGGGATACCGTCATCGGTGTTCTGACGTCCGGCATCCTGGCATCCAGGATATCATACTGAATCCCCTATAAGGATATAGGATAAGATCGCTGTAGATTGGAAAATAATTGGAAAATACAGATACTGTATTATAGACTTATGATGTAACTATGTAATCAGGTTTACAATGCACTGGATGTTGCTGGATTATGTCACAGTGGCTCATCTGGCTTTTGTGCCACATTACAGATGAAAATTAGTGTGAAATGTTGCACTGATTTATTTGACAAATGATGTAGATTTTTAAACTGTGATAAATACCAGAATGCTTGAAATTAAAAATTGTGACGTAGAATTTGCCAAAGCTAATAACTCTACTAGGATTCTGTCTAAAGGTTGGTTTACGTGGCTGAATCCTTCAACTTGGTTCTCCTGGATTGGAGACTGGTTTTCCAACTTAATGAATACTTTGGGAAAATTATTGTTATTTGCATTAATAATCTTTGTAGGAATTTGTCTCCATAATATGTGGAATTAAAATTGTAACATGTGCTACTAATAAGATAAGCAATGATATTTTTGTTTGAGTGAATGAATCAGGTTAAGGACATTAATTAAAAGACACATAAACTAAAACTCAATGTTTTCATGCACAAGTTAACTTATTTCTCTCTTCTACAGGTATCAGGAAAACAATGAAGGACTATTAATGACAGATTTGATGGGGTGATTGTAATAGAAAGAAGGAAATAACCAGAGGCACTGTCAAAAATGTAGTAGTAGAATACATGTCACTACCCGATTTCCCTAGGCCTTGTCTCATTATGGAATCTTTTATATCAGTATTGTATAATATAATCTTCTGTTTATTTCACTTTTCTGTTGAAGTACCAAATGTTTGATGCCAGTCCTGAGTTCTGGGTCCCGTGTTAATGACTGTAATTGGGGAATGGAGTTTCAGGCTAATATAGCTGGAGAGGCTTGTGAGCCTTAGTGCCTTATGACTGGTGGTCAGTCAAGAACTCTAGGATCCACCACGTTTGTTTGTTATGCTGCTCCGAGTTACGTGAGAATTGGGAGGGTCACTAAGGTTCACAGCGGGGCCTTGGCCTACGTGATTAGGCCACAGATTGTGAGGTCATGTTCCTCATTATTGAATCTTTATTTCAAAAATATGTGGGTTCAGTTCCATATCCTAACTTGGTGTCTGACTCTGAGAAGAGGATGACACAAATATTACTAAAAGAATATAGTTCCAATAAAGGACTCTTGAGTTTGTAATATTTTTAAATATATTAGTTTGACCACGTTTCATGATGATAAAGAGGAAGAGGGATTGAGTGCAATTGACACAGAAAATTGATAGAGGAGTAAAATAGGATCACATCTCTATTTGACTATTTTTTAATCTTATTTGCAACTGTATCTAAAGCCATAAAAGAAAATGTGTGTACATACCTTCTTATGTTGATTACTCTACAGTGCGGCTTTTCTTGCTCCTTAAGTACTACTCAATGTTGTAGCAGCAAATAGTGTCATTGCTGAATTTCACACAACTAGTTGCCTGTTTACTGCACCAGAAAGGGGACTGCGGAAAGTGTGGTTACACATATTTCTGATTTGGTGGAGTATTTAGGATTAAATCTCCAGTAGACCGATAGATAAAGCAGAATATGTGTCTCCTTATTTATGCACAAGACCCAAGAATTAACTGGACTTCGAGGATTGATTAATTGATTGATTAAATAAATATATCTACTGTATACATTTATTTTAACAATCCCTTTCAAAATAATATTGCATGATCTTGCATGGACATTTTCTAAGAGAATATAGAGTTTGATTATACTTAAATAGGTTTGTCTGTATTCAACAACATACTGTATATTAACTGATATAAATAGCTAAAATAGATAAGATTTACTGAGATGTTTCATGTGATTATGTAATAATTATATTAATAACATATGTATAATAAAGTACTTATGTCAGTAGTTATTTTAATATAAGAACATATATTAAAGAATGGAAAATATTAAAACAATATAAGACATCTCAATAAGTTTTAGAAACTTATTTAAAATGTCTCTTGAATGCTTAGGAAGTTGAGGTCGTATATGGTCAGTAGGAAATATAAATTGCATTAGTTAAAATGGCTGTTAACCAGGTCATGTAGGGTAACTAAAGGAATGTGATAGACCAATTCCAAGCAGGACATAGGTTAAGTTCATGCAGAGTTAAGGTTATGTAATTCAAGGATAGGACATGTGCAGAATCTCTCAGGTGTCATATCAAGGGACTTTACATTATATCTACAGATGTAAAGACAGATAAGTATGACCATCTGGATTCGTCTTAACAAATCAGGATAAATCTTGATGATAAATCTTGATGATATAATTATAATTTTGGGCTAAATTGGATCAATTAGAGCTTTTGGACTGTTTTTCGGAGGGCCATGCTGTGGTGACACATAAATACGTCATTTGCTGCATGAATTGTTTTCTCTGCACTGTAATTATTTGCTGGTAATGATTTATTACTTATTAGTAAAAATCATTATTTCCTAACTTTTGACTGCACAATAATAGATTTGTAATATTTTCCTTTTGTTGTTAAACAAATTAGTTAACCATCAAATGGATAGTTGAGCGTATATGACATGGAACAGTGTTTTTAGGGTCTTTGTATGGATGTCTAGCCTTCACGGACCCTGAGTGTGGTCAGATTTCAAGTCCAAGTATTACTTTGGTTAACACCTGAAGGAGAAAAAGTTAGTCCAAATCCCATAAATTTAAAGTGACACCACATAAGAGGAAAACACTGGCCCTAGATAGTGGATTGTGAAACACATATAAAAGAATTAGGTGGTCGACAGAGTTGTCCAGAATTTGCTGTAAAAAGCAGCTTAATTTAAATGTGTTAATTATAACAAAGGAAATGATTATATAATAGGGATCTTATCACTACTTTTGTTAACAGTAACACTTATGATTTTGTGATGCCAAATATAATACACTGCCCTTGTAATTCCCCAGGTACAATTGACCAGTTCCTTTGTTATAAGTAGAACCTGCGACTAAGATGTGGGTTCTAAGATACGGAAGGTTCAGGGTGTGATTACAGCTGCATGCACAGTGATGGTTTCTTCAACATCTTCATTTAAGCACACCACGACAGAGAGGCAAGCCAGATCATTTGCCGCCACAGACACAAAGAAAGACCAGATATTTGCAAAACAAATTACACTTTTATTATGAAAGAAGGATTTTGCCCAGAAGTTAAATGGACAACAAAACAACTATTACTGTAAACCCTGTCAGAGAAATATGGATACATAAAATTCCAGAGTCTAGACAAACTATAAGAGTAAGGTGTCCCAAAAGGCAATTTTTGTAATAACACTTTGCTACAGAAAACTGTAAAGTTATACTATCTCACTGGGTGCTTGTAACTCCTAATTCCCTCAGTCACTCTATATCCCAGAATTCCTCATTTGACATCCTTGCCAACATAGGACAAATTAATAAGGACACATTTAAAAAAACATTTACAACTACAGTATTTCACCTAGCAGCTGGAAACAATGTGAGCAGAGCACTTCAGTAATGAACATCACATTAATAAACGTGCAGAACAGTATTTTCAATAAAGCATAACACTGGGGATGGAAAACATTAGACCTGTTTCAGGTGCATGTATTTAGATACCAATAAACATTTCAGCACAATATTAGTAGTAAAGCAACACTGTCTCCTGTAAACATGTACGTTTTGTCAGCAGGATGGTTAATTTGATAACTGTCAAGCAGAACAGCTTGGTATTAGTGAAACAGTCATTCTATGCTCATTTATACTTTTTCTATAAATTGAACTGGACTTAGCTTAATGTAACACTGATGTGGAATGCGTGGTTGGATACAGCTGTCTACATGACACAGAGAGATTCTGCCCAGGATAATCACAATCACAGCTGGATCTCCAATACTTGGGTAAGAAGCATGTAAGCATCCGAGTGATGGAAGCCTTTCTCCTTCTTTCTGGTCACTGAGAGCCAGAAAAGGGAGTGTTTAATGCACTGTTACACTACCTCCCTTTATGTCTGTTGGTTTGAGTTATGGTCTGTATTCCACCTAGCACTAGCTCTCCACTCTGTCCACTCTTCTGAGACCCCAAGAGCCATAACCTGCACTTACAGCATTGCCTTGCCACTGCTGCCTATCCACACTGGAGCACCATGAGAGGCACACACATCTGCACCATCATTCCGGCTCTCTTTTCCCCAGACCAGCTTCACTCCAGTTCCATCCGCCCCTCTCTATGACAGTGTAGATCTCCTTACAGCCACTGCACTTACAGGCTCTCCTCATGGCTCAATCTCAGTCAGTTCACTCCCGGACCATAGGCGGAATGTAATAGGGTGCGAGTTAAAGTGTGAGAACAAACTTGCATCAATGTGCGAGTATGATGCCAATGTCTTCCGTAACTGGCATTATGTAATAGAGTATGAGATATCTGGATCCCATGTAACTCGTATGCGACATCACGAACATTTCTCACAGAAAGTCTGCAAAATTCTTGCAAACCGAAAGGAAAGTTACATAATGCAAGTTGCTGAGTTTAAAAGAAAGTGATCTATTGGTCCCCAAAATTTGCGTCTCAGGTCCTATGTAAGTCCTACTTCTGCCATTTTTGCTTGGATAGGTTATGGAAGGAGACAGTGAAGGAGTGGAGGATTTATTACTGATAGAGAGTTTGGTTGTTACTAGCTATGCCAGCTATGTCTTTCAGGCTGAGAGTTGGGAGAGGAGAGCCAGGAGGAGGAGGTGATTGTCACCTGTGTAAGTATACCTTCAGTACCCATTTTTTATTTGTTTGGTGAGCAATCTGCTGTTGTCTATCTATATTTCTCTATAGGGCTAGTATAGTTATTTGATGAGGTCCACATCTGTAAATGCTGAATTTTGTTACTACATTTCCATAATTATTGTATCTACTTTTTTAAATGTGTGTTTTAAACTTCAGACATGTTCACTCACATATAGACTTTTAACGAACGTAAAGAGAAGTTTAAATTTTATTTTACCAAACCTTTACTACAAGATAATTTAATGACGTCCCATATCACTATGGAATCATCTACCACTTATTAAGTGGTACATCAATTAACTTTTATCGTCTGTCTGCATAGTTTTCAATATAATTTTAATCCAATGTAATTTTTGGACTTTCTTAAAGCTCAAATTTCAGTTAGTCTGAACACTGATACAACAGCCCAGATTTACTAACGTAACTAAACTACTGCAAAAATCTAATACAATTTCTGATTGTAATGTAGCACATTAAAATAATTGTAGAAAAATCTGATGGTCTTCAAGTTTTACTAAATAAATATATTTTTCAACAAAATGGTAAAAACATAATTCTTCTGAAGCACGGAATAAGGTCATATAAGACATATTCTTCTTTTGTTGTTTATTCGTTGTTTATCTTAAAGCTTAAACATAAAAATATTTTTTTCACTTACTGTGTAATTGGTAATTACCTAAATTGAAAAAAACACAATATAATTTTTTTGAAAGAGATACACTATCAGTTTTAAGCACAGAGAGGTGCTGAATTTTAAAATAAATTGCATGTCATTAGTTTTTTGGTTATGACTGAAATTATTATTGATCAACAAATATTTATGTATTAAAAACCAGAGGGTCATGTAAGACCTTGGCTAAAGTTTAATATTGAGGAAATAGTAATCATGGCGGAAAGTAATCAACTAATCTAGGGCAGTGACTGACTGCGGTTGGTCTGTGGCATCTGGAGTTGCTTCAGGTTCAGAAAGCAATCTTCTCCTAGGTCTTATTTTGCTGCTTCAGTGCTCAGTTCTGTTTCTGATGCCATTTGTGTAGGAGCAGTTCCCAATTCTTCTTGTGATTTATCAATGCAATACGTTGAGGCAGGCGGTGTAGTGCTTGCATTTCGAACAGTTGTTTGTATATAACTTGACATAAATTGATGTGCCTGGTAAGGAGTAGAACAGGACTGTTGGGTGATTGCAAATAGAGAATTAGAGAAATCAGGCATTAATCTCTTGACCTGAAGATTTCTTCTCATCAGCAGTTCTTCCACTGATACTATAAACCAGATGCTATCACTAGCATAGAAGCAGATTGGTCTCCTGATGGACATATATGGTGTGCACTGTCATACTGTAGATAGGTTTCAGTTAATAGAATTTGATAGCTTAAATTCTTGGTGACGTCTTTGCAAAGTACTCAAGCTGCCTCCATTTCTTCACTTAAAATATGTCTGTCACTAGACATTTCCTTATTTACTAGCATAATTGCATTGGTGATACCCTGTAGATCTGCTCCAATGATTCGTCAATACATTTACTGTCTGCCCTCCGTACAGTAAATTTAGGAAAATCAGTAATGACTTTGAAATGTGTTGCTGGATGATGAGAAAGTGTTTCCATTACACGTGGTTCTTCAGTAGTAGTATCTACAGGGGAGTATGGTACCATTAAATGAGGAAATTATTTTGCTAAAAACAAAAAATTTTCAACACTACCTACAAAAAGTACACATTTAAAAAAAAAATTTATAATAATATTTTTAAATAATATATTTTCCCTAATATTATAAATACAAATTAACTCTGGGTACATGTTCCAGACTTTTGGACAATGCCGATGACTCAACATTTATATCCAATTATTTGTATATTAAGAAGTAGCAGAATTTTATAATTTCATTTTTTTTAATATACAGTTTGCCCATCTGTCACCCATCAAATAATAGAAATCATCAGGAATCAATAATTACTACACAAATATCATCCAACCACTATGGCTTGGAAATGTTTTATTTAGGAACATAGGTATCAAATTTCTAGCTCAGCATACAATTAATCTGTCTACACTTTAATATTAGGATATACTTCAGTTCCTTCAGGTTAGTTTTGAACTGCAACAAAAAAAGGCCTGCACCTTTACCACTGCAATCCACTGGCATAATGCTGTTCTATTTTCAGCTGGCATAAAAACAGGGTATAGGAAAAGTTTAACTTATATACAGGATAGCGATAGACAACTTCCTTTGAAACCACATAGGTCATTTGTTTACCATAAATAATGCTAAGACAACTCTTAAATGTTCTTAATTCCGTACTGTTGTGGCTAGCAGATTTTAAATGTCTACACATTCAATAGTTTTGTATTTTTTTTTTCTTGTTCATTGTTGGTATAGAATTGATATTTGTGTCCCAAATGTGTATTTTTCTCTTTTATTGCATTAACCTGTCAATAAAACGTATTAAAAAATAACAAAATTAACAAATTTTCACTTTTAATGCCTTATTAGTTGTTGTTTTTCATTTCTAACATGCTATGATCGCATGATAAACTTCCATAGAGATTGGCAGGTTTTGTAGAAAAAAATTCTAGATATGGTAGTGTAAGCACTAAAAAAATAAATTTATTAATGTTTTTTTTTAAATGCTTTCTTCTAATAGTTTTATATAAGAGAATTATCATTCCACTATTATTACAAACTTCTACCTGACACCTTTCCTTTTAGTGCCACAGTTTTCTTCTTCTATTACTATGCTGAATTCTTGACTTTCCCCTTCACTAGTGGCAGTAGTTGCTGGTGAAGTAAATGTGGTCTGCAATGTGCCACCCTCCGCCATCACTGGGCATAAAGTTGATGTTCTAGCTGGTGTATTAGATCAATGTTAAAATAAGGGTCTGGCTCATAACATTGGAATTTGTACGTCCCTTAAAAAACATTTCAGGAAGGTGTCCATCAGCAATTTCAGCTGTACAGTATTTATATTGTAATATTTGATGACCGCTAGTAACAACTTTGTCCAATTATTCTATTAAATTTTCTTTTGAGGAAATGTTACTATTTTTATACTCATTAGTCATTTGGGGGAAAAATATATTATGTAACCAAGCTAAATTTCCACACCTTAAATAACAATTGCAAAAATAATATTGAATAATGATTGGGTTTTTTTTTAAATTACAAAAGATTTTGGAACCGTAGTAACATTAATTGTGACTGGTGAAACCACTACTCAAGATCCTTTTATTTATTGTAAGGAAATTTATTCAAGTTCTTTTCAAAAATTCTTTGTCAGCATCCCCCTAAAACTGGACTCCAAAACAAAGTCACCCATTCTATCAACTAAATTTATGGTTCATTTTAGGGACATTTCTCAAAATCCAAAAACAAACACACTACATATTCATAAGTTTTCAAGGAAAATAATGATTACCTTTCTTTTTAAGAATACTCATGTATTGCACCAGTAGTCCAGTAGAAGAGTGTATTAGACACTGAGGCCTTGAGGTGGACCTTGTTGATTTTGTCAAAGAAGTACCAGCTATTGTAGATTAATTATTTAATTAGCTGGTTTACAGAACATATTAACTTAACAGTAAGTGTAAAAACAATAGCTAAAGTTATTTTGGGGACAACCACGGACTGTAGGTTTGTGGTCATGGTTAGTCAACTTGTGCAGGTTTTGGAATATCTGTGCATGGTCTTGGAATATCTTTTGAAACTAGAAAATAAAGTTTAGAGATATTATTATGATTTTATTTTAACCACAGACCACATCCTCTATAAATCTTCACCCTCTATTACTGGATTTTTTCAATACTATCTTTTTTCGTTTCCTCGTCAGACCTTGGAATAGGGACTAAACACAAAATAGATTAATTTATATACTGACATTTTTTTTAAGCCTCATACCATACCTGGATATGTTCATCATATCATTGGTCCGCACTGCACTCATAACTCACACAGGAGACAGGTGATTGTGTAATCTTGATTACCATACAAAAAAAATTAACGTTCCGCTCTGGACCTCCACCAATTCCCAAAGAATGTTTTGCAACTGGTCTCATATTTCTTGGTTATTTTTTTACAATCTTTAATTCTTTTTTTGCAGTTATCAATAGTTTGACTTTGGGCTGCAATTGCGCTACACCTTTCCGCAATTGCCTATAAAATTAGATTTTTTTTTTCCTGCTGGTGATTGTTCTCTGTGCCCATGAACTGAGTAGCAAATCGTACTTTTTTAATAACCTGTTAAAAAGAATTTCATATTTTCTTTTTAGAAAATCTTATATTTTGTACAACACTGGGTCCTTCTTCAGCCTCAGATTGTTCACGATCCTCTTGCTGTTTTGTCCTGCTACATTGGCTAGTTGCTCTTCCTCTTCAAAAAGCTTTCATATTTACAAAGATAAAATAAAGTGAAATTAATATCCACCCTGTCAAATTTGAATTATTCTCTAATATTTTAACTGAATTAGTTTAGTAACCAAGGTAATGCTGGCTTTTATGTGCCTTGGCCAGTCCTGGGCAATGTCACGAGACAGCATATAGGTGCCATGTGACACTGCCAACCACTGCACATGTCACACTCAAGCCAGTATAGATGTACAGATGTAGCCATGCTCAACCAGTGTGCCCATGACTAGGACATGTGCATGCATCTAAGTACATGCGCCCATAGGAATACATGGGTGGTGTACTTGACCAGTCCTGGGCAATGTCATGAGACTGTCACAGACCTGGGTCAGGAGAGTTGTGTACTCGGGAATTCTTCTGATGGTCGGGAAGAGGAACCGTAGCTGGGTCAAAATAGAGACGGCCGGATGTAGGTCTTCCTCATGCAGATTATGGCTACTTAATGCTTGAGAATTAAGAAATGAGTGGTAACTTGTGTATGTTGCTGAAGAATACTGAATGAAGTAATGATTGATGACTTGTGAACGAGGCTGAAGAATACTGTATGAAGAGATGAGTGATGACTTGGGAGCAGTGCTGAAGAACACTGAACAAAGAAATGGGTGATGATTTGTGAGCACTGGAAAACAACTTAAATTCCAGAAGCACTGAAACTCTGTGAGACGAAAGACACGCTGTGAGGCTGGAACTCTGTCAGCTGAGAGACACGCTGTGATTCTGGAAGCACTGGGACTCTGAGCTGAGAGACACGCTGTGATGCTGGAAGCACTGGGACTCTGAGCTGAGAGACACGCTGTGATGCTGGAAGCACTGGGACTCTGAGCTGAGAGACACGCTGTGATGCTGGAAGCACTGGGACTCTGTGAGCTGAGAGACACGCTGTGATGCTGGAAGCACTGGGACTCTGTGAGTTGAGAGACACGCTGTGATGCTGGAAGCACTGGGACTCTGTGAGCTGAGAGACACGCTGTGATGCTGGAAGCACTGGGACTCTGTGAGTTGAGAGACACGCTGTGATGCTGGAAGCACTGGGACTCTGTGAGCTGAGAGACACGCTGTGATGCTGGAAGCACTGGGACTCTGAGCTGAGAGACACGCTGTGATGCTGGAAGCACTGGGACTCTGTGAGCTGCAGCGTGAGCCTGGGGTAGCAATGCTTGCAGCGATGATACTCAGGCGCAGGAGCTTTGCTCGGTGTCTGCTTTTAAACTTACCGCCTTTCACTGATTGGCCGAGGAAGCTGGTGACATCCCCGGCCCACCACACCCACGTGGACTCCAGGCGCAATGGCGGAGCCCACGATCCGGGAAACTGCCTGGAGCAGCGATACCAGCACACCGGGACCCAGAGCCCACTGGAGGAGAGCCCACCAGGAGACCCAACACACCCGAAGGGGTAAGCACGGCGACTGCCGCTCCCGGATTGTGACAGACACAGCCTATGGCTGCCACGTGACACCACCCAACGCTGCACCTTTCCATTCTTGAATTAGTTGTTAGAGACCACGGGAGCCTGCATATTGGGCATAAGCACTGGGCAAAATATCCTTTATGTTGTTTCGAGTCAGCATATCGGGTAAATATTGCTCCAGTGTGTACCATGCTTAAAACTATTGATTTATTGTTACACTTATTCATTAACTGAGATTGTGTTGTAGAGACTGCACAATTGTAAGCAAAATGATTTTGTTACACACTGTACCCATATCTCATACTTACACCCCCGGAGTCACATGACGGCAGCACTGCTCTGTGGGCGCAAATCACTTTGAAAATGGCAGCTGCTGCCATTTCCGAATCATTTGCACATGCACACTGGAGGTGTCCCTGGGAACAAGGCACGGGCACTATGTTCCTGGAGACCTGTGCATGCCTAGTAGACTCTTACATTACAGAAATACAAACAATTAATATATGTTCCTGTTAGGTTCCTGGTGCTCAGAACAAGGGAGATGTTTATGAAGTGAGTCCAGAGCACCAGGACGTAACGCTGGGAAAGGGGAAAGGAAAGAGAATAGCCCCTGGCACCCTAACTCCGTTGTCTCACCCGTGCTGTCAGAAATCCCCTGCGAGACTATGGTTGCTTGAGCCCATGGCAGCCGTGTTTGAAGGGCGGATTTTGTCTGCCCAACTCCGATGCCCCCCGGTCTTAATGACAGACAAAAGGAAATCCGAGGCAGGGTGATAACAAGGGGCCCTCTAACTGAAACAACCAAAGCCAGGGGCTACTAACTAGCCTAAAACTAAATGTATGTTTGGCTTGCCGCCAAAGGAAAAGAACAACAAAGGAAATGCTAATCACACGCCGACACAATACCTTTGTGTACCGGCGGTGACAGTATAAGCAGAACCCTCTGCAAAACACCAGGGACAGAAATAATAATGGAATACAGCGGCCTAGGCCAACGGACGCGGCAGAGCCGCTACTCACGGAACCGGTACGAATACTGGCAAACGGACAGGTACCCCCAATGCTGCCGACACCGACTCTCAGAACTGGAGGACAGGCAGAATCCCAAACGACAGACCGGTGGACACCAGGAAGCCAGAAACTTGACTAGGGACAGGCAAAGCAGGAACGCCTCACAGCAGGACACGGGATCAGACACAGGAATCGACACAGAGACTGTCACAGGAATCAACACAGGAAGCAGCTAGTCAGAAACTGCTATACAGGAGCTCAGGGACTGGCAGGAACCAGCTCAGACTTCAAGCAGACTGAAAACTTAGAAATATCACCAGCATCTGCGAACTGCAGTGAGCCAGCATATAACAGAGAGGCCTAATTAATTATCTAGTGCAGCTGTCCTGTTGCATGACTCCAAACTGACAAGATACAATTAGCAGCCAGGTGAGGCTGAACACATGGGAACAAGCTGCAATTACATAGACTCACCGGCGGCAGCAGACAAGAGTATTCTAAAACAGAGCAACAGGAAATCCTGGCATGCAAGACAACTTTATAAACATAAAATAGGAATGAACCACTACCTGTGGTTCATAACAGTATCCCCTCCTTAAGGGTGAGCTCCGAGCACCCCATGACACCCACGGGGAACATAAACAGAAGTATAACATAAAATACAGAACCAAAATGCAAAACAGGAATGAGCCACAGCCGTGGCTCATAACATTACCCCCCCCCCCCCCCCCCCCTGAGGAGGGGTCAAAAGACCCCAAAATTCAGACTATCCAGAACAAGGGATACAAAAAAAAAAAAAAAAAACCTGACACACTGGTCTAACAGACAAGAAAACAAAAACAAGCTGTAGCAACAACTTGTAACAGTGCCCTCCCCTTGATGGTGGCCACTGGACACATGTCAAGGGGGAAAAATAATCTATTTTTTTTTTATCAAGGCAAGAGTCAAAAATTATTTCTTTTTCTTCTTCTTTTTACAAAGCTCTTTAGGTCTTACCAAAGTAATTCCCCAAACGTTGTCTGAACTGATAGTACCACCCAGCAAGGCTGCATTCAAATCAGAGATAGGTTTCTTACCCTTGGGAGCTGAACTTTCATGCAAAGTACTCCTATTAGAAGAAGAAGAAATCAGAAAAGCACATCCTGCAGTCAAAACAACGGGCTGGGACTCTTGTGCCGAGTTTACAGTATTTGGTGGACTCTCAGCAGACAAGACGGGTGACTTAGAGGAACCTGAACCAATTTCTTTGGAACCATATCTTTTAATAATTGCATCACTGAATGCTGGGGGATCCTGAAGAATGGGATCTTCAGCTTTCATTAGGCTGGTTGCCCACTCAAAAGGCTCTCCTCTAAAAGAATAAATAAGATAGAGCACAAGGTTCTCTGAAGTGATGCCCAGAAATGGTCTAGACAACATAATAGTGTAATAGTGTTTGAAAAGCGCCAGAAATTGGGCTAAGTCCCCATCAAAGATTATGGATGTTGAGATATCAACAGAGTCAGGATCTGTTTCCTTCCCATCTGACTGACTGGAGTGCTTTGCTAGGACCTGGTCACTATTGACCTGACTTGAGGCTGAGACTTTCTGAACCCCACACGGGGCAGTGACCTTCTGAAACCCACACGGGTCAGTGACCTTCTGAACCCCACCCGGGGCAGTGGCCTCCGGGAACCCCGCTGGGGCAGTGGCCTCCGAGAACCACAATGGCCTCCGGGAACCCCGCTGGGGCAGTGGCCTCCGGAAACCCCGCTGGGGCAGTGTCCTCCAGGAACCCCGCTGGGGCAGTGGCCTCCGGGAACCCCGCTGGGGCAGTGGCCTCCGGGAACCCCGCTGCGGTCAGCACCTCGGATTCTTTTACTGGGACCGAGCCGTCGGCCTCCCCCACTGGGACCGAGCCATCGGCCTCCCTCTCTGAGTCGATAATTATCGAAACGTCTCCCGGGACTATGACTTCCGGGACTTTGGCTGAAGCTATAACCTTCAGCACCTCCACTAATGCTACGCCTCTTAAGTTCTTTTCTGGGGAAGCGACCTCTAGACCCTTCTTAGAGGCTGCGTCTCTCGAGACCCCACTTGGGGATATTACTTCAAATATCCCTTCTGGGATTTTGCTTCTCGAGTTCTCTTCTAGCACTATGGTTTTAGGTAACCTTTCTGGTGTTACGCTCTTCAAGTCCCTACCTGGGGTAACAGCTTCTGAGACCCCTTCTGGTATGGAAACCTGAGCTACAATATTTGATGTCCCTCTATAAGCTTGGGCATCGGGTACCGCTCCAGCACTCTGGGCACCGGGTACCGCTCCAGCACTCTGGGCACCGGGTACCGCTCCAGCACTCTGGGCACCGGGTACCGCTCCAGCACTCTGGGCACCGGGTACCGCTCCAGCACTCTGGGCACCGGGTACCGCTCCAGCACTCTGGGCATCGGGTACCGCTCCAGCACTCTGGGCATCGGGTACCGCTCCAGTACTCTGGGCATCGGGTACCGCTCCAGCACTCTGGGCATCGGGTACCGTTCCAGCACTCTGGGCTATGGGCGCCACTCAAGGACCCTGGGCTACAGGCACCACTCCAGGACCCTGGGCGACGGGCACCACTCCAGGACCCTGGGCTACGGGCACCACTCCAGGACCCTGGGCTACGGGCACCACTCCAGGAGCTTGCAACTCTGCTTCAACAGGAACCTCAAGAGAGGAGAGAAACATTCTCTTTTGATTCCTGAATCTATAATGGGGCTCCCTTGCCCAAGGACCCCAATTATAGGACAGAGAGCTTTTTAGTGTGGGTTGTGTGACAAGTACCTCTGCCACAGTAGAGACAGGAGTAGGTCTTGTATCCTGACTCAACTTGGCCAGAGGGCAAGACTCGTCACCACACTTTGGCTTGCGCAACTCACAGGTCTGCAGATAGTGGCCAAAACCCCCACAATATAGGCACAAGTTTAAGTTTCTGCGACGCAGACGCTCCTCTTCTGAGAGCCTGGGCCGCAGAAAACTTTTAAACCTTTTCTCTTCAATTAAACCAGAGGATTCTCTTGTCACCATACTGTGAACAAGAGTCTCTTCATAGATAGATGCACTGTCAACGACTTCTGGCAAGACGAGCAAGATTTTAGTCAGAAGGTTTTGCAGTTGCTTTAAAGATTGCTGCAAAACTTCTAGTCGCTCAGGTTTCAGAGCACTGACAGCAGAGTTCAGGGCTGAGAGAGATGCCTGCAGGGCTTGCATAGTTGACATAGGAGGATTCAAAACTAGACAAGGCAAGACTAGACAAGGCAAGACTAGACAAGGCAAGACTATACAAGGCAAGACTAGACAAGACTGGATTTTTTTTTTTAAACACCGGACTGGATCTCCAAACACCGGACTGGATCTCCAAACACCGGACTGGATCTCTAAACACCGGACTGGATCTCTAAACACCGGACTGGATCTCTAAACTAGACACTGGACTGGGCCAAAAAAAAAAAGTTTTTTGTTTTTTTGTGTGGTTTGGCTGGTGATAATGTTAGGTTCCTGGTGCTCAGAACAAGGGAGATGTTTATGAAGTGAGTCCAGAGCACCAGGACGTAACGCTGGGAAAGGGGAAAGGAAAGGGAATAGCCCCTGGCGCCCTAACTCCGTTGTCTCACCCATGCTGTCAGAAATCCCCTGCGAGACTATGGTTGCTTGAGCCCATGGCAGCCGCGTTGGAAGGGCGGATTATGTCTGCCCAACTCCGATGCCCCCCGGTCTTAATGAGAGACAAAGGGAAATCCGAGGCAGGGTGATAACAAGGGGCCCTCTAACTGAAACAACCAAAGCCAGGGGCTACTAACTAGTCTAAAACTAAATGTATGTGCGGCTTGCCGCCAAAGGAAAAGAACAACAAAGGAAATGCTGATCACACGCCGACACAATACCTTTGTGTACCGGCGGTGACAGTATATGCAGAACCCTCTGCAAAACACCAGGGACAGAAATAATAATGGAATACAGCGGCCTAGGCCAACGGACGCGGCAGAGCCGCTACTCACGGAACCGGTACGAATACTGGCAAACGGACAGGAACCCCCAATGCTGCCGACACCGACTCTCAGAACTGGAGGACAGGCAGAATCCCAAACGATAGACCGGTGGACACCAGGAAGCCAGAAACTTGACTAGGGACAGGCAAAGCCACTGGACCTCAGGGCAGGAATGCCTCACAGCAGGACACGGGATCAGACACAGGGACTGTCACAGGAATCAACACAGGAAGCAGCTAGTCAGACACTGCTATACAGGAGCTCAGGGACTGGCAGGAACCAGCTCAGACTTCAAGCAGACTGAAAACTTAGAAATATCACCAGCATCTGCGAACTGCAGTGAGCTAGCATATAACAGAGAGGCCTAATTAATTATCTAGTGCAGCTGCCCTGTTGCATGACTCCAAACTGACAAGATACAATTAGCAGCCAGGTGAGGCTGAACACATGGGAACAAGCTGCAATTACATAGACTCACCAGCGGCAGCAGACAAGAGTATTCTACAACAGAGCAACGGGAAATCCTGGCATGCAAGACAACTTTATAAACATAAAATAGGAATGAACCACTACCTGTGGTTCATAACAGTATCCCCTCCTTAAGGGTGAGCTCCGAGCACCCCATGACACCCACGGGGAACATAAACAGAAGTATAAAAAAATACAGAACCAAAATGCAAAACAGGAATGAGCCACAGCCGTGGCTCATAACAGTTCCCAGTGTAAGTAAATGTAGAAAACATATTCATTTAAACTTTGTGGCTTGTTGATTTTTTTACTCTTAAACAAACTGTAACATAACATAGTATATAGGAATTTGAATTTGCTAGAATGATCCTACAATTCTGCAAATATTTATAGATTCATTCAAAAGAAACAAGACTAATCAGTTTTTATTATAGGTGTAAAAATTGTATATTCAGGTGTGGATTCTGTGTCCCCATAACATGCTCCTGAATCTGGGATTTCCAACCACCAAAACCAGTGTTTGAGCTGTGGGAAAAGTATCTATAAATAACCAGAAGGTAAACTGCAAAATGGTATCAAGGTGGAACAATGTAGCTAAAAATAAAGTTACTGACATAAAATAGAAAGTGATGTCCAGCATAAGATGTACAGTCATTGACCAGACAGCTCGGACATGACCCAGGAGCTGGGCAGATGTTACATGAGAGTCTTCCCGCTTCATCCTCCAGACGTATCTCAGTAGTGATGTGACACTGAGTCCGATACACAGACACGTCAGAGTAAATGGAAGAAAACATCTTATCAATGACCTGAAAGTGGCGTAAGCATAATTATAAGTGATTACATAACCATGGATTATTGGGGCATCAGTGGTATTTGGTGAAATGTCAATGTTTACTGTCCATACAACAGGCAGATTAATGACAATGGAACACAGCAGTGATCCCACTATGAGCTGAGGAACAGAAGAATTGATCCTTCTCTTGACACAAAGGAAAAACTGGTGGGACACATTCACCAATTGGACAGAGTTGAAGACGGAGAGCCAAGCGGTGTTCCAGAAACTGACATCAATCCGGACATTGTACAGCACAATCATTATTAATAATAATATGTTTTTTTCCCAAAATCTGATATAAACCAAAAATGTACAAAATACAATGAACTGTCACAAAGACCTGGAACTGGAGATTTGTCAGCAGTGTAACCAGCTGGATTTTCTCACCAACACCCGGATTACTGGTCTCTCCCGTGTGTCCTGTATACACAGTGAAAACTGAAGAACATATGATGGACTCAGATATGACAGTGATCAGTGCAATAATTAATCTGGATAATGTCAGTGCTGGCAGCATTATCAGTCAGGTTATGATTATTTCAGAATCCCCTGTAGCGGTGATTACTGTCTGGGTGAGACGTCTGTAGCAGAATGATGAGACTGAGGCCGGAGCGTCAGATTAATGAGCATCAGATGCAAATATCCTCCGTACCTGGATCTCAGGTGTGCGCTGTGTATAATGGACGGTGCACCTGTAATCAGCGTGACACTCTGGCTGCATCTGATACCTGTTATTTTATATCAGTAACATCCTCATCTGATGGAACATTCCACATACACAGAAATCACGTGACGGAGAGCGTGACAGCAACAAGACGATCAGAGAAGTGAGTTTACATGTATGACATATTCTCTTCTCAGAGACATGAGGCTTATCATATTACCTGACTATAAACTGTCACCACTCATCTCATTCTATGTTCATAGGAAATGTTTCCAGCATCAGTAACTGTATATATTAGATATAGTAAATATTGTAGGTATGTGGATTACTGCTACAATGTAATTATACTGCACAGGTGTCAATGTTACATTTGTTACTCACACTGGATTGGCCAGATGAATAAGTGTAACTGTATTTACTAAACACTCACTGCTCTACTGCTCTCAGACACTTGTGCAGCTTATATACATATGCAGGCAGGGCCGGTGCTAGGGTGTTCGGAGCCCCCTGCAAACTATAAATTTGCACCCTCCCATACTTTGCAAAAGGACAGTGTGCGCCTTTGGCGCACACTGAAAAAGGGGTGTGGCCTTACATGGAATGGGCATGACCACACAATAATACCCCCATTTCAAATTATGCCAGACAGTAGCACAATCTTATTCACAAACACTGCACGTAGTAGTGCTTCATAAACACATAATGTCCCCCGTAGTAGTGCCGCTTACACAATATGCCCCCTGTAGTAGTGCCGCTTACACAATATGCCCCGTGTAGTAGTGCCGCTTACACAATATGCCCCCTGTAGTAGTGCCGCTTACACAATATGCCCCCTGTAGTAGTGCCGCTTACACAATATGCTCCCTGTAGTAGTGCCGCTTACACAATATGCCCCCTGTAGTAGTGCCGCTTACACAATATGCCCCCTGTAGTAGTGCCGCTTACACAATATGCCCCCTGTAGTAGTGCCGCTTACACAATATGCCCCCTGTAGTAGTGCCGCTTACACAATATGCTCCCTGTAGTAGTGCCGCTTACACAATATGCCCCGTGTAGTAGTGCCGCTTACACAATATGCCCCCTGTAGTAGTGCCGCTTACACAATATGCCCCCTGTAGTAGTGCCGCTTACACAATATGCCCCCAGTAGTAGTGCCGCTTACACAATATATCCCCTGTAGTAGTGCCGCTTACACAATATGCCCCCTGTAGTAGTGCCGCTTACACAATATGCCCCCTGTAGTAGTGCCGCTTACACAATATGCTCCCTGTAGTAGTGCCGCTTACACAATATGCCCCCTGTAGTAGTGCCGCTTACACAATATGCACCCTGTAGTAGTGCCGCTTACACAATATGCTCCCTGTAGTAGTGCCGCTTACACAATATGCCCCCTGTAGTAGTGCCGCTTACACAATATGCACCCTGTAGTAGTGCCGCTTACACAATATGCCCCCTGTAGTAGTGCCGCTTACACAATATGCCCCCTGTAGTAGTGCCGCTTACACAATATGTCCCCTGTAGTAGTGCCGCTTACACAATATGCCCCCTGTAGTAGTGCCGCTTACACAATATGCCCCCTGTAGTAGTGCCGCTTACACAATATGCTCCCTGTAGTAGTGCCGCTTACACAATATGCTCCCTGTAGTAGTGCCGCTTACACAATATGCCCCCTGTAGTAGTGCCGCTTACACAATATGCTCCCTGTAGTAGTGCCGCTTACACAATATGCTCCCTGTAGTAGTGCCGCTTACACAATATGCCCCCTGTAGTAGTGCCGCTTACACAATATGCACCCTGTAGTAGTGCCGCTTACACAATATGCCCCCTGTAGTAGTGCCGCTTACACAATATGCCCCCTGTAGTAGTGCCGCTTACACAATATGCACCCTGTAGTAGTGCCGCTTACACAATATGCCCCCTGTAGTAGTGCCGCTTACACAATATGTCCCCTGTAGTAGTGCCGCTTACACAATATGCCCCCTGTAGTAGTGCCGCTTACACAATATGCCCCCTGTAGTAGTGCCGCTTACACAATATGCTCCCTGTAGTAGTGCCGCTTACACAATATGCTCCCTGTAGTAGTGCCGCTTACACAATATGCCCCCTGTAGTAGTGCCGCTTACACAATATGCTCCCTGTAGTAGTGCCGCTTACACAATATGCTCCCTGTAGTAGTGCCGCTTACACAATATGCCCCCTGTAGTAGTGCCGCTTACACAATATGTCCCCTGTAGTAGTGCCGCTTACACAATATGCTCCCTGTAGTAGTGCCGCTTACACAATATGTCCCCTGTAGTAGTGCCGCTTACACAATATGCCCCCTGTAGTAGTGCCGCTTACACAATATGCCCCCTGTAGTAGTGCCGCTTACACAATATGTCCCCTGTAGTAGTGCCGCTTACACAATATGCCCCCTGTAGTAGTGCCGCTTACACAATATGCTCCCTGTAGTAGTGCCGCTTACACAATATGCTCCCTGTAGTAGTGCCGCTTACACAATATGCCCCCTGTAGTAGTGCCGCTTACACAATATGCCCCCTGTAGTAGTGCCGCTTACACAATATGCCCCCTGTAGTAGTGCCGCTTACACAATATGCCCCCTGTAGTAGTGCCGCTTACACAATATGCCCCCTGTAGTAGTGCCGCTTACACAATATGCTCCCTGTAGTAGTGCCGCTTACACAATATGCTCCCTGTAGTAGTGCCGCTTACACAATATGTCCCCTGTAGTAGTGCCGCTTACACAATATGCCCCCTGTAGTAGTGCCGCTTACACAATATGCCCCCTGTAGTAGTGCCGCTTACACAATATGCTCCCTGTAGTAGTGCCGCTTACACAAAATGCCCCGTGTAGTAGTGCCGCTTACACAATATGCCCCCTGTAGTAGTGCCGCTTACACAATATGCCCCCTGTAGTAGTGCCGCTTATACAATATGCCCCGTGTAGTAGTGCCGCTTACACAATATGCCCCGTGTAGTAGTGCCGCTTACACAATATGCCCCCTGTAGTAGTGCCGCTTACACAATATGCCCCCTGTAGTAGTGCCGCTTACACAATATGCTCCCTGTAGTAGTGCCGCTTACACAATATATCCCCTGTAGTAGTGCCGCTTACACAATATGCCCCCTGTAGTAGTGCCGCTTACACAATATGCCCCCTGTAGTAGTGCAACTTACACAATATGCCCCTGTAGTAGTGCCACTTACACAATATGCCCCTGTAGTAGTGCCGCTTACACAATATGCCCCGTGTAGTAGTGCCGCTTACACAATATGCCCCGTGTAGTAGTGCCGCTTACACAATATGCCCCGTGTAGTAGTGCCGCTTACACAATATGCCCCCTGTAGTAGTGCCGCTTATACAATATGCCCCCTGTAGTAGTGCCGCTTACACAATATGCCCCCTGTAGTAGTGCCGCTTACACAATATGCCCCCTGTAGTAGTGCCGCTTATACAATATGCTCCCTGTAGTAGTGCCACTTACACAATATGCCCCTGTAGTAGTGCCGCTTACACAATATGCCCCGTGTAGTAGTGCCGCTTACACAATATGTCCCCTGTAGTAGTGCCGCTTACACAATATGCCCCGTGTAGTAGTGCCGCTTACACAATATGCCCCGTGTAGTAGTGCCGCTTACACAATATGCCCCCTGTAGTAGTGCTGCTTATACAATATGCCCCCTGTAGTAGTGCCGCTTACACAATATGCCCCCTGTAGTAGTGCCGCTTACACAATATGCCCCCTGTAGTAGTGCTGCTTATACAATATGCTCCCTGTAGTAGTGCCACTTACACAATATGCCCCTGTAGTAGTGCCGCTTACACAAAACAAAATGCCTCCTGTAATAATGGCACTTACACAAAATCCTCTCTGTAATAGAGCCGCTTACACAAAATGCCCCATTAGTAGTGCTGCTTACACAGGATTCCCCCTATAAAATGCCACTTACACAAAATCCCCCCAGCAGTTGTGCTGCTTACACGAAATGCCCCCTTAGCAGTGCCACTTACACAAAATGTCCCCTTGTGACAGTTCTGCTTACACAAAAAGCCCCCTTAATAGTGTCGCTTACACAAAATGCCCCCTTAGTTTTGCCGCTTACACAAAATGCCTTCTTAGTAGTGCCACTTACACAAAAAGCCCCCTGTAGTAGTGCCACTTACACAAGATGCCTTCTTAGTAGTGCCACTTACACAAAATGCCCCCTGTAATAGTCCTGCTCACACAAAATGCCCTTTTTTTATAGTTTTGATGACACAAAATGCCACCTTAGCAGTGCCGCTTACACAAAATGCCTTCTTAGTAGTGCAGCTTACACAAAATGCCTACTGTAGTAGTGTTACTTACACAATATGCCCATGTAGTAGTGCCACTTACACAATATGCCCCTGTAGTAGTGCCGCTTACACAATATGCCCCGTGTAGTAGTGCCGCTTACACAATATGCCCCGTGTAGTAGTGCCGCTTACACAATATGCCCCCTGTAGTAGTGCCGCTTACACAATATGCCCCCTGTAGTAGTGCCGCTTACACAATATGCCCCCTGTAGTAGTGCCGCTTACACAATATGCCCCCTGTAGTAGTGCCGCTTACACAATATGCCCCCTGTAGTAGTGCCGCTTACACAATATGCCCCCTGTAGTAGTGCCGCTTACACAATATGCCCCCTGTAGTAGTGCCGCTTACACAATATGCCCCCTGTAGTAGTGCCGCTTACACAATATGCCCCGTGTAGTAGTGCCGCTTACACAATATGCCCCGTGTAGTAGTGCCGCTTACACAATATGCCCCGTGTAGTAGTGCTGCTTATACAATATGCCCCCTGTAGTAGTGCCGCTTACACAATATGCCCCCTGTAGTAGTGCCGCTTACACAATATGCCCCCTGTAGTAGTGCTGCTTATACAATATGCTCCCTGTAGTAGTGCCACTTACACAATATGCCCCTGTAGTAGTGCCGCTTACACAATATGCCCCGTGTAGTAGTGCCGCTTACACAATATGTCCCCTGTAGTAGTGCCGCTTACACAATATGCCCCGTGTAGTAGTGCTGCTTACACAATATGCCCCGTGTAGTAGTGCCGCTTACACAATATGCCCCCTGTAGTAGTGCTGCTTATACAATATGCCCCCTGTAGTAGTGCCGCTTACACAATATGCCCCCTGTAGTAGTGCCGCTTACACAATATACCCCCTGTAGTAGTGCCGCTTACACAATATGCCCCGTGTAGTAGTGCCGCTTACACAATATGCCCCCTGTAGTAGTGCCGCTTACACAATATGCCCCCTGTAGTAGTGCTGCTTATACAATATGCTCCCTGTAGTAGTGCCACTTACACAATATGCCCCTGTAGTAGTGCCGCTTACACAAAACAAAATGCCTCCTGTAATAATGGCACTTACACAAAATCCCCTCTGTAATAGAGCTGCTTACACAATATGCCCCCTGTAGTAGTGCCACTTACACAATATGCCCCCTGTAGTAGTGCCACTTACACAATATGCCCCTGTAGTAGTGCCGCTTACACAAAACAAAATGCCTCCTGTAATAATGGCACTTACACAAAATCCCCTCTGTAATAGAGCTGCTTACACAATATGCCCCCTGTAGTAGTGCCGCTTACACAATATACACCCTGTAGTAGTGCCGCTTACACAATATGCCCCGTGTAGTAGTGCCGCTTACACAATATGCCCCCTGTAGTAGTGCCGCTTACACAATATGCCCCCTGTAGTAGTGCTGCTTATACAATATGCTCCCTGTAGTAGTGCCACTTACACAATATGCCCCTGTAGTAGTGCCGCTTACACAAAACAAAATGCCTCCTGTAATAATGGCACTTACACAAAATCCCCTCTGTAATAGTGCTGCTTACACAAAATGCCCCATTAGTAGTGCTGCTTACACAGGATTCCCCCTATAAAATGCCACTTACACAAAATCCCCCCAGCAGTTGTGCTGCTTACACGAAATGCCCCCTTAGCAGTGCCACTTACACAAAATGTCCCCTTGTGACAGTTCTGCTTACACAAAAAGCCCCCTTAATAGTGTCGCTTACACAAAATGCCCCCTTAGTTTTGCCGCTTACACAAAATGCCTTCTTAGTAGTGCCACTTACACAAAAAGCCCCCTGTAGCTGTCCTGCTCACACAAAATGCCCTTTTTTTATAGTTTTGATGACACAAAATGCCACCTTAGTAGTGCCGCTTACAAAAAATGCCACCTTAGTAGTGCCGCTTACACAAAATGCCTTCTTAGTAGTGCCACTTACACAAAAAGCCCCCTGTAGTAGTCCTGCTCACACAAAATGCCCTTTTTTATAGTTTTGATGACACAAAATGCCACCTTAGTAGTGCCGCTTACACAAAATGCCACCTTAGTAGTGCAGCTTACACAAAATGCCCCCTACAGAAGTGCCACTTACACAACATTCCTTCTTAGTAGTGCCGCTTACACAAGATGTCTCCTGTAGTAGTGCCGCTTACAGAAAATGCCTTCATAGTAGTGTCGCTTACACAAAATGCCTCCTTAGTAGTGCCGCTTACACAAAATGCCTACTGTAGTAGTGTTACTTACACAAAATCCCCCCTGTAATATTGCTGCTTACACAAAATGCCCCTGTAATAGTGTTGCTTACACAAAATGCCCCCTGTAATAGTGTCGCTTACACAAAATTACCTTTGTAATAGTGCCGCTTACACAATATGCCCCCTGTATTATTGTCGCTTACACAAAATGCCTCCTTAGTAGTGCCGCTTACACAAAATGCCTACTGTAGTAGTGTTACTTACACAAAATCCCCCCTGTAATATTGCCACTTACACAAAATGCCCCCTGTAATAGTGTTGCTTACACAATATGCCCCCTGTATTAGTGCCGCTTACACAATATGCCCCCTGTATTATTGCCGCTTACACAAAATGCTATCTTAATAGGAAAGCTTACACAAAATGCCCCCTTAATAGTGCCACTTACACAATATGCCCCCTTAGTGTTGCTTACACAAAATCTCCCCTGTACTAGTGCTGCTTACAGAGAATTCCTCCGCCGCTCACACAAAATGCCTTCTTAGTAGTGCCACTTACAGAAAATGCCTTCTTAGTAGTGCCGCTTACAGAAAATGCCCCCTGTAATAGTGTTGCTTACACGAAATGCCTTCTTAGTAGTGCCGCTTACAAAAAATGCCCCATTAGTAGTGCTGCTTACACAAAATACCCCCTTTAGTAGTTCTGCTTACACAAGATGCCTTCTTAGTAGTGCCGCTTACACAAAACACCCCCTTACTAGTGACGCTTACACAAAATGCCCCCTGTAATAGTCCTGCTTACACAAAATGCCCCTTTAATAGTTTTGATTACACAAAATGCCACCTTAGTAGTGCCGCTTAGACAAAATGTGCTGACCATTGAAGCTGGTTTTCCCTGGGGCTGCTGAGACATCTGCACAGCTTTTTTATAAGCACTTCTAAATTCCCAAATCTGGTAGGAAGCCACCCTCACATATTATTGGATGTAAAAGTGGACATGTGTCATACATCAATGTGACTGAAGCATACTTTATAATTAGAACTGTTTTAGTATTAAAAAATTGTATTTTATATGTACGTGTGGATCACACTTATTATTGATCTGAATGCATAGACCCATGTTGTATTTTTATCCAATGAAGGGATCTGTATGACGGTAATACACTAGATTGTGTTTTATTTTCTCTTACATGGGTTATTGTTGGACCTTTTGGAATAATACCATCTATTAATACTCGTAATAAAATCTAACGAGAAGAAGGCGGGACGTGCGAAAATAATACCGACCTCCTAAGATAAGTAGAGGTTTATTCCTTTCTTTACGTACACCATACATTTGGGGAGCGCAGTGGATAGGAGATCCACATTTTTTTTGTATTTGGTTAACTTTATTGGGGTAAGGGTAACGCCCCTTTTTTGGATTACCATTCCCCTGCTGCTTTAAAGCGCTTTTTTATACAGGTGTATTTTTGACCATTTCCTTGTACACAAAATGCTACCTGTAATAGTGCCGCTTACACAAAATGCCCCCTGTAATAGTGCCGCTTACACAAAATGCCCCCCGTAATAGTGCTGCTTACACAAAATGCCCCCTGTAGTAGTGCCACTTACACAAGATGCCTTCTTAGTAGTGCTGCTTACACAAAATGCCCCCTGTAATAGTGCTGCTTACACAAAATGCCCCCTGTAATAGTGCCGCTTACACAAAATGCCCCCTGTAATAGTGCCGCTTACACAAAATGCCCCCTGTAATAGTGCTGCTTACACAAAATGCCCCCTGTAGTAGTGCCACTTACACAAGATGCCTTCTTAGTAGTGCTGCTTACACAAAATGCCCCCTGTAATAGTGCCGCTTACTCAAAATGCCTTCTTAGTAGTGCCGCTTGCACAAAATGCCCCCTGTAATAGTGCCGCTTACACAAAATGCCTTCTTAGTAGTGCTGCTTACACAAAATGCCCCCTGTAGTAGTGCCACTTACACAAGATGCCTTCTTAGTAGTGCTGCTTACACAAAATGCCCCCTGTAATAGTGCCGCTTACTCAAAATGCCTTCTTAGTAGTGCTGCTTACACAAAATGCCCCCTTAGTAGTGCCACTTGCACAAAATCCCCCCTGTACTAGTGCCGCTTACACAAAATGCCATCTTAGTAGTTCCGCTAACAGAAAAATCCCCCCTGTACTAGTACCGGTTACACAAAATGTCCCCTGTAATAGTGCCACTTACACAAAATCCCCTCTGTAGTTGTGCTGCTTACACAAAATCCCCCCTGTATTAGTGTTGCTTACACAAAATGCCCTCTGTAGTAGTGCCACTTATACAAAATGCACTCTTAGTAGTGCCGCTTACAGGAAAATCCCCCCTGTACTAGTACCGTTTACACAAAATGCCCCCTGTAGTAGTGCCACGTACACAAAATGCCCCCTGTTATAGTGCCGCTTACACAAAATACCTTCTTAGTAATACTGCTTACACAAAATCCCCCCTGTAGTAGTGCCACTTACACAAAATGCCCTATGTATTAGTGCCGCTTACACAGAATACCCCCTGTAGTAGTGTCACTTACACAAAATGCCCCCTGTATTATTGCTGGTTACACAAAAGGCCTTCTTATCAGTGCCACTTACACAAAATCCCCCTGTAGTAGTGCTGCTTACACAAAATGCCTTCTTAGTAGTGCCACTTACACAAAATCCCCCTGTAGTAATGCTGCTTACACAAAATGACCCCCTGTAGTAGTGTCGCATACACAAAATGCTATCTTAGTAATACCGCTTACACAAAATCCCCCCTGTAGTAGTGCCACTTACACAAAATGCCCCCTGTAGTAGTGCCGCTTACACAATATGCCCCCTGTAATAGTGCCACTTACACAAAATGCCCCCTGTAGTAGTGCCACTTACACAAAATGCCCCCTGTAATAGTGCCGCTTGCACAATATGCCCCCTGTAATAGTGCCACTTGCACAATATCCCCCCTGTAGTAGTGCTGCTTACACAAAATGCCCCCTGTAATAGTGCCGCTTGCACAATATGCCCCCTGTAGTAGTGCTGCTTACACAAAATACTATCTTAGTAGTTCCACTTACACAAAATCCACCTGTACTAGTGCTGCTTACACAAGATCCCAACTTTACTAGTGACACTTACACAAAATGCCCCCTGTAATAGTGCCGCTTGCACAAAATACCCCCTATGGTAGTGCTGCTTACACAAAATGCCTCCTGTATTAGTGCTGCTAGTGCTTACACAAAATGCCCCCTGTAATAGTGCCGCTTGCACAATATGCCCCCTGTAGTAGTGCTGCTTACACAAAATGCTATCTTAGTAGTTCCACTTACACAAAATCCACCTGTACTAGTGCTGCTTACACAAGATCCCAACTTTACTAGTGACACTTACACAAAATGTCCCCTGTAATAGTGCCGCTTGCACAAAATACCCCCTATGGTAGTGCTGCTTACACAAAATGCCTCCTGTATTAGTGCTGCTAGTGCTTACACAAAATGCCCCCTGTAATAGTGCCGTAGCTTACACACATTATGACCTCACAGTCACACAGACACAGAGACACACACACACACACACACACACATATACACACACTCAGACACTTTCTCAAGCTCACTCACTCTCTTACCTTCTTACCAAAGGAAGTCTGGCTGGCTGGAGCTGCCCATCCTCCTTCTCCTGTTCACCATGATCAGCCTGGTCCCTTGTAGCTCCCCCCCCCCCCATTCCATGTAGCCCCACCCCCTTTTTGAGTCTTCCTGCACAATGCAGATTGCGCGCTGTCACACAGCCAGGGATGGGGAGAGGACACTTAAAGCTGCCGGAGCCGCTGCCTGTCATACAGGGTGACAGTTGCAGCAACCGGCAGCAGCATGGCGGACAGGCGGAGCATCAGCGGGTATGTAGAGGATGGAGAGCGCCTCTCCAGCCTGACACCCACCTGCACTGCATCCCTGTTCTGAGCGGGTGGCACCATTCCTGTATGCCGGAGAACTTCTAACCTTCAGCTCATGTTCATTTTTATAACCCACAGAAATCATCACTAATAAGGCAGAGACAAATAATGCTGATTATATATCCGACCACTGATAATTACAGCAATAGTCACCTACTACAGGCAGTGGAAGCTCATATACACCTCAGAAGAGAGTATGCAATACAATGATACTACTGATGGCAATGCGCTCTGTTACCTGTACACCCTCGTGCAATCAAAACACTTTTACAATTTTACAATTATTGAAAGTTTAATTGATGACTATCACCATAAAAAGATACAAAATGCACCGTATAAAATTAGTCAGTAACATGAAAGACAATTACCGTATCATATATAAAGTATGTGCATTTATCTGCGTACACTCTCGGGGTCCTGGCGAAGCTGAGCTGACCCCCGTAGACTGTCTGGTTGTACTGCTGAGGGCTGCACATAATGTTACAGTTCAGCACCCGGCTCCGGCCACTGAGGAGAAGTCAGCATTTAATGTCACCCACACCCCCTTTGTGGCACCGCTGTCTATAGTGAATGTGTGTAAGTGCAGTCTTACTTACTGCTCCACTGATTATGGGGCATAAGTGTGACCCACTGTCCAGAGGATAAAGCGTGCGAGCCACAGAGATGTAAGTGTACAGAGATAAGAGGTAAGTATAACCTCAGTCATTAATGTGTTTCCCCCGATACAAGAGCTTTGTCAGAGAGTGATTCAGCTGTGGTCTCCTGCATGTAAATACCCACTTCTCCAAATATCCTCCTATTTATTCAATTATTTCACACCAGTGTTCCCACCGTTCCAGTGAATTAGTGTCAATCTATACAAGTGCATGTCCATTTACACAAGAGCGTATATACTGTATACACTACAGTAAAAAGAAATAGTAACAACCAAACAGGTCACAGGCGCTTCAAATTCATGATTAATTTATCATAAAAATTACCCAAACCGGTGTGACAATATTCAGAGGTCACTTTGAAAGATAACATAGAAACACAAACATAGTGTAAAGCTGTTAAAATAGACTCGTACCCAGACTCGTACTGTACCTAATTGGTAGCCATATATCGCCTTATGAGGGAGAGGGCCAACAGTGTGGTTTGTCCCAATCCTTCCTGACTTCTGCGAATGGAGATCTTTTCCAAAAGACGTATTCACAGTGTTCATGTAATCAGAAGAAAACTCCAAATAGTGTAATACTATTTTTATTCAAACAAGACAGACAAGGATGCAGTTTAGCAGACATATGAACTCTCACCAAGAGTTATGATCTACAGATGACAGTAGACACAATCGCATTAAATGATTCCAACCAGGTGTCCCCAGGAGTCGTCATAAGCAACCAGTCAAGAAGTCCACGTGTCCTCGCGTTACCTCCACCTACTCTCATAACACTTGGTGAGAGTCCATATGTCTGCTAAACTACATACTTGTCTGTCTTGTTTGAATGAACACTGTGGATACGTCTTTTGGAAAAGATCTCCGTTTGCAGAAGTCAGGAAGGATTGGGACAAACCACATTGTTGGCCCGCTCCCTCATAAGGCGATATATGCCTACCAATTAGGTAGACTACAAGTCTGGGTACAAGTCTATTTTAAATCATTTTGCATTGTATATTGTGATTTTAACAGTTTTACACTATGTTTGTGTTTCTATGTTATCTTTCAAAGTGACCTCTAAATATTGTCACACCGGTTTGGGTAATTTTTATAATAAATTACTCATGAAGTTGAAGCGCCTGTGACCTGTTTGGTAATAACTATTTGTCTTTGCATTGTTTTAAGTGTTGGTGATGCTTATTACCATTGGGACATGGGCTGCTTAGTAGGTGCATGAATTGTGATCACACTTTGCTTATTAGTCCTACAAATACTCTCATTATTTGTAATACTATCAAAATTGTATAAATACATATCAAATATAAAACGTCTGTGTCTTTATTGTCTATTTTTCACGTGAATATAAATAGACATAAAAATTAAGAAAAAAAATAGAATTAAATAACTTCATTACCCCTATATATTATGGGAATCGAACCATAGTTCAAAAGGGATATAGTTACATTTGCCGGCAGTTGGGATTTCAGTGGTCAAGATCCCGATGCCGGAATACCAACCACTGACAATGCCATCAGCCAGAATCCCGGCTAACATGGGCTATTCCCGCTCATGGTTGTCCACAATACCGATAGAGAGGGAATGGAACCTGTGGTGAGTGTAGGGAGGCACCTAGCCCAACAATTTATTAGTTACATTTCTAATCTGCTATAATCTCATGATCACCTTCCATAGAGATTGGCGGATTTGGTAGAATAAGTTTCTAGACATGGTAGCGTGAGCAGTAAAAAAATGTTAATTATTATTTTTGTTTTTTGCTTTTTATTTTTTATAAGAGAACTATTGTTAGAACTATAGAGTTTTACTTTACATTACCATAGAGACCTGAACATTTATTACTACTCAATCCATCATCTTCTCTCTCTATTGAAAATAAAGGACATTAATATAAACAATATACTTTATTAATATAATTGCCCTGAAGAAACACTTCAGCCTATCACCATTCTTTTTAGTGCCACAGTTTTCTACTTCAATTACTCTGCTGCATTCTTGGCTTTCCCCTTCACTCTTTGCTGGGGAAGTAAATGCGGTCTGCAATGTGCCAACCTCTGCCGTCACTGGGCGTAAAGTTGATGTTCCAGCTGTTGTATTAGATCAATGTTATAATAAGGATCTGACTCATAACATTGGAATTTGAAAAAACATTTCACAATGGTGTCCATCAGCAATTTCAGCAGTACAGTGTTTATATTGTAATATTTTATGACCGATGGTAAAAACCTTGTTCAACTGTTCTATTAAATTTTCTGTTGAGGAAATTTTACTATTTTTATACTCGTTAGTCATTTGCTAAAAAAATATATTATATATCTAGACTAATTTTCCACACCTTAAAAAACAATTGCAAAAAATAATAATGAATAATAGCCCTCATTCCGAGTTGTTCACTCGCAAGCTGATTTTAGCAGATTTGCTCACGCTAATGCCGCCGCCTACTGGGAGTGAATCCTAGCTTCTTAAAATTGCGAACGAACGATTCTCAAGATTGCGATTACACACCTCGTAGCAGTTTCAGAGTAGCTCCACACTTACTCGGCATCTGCGATCAGTTCAGTGCTTGTCGTTCCTGGCTTGACGTCACAAACACACCCAGCGTTCGTCCAGACACTCCCCCATTTCTCCAGCCACTTCTGCGTTTTTTCCGGAAACGGTAGCGTTTTTTCGCAAACACCCATAAAACGGCCAGTTTCCGCCCAGTAACACCCACTTCCTGTCAATCACATTACGATCGCCAGAACGATAAAAAAGCCGTGAGTAAAATTCCTAACTGCATAACAAATTTACTTGGCGCAGTCGCACTGCGAACATTGCGCATGCGCAATAAGCGGAAAATCGCTGTGATGCAAAGATATTTACCGAGCGAACAACTCGGAATGAGGGCCAATGATTGTTTTGTCTCCCATTACAAAAGATTGTGGAAATATAATAACATTGATTGTCACTGGTTAAACCACCACTCAAGATCCTTTTATTTATTGTAAGGAAATTTAAGCAAGTTCTTTTAAAAACTTCTCGGTGAGCAGCCCCCTAAGACTGGACTCCAAAACAAAATCACCAATTCTATTAACTAAATTTATGGGCTATTTTAGGGATATTTCTCAAAATCCAAAAACAAACACACCGCATAATCGTAAATTTTCAAGGAAAAGCATTATCACGTTTCTTTTTAAGAATATTCCTGTATTGCACCAGTAATCCAGCAGTAGACTGTCGTTTCTCAGTGTTAGATACCGAGGACTTGAGGTGTTTTCTTTGAATTTAGGAATGTTGATAAACTTCTGTTGAGCTTGATGATTTTGTCAAAGAAGTACTAGCTACAGATGGATCCACATTTATCTTGACCTTTAATAGGATTAACTGAAACTGGCGAGTCAGAATTAGGGGGTCATTCCGAGTTGTTCGCTCGCTAGCAGATTTTAGCAGCATTGCACACGCTAGGCCGCCGCCCTCTGGGAGTGTATCTTAGCTTAGCAGAATAGTGAAAATAAATTTCTTAGCAGTTTCTGAGTAGCTCCAGACCTACTCACAGATTGCGATCAGCTCAGGCCGTTTCATTCTTGGTTTGACGTCACAAAAATGCCCAGCGTTCGGCCAGACACTCCCCTGTTTCTCCAGACACTCCCACGTTTTTCCGCACACTCCCAGAAAACGGTCAGTTTCCGCCCAGAAACACCCACTTCCTGTCAATCACACTCCGATCACTTCAACTATGAAAATTCTTTGTTCGGATGTGAGTAAATCTACTAAGTTTTGTGCTAAAATACTTAGCACATGCGCACTGCGTACCATGCACATGCGCATTTTAGCCTTAATTGCTCCGTTGCGAAAATCGGCCACGAGCGATCAACTCGGAATGACCCCCTAAATCCCCACCTTTAATGACTTAATCCCCTGCTGAATTGTTCTCTTTATTTTATTGCAGCTGAGAACAATAGATGAAGGTTTTATGCTAATAAGTCATGTTGCGACTAGGCACAGAAAACTAGTCATGATAACGGTGGACCCATCTGTATTGTAGATAAATAATTTAACAGTTAGCTGAATTTCAGTACACAATATTAACTTAACCTTAGTGGTAAAAACATTAGCTAAAGTTTTTTTGGAGACTATTATGGACTGTAGTGTCTGTGGTCATGGTCTGTCAACTTGTGTAGGTTTCGGAAAATATGTGCATGGTCTTGCGATTTGTTTTGAAAATAGAAAATAAAATTTAGAGATGTTTTAAAAAAAAATTTAACAAGGGACCACATCCACAATACGTATTCCCCCTCTATTGCTGGATTTTTTCAATACTATATTTTTTCCTTTTCTCCACAGACCTTGGAATAAAGACTAAACAAAAAATAAAGATTACATTATATATTGATATTTGTTTTGAAGCCTCATACCATACCTAAATATGTTCTTAGATCCATCATGTCATTGGACTGCACTACACTCTCAACCAACACAGGAGACAGGTGATCATGTAGTCTTGATTCCCATACAAAAAGTTAACTTTCATTTCTGGACCTCCTCCCAAGAATGTTTTGTAATTGGTCCCTTTTTCCTTGGTTATTCTTTTACAATCATTAAATCTTTTTTTGCAGTTGGCAGAAGTTTGACTTTGTGCTGCAATTGCTCTACACTTTTCCATAATTTCCTACCAAATTATATTTTTTTCCTGCTAGTGATTGTGCTTTGTGCCCATGAACTGAGTAGCAAATTGTACTTTTCTAATAACCTGTTAAAAAGAATTTCATATTTTCTTTTCAGAAAATCTTATATTTTGTACAACACTGGGTCCTTCTTCAGCCTCCGATTATTCACGATCATCCTGCTGTGTAGTCCTGCTACATTAGCTAGTTGCTAATCCTCTTTGAAAAGCTTTCATATTTACAAAGATAGAATAAAATGAAATTAATATCCACCCTGTAAAATTTTAATTATTCTCAATTATTTTAATTGAATTAGTTTAGTAACCAAGAGAATGCTGGCTTGGATGTGCCTTGGCCAGTCCTGGGAAATGTCACGAGACAGCCTATAGGTGCCATGTGACACTGCCCACCACTGCGCCTGCCACAATCAAGCCAGTGTAGATATACAGATGCAGTCACGCTCATTTAGCCTGCAGCTTGGTGTATTACAGCAAGCCAGGCACGACCAGTGTGCCCGTGACTAGGACGTGTGTGTGCATCTAAGTACGTGTGCCCATGGGTATTGTACTTGATCAGTCCTGAGCAATGTCACGAGCAAGCCTATGTCTGCCACATGAAACCGCCCAACACTGCACCTGATGTTCCTGAATTAGTTGTTAGAGACCGTGGGAGCGCACATATTGGGCATACACACTGGGCAATATGCCCCTTATGTGGTTCCGATTCAGCATACCGGGGAAATTTAGTTCTAGTGTGTACCATGCTTAAAACTATTGATTTATTGTTACACTTATTCACTGAGATTGTGTTGCAGAGACTGCACAATTGTAACCAAAATAATTTGGAGACCTGTGGCAGACTACTGTGTGTTATAGATACCTAGGGGTATATTTACTAAGGTTCCAATTTTGACCGATTTTTTTTTTTCAAAGTCTCATCTCGGGAATTTACTAAACAGAAATCTCGGCAGTGATGAGGGTATTCGTAATGTACTTCACGACAGAGTTTCAAAATACGAATGAATACACCATCGGCCAAACACGACTGTTTAGGTATTGAATACAGTAATTTACCAAAAATTTGTATTTGTAATTACCACCGTGAAAGGACCATGGCGTCCGTGAAAATTAGAGATTCATAAAAAAATATGAAAATAAAATAGACCTGCTTCTGAAAAGCGTGTTTAGATGTGTTTCATCTTAAACATAAATTGCACCAACATTTTTGGCAACATAAAAACGAATATAAGCACCTGATTACAATCTCACCCTCACAAATGGCTATTGGCCTGTGTTGCTGTAAAATTATGTGTTCAGATGTATTCCTGACACTGCTCCATCATTTTCACATGAACCAGGGCCACAAAACTCACGATGGTTAGCATGTTGAATAGGCTCGGAGGATGCTGCGCAAGGCTTTTTGGTTTATGTGGCCTATTAAGAGCCCATACAGCTAATCCAGACTACATACAATACACATTAACCGTGTGTGTGACTTTACAATTTTGAATTCCAACCTGAAACAACACACTGTCACTCTGTCTTAGCCTTGACCACACTCCTGACTATGTAGAACTTACCTTAAAATGACAGCTTTCAGGCTGAGTGTGTCGATGTCCTTTCAATCGTACCTTTGCTAAAATTTGCATTTGATGAATTGTTATAGTCTGCTTTTAAAGAATTTGACATGTGTAATGTGACTTAACACAGTTTATAAAATAATATTGCTGACCTCACTCACATTATTGTAACAAATATACACACTTGTGTTGTCTGCATTGTCTGCATTGCAAAGTGACCTAGATTTTACAATATTGTGGCAGAACCAGGAGTGTCATTGGCATACAGTCATGTCAGCTTTCTATGGGCTTGGTGGCATGGCCGATGTGCACAGGTGACTGAGTTATAACACACGTTGAGCATAATCCACCTAGGGCCAGACAGTATATTTGTAGTAATAGAGACTTATTCTAGCAAATAAGGAGGATGATACTCATTAGGTACTTAATATTTGTGACTGAGAATAGGTTCAACAGATGTGGCCTATTCTAGCCAAGCCATTATGTAATGACAGTAAGTTCTGAAATGTGTGTGAGCAACATTGTCTAAATAATGACATAATCTAAATTAACTCATTCAAACTATATTTATGGCGGACACAAATCAGGTAACTTATGTTTAAACAAATCTGTTTATTAACTTTATAAAACAAACTCCTAATATTTATTACAACATGACATTGTTTACCCCCCTAAGAAGATTACACCTGCAGCGGCCTACTTTATGTTTTTGTGAACCCTTAGAGCTGGCAGAGTCTGGGCCAGGCACGTTAGATCTTCCTCTGTCTGATCTCCTTACTGGGGAGGTAACTGGCGTATTTATTGGGGTGGTTGTTCCGGAGCTGGTGCTCCCTTGTTGTGTGTGTAATAAAGTTATATTGCGGCTGAGATTAGTAAGTGTGGCGTTAAGTTGAGTATTTGAGGCCGTGTTATTCTCAATGATTCTGCCTAGGCTTTCAGTAAGACTATTGTTTGTTTCCAGCAGATTGAGGTCGTTTTGGTGCTGCCTCATTTGTTCATCCGTAATACGGGCCAAAGTGTTCATCATGTGGCTGTTGTCAACCCGCATTTGCTCCATACAAGTAGCTATTTTACTCATCTCTGAATTTTGTCAGCTGATAGTGCGACTGATTCTCGGCAGGTAATGTGGCAGACTTGAGAGCAGTTGAGTTTGTCTGCGAAGACAGTCTAAATTGTGCGACTGTTGTGTTGCCCAGCTGTCCCAAAATGCCTGCTCTGGGTTTTGAGCCTGTGGTTTGGCTGGGCTCATTTGTGGTTGCGGAGGAGTTGGTGGCGGAGGCAGAGACATAGGTGCGTGCTTGGTCTGGTAGTGTCTATTGGCTGCAGGTCAAGCACAAAAGTAACCTCCATATCAGCTGGCTGGTGGGCCGGTGTCATGCTGGCATCATCTGTGTGTGGTTTAATGTGAGAACATTGTATTACTATCTGCAATTTTTTTTTAAAGTTTTGCCTAATTGTTTTAGCTATATGGATAGGTTAGACTACATCTATGATGGCAATACACTAAAAACACCCTGCTTTAAATAAAGTTAACAATACACAATGGTCCAGTATTATACTGTGTGTAATCTTGACATTCGGATTTGTTTGAGCAAAATATGCTAGTGTAAGCTTCAAATGTTCAAACATAAAAATAGCTAAATTTATTAAGGTGCTTTAAAGGGCTGGACATTTCCAAACCATCCTTTTATTGTATTATTTGTTAATGTAATAGGATTACTGTGTGTGTTTGCTTATTAGCTAATTATGTGTAATGTTCAGTGTGTTATGTGTTGCAATGTTAATTTGTTTGGACTCACCTGGAAGTTGAGGGGACTGTGGTTCACGTGCTGGGGAAGGCGCCAACAAATCAGCCGGTGGCCTTAATGAGACCGTAGATATGCGTCGCATTGGCGGAGATGCAGATTGTGGTGTCGGCAGATCGGGACGGTGTCTTTTATGTGCCACGTGTTTCCGCGTGGCGGATCCATGGCTCGTGCGCATTTGCGCAGTCGGGTGATGCCAGGATGAACCTATTTGAAACAACTGAACTTTATTATTTTGTACAAATAATTTCCAGCCACCTTAAGAATAATTTCAATAATACTTTACCTGCAGCACCAGCAGCCCCATGTGCGACATTTGGGGTAGTAGTGGGGCGTGTTCTTTTTGATGCCACTGTAACAAAATTAAGTTTGAGGTTTGTACACACAAATGTATTTGCAAATAACATAACAAACAGTCACCATTTCTCCATTATGAATGGCAAACACACAGGGGTGTAACGCGGGTGGCTCCAGTGGAGCGTGAGCTCCGGGCGCTGAAAAAACATTAGAGGACGCGCTTGAAGCAGAGTGGGATTATCAGGTCTCGGATGGCAGTTCTAGGATATTATTTTCATTGAGGCATTGGAAGATTATCAGATCTGCGGGGGGTCAGTTGTGGGGCATTTTATAATTCAGAGATTAGGGGGGTTATCAGGTCTGTGGGGGTCACATTTTGGACTTTATTTTCATTACGGAATTGGGGGGTTGTGAGTTCAGGCGGGACATTTATAGTGTTTTTAATTTATTCCAAGTAAATAGTTAAATACAGCTACTTCCATAGCGGCTCTTCCATGATGTAATGGGTATAAGGGGCTCATCCATAGTGTAACATGTATAAGGAGCTCTATTGTGCGGTGTATCGTGTATAAGGGGCTCTACTGCGTGGCATAACGTGTATAAGGGGTACTGTGTGGTGTAATGTGAATAAAATATACTACTGTGCGGTGTAATGTGAATTGGTACTATTCTCTGGCCACGCACCTTTCTAATGAAGCCATTATTTATTACCAGTTATTTATATAATGCACACATATTCCGCATTGCTTTACAGAGAATATTCACATCTGTCCCTGCTCCAGTCTATATTCCTTACACACACACACACACACACACACACACACACACACACACACACACACACACACACACACACACACACACACACACACACACCAGGGTTAATTTTTGTTGGGAACCAATTAACCTACCAGTATATTTTTGTATTGTGGGAGGAAACCAGAGTACCCTGGCCCATCTAGGAGTGGCACTGCAGTGTCAGACAGGATGGCCCTTCAAAAAAATAGTCCCCAAACATCACATGATGCAAAGAAAAATCAAAGAAAAAAGAGGTGCAAGATGGAATTGTCCTTGGGCCCTCCCACCCACCCTTATGTTGTATAAACAGGACATGAACACTTTAACAAACCCATCATTTCAGCGACAAGGTCTGCCACACGACTGTGACTGAAATGACTGGTTGGTTTGGGCCCCCACCAAAAAAGAAGCAATTAATCTCTTCTTGCACAAACTGGCTCTACAGAGGCAAGATGTCCACCTCATCATCATCCTCCGATATATCACCGTGTACATTCCCCTCCTCACAGATTATCAATTCATCCCCACTGGAATCCACCATCTCAGGTCCCCGTGCACTTTCTGGAGGCAATTGCTGCTTGTGAATGTCTCCACGGAGGAATTGATTATAATTAATTTTAATGAACATCATCTTCTCCACATTTTCTGGAAGTAACCTCGTACGCCGATTGCTGACAAGGTGAGCGGCGGCACGAAACACTCTTTCGGAGTACACACTGGAGGGAGGGCAACTTAGGTAGAATAAAGCCAGTTTGTGCAAGGGCCTCCAAATTGCCTCTTTTTCCTGCCAGTATACGTACGGACTGTCTGACGTGCCTACTTGGATTCGGTCAATCATATAATCCTCCACCATTCTTTCAATGGTGAGAGAATCATATGCAGTGACAGTAGACGACATGTCAGTAATCGTTGGCAGGTCCTTCAGTCCGGACCAGATGTCAGCATCAGCAGTCGCTCCAGACTGCCCTGCATCACCGCCAGCGGGTGGGCTCGGAATTCTGAGCCTTTTCCTCGCACCACCAGTTGCGGGAGAATGTGAAGGAGGAGCTGTTGACGGGTCACATTCCGCTTGACTTGACAATTTTCTCACCAGCAGGTCTTTGAACCCCTGCAGACTTGTGTCTGCCGGAAAGAGAGATACAACGTAAGTTTTAAATCTAGGATTGAGCACGGTGGCCAAAATGTAGTGCTCTGATTTCAACAGATTGACCACCCGTGAATCCTGGTTAAGCAAATTAAGGGCTCCATCCACAAGTCCCACATGCCTAGCGGAATCGCTCTGTTTTAGCTCCTCCTTCAATGTCTCCAGCTTCTTCTGCAAAAGCCTGTTGAGGGGAATGACCTGACTCAGGCTGGCAGTGTCTGAACTGACTTCACGTGTGGCAAGTTCAAAGGGTTGCAGAACCTTGCACAACGTTGAAATCATTCTCCACTGCGCTTGAGACAGGTGCATACCACCTCCTTTGCCTATATCGTGGGCAGATGTATAGGCTTGAATGGCCTTTTGCTGCTCCTCCATCCTCTGAAGCATATAGAGGGTTGAATTCCGCCTCGTTACCACCTCCTGCTTCAGATGATAACAGGGCAGGTTCAGGTGTGTTTGGTGGTGCTCCAGTCTTCTGTACGCGGTGCCTGAACGCCGAAAGTGGCCCGCAATTCTTCGGGCCACCGACAGCATCTCTTGCACGCCCCTGTCGTTTTTTAAATAATTCTGCACCACCAAATTCAAGGTATGTGCAAAACATGGGACGTGCAGGAATTTGCCCAGATGTAATGCACGCACAATATTGCTGGCGTTGTCCGATGTCACAAATCCCCAGGAGAGTCCAATTGGGGTAAGCCATTCTGCGATGATCTTCCTCAGTTGCCGTAAGAGGTTTTCAGCTGTGTGCGTATTCTGGAAAGCGGTGATACAAAGCGTAGCCTGCCTAGGAACGAGTTGGCGTTTGCGAGATTCTGCTACTGGTGCCGCCGCTGCTGTTCTTGCGGCAGGAGGCAATACATCTACCCAGTGGGCAGTCACAGTCATATAGTCCTGAGTCTGCCCTGCTCCACTTGTCCACATGTCCGTGGTTAAGTGGACATTGGGTACAGCTGCATTTTTTAGGACACTGGTGAGTCTTTTTCTGAGGTCTGTGTACATTTTCGGTATCGCCTGCCTAGAGAAATGGAACCTAGATGGTATTTGGTACCGGGGACACAGTACCTCCAACAAGTCTATAGTTGGCTCTGCAGTAATGATGGATACCGGAACCACGTTTCTCACCGCCCAGGCTGCCAAGGCCTCAGTTATCCGATTTGCAGCAGGATGACTGCTGTGATATTTCATCTTCCTCGCAAAGGACTGTTGGACAGTCAATTGCTTACTGGAAGTAGTACAAGTGGTCTTCCGACTTCCCCTCTGGGATGACGATCGATTCCCAGCAGCAACAACAGCAGCGCCAGCAGCAGTAGGCGTTACACTCAAGGATGCATCGGAGAAATCCCAGGCAGGAGAGGACTCGTCAGACTTGCCAGTGACATGGCCTGCAGGACTATTGGCTTTCCTGGGTAAGGAGGAAATTGACACTGAGGGAGTTGGTGGTGTGGTTTGCGGGAGCTTGGTTACAAGAGGAAGGGATTTACTGGTCAGTGGACTGCTTCCGCTGTTGCCCAAAGTTTTTGAACTTGTCACTGACTTATGATGAATGCGCTGCAGGTGACATATAAGGGAGGATGTTCCGAGGTGGTTAACGCCCTTACCTCTACTTATTGCCTGACTTAAACAAACCACCTCACCATCAGAATCCTCCTTGTCAATTTCCTCCCCAGCACCAGCAACACCCATATCCTCATCCTGGTGTACTTCAACACTGACATCTTCAATTTGACTATCAGGAACTGGACTGCGGGTGCTCCTTCCGGCACTTGCAGGGGGTGTGCAAATGGTGGTAGGCGCAAGCTCTTCCCGTCCAGTGTTGGGAAGGTCAGGCATCGCAACCGACACAAATTGGACTCTCCTTGGGGATTTGTGATTTAGAAGAACGCACAGTTCTTTGCTGTGCTTTTGCCAGCTTAAGTCTTTTATTTTTTCTAGCGAGAGGATGAGTGCTTCCATCATCATGTAAAGCTGAACCACTAGCCATGAACATAGGCCAGGGCTCAGCCGTTCCTTGCCACTCCGTGTTGTAAATGGCATATTGGCAAGTTTACGCTTCTCCTCAGACGCTTTTAATTTTGATTTTTGGGTCATTTTACTGATATTCTGTGTTTTGGATTTTACATGCTCTGTACTATGACATTGGGCATCGGCCTTGGCAGACAACAAGGCAATGACTAGTGGCAGCAGCTTCAGCACGAGGTGGAAGTGGATCTTGATCTTTCCCTATTTTTTTAACCTCCACATTTTTGTTCTCCATATTTTAATGCACACAACTAAAAGGCACCACAGGTATACAATGTAGATGGATGGATAGTATACTTTATGTATGACGAGTGACGACACAGAGGTAGGTACAGCAGTGGCCTACCGTACTGCTATATACAGTATAATGGACCTGGTGGACACTGTCAGCAGACTGCGTTTATAGTATTAAAAAAAAGACACCACAGTTATACAATGTAGATGGATGGATAGTATACTTATGGACGACGAGTGACGACACAGAGGTAGGTACAGCAGTGGCCTACCGTACTGCTATATACAGTATAATGGACCTGGTGGACACTGTCAGCAGACTGCATTTACAGTATAAAAAAAAAAGACACCACAGGTATACAATGTAGATGGATGGATAGTATACTTATGGACGATGAGTGACGACACAGAGGTAGGTACAGCAGTGGCCTACCGTACTGCTATATACAGTATAATGGACCTGGTGGACACTGTCAGCAGACTGCGTTTATATTATAGTATAAAAAAAAAGAAGACACCACAGGTATACAATGTAGATGGATGGATAGTATACTTATGGACGACGAGTGACGACACAGAGGTAGGTACAGAAGTGGCCTACCGTACTGCTATATACAGTATAATCGACCTGGTGGACACTGTCAGCAGACTGCGTTTATAGTATAAAAAAAAGACACCACAGGTATACAATGTAGATGGATGGATAGTATACTTATGGACGACGAGTGACGACACAGAGGTAGGTACAGCAGTGGCCTACCGTACTACTATATACAGTATGATGGACCTGGTGGACACTGTCAGCAGACTGCAGTTATAGTGTAAAAAAAGACACCACAGGTGTACAATGTAGATGGATGGATAGTATACTTATGGATGACGAGTGACGACACAGAGGTAGGTACAGCAGTGGCCTACCATACTGCTATATACAGTATAATGGACCTGGTGGATACTGTCAGCAGACTGCGTTTATAGTATAAAAAAAAGACACCACAGGTATACAATGTAGATAGATGGATAGTATACTTATGGACGACGAGTGACGACACAGAGGTAGGTACAGCAGTGGCCTACCGTACTGCTATATACAGTATAATGGACCTGGTGGACACTGTCTGCAGACTGCGTTTATATTATAGTATAAAAAAAAGACACTACATTTATACAATGTAGATGGATGGATAGTATACTTATGGACGACGAGTGACGACACAGAGGTAGGTACAGCAGTGGCCTACCGTACTGCTATATACAGTATAATGGACCTGGTGGACACTGTCAGCAGACTGCGTTTATATTATAGTATAAAAAAAAGACACCACAGGTATACAATGTAGATGGATGGATAGTATACTTATGGACGATGAGTGACGACACAGAGGTAGGTACAGCAGTGGCCTACCGTACTGCTATATACAGTATAATGGGCCTGGTGGACACTGTCAGCAGACTGCTAAACTAGTATAAAAAAAAGCCACCACAGGAGTGGTTTTCAGGCAGACAAACGTATACTGGTGGTCACTGTCAGCAAAACTGTGCACTGTACTCCTGCTATAGCTGCTCCCTAGTCCCCACAATTAAGCAGTGTGAGCACTCAGCACAGATATATCATGCAGCACACTGAGCACAGATATGGTATGGAGCGTTTTTTTCAGGCAGAGAACGGATAAAATACTGGTGGTCACTATTAGCAAAACTCTGCACTGTACTCCTCCTAACAGCTGCTCCCCAATCCTCCCCACAATAAGCTAAGCAATCAGATCAACTTTGTAGTATATAACTATATAAACGGAGAGGACGCCAGCCACGTCCTCTCCCTATCAATCTCAATGCACGTGTGAAAATGGCGGCGACGCGCGGCTGCTTATATAGAATCCGAATCTCGTGAGAATCCGACAGCGGGATGATGACATTCGGGCGCGCTCGGGTTAGCCGAGCAAGGCGGGAGTATCCGAGTCTGCTCGGACCTGTGTAAAAAAGGTAAAGCTCGGGTTGGTTCGGTTTCTCAGAAACTGAACCCGCTCATCACTAGCAAACACATACCTCACACAAAAACAACACCGAAAATACATTAGGTCTATATTGTGTAATGCCACTTCTGCAAAATGTTGAAAAAACAATGCAACATACATGGACACACGTGTGTAGCTTACAATGCCATACAGATGATTGATACAATCACAATTTTGACCACATACAATTATACTACAATAACAGACTACATACAAAATGCTAAATTCATTATCCAAATATGTATTTAGGAACACTAACACTATTTTTGAAATATCCAACCACCACCAAGAATAACCTCTTAGTTAAAAAAAAAAAAAACATGCCAAGCACATAGACCCTCATTCCGAGTTGATCGGTCGCAAGGTGAATTTAGCAGAGTTACACACGCTAAGCCTACGCCTACTGGGAGTGTATCTTAGCATCTTAAAATTGCGAACGAAGTATTCGCAATATTGCGATCACAAACTACTTAGCAGTTTTAGAGTAGCTCCACACTTACTCTGCCTGTGCGATCAGTTCAGTGCTTGTCGTTCCTGGTTTGACGTCACAAACACACCCAGCGTTCGCCCAGGCACTCCCCCGTTTCTCCGGCCACTCCTGCGTTTTTCCCGGAAACGGTAGCGTTTCCATCCACACGCCCATAAAACGCTGTGTTTCCGCCTAGTAACACCCATTTCCTGTCAATCACACTACGATCGCCTGAGCGAAGAAAAAGCCGTGAGTAAAAATACTATCTTCATTGTAATATTACTTGGCGCAGTCGCAGTGCGAATATTGCGCATGCGTACTAAGCGGATTTTCACTGCGATGCGATGAAAAATACCGAGCGAGCGACTCGGAATGAGGGCCATAGTACATACATTGGCATTGTACATCACCTGGATATTTTGCCCAAATTCCTAGACAAATCACATAAAAAAACACACAAAAAAATGCGATCATGTGTCCTAAACACAAAAAGCAAAAATCATCTTACTTAAACATTCAAAGAGAAATGGTGTTTGGCCCCATGAACCATCTCCAAACATTGCATAATAAGGGACATTTCACAAGCCAAACAAACAAGCTAAGAACCTAATTAGCAGAAGACATTCCAAACATACTGGAACATTTACACAAACAATACTGATAGGCTCAATAGCACAAACTAATAGACACTAAACTAGCATATGCAAAATGTTCAACAAAACAGTACTTTAATGATTATAAAAAAAAAAAAAATGATTAAAATATTTAACATAACTCACCATCCTGCCTGGGCCGATCTGAATCACACACATAAGTGGCACCAATCACTTTGGCAGGAATTAAGGTCCGCACGGGCTCCTCCCACTCAGCATATATTGCTATAAACGGATGGCCGCCCCCGGTTTGGTGGGCAGACTTTGCCTCCTTGGCCATCTTTGCCTTGACAAGGTGCTTTATGTCGTAAAAGCGTTTATGACATGTGTCCTCAGTACTTCTCACAACACCCTCGCTGTTCACAGCGGCAACAACTTTCCCCCAACACTCTTTCTGCGAGATGTGACCTTGGAGGACTCACCACCAAAGAGCAAGCAATGATGGTGCATCAGCTAACCCACCAACGCAACATTTTCAGCGTAACTAAATTTAATGTTGCGCCCCGTCTTCGTAGTGGTGCGTGGCTGCGGAGCAACAACACCATCACTCTCACTCTCACTAGAAGCCGCAGCAGCAACCTCACCCTCCTCATCAACCTCACCTGCCCCCTCCGCCTCACTAACCTCCTCCCTCTCACTAATCTTATGTCCTGATGTACATCTCTTTATTTCAATGAATCATGCAGTATGAAGATTATGTATTTTATTTCTTATTGGTTGTTCTCCTTTTACTTACTCTCCTTCTACTTCCTTCTTCCTTCTACTTCCTGATCACATGTTCATCTGTGCAGCCAGATTCTTAAAGGTACACTACCTCATCTAACTAATGCACACAAACTATCTTCCCCTTCATTTCATATATGTAAATTAATATATTTCTTTAAAACACATAAAATTGATTTTACGTTCAACCAATTAAACATACAGCAATATGCTGACTGAATTTGAGCATGAACATTAACCCATAATATACAATACACATTGAACTGGAAAATATTTTTTTAACAAATTATGAGCTTTAAGATGAAAGTCTTATCTGCTCAATAAGCCTTGTAGGAGGTTTAATGACTCTGTTTGCTTTCGTCTGAGTATATGATCCTTCACTCAAAGAAACAGACACAATAGAATCACTTGGTGCTGAGGATATTATAGGTGGTTGATCTCATCTTGACATGGTGCATCAGAAGATAAGAATGGGAATATAATCTTGAAATGGGACACATTCCTTGTCACAGTGTGATTGTCATTTCCTGCAACAACCATTGTTCCTTTCCTTTTCACTACAGTCAGTGGACTTGGGTGAAAAGCAGTCATGTCCTTACATACTACTTTTTGTTTCACCAGAACACGATCTCCTTCTTGTAAGTCTGAAACAATAGCTCTCCTTTTCCGGTCTGCATATTGTTTAGCCTTTTGTTTATTGGCAGAGTCCTTCTGTCTAACCTGATGAACTCTAGATGAAGGAGTCAAATTGATTTCTGGAAGAGTGGATCTCATTACTTTTCTTTGAAACATTAATGTCTGAGGAGGGACATTTGTTGTGGAATGAGGCACTGAGCGATATGGTCTGAGAAATTGATTTAGAGATTGTTGAATTGGAATTCGGGATACTTTACAAATCTTTATTTGCTTTCCAGATTACGTATGAAACGTTCAACAAGATCATTAGCCTGTGACCACAGGGGAGTGATTTTTTTGATGTCGTATTCCAAAATGTTTCATGAATTTGCTGAAATCATCACCTTGAAATGGCAGACCATTATCAGTCTTTATTGTTCCTGGAATTACATACGTAGTAAATGTTCTATCCAACGCTGCTAAAACAGATGTGGCAGATGTTGAAGATATTATTTCAATAACAGGATATCTTGAATATTCATCCACAGCCACTAGTACGTATTTACCATTGTATAATGGTCCATAGAAATCAACATCAACATTTTCCCAGACATTGTCAGGTAGATTAGTCATCCGCAATGGTTTACTGCTAGTTTGCGTAGAAAGAAGGGTGCATGTCATACAGTTACAGATTTCCGATTCAACAAGTTGCTCCATGGAGGGAAACCATACCTTTTCACGTAAAAGTTGTTTGGTCTTTATGATTCCTAAATGACTGGCATGGGCAATATCAATGACCCTCTTTCTCAAAACAGCTGGAATAACAATTTTGACACATCTGAGAATTATTGAATCATCATGTACAGTAAGTTCTTGACAATATTTATGAAGTGTTCTGAATTCTTGTTCCTCATCAGTTGAAAACAAAAACTGTCCCAGTCGCCAATCATTGGAAATGATGCAGTGTTTTACTGCTGACAAAACTTTATCTGAGGAAGAAGCCTCTTTGATGTTGGCACTAGTAAGTGAATCAGGAATTTAATTGTTAATTATAAAGTTCACATATTCCTCCACTGAAGTAGATTGCGATATGGCAGAAGGCAGAGGATTTCTGGACATGTAATCTGAGGGATTGTTAGCACCAGCTCTATGAATGATGGTGAAATGGTATGCCTGCAAACGTAAACCCCATCGCTGTATCCTAGCTGGTTGTTTGGATTTTGGAATTCCAAAAAGTGTCACTAGGGCTTGTTGATCAGTCTGGATTGTAAAGTCAATGCCGTATAGATAGAGATGAAGGCGTTCACAACCCCAGACTACTGCAAGAGCTTCCCTTTCTGGTTGAGAGTAACATTTTTAGACCTCTGTCAAACTGCGACTTGCACATGCTACAATATGATGATCCCCATGTGTATTCACCTGAGTCAAGATAGCTCCGAGCCCCACAGGACTGGCATCCACAATAAGTTCTGTATTCCAGTCAGTGTTGTAATATGATTGTGACACTATCCTGCAGACATCGTTTTATGTCATCAAATGCTTGTGATTGAGAGGAAGTCCATATGAATTTAGCATTTTTCTTTGTGAGTTCCCTAAGTGGGGCAGTCAGAGTAGCGTAATTTGGAATGAATTGGGAGCAATAGTTAGTCATCCCAAGAAACGACTTGACCTCACCAGCATTGGCAGGTTTGGACATATTTGTGATAGCCTGGACTTTTTGTGGATCAGGACCAACTCCATCTTGAGAAAAGATATGCCCAAAAAATGTGAGCTTCTGCTGAAGAAAGACGCATTTATCTTTATTCAGTGTTAAGTTTTTGGCTTGAAGACACTGCAGTACTTGGCGCAGAGCTACATCATGTTCCTGGCGTGTTGCTCCAAAAACCAGCATATCATCACTGTAATTGATGGCCTTTGGAACTGACTGTATAACCTGATTGATAGCATTTTGAAACACCTCTGCTGCAGATATGATTCCAAGTGATAGCCGTTTGTATCATCGTAACCCAACATGAGTTGAGAATGTTGTTATTTGCCATGACTCTTCATCAAGTCCCAGTTGATGATAACCTTTATTTAAATCCAATTTCGAAAAGAAACTCGCACCTGTGAGTCGATGTATGATATCATCCATAGTAGGAGTAATATGGCGCTCTCTTTTAATGGCAACATTAGGATGATGCATATCAACACATATTCTCACTGCATTTGGTTGACCTGGTTTGGGCACTACCACAATAGGGGATAACCATGGTGTCGGACCAGATACCTTTTCAATGTTATCTAAGTCTTCAAGGGCCTGAATGTTTTCTTCCACTTGCTTCCTTATGTTGATAGGAATACACCGATGTTCGTGAGCAATTGGGATAACTGAGTGATCAATGTGAAGATGAACTTGATAGTATTTTAGTTTTCCAATGTCATGAAAAAGATGATCATACTCCTGTAGTAAAACATCCACATCACTCCGTAGTGGTTTTGGGTCATGTAGGACAGGAGTGAGATTGGGAGGGTCATGTAAGACATGAGCGGAATCATGAGTGTGTGCCACAATTTGTATAAGACCCAACTCTGATGCAGTATCCAATCCCAAAAGATTACCTCTTGCTTACTTAGTGACATAAAATGCAGCTTTTCTCATTTTGTCATTATTGCGTGCAATTATGTCAAAAGAACCCTTTGGTGGACGAGGTCTTTTATTACCACAGGTGAATATTTTCACAGATGTTGGATTCAAAATTACTCTGCCATGCAACTTCTTGACACTGGTAGCATCCATTATATTTACAGAAGCACCGGAATCTATGAGAAAGTCAACAGAAGTGTGTTCTAGAGTGATGGCAGTTTTTGGACTGACCTTGTTTTTTCTAACTTGATGAATCATGTAGATAAATCCTTCTCACTTGTCATCACTGTCAGATGATTCTGCAGGCGGATCCATTGTAGAATGTCGATCCACACAATGCACTGTCTTTCGCCTGGATTAAAACTGCTGTGAAGATTGCCTAGGTGTAGACTTGATTTCCTTAGATCAACAGAGGAAAAGGGAATCATTTTGCCACATGCAGTGCAAATTTTACCTGTGGCAGGACAGTTTCCTGAATGTGGCTAGGAGCGTCCACACTTGTAACATGATCTAGATTTCCATGTCTCCAGAATGGTACTTGTGTCAGTGTGTAATTTATTGCACACTTGCAGCTGGGTCATGCCCCTGTCCATGGAGGTCATTCCAAGTTGTTCGCTCGTTGCCGATTTTCGCTATGCTGTGATTTGTTGCTAAATGTGCATGCGCATGGTATGCAGCGCGCATGCGCTTAGTTATTTATCTAAAAACTTAGCAGTTTTGCTGTTGTCCGTGCAGCGCTTTTCAGCCGCACTGCTGATTGGTGAGTGATTGACAAGAAAGGGGCATTTCTGGGTGGTAACTGAGCGTTTGCCAGGAGTGTGCTAAAAAATGCAGGCGTGTCAAGTAAAAATGCAGGAGTGGCTGAGAAACGGGGGAGTGGCTGGCCGAACGCAGGGCATGTTTGTGATGTCAAATGGACTAAACGGACCGAGCTAAATGGACCGAGGTGATCGCAATCTAGGAGTAGGTCTGGAGCTACTCAGAAACTGCATGAAATTATTTATTAGTAGTTCTGCTAATCTTTCATTAGCAATTCTGCTAAACTAAGATACACTCCCAGAGGGCGGCGGCCTAGCATGTGCAATGCTGCTAAAAGCAGCTAGCGAGCGGACAACTCGGAATGAGTGCCCATGTCTTTAGCATGTGTCACTGAAAGTTCTAGACTTCTAGAATATGGCTGCAGCTCAGTCAGCATCATGTCAGATTTAAGAGCACGTCTGCGCAACTTTCCACATGTGCCAAATGCGATTAGCTGCTGCTTAATTTCATCCACTACATTATGGAACTGACAAGTTTTGGCAAGCATCAATAATCTAGTAATGTATGCATCAACAGATTCAGTTTGCAGTTGCATAGCTGTCCTGAACAGGTATTTTGAATGTGACAGGCTGCATTTTGGGGCAAAATAGGCAGTCAGACTCCCTGCATTTGTTATAAACCCTGGTGTCTGCCTCTGGCAAAGTATCATACAGTTCATAAATCTTGAAGCCAGCACTGAGAAGAAGCTTTTCTTTTTGCTATCAGAAGTAACCCCCATAGCTTCAATATAGTGATAAAACTCGGCAAGCCATTTTCTCCATAACTCTGCTGCATGAGGGGCATCAGTATGCAGAAACTGAGGGATTAATGCTAGCATGTCAACCATGGTGACTCAGAGGAATGTACAGCAGCTGAGTGGAAGTAGGTAAAAGTTTATCCTCGTCACCAGTTGTTATATCCTGATGTCATGCTTGCCGACACTCCCGCATTCTGCGGGAGTCTCCCGTTTTACCGATCTGTACCCCGGTGCCCCGCATAGTCCTCTCAATCCCCCGGAATTCCGCAGCCCCATTTTAAAATCCGGACGCGCATGCGCGAGTCCGGACGCAATGTGGGCGGAGCTTGGCAGGAGCGTCACATGCGATCAGCCCACTAGAGCCTGTGAGGGGCCAGCCACGATGGAGAGCATTTACAACACAGCTCCCTCTCCAGACGCCGAGGAAACAGCGGCGGATCCCTCCCCCTCTCTCCTCTCATTTTGGCAGCTGCAGGACATCCAGGAGGCGGAGTGATAGCTGGGGGAGCTTACGCGGAAGCAGCTCTGATCTATAGGGGAGTTTGACGGCCCGGGGCAGCTGGGAGCTCAGAGGAGAGGCTGAAGAAGGAGGAGGAATGGCCGGTCCTAAGGTCAGTGTATGTGGCTCTACATCAGCACTCCATAGGCTGCCACTGTGTGTAGGCTGCCACTGTCCTGTGTAGTGTAGTGTGGTGTGCTTGTGGGCTTTCACTGACCAGTAAGGGGGGGGGGGGCTGGCATTGACCTCTGTGTGTATGTGTGTGACCTCTTTTTGTGTGTACTGACCCGTGTGTGTGTGTGTGTGTGTGTGTGTAGGTGACCTCTGTGTGTATGTGTGTGCGTGTGATGACACTGACCCCTGTGTATGTTGTGTAGGATGGCACTGACCCCTGTGTGTGTGTAGGTTACCTCTGTGTGTATGTGTGTGCGTGGGCTGGCACTGACCCCTGTGTGTGTGTAGATGTCCACAGTGTGTATGTGTGTGCGTGGGCTGGAACTTACCGCTGTGTTTGTATGTGTGCTTGTACGGTGGCACTTACCCGTGTGTGTAGGTGACCTCTGTTTGTGTGTGTGTGTAGGGTGGCACTGACCCCTGTGTGTAGGTGACCTCTGTTTGTGTGTGTGTGTAGGGTGGCACTGACCCCTGTGTGTGTAGGTGACCTCTATTTGTATCAGCCTTGCCTACCCTCCAGCGGGAGGCTCCCGGTTTTTGCATGAGCCTCCCACTGCCCCGCAAATCTTCTGGGCTCTCCCGATTTGTCAGCACTGCCCTGTGAAAGTGTGGATTGCGCATGCGCCAGTCCAGAAGTGCCGAAGGCAGTGTCCGCATGGGCCATGTCACGGCATGTGACGTCATTTTACTTAAATGCTAGCCACCCCGGGGTTTGTGTAGCGGTGGCCGCATAACAGTGAGCAGAGCCGGGAGAGGCTGTCTACATGCATGGCAGAAGCGGCAATGGCAGTTTCGCCAGCGGTGGTCACATCAGCAGCAGCACAGCAGTGGCAGCCTGTTTAAAATGTAAGGAAAACCCGCTTCAAGGATTGGATGCATGGTGCCTGGGCTAGGGAGGGCGGGGCTTGGCTTAAGAAAAAACAAGAAAGTGGGTGCTGAGTGTTACTGACAAATCCCTTTCTGTACTGCACAACCACCTGCAAGCTCAAGCTGTCAGACAGTCATCCTAGGGGGAGCATTTCCAGTGTTATAGTATAGGGTCAGCGTTATAGGTATAGGGTCAGCGTTATAGGTACTGGGTCAGCCGTATAAGATCGTGTCAGTGTTATAGGGATAGGATATTAGGGTTGGTTTAGCGTTTTGGGTTAAGATATTAAGGCTAGGGGTTATGGTAAGGGAGAGGTTTGGAATGACGGATGGGTTAGGGTATTAGGTCCAGGGACAGGGTGTTAGGGTTAATGTTTATGGTTAGGATACTAGGGTGAGGGTTAGGATAGGGATGGTCTACGTCATTGTTTAGGCCTGTCATGTGTTACCAGGTCTATTGTAGAAGCTAGATTTAATCGCTGCACCCTGAAAATCCATGTTTTAAGGATAGTCTTACTTGAGCACAGGTGATTTTATAGGTTATTTTTTAGAGCAAATGTGATGTCACGCCCTGTTTTCAAGCATGGATGTCCCTAAACATGGCTTGTTAAGTCACTCCCTGCATCCATTTTATGTGAAATTGCTTTTCAATGGTTGTGTAGACAGATATGATGTTTACATTTTAAATGCAGCTTTATTTTTTTAATTATTATTATTATTATTATTATTATTATTACCAGTTATTTATATAGCGCACACACATTCCGCCAGTGCTGTAACTAGGCATTTTAGTGCTGTGTGCCAGAAACGATAGTGGCGCCCCCCATTTAAGACAGGGGCAGTGTGCGCCGTAGGCGCGCCAAATTTTTATAGGGGCGTGGCTTCACAGGGGAGGGGCGTGGCCACAAAATAATAGCAATTCATACTACGGTGCACAGTAGTCTACATTATTCAAATTACGCTGCACAGTAGCGCCACTACACCAGGTAGAGCCCCTTTTATACATTACAATAGACAGCGTCCCCCTTTTTACACATTACAGCAGACAGTCCCCCTTTTTACACATTGCGGCAGACAGTCCCCCTTTTTACACATTGCGGCAGCCGGGACCCCATTTTACACATTGCGGCAGCCGGGACCCCTTTTTACACATTGCGGCAGCCGGAACCCCTTTTTACACATTGCGGCAGCCGGGACCCCATTTTACACATTGCGGCAGACGGTGTGTGAGAGAGAGAGAGAGAGAGAGAGAAAGAGGGGATATACTTACCTTCTCCCCGCTGACAGGCTCCCCGAGTCTCCTGGTGCCGGCAGTGAGGTGAGAAGGAGGAGGAGAGAGGGGGAGCAGGGAGCTGCAGCAGCGCTATTTGATTGGTAGTAAGCGCCGCTGCAGCATCCCCCTCTCCTCCTGTATTGGCTGCCCGGCGCTGCTGTGGATGCTGGGGAACCGCATCCCAGCATCCTTAGCAGCGCCGGGCAGCCAATACAGGAGGAGAGGGGGATGCTGCAGCGGCGCTTACTACCAATCAAATAGCGCTGCTGCGGCTCCCTGCTCCCCCTCCCTCCTCCTCCTTCTCTCTGCTGCCCGGAGCTGGTTTCTCCTCTCCCTCCAGCGCGGCGCACGGCGCAGACTTCGGCGGCATGTAATGATTCAATTTGACTCATTACATGCCGCTGGCCGTGCGCCCTCAGGGCAACTGCGCTGTGTGCCAAGCCCCCTTGGCACACACGTAGTTACGGCCCTGCATTCCGCAGCGCTTTGCAGAGAATATTTGGCCATTCACATCAGTCCCTGCCCCAGTGGAGCTTACACTCTATATTCCCTAGCACATGTACACACACACATTCACACATTCAATCTAGGGTCAAATTTATTGGGATCTAATTAACTGAGAGCCTAATTAAATATACCACCAGCAAACCGGAAGTACCCTGAGGATACCCAAGCTATGGGAGAATATGCAAACTCCACACAGTTAGGGCCATGGTAGGAATCAAACCCATGACTTCAGTGCCATGAGCCAGCAATGCTAACCATTACATAGTCTGTGGTGCTTATTTTGGGTGTTGTATGGCATTGTTTAAGCTTATCATGTGTTAGCAGATTTGTTGTAAAAACTAGATTTACTGTAAATGCTGCCCCCTTAAAATCAATTTTTTAAGGTTATTGTGTCCCATATGGAGGCAACCATTTTGGGTGAGACAAAAAATAGATACGCCCATAGGTGGAGCTAGACACGCCCTTTGGGTGGAGCATAACATGCTGCATTCTGCTTACACCTACAATCTCCCTGAAACTAGTTTTCAAAAGTAGGCAAGTATGCCTGATGTACATATCTTTACTTCAATGAATCATACAGTATGGAGATTATGTATGTTATTTCTTATTGGTAAGTAGTACTTGCATGTTTATAGATAGACATCAAATCTACATGCTGCACATACTCTCCTTCACCTTACTCTCCTTCTACTTCATTCTACTTCACATGTTCATCTGTGCAGCCAGATTCTTACAGGTACACTACCTCATCTAGCTAATGCACATAAACTATCTTCATAGATACTACAAGCCCCCTGTACCCAGCACCTTACACACTGACACACACACCCTGTACCCAGCACATCACACACTGACACACACACCCTGTACCCAGCACCTCACACACTGACACACATCCCCTGTACCCAGCACCTCACACACTGACACACACACCCTGTACCCAGCACCTCACACACTGACACACACAGCCCCTGTACCCAGCACCTCACACACTGACACACACACCCTGTACCCAGCACCTCACACACTGACACACACACCCTGTACCCAGCACCTCACACACTGACACACACCCCCTGTACCCAGCACCTCACACACTGACACACACAGCCCCTGTACCCAGCACCTCACACACTGACACACACAGCCCCTGTACCCAGCACCTCACACACTGACACACACACCCTGTACCCAGCACCTCACACACTGACACACACACCCTGTACCCAGCACCTCACACACTGACACACACAGCCCCTGTATCCAGCACCTCACACACTGACACACACAGCCCCTGTACCCAGCACCTCACACACTGACAGACATCCCCTGTACCCAGCACTTTACACACTGACACACACAGCCCCTGTACCCAGCACCTCACACACTGACACACACACCCTGTACCCAGCACCTCACACACTGACACACACACCCTGTACCCAGCACCTCACACACTGACACACATCCCCTGTACCCAGCACCTCACACACTGACACACATCCCCTGTACCCAGCACCTCACACACTGACACACAGCCCCTGTACCCAGCACCTCACACACTGACACACACACCCTGTACCCAGCACCTCACACACTGACACACACAGCCCCCTGTACCCAGCACCTCACACACTGACACACACAGCCCCCTGTACCCAGCACCTCACACACTGACACACACACCCTGTACCCAGCACCTCACACACTGACACACAGCCCCTGTACCCAGCACCTCACACACTGACACACACAGCCCCTGTATCCAGCACCTCACACACTGACACACATCCCCTGTACCCAGCACCTCACACACTGACACACAGCCTCCTGTACCCAGCACCTCACACACTGACACACACACCCTGTACCCAGCACCTCACACAATGACACACACACACACCCTGTACCCAGCACCTCACACACTGACACACATCCCCTGTACCCAGCACCTCACACACTGACACACACAGCCCCCTGTACCCAGCACCTCACACACTGACACACACACCCTGTACCCAGCACCTCACACAATGACACACACACACCCTGTACCCAGCACCTCACACACTGACACACATCCCCTGTACCCAGCACCTCACACACTGACACACATCCCCTGTACCCAGCACCTCACACACTGACACACACAGCCCCCTGTACCCAGCACCTCACACACTGACACACACAGCCCCCTGTACCCAGCACCTCACACACTGACACACACAGCCCCCTGTACCCAGCACCTCACACACTGACACACACAGCCCCCTGTACCCAGCACCTCACACACTGACACACACAGCCCCTGTACCCAGCACCTCACACACTGACACACAGCCCCTGTGTCACAACTGAGGGCCTGAGCTGACGGAAGGCAGCCTCAGTTGTAGGGGCTGAGATGTACCGGAACCTGGGAGGTTGTATCAGACCCCTGGACATGTAAGTAACATGAAGAGAAACCGCCCGAAGGCGTGACCACGACAACTTGAGTAAAAGTCAATGATATATATTTATGACAAACTCCATGCATCACAGTAGCAGTAAAAAGAAACATAAAAATCAGCAGAGAAATAATAATACAGTTCCTGGGTACTACAGGGTGGCAGGGGCCACAGAGCTCTGGTGGTATGAGACAGTTCTTATTATCTGCAAGTTGGAAAGTCCTTACCAGGCTCAACTGTAGCAATGAGGAAAGCCCAGGGTCGTACCAGCTGGTGTTCCAGGGAAAGCTTGACTGCTGAAGATAAAATGCTGCTGTGGGTACTGGTTAGAACCAGACAGGTGTTGGCACGGAGTGGATACTGGCTGGAACCAGTTAAATAATAAATGAGGCTTGAGAGCGATGCAATATGGATAAAATGTAGAATTTGAGAACGGAGAAATAATAATACCGGTGGAGAGTGGTAAACTGCAGAAAGGACACCGGCCCTTTAAGAGAAGCTGTACACTGCTGGAAGCTGGGCTGGAAGCAGGTGATTGTTTGAGAGCGGTGAAATAATAATACCGGTGGAGAGTGGTAAACTGCAGAAAGGACACCGGCCCTTTAAGAGAAGCTGTACACTGCTGGAAGCTGAGCTGGAAGCAGGTGATGTTGAAGCTGGAAACAGGTGAGTCCAGAATGGATCGGTGAGTCAGGCTACACCGCAGATGGAATGCTGGTGCGGGTCTCTATAGCAGAAGTCTGGAGACAGGAGCTGGAACCTGGAAGACAATCACAGGAGAGAGACAAACTGGAACTAGGTTTGACAACCAAAGCACTGACGCCTTCCTTGCTCAGGCACAACCTATTTATACCTGCAGCAAGGAAGGCATTGGCTAGGCAATTATGCAAATTAATATTACTGACAACGGATTGGTAGGAATGATCAGCTGACAGAATCCAAGATGGCTGCGCCCATGCAGACACTTGGAGGGAAGTTTGGATTGTAATCCATGTGGTCTGGAAAACAGTAATGGCGGCGCCGGCCACCGGAGACAGGAGACGCCAGGCTGACAGATGCACATCCGACCACGCGGACACAGCGGAGGCCGCGGCTGACGTAATCGCCACTCTGAATGCAGAAGCTCAGGGACGGCGGCTTAGGCCGCGGGAGACGCCATGCCAGATGTATAAGGCGTTACTGTGACTGCGTCCAGAGAGACAGGAGAGGATGCGGGAATGTGCACATCAGGATAACAGATGGGATCCGGTCCTGGAGCGCTGAGCCAGCCTTAGGAGGCATCTGATAGGTAAGAAATGGCGTCCAGATACCCGGATCGTGACAGCACCTCCCCCCTTTAGGAGTGGCCCCAGGACACTTCTTTGGCTTTTGAGGAAACTTGGAATGGAATCTCCGGACCAAGGCAGGAGCATGGACATCAGAAGCATTGGTCTATGAACGTTCCTCAGGGCCATAACCCTTCCAGTCAATAAGATACTGAAGTTGACCGTAACGGTGACGTGAGTCCAGGATCTTGGCTATTTCATACTCAACGCCTCGTTGAGTTTGGACTTTCGGAGTTGGAGGAAGTGAGGAATGAAACCGATTCAAGATTAGCGGTTTCAACAGGGAAACATGGAATGTCCTGGGTATTTTTAAGAAGGGAGGCAACTGGAGTCTGTAAGCAACAGGATTGATGACTTGATCAATTTTAAAAGGACCGATGTAGCAAGGTGCAAACTTCATACTGGGAACTCTTAACCTCAAATTCTTCGTGGATAACCATACCCGATCACCCACCTTGAGAGCAGGAACTGCTCGACGCTTCTTATCCGCAAACTTCTTGTACCTGAACGATGCCTTGAGCAGAGCTGATCGTACGCTCTTCCAGATATTGGCAAACTGACGCAAGGTGATATCCACTGCGGGAACAGAAGTTGCTGGAAGCGGTTGGAACTCAGGGACTTTAGGGTGGAATCCAAAGTTGGTGAAGAATGGTGTTGAAGAAGATGAAGAATGATACTGGTTGTTATGACAGAACTCGGCCCAGGGAAGTAATTGAACCCAGTCATCTTGAGAGGAGGACACATAGATGCGGAGGAAGGACTCCAAGTCCGGATTCACCCTCTCAGTTTGAGCATTGGTCTGAGGATGGTAAGCCGTGGAAAACTTTAGCTTGACTTGGAGGACTTGACATAAACTTCGCCAGAATTTGGCTGTGAATTGAACTCCTCGATCTGAGATAATTTCTTCTGGAAGACCGTGGAGTCCATTGAAAAAAGAGAAAAGACAAAAAACCTTTTTTGGGAGCACTCTTGAAAAATGTATAGGTGTGATAAAGATAGAAATATTGTAATTAAAACTTAACCTTTAATTGATCTTTGTATAAAAAATGTAATAAATAGAAAAATGACAAGCAACGATACTCTTAGTAAAAGATCTTGTTGACCTTTTTAACAAATGAGGTACAAGGTCGTTATGTAGGTGAAAATATATGGGTATACCTTGGATAACTGTATCTGTTATAATAAGGGACAAAGAAATGCCAGCAAATGATGGTCAAATCTGGGGATGGTGTCTGACTGCGGATGAGGAGATAAAGAAGAGAAGAGGGAAAGGAAAGAGAGAAAAGAAAAGAAAGGGAAAAGAAGAGAGAGAGAGAAAGAGAAAAAGGAGAAGGGTGGAGATGTTCTCCTTGGAAAATGGCCCACTGCACCTGGTATTCTCAGGAGGTTTCCCTTCCTAATACTGACCAGGCCATATCTGCTTAGCTTCCGAGATCGGACAAGATCGGGCGTATTCAGGGTAGTATGGCCGTGGGCCGTTTGTTGAAGGAGAAGAAAATTCCACTTCTGCTATCTGTACTTTACATTGAATCAGAACTGTTAATAGTCCGAAATTGTATTTCCAGATGAGAGAGTGTGTGAAGAGAAAATGTGGGAATTTGAAACCAGCGTTGTGAGAGAGACAGGAAAATTATTTCTGAATATGAATTGGTAAGGATTGTGGGATCCTGTCTTCTAATTAGTTGTATGGACTGGTATTGTTCTAATGGAAAGGCTCAACAGGAGCTGGATGCTGGCTGACTGTTTACAATAAAAGACAGTGCAGGCATAAATGAAAAAAATGAAAAAAATGTAAAAAAATGAAAAAAATGAATGAATGAAAAAAATGAAAAAAATGAAAAAAGAAAAAAATGAATGAATAATTTGATAATTGATAAAGATTGTGTCCTGGACTTGATTGATAAATAATTGATAATTAACAGACAATAAATTCAAAGTACCGAGATGACAATCCTTGTAGAAGCCAAACTGACAGAGCTATGATAGCAAAAGTATGCTCGTCAGAAACTTGTTGATTAATAAATAAATAAGTGAATAGACAATGTGTTGATTGTTCTGAGAAATTAAATAAAAAATTGAAAATTGAGGGATCCAATTAGGGCAAAGTAGAATTGAGGTGAAGCCGCTGAGTAGTGCACAAATGGGTTCATTGAATATATAAAAATTAATTCATTAAAGGCAAGTTCATAGCAGAAACACCAAAAAACATAACAAGAAAAAATTAATTGAGCTCAAGGCTGGCTCTAAAAATTACTGAAATCTTAATAGAGGTAAAGTTAGACAATAAATTAATTTGATTGGTATTGACAAATTAGGTACATATATAAAGAGAGACACACTTTAAAGCTCAAGGCTGGCTCCAAAGCATTTGCTGTGGTCCCTATAGTGATTAATAAATAGATATCAGGTAGTTATCCTTGGTATAGGCGGAGAATGCAAAATTAATAATAAGATTGTGCCTGGTGGCAGAGTATACTAATGCCTCAATGCTGTACTGTTATGCAATACTTGGAGGGTGCACACTGTGCCAAAAGCAAGGTTCATGGGAGAGGAGTAAGCAGGTCCCTAGGCAAGTAATGTTCAATTGCCATGGTGGTCTAGTGTACTTTACCCCCACCACTTTGGTTAGTGGTGTCTGATGTTGGCGTCTCCCGGAGTTCTCCGCTGTGAACGATGATAGCCGCGGCCGCCCGCTTCCGGATCGGGCGGTAACGCGATGACGTCACTGAATGACGCGTTGCCCCGACGTACGTTTCACCTTACGAGGCTTGATCACGAGAGCATCTCTCTGCCGCTCTCTAGTGGCCGATATTTAAGTGACGCTTTGACGTATGATTGGTGGAGATGAGATGAAGGACAATTGAGTGCTCCTATCATGAAGGTGCTGGCATATTGTTAGTGGCGGCCATGTTGGAAAAGGGAAAAGGGGAAAACGGACTGAGACTTGATAGATCTATGTGTTGAATGTGCTGGAAAAGAGGGAGGGGGAAAAAAATGTTGGGAATGGGTGGAAGGATGAAATGGAATGAAATGAAATGGATTATAAAAATTAAAATGGATGAAAATAAATTTAGGTTTATAAAAGTATGATGCAATTGTGTAAAATGAAAATGAAAGAATATAAATGTGACAGAAAATTGATAAAATAAAATAAAATAAAAATAAATATAAAAATAAAAATAAAAATAGAAATGAATATAAAAATAAAAATATAAAAATGAAAATAAAAAGGAGAAGAGAGGAAAAGGAAAATTGTGCTGGAAGAGGCCTGAGGAGTAGCCTGTGATGATAGTGTGAAGCAGGAGGAAAAAGGGGGGAAGGTGGGAAGGGGGGAAAAAAGGGGGGAGAGAGGGGCCTAAAATATAAGGTGTGTGTGTGTGTGTGTGTGTGTGTGTGTGTGTGTGTGTGTAGTGTGAATGATGGTGAAACAGTGGTGTGCGGGTGGAGGGGAGAGTGAGAGTAAATTGATTGTAATCATAAATTTTGATGATTGTGGTGATGAAAGGAATAAATATTGTGCTGTGAATGCGGAGTGGCCTGTGATTGTTATTTGAAAGTGGAGGAACGGGGGACAAATAGAAGGGGTAAAAGGGGGGGGGAAGGGGGGGGGAAGGGGGGGAGAAAAACAAGGGGGGGCCTAAAATAAAAGGTGTGGGTGTGTGTGTGGTGTGTAGGATGATGAATCCATGGAGTGCAGGTGAAGGGGAAAACCTTAGATTGAGTATGAGTGATGGTATGAAGAGTGGCTGTGGTGAGAAATGGTGAGACATGGTGTTTATGATAGTAGAAAAATGCTGTAATTGATGTATTCATTGAGGCCCCTTGGCATAAGGGTGTCCAGTTTGAAGATCCACTCTGATTCCTTCTTTTGAAGTGCAATATTGGAATCACCACCTCTGAGACCCAAACGGACGTGTTCGAGGCCAAAGATACCGAGATCCTCTGTGCGGCTGTCATGAAATTGTAAGAAATGTCTGGCAACGGTGGTAAGTTTCTTGAATCTCGCCGAGTCAGATCTGGCATTCCTCACTGTGCCGATGTGTTCAAGTGCCCTTACCTTCAGCATGCGAGATGTCTTGCCTATGTATCTCAAATCGCAGGGACATGTGATGCAGTAGATAACGTTCTCTGTTTTACAGTTGAAGAAGTCGTTGACTTCGATTTTCTGGTTAAATTTGTCTGTTACATTCATTGTGTTTTTGATGTGAGGACATGCCTTACAACTGCCACACGGGTGACTGCCTCTGTGCTGTCTTTGTTTCGGAGGGCTTGAGAAGTGGCTTCTTACAAGTTTATCTTTCAAGTTTGGTGCCCTTCTCCAACTCATGTTTACATTTTGGCCAATTTGATCTGAGAGGTCCACATCCATCTTGAGTATGTGCCAATGATTTTGTAGTATTTTCCTGGCATCTTTCCAATTTTTACAGAAATCCCCTATGAACCGTAGGGTACCTTTGTCCTCTTTGGTCTTCTCGGCCGGAAAGATCAAAGAGTCCCGGTTTATTTTGTGCACTTCAGATTTGGCTTTTTTAATTAGCCTATTGCTATAACCTCTTTCTTTTAATCTTGCTGCTAGTTCAATACTTTTGGTCTGAAAAGTGGAGTCTTCTGTACAATTTCGTTTCAATCTCAGAAATTCCCCTTTGGGAATATTTCTTATTGTTGGAGGAAAATGGCTGCTGGTTGAATGCAGCAAGCTATTTGTTGATGTCTCTTTCCTGAAAATTTCTGTTGCTATGGTGTTGGTGTCGTCCCGATATATCCTGAGATCGAGGAATGGTATGCTGGTTTTGCTGCTGGTGTAGGTGAATTTAAGATTTATTTGATTGTCATTGAGAGAGAGAATGTACTTCTCCAAATTATCTTGGGTGTCGTCCCAGATCATAAAAATATCATCGATATAGCGTATCCATATGATGATGTGGTTGGTATAGTCTTCTTGCTTTTCATTGAAGACCATTTCTCGTTCCCACCAGCCCAAGAAAAGGTTCGCATATGTGGGTGCACATGCCGCACCCATGGCTGTGCCTCTGGTCTGTATGTGGAAGTGATTGTTGAACAGAAAGTAATTATGATTCAGGACGAAGTGGAGTAGTTCTAAAAGGAATTCTTGGAAATCACCAATGCCCTCCATGGAGAGGAAGTATTTGACTGCTTTTATGCCTAAATCATGTTTTATGGATGTGTATAGGGACTCCACGTCCAGACCCACCAGTATATGAGAATCATCTAGGTGTATGCCCTGGATCTTCTTCAATACGTCTGTTGTATCTTTGACATAGGAAGGGAGGCTCAGGACATGTTGTCTTAAATGAACGTCAAGAAAACAACTGGCTTTCTCCAAAAGGCCCCCATTACCAGATATTATGGGTCGTCCAGGTGGGTTGTCCACATTCTTGTGGATTTTGGGTAGCAGGTAAAGTGTTGGCGTTCTTGGATGCGGGGTATGCAAATATTCCCACTCCGTTTTTGTGATAGTACCTTGCTGTAGGTGTTTGTCAATGATCCGGGAGTATATCACCTGGAAATTTTGTGTGGGGTCGAATAAGGTGGTCTTATAGCAAGAAGTATCCTTCAATTGTTTGTTGGCTTCTTTGAGGTATAGTGCAGTGGGCCAGATGACGATATTTCCTCCTTTGTCCGACATCTTGATTTGGACATCATCCCATTCCTGTATCTCTGTGAGTGCATTTTTTTGCTGTCTGGATAGATTATCCACGAATTTGTGTGTTTTCTGATGTCGGTATAGTGTGTCGAAATCCCTTGACACCAGATTGAGGAATACTTTAATTTCAGGGCTCAAATTATCCTGAGGAAAAAAGGTTGACTTCTTTCTGCAGATGGGACGACTGGATGGGGAAGGTTGTTCATCTGATAATTCTTCTAGGATGGCTAAAGCATCCTGTTCTTGCTGTGAAAAATTGAGTACATCAGTGTCGGGTTGGAGACTGTCAGTGTTTTTTTTGGAAAAATGTTTCATGAGCAGTAGTTTACGTCCAAACAGGCGGAGGTTTATTTCCCACTTGAATCGGTTGAAATGATTCGTTGGTGAAAAGGAAAGGCCTTTTTCCAGGACATTAGTTTGATCTTGTGTTAGGACATGTGATGAGAGATTAATAATTCTCAGCTTAGTGATGTTATTATTGGTTACTTGCGCTTCCTGGAGGGATATCGTTTCTGTTGGGGTGATCTCCATCTTGGTCTTGTTGTTCTTCCTTCCGCCCCGCCTGGTTTTTGTTTTGCGGGGTATCCACGGGTTTTGCCCCTGCTTGCCTCTAAAAAAGAAGCCGATGAGACGGAGGAATGAAAGCTGGAATCCCTCCTGGATTGAAATGGTTCTCGGGAGTCTGGGTTGGGGTCCTGATGATCTTCAACATCTGAGGATTCCACTTCAGAGGATGATGGGGTGTGTTCACGTCTTGAAGCGTCCCTCCTGCGAGTTTGGTGTATCCATTTGAAAATGTGCCCAGATGTAAAATCTCGCTTATCTCTTGCGAACTTGGTCTTCTTCCGTTCTATGATGTTGTCTTCATATGATTCCAGTTCCTTTTTCATTTTGCCAAAAAGATCTTGAAAGGCTGAATTGCCTTCCCATTGTTCAAGTTTTAGGCCTAGATTTTCAACTTCTTTGGTACATTCTTCCATGATTAAATGGTTATGTTTTATCAAAATGCCCATAATGTCTTGTGAGCATTTTAGAAGGCATTGTTCCCAGTCTTTGCGTAGGTTATCCGTGGAGAGTTCAAAAGATGGAAAGAGTTTAGGTCGTAGTCCTCTAGGGGTGATTTTTTGTCTACAATAATGTTCCAAACTGGTCAGATCCCAGTCTACTCTGATGCGTCTCTGGAGGGTTTTCTTCAAGTGGAACAGATCATCTTCCCAATTAGCCTCCGAGATGGGATCAGGTATTTTGATTGGAAAGATGGTGTCCAGATCTTCTAAGGATCTCCTGTTTGACAGTTCTGTTTTTAAACTGAAAGTAGTCATAGTGTCCTGGCCGTAGTTTTTTTGGGGGGGCAGAGAGAAATAAATATAATGTTCTTTATATAATTTTTATACAAAAAACTCGAAAAGGAAAAGAGTTGATGAATAATTATTTAGAACTAATGTTCAATTAATGGGCTATGATTTTGCCCAAAAGACTGTGCTGGATCCGAGAGCTGAGGAAAGAACCTCAGTACCAAAGCACTGTACTACTATGATGAGTGTGAATCCGCACCAGTATCATATAAGTGTGTAAATATAGGGATGATAAGGTAACCAATATATGAGCAGTTAGCAAGACAAGTTTAGAACTGCTTATCGATTGGTGGTGCTCCCAGAAATTTGTAGATGAACTACATTGAAAAAAGAGAAAAGACAAAAAACCTTTTTTTGGGAGCACTCTTGAAAAATGTATAGGTGTGATAAAGATAGAAATATTGTAATTAAAACTTAACCTTTAATTGATCTTTGTATAAAAAATGTAATAAATAGAAAAATGACAAGCAACGATACTCTTAGTAAAAGATCTTGTTGACCTTTTTAACAAATGAGGTACAAGGTCGTTATGTAGGTGAAAATATATGGGTATACCTTGGATAACTGTATCTGTTATAATAAGGGACAAAGAAATGCCAGCAAATGATGGTCAAATCTGGGGATGGTGTCTGACTGCGGATGAGGAGATAAAGAAGAGAAGAGGGAAAGGAAAGAGAGAAAAGAAAAGAAAGGGAAAAGAAGAGAGAGAGAGAAAGAGAAAAAGGAGAAGGGTGGAGATGTTCTCCTTGGAAAATGGCCCACTGCACCTGGTATTCTCAGGAGGTTTCCCTTCCTAATACTGACCAGGCCATATCTGCTTAGCTTCCGAGATCGGACAAGATCGGGCGTATTCAGGGTAGTATGGCCGTGGGCCGTTTGTTGAAGGAGAAGAAAATTCCACTTCTGCTATCTGTACTTTACATTGAATCAGAACTGTTAATAGTCCGAAATTGTATTTCCAGATGAGAGAGTGTGTGAAGAGAAAATGTGGGAATTTGAAACCAGCGTTGTGAGAGAGACAGGAAAATTATTTCTGAATATGAATTGGTAAGGATTGTGGGATCCTGTCTTCTAATTAGTTGTATGGACTGGTATTGTTCTAATGGAAAGGCTCAACAGGAGCTGGATGCTGGCTGACTGTTTACAATAAAAGACAGTGCAGGCATAAATGAAAAAAATGAAAAAAATGTAAAAAAATGAAAAAAAATGAAAAAAATGAAGGAATGAAAAAAATGAAAAAAAAAAGAAAAAAGAAAAAAATGAATGAATAATTTGATAATTGATAAAGATTGTGTCCTGGACTTGATTGATAAATAATTGATAATTAACAGACAATAAATTCAAAGTACCGAGATGACAATCCTTGTAGAAGCCAAACTGACAGAGCTATGATAGCAAAAGTATGCTCGTCAGAAACTTGTTGATTAATAAATAAATAAGTGAATATGTATTGATTGTTCTGAGAAATTAAATAAAAAATTGAAAATTGAGGGATCCAATTAGGGCAATGTAGAATTGAGGTGAAGCCGCTGAGTAGTGCACAAATGGGTTCATTGAATATATAAAAATTAATTCATTAAAGGCAAGTTCATAGCAGAAACACCAAAAAACATAACAAGAAAAAATTAATTGAGTTCAAGGCTGGCTCTAAAAATTACTGAAATCTTAATAGAGGTAAAGTTAGACAATAAATTAATTTGATTGGTATTGACAAATTAGGTACATATATAAAGAGAGACACACTTTAAAGCTCAAGGCTGGCTCAAAAGCATTTGCTGTGGTCCCTATAGTGATTAATAAATAGATATCAGGTAGTTATCCTTGGTATAGGCGGGAATGCAAAATTAATAATAAGATTGTGCCTGGTGGCAGAGTATACTAATGCCTCAATGCTGTACTGTTATGCAATACTTGGAGGGTGCACACTGTGCCAAAAGCAAGGTTCATGGGAGAGGAGTAAGCAGGTCCCTAGGCAAGTAATGTTCAATTGCCATGGTGGTCTAGTGTACTTTACCCCCACCACTTTGGTTACTGGTGTCTGATGTTGGCATCTCCCGGAGTTCTCCGCTGTGAACGATGATAGCCGCGGCCGCCCGCTTCCGGATCGGGCGGTAACGCGATGACGTCACTGAATGACGCGTTGCCCCGACGTACGTTTCACCTTACGAGGCTTGATCACGAGAGCATCTCTCTGCCGCTCTCTAGTGGCCGATATTTAAGTGATGCTTTGACGTATGATTGGTGGAGATGAGATGAAGGACAATTGAGTGCTCCTATCATGAAGGTGCTGGCATATTGTTAGTGGCGGCCATGTTGGAAAAGGGAAAAGGGGAAAACGGACTGAGACTTGATAGATCTATGTGTTGAATGTGCTGGAAAAGAGGGAGGGGAAAAAAATGTTTGGAATGGGTGGAAGGATGAAATGGAATGAAATGAAATGGATTATAAAAATTAAAATGGATGAAAATAAATTTAGGTTTATAAAAGTATGATGCAATTGTGTAAAATGAAAATGAAAGAATATAAATGTGACAGAGAATTGATAAAATAAAATAAAATAAAAATAAAAATAAAAATAGAAATGAATATAAAAATAAAAATATAAAAATGAAAATAAAAAGGAGAAGAGAGGAAAAGGAAAATTGTGCTGGAAGAGGCCTGAGGAGTAGCCTGTGATGATAGTGTGAAGGAGGAGGAAAAAGGGGGGAAGGTGGGAAGGGGGGAAAAAAGGGGGGAGAGAGGGGCCTAAAATATAATGTGTGTGTGTGTGTGTGTGTGTGTGTGTGTAGTGTGAATGATGGTGAAACAGTGGTGTGCGGGTGGAGGGGAGAGTGAGAGTAAATTGATTGTAATCATAAATTTTGATGATTGTGGTGATGAAAGGAATAAATATTGTGCTGTGAATGCGGAGTGGCCTGTGATTGTTATTTGAAAGTGGAGGAACGGGGGACAAATAGAAGGGGGGGAAAGGGGGGGGAAAGGGGGGGGGGAGGGGGGGAGAAAAACAAGGGGGCCTAAAATAAAAGGTGTGTGTGTGTGTGTGGTGTGTAGGATGATAAATCCATGGAGTGCGGGTGAAGGGGAAAACCTTAGATTGAGTATGAGTGATGGTATGAAGAGTGGCTGTGGTGAGAAATGGTGAGACATGGTGTTTATGATAGTAGAAAAATGCTGTAATTGATGTATTCATTGAGGCCCCTTGGCATAAGGGTGTCCAGTTTGAAGATCCACTCTGATTCCTTCTTTTGAAGTGCAATATTGGAATCACCACCTCTGAGACCCAAACGGACGTGTTCGAGGCCAAAGATACCGAGATCCTCTGTGCGGCTGTCATGAAATTGTAAGAAATGTCTGGCAACGGTGGTAAGTTTCTTGAATCTCGCCGAGTCAGATCTGGCATTCCTCACTGTGCCGATGTGTTCAAGTGCCCTTACCTTCAGCATGCGAGATGTCATGCCTATGTATCTCAAATCGCAGGGACATGTGATGCAGTAGATAACGTTCTCTGTTTTACAGTTGAAGAAGTCGTTGACTTCGATTTTCTGGTTAAATTTGTCTGTTACATTCATTGTGTTTTTGATGTGAGGACATGCCTTACAACTGCCACACGGGTGACTGCCTCTGTGCTGTCTTTGTTTCGGAGGGCTTGAGAAGTGGCTTCTTACAAGTTTATCTTTCAAGTTTGGTGCCCTTCTCCAACTCATGTTTACATTTTGGCCAATTTGATCTGAGAGGTCCACATCCATCTTGAGTATGTGCCAATGATTTTGTAGTATTTTCCTGGCATCTTTCCAATTTTTACAGAAATCCCCTATGAACCGTAGGGTACCTTTGTCCTCTTTGGTCTTCTCGGCCGGAAAGATCAAAGAGTCCCGGTTTATTTTGTGCACTTCAGATTTGGCTTTTTTAATTAGCCTATTGCTATAACCTCTTTCTTTTAATCTTGCTGCTAGTTCAATACTTTTGGTCTGAAAAGTGGAGTCTTCTGTACAATTTCGTTTCAATCTCAGAAATTCCCCTTTGGGAATATTTCTTATTGTTGGAGGAAAATGGCTGCTGGTTGAATGCAGCAAGCTATTTGTTGATGTCTCTTTCCTGAAAATTTCTGTTGCTATGGTGTTGGTGTCGTCCCGATATATCCTGAGATCGAGGAATGGTATGCTGGTTTTGCTGCTGGTGTAGGTGAATTTAAGATTTATTTGATTGTCATTGAGAGAGAGAATGTACTTCTCCAAATTATCTTGGGTGTCGTCCCAGATCATAAAAATATCATCGATATAGCGTATCCATATGATGATGTGGTTGGTATAGTCTTCTTGCTTTTCATTGAAGACCATTTCTCGTTCCCACAAGCCCAAGAAAAGGTTCGCATATGTGGGTGCACATGCCGCACCCATGGCTGTGCCTCTGGTCTGTATGTGGAAGTGATTGTTGAACAGAAAGTAATTATGATTCAGGACGAAGTGGAGTAGTTCTAAAAGGAATTCTTGGAAATCACCAATGCCCTCCATGGAGAGGAAGTATTTGACTGCTTTTATGCCTAAATCATGTTTTATGGATGTGTATAGGGACTCTACGTCCAGACCCACCAGTATATGAGAATCATCTAGGTGTATGCCCTGGATCTTCTTCAATACGTCTGTTGTATCTTTGACATAGGAAGGGAGGCTCAGGACATGTTGTCTTAAATGAACGTCAAGAAAACAACTGGCTTTCTCCAAAAGGCCCCCATTACCAGATATTATGGGTCGTCCAGGTGGGTTGTCCACATTCTTGTGGATTTTGGGTAGCAGGTAAAGTGTTGGCGTTCTTGGATGCGGGGTATGCAAATATTCCCACTCCGTTTTTGTGATAGTACCTTGCCGTAGGTGTTTGTCAATGATCCGGGAGTATATCACCTGGAAATTTTGTGTGGGGTCGAATAAGGTGGTCTTATAGCAAGAAGTATCCTTCAATTGTTTGTTGGCTTCTTTGAGGTATAGTGCAGTGGGCCAGATGACGATACTTCCTCCTTTGTCCGACATCTTGATTTGGACATCATCCCATTCCTGTATCTCTGTGAGTGCATTTTTTTGCTGTCTGGATAGATTATCCACGAATTTGTGTGTTTTCTGATGTCGGTATAGTGTGTCGAAATCCCTTGACACCAGATTGAGGAATACTTTAATTTCAGGGCTCAAATTATCCTGAGGAAAAAAGGTTGACTTCTTTCTGCAGATGGGACGACTGGATGGGGAAGGTTGTTCATCTGATAATTCTTCTAGGATGGCTAAAGCATCCTGTTCTTGCTGTGAAAAATTGAGTACATCAGTGTCGGGTTGGAGACTGTCAGTGTTTTTTTTTTTGGAAAAATGTTTCATGAGCAGTAGTTTACGTCCAAACAGGCGGAGGTTTATTTCCCACTTGAATCGGTTGAAATGATTCGTTGGTGAAAAGGAAAGGCCTTTTTCCAGGACATTAGTTTGATCTTGTGTTAGGACATGTGATGAGAGATTAATAATTCTCAGTTTAGTGATGTTATTATTGGTTACTTGCGCTTCCTGGAGGGATATCGTTTCTGTTGGGGTGATCTCCATCTTGGTCTTGTTGTTCTTTCTTCCGCCCCGCCTGGTTTTTGTTTTGCGGGGTATCCACGGGTTTTGCCCCTGCTTGCCTCTAAAAAAGAAGCCGATGAGACGGAGGAATGAAAGCTGGAATCCCTCCTGGATTGAAATGGTTCTCGGGAGTCTGGGTTGGGGTCCTGATGATCTTCAACATCTGAGGATTCCACTTCAGAGGATGATGGGGTGTGTTCACGTCTTGAAGCATCCCTCCTGCGAGTTTGGTGTATCCATTTGAAAATGTGCCCAGATGTAAAATCTCGCTTATCTCTTGCGAACTTGGTCTTCTTCCGTTCTATGATGTTGTCTTCATATGATTCCAGTTCCTTTTTCATTTTGCCAAAAAGATCTTGAAAGGCTGAATTGCCTTCCCATTGTTCAAGTTTTAAGCCTAGATTTTCAACTTCTTTGGTACATTCTTCCATGATTAAATGGTTATGTTTTATCAAAATGCCCATAAGGTCTTGTGAGCATTTTAGAAGGCATTGTTCCCAGTCTTTGCGTAGGTTATCCGTGGAGAGTTCAAAAGATGGAAAGAGTTTAGGTCGTAGTCCTCTAGGGGTGATTTTTTGTCTACAATAATGTTCCAAACTGGTCAGATCCCAGTCTACTCTGATGCGTCTCTGGAGGGTTTTCTTCAAGTGGAACAGATCATCTTCCCAATTAGCCTCCGAGATGGGATCAGGTATTTTGATTGGAAAGATGGTGTCCAGATCTTCTAAGGATCTCCTGTTTGACAGTTCTGTTTTTAAACTGAAAGTAGTCATAGTGTCCTGGCCGTAGTTTTTTGGGGGGGGGCAGAGAGAAATAAATATAATGTTCTTTATATAATTTTTATACAAAAAACTCGAAAAGGAAAAGAGTTGATGAATAATTATTTAGAACTAATGTTCAATTAATGGGCTATGATTTTGCCCAAAAGACTGTGCTGGATCCGAGAGCTGAGGAAAGAACCTCAGTACCAAAGGACTGTACTACTATGATGAGTGTGAATCCGCACCAGTATCATATAAGTGTGTAAATATAGGGATGATAAGGTAACCAATATATGAGCAGTTAGCAAGACAAGTTTAGAACTGCTTATCGATTGGTGGTGCTCCCAGAAATTTGTAGATGAACTACATTGAAAAAAGAGAAAAGACAAAAAACCTTTTTTGGGAGCACTCTTGAAAAATGTATAGGTGTGATAAAGATAGAAATATTGTAATTAAAACTTAACTTTTAATTGATCTTTGTATAAAAAATGTAATAAATAAAAAAATGACAAGCAACGATACTCTTAGTAAAAGATCTTGTTGACCTTTTTAACAAATGAGGTACAAGGTCGTTATGTAGGTGAAAATATATGGGTATACCTTGGATAACTGTATCTGTTATAATAAGGGACAAAGAAATGCCAGCAAATGATGGTCAAATCTGGGGATGGTGTCTGACTGCAGATGAGGAGATAAAGAAGAGAAGAGGGAAATGAAAGAGAGAAAAGAAAAGAAAGGGAAAAGAAGAGAGAGAGAGAAAGAGAAAAAGGAGAAGGGTGGAGATGTTCTCCTTGGAAAATGGCCCACTGCACCTGGTATTCTCAGGAGGTTTCCCTTCCTAATACTGACCAGGCCATATCTGCTTAGCTTCCGAGATCGGACAAGATCGGGCGTATTCAGGGTAGTATGGCCGTGGGCCGTTTGTTGAAGGAGAAGAAAATTCGACTTCTGCTATCTGTACTTTACATTGAATCAGAACTGTTAATAGTCCGAAATTGTATTTCCAGATGAGAGAGTGTGTGAAGAGAAAATGTGGGAATTTGAAACCAGCGTTGTGAGAGAGACAGGAAAATTATTTCTGAAAATGAATTGGTAAGGATTGTGGGATCCTGTCTTCTAATTAGTTGTATGGACTGGTATTGTTCTAATGGAAAGGCTCAACAGGAGCTGGATGCTGGCTGACTGTTTACAATAAAAGACAGTGCAGGCATAAATGAAAAAAATGAAAAAAATGTAAAAAAATGAAAAAAATGAAAAAAATGAAGGAATGAAAAAAATGAAAAAAATGAAAAAAGAAAAAAATGAATGAATAATTTGATAATTGATAAAGATTGTGTCCTGGACTTGATTGATAAATAATTGATAATTAACAGACAATAAATTCAAAGTACCGAGATGACAATCCTTGTAGAAGCCAAACTGACAGAGCTATGATAGCAAAAGTATGCTCGTCAGAAACTTGTTGATTAATAAATAAATAAGTGAATAGACAATGTATTGATTGTTCTGAGAAATTAAATAAAAAATTGAAAATTGAGGGATCCAATTAGGGCAATGTAGAATTGAGGTGAAGCCGCTGAGTAGTGCACAAATGGGTTCATTGAATATATAAAAATTAATTCATTAAAGGCAAGTTCATAGCAGAAACACCAAAAAACATAACAAGAAAAAATTAATTGAGCTCAAGGCTGGCTCTAAAAATTACTGAAATCTTAATAGAGGTAAAGTTAGACAATAAATTAATTTGATTGGTATTGACAAATTAGGTACATATATAAAGAGAGACACACTTTAAAGCTCAAGGCTGGCTCCAAAGCATTTGCTGTGGTCCCTATAGTGATTAATAAATAGATATCAGGTAGTTATCCTTGGTATAGGCGGAGAATGCAAAATTAATAATAAGATTGTGCCTGGTGGCAGAGTATACTAATGCCTCAATGCTGTACTGTTATGCAATACTTGGAGGGTGCACACTGTGCCAAAAGCAAGGTTCATGGGAGAGGAGTAAGCAGGTCCCTAGGCAAGTAATGTTCAATTGCCATGGTGGTCTAGTGTACTTTACCCCCACCACTTTGGTTAGTGGTGTCTGATGTTGGCGTCTCCCGGAGTTCTCCGCTGTGAACGATGATAGCCGCGGCCGCCCGCTTCCGGATCGGGCGGTAACGCGATGACGTCACTGAATGACGCGTTGCCCTGACGTACGTTTCACCGTACGAGGCTTGATCACGAGAGCATCTCTCTGCCGCTCTCTAGTGGCCGATATTTAAGTGACGCTTTGACGTATGATTGGTGGAGATGAGATGAAGGACAATTGAGTGCTCCTATCATGAAGGTGCTGGCATATTGTTAGTGGCGGCCATGTTGGAAAAGGGAAAAGGGGAAAACGGACTGAGACTTGATAGATCTATGTGTTGAATGTGCTGGAAAAGAGGGAGGGGGGAAAAAATGTTGGGAATGGGTGGAAGGATGAAATGGAATGAAATGAAATGGATTATAAAAATTAAAATGGATGAAAATAAATTTAGGTTTATAAAAGTATGATGCAATTGTGTAAAATGAAAATGAAAGAATATAAATGTGACAGAGAATTGATAAAATAAAATAAAATAAAAATAAATATAAAAATAAAAATAAAAATAGAAATGAATATAAAAATAAAAATATAAAAATGAAAATAAAAAGGAGAAGAGAGGAAAAGGAAAATTGTGCTGGAAGAGGCCTGAGGAGTGGCCTGTGATGATAGTGTGAAGGAGGAGGAAAAAGGGGGGAAGGTGGGAAGGGGGGGGGGAAAGGGGGGAGAGAGGGGCCTAAAATATAAGGTGTGTGTGTGTGTGTGTGTGTGTGTGTGTGTGTGTGTGTGTGTATGAAGGAAGAACAACAAGACCAAGATGGAGATCACCCCAACAGAAACGATATCCCTCCAGGAAGCGCAAGTAACCAATAATAACATCACTAAGATGAGAATTATTAATCTCTCATCACATGTCCTAACACAAGATCAAACTAATGTCCTGGAAAAAGGCCTTTCCTTTTCACCAACGAATCATTTCAACCGATTCAAGTGGGAAATAAACCTCCGCCTGTTTGGACGTAAACTACTGCTCATGAAACATTTTTCCAAAAAAAAAACACTGACAGTCTCCAACCCGACACTGATGTACTCAATTTTTCACAGCAAGAACAGGATGCTTTAGCCATCCTAGAAGAATTATCAGATGAACAACCTTCCCCATCCAGTCGTCCCATCTGCAGAAAGAAGTCAACCTTTTTTCCTCAGGATAATTTGAGCCCTGAAATTAAAGTATTCCTCAATCTGGTGTCAAGGGATTTCGACACACTATACCGACATCAGAAAACACACAAATTCGTGGATAATCTATCCAGACAGCAAAAAAATGCACTCACAGAGATACAGGAATGGGATGATGTCCAAATCAAGATGTCGGACAAAGGAGGAAATATCGTCATCTGGCCCACTGCACTATACCTCAAAGAAGCCAACAAACAATTGAAGGATACTTCTTGCTATAAGACCACCTTATTCGACCCCACACAAAATTTCCAGGTGATATACTCCCGGATCATTGACAAACACCTACGGCAAGGTACTATCACAAAAACGGAGTGGGAATATTTGCATACCCCGCATCCAAGAACGCCAACACTTTACCTGCTACCCAAAATCCACAAGAATGTGGACAACCCACCTGGACGACCCATAATATCTGGTAATGGGGGCCTTTTGGAGAAAGCCAGTTGTTTTCTTGACGTTCATTTAAGACAACATGTCCTGAGCCTCCCTTCCTATGTCACAGATACAACAGATGTATTGAAGAAGATCCAGGGCTTACACCTAGACGATTCTCATATACTGGTGGGTCTGGACGTGGAGTCCCTATACACATCCATAAAACATGATTTAGGCATAAAAGCAGTCAAATACTTCCTCTCCATGGAGGGCATTGGTGATTTCCAAGAATTCCTTTTAGAACTACTCCACTTCGTCCTGAATCATAATTACTTTCTGTTCAACAATCACTTCCACATACAGACCAGAGGCACAGCCATGGGTGCGGCATGTGCACCCACATATGCGAACCTTTTCTTGGGCTGGTGGGAACGAGAAATGGTCTTCAATGAAAAGCAAGAAGACTATACCAACCACATCATCATATGGATACGCTATATCGATGATATTTTTATGATCTGGGACGACACCCAAGATAATTTGGAGAAGTACATTCTCTCTCTCAAATAAATCTTAAATTCACCTACACCAGCAGCAAAACCAGCATACCATTCCTCGATCTCAGGATATATCGGGACGACACCAACACCATAGCAACAGAAATTTTCAGGAAAGAGACATCAACAAATAGCTTGCTGCATTCAACCAGCAGCCATTTTCCTCCAACAATAAGAAATATTCCCAAAGGGGAATTTCTGAGATTGAAACGAAATTGTACAGAAGACTCCACTTTTCAGACCAAAAGTATTGAACTAGCAGCAAGATTAAAAGAAAGAGGTTATAGCAATAGGCTAATTAAAAAAGCCAAATCTGAAGTGCACAAAATAAACCGGGACTCTTTGATCTTTCCGGCCGAGAAGACCAAAGAGGACAAAGGTACCCTACGGTTCATAGGGGATTTCTGTAAAAATTGGAAAGATGCCAGGAAAATACTACAAAATCATTGGCACATACTCAAGATGGATGTGGACCTCTCAGATCAAATTGGCCAAAATGTAAACATGAGTTGGAGAAGGGCACCAAACTTGAAAGATAAACTTGTAAGAAGCCACTTCTCAAGCCCTCCGAAACAAAGACAGCACAGAGGCAGTCACCCGTGTGGCAGTTGTAAGGCATGTCCTCACATCAAAAACACAATGAATGTAACAGACAAATTTAACCAGAAAATCGAAGTCAACGACTTCTTCAACTGTAAAACAGAGAACGTTATCTACTGCATCACATGTCCCTGCGATTTGAGATACATAGGCAAGACATCTCGCATGCTGAAGGTAAGGGCACTTGTACACATCGGCACAGTGAGGAATGCCAGATCTGACTCGGCGAGATTCAAGAAACTTACCACCGTTGCCAGACATTTCTTACAATTTCATGACAGCCGCACAGAGGATCTCGGTATCTTTGGCCTCGAACACGTCCGTTTGGGTCTCAGAGGTGGTGATTCCAATATTGCACTTCAAAAGAAGGAATCAGAGTGGATCTTCAAACTGGACACCCTTATGCCAAGGGGCCTCAATGAATACATCAATTACAGCATTTTTCTACTATCATAAACACCATGTCTCACCATTTCTCACCACAGCCACTCTTCATACCATCACTCATACTCAATCTAAGGTTTTCCCCTTCACCCGCACACCATGGATTCATCATCCCACACACCACACACACACCCACACCTTTTATTTTAGGCCCCCCCTTGTTTCCCCCCCCCTTTTTTCCCCTCCCCCCCCCCCCCTTACCCTCCCCTTACCCCCCCCCCCCCCCTTCTATTTGTCCCCCGTTCCTCCACTTTCCAATAACAATCACAGGCCACTCCGCATTCTCAGCACAATATTTATTCCTTTCATCACCACAATCATCAAAATTTATGATTACAATCAATTTACTCTCACTCTCCCCTCCACCCGCACACCACTGTTTCACCATCATTCACACTACACACACACACACACACCTTATATTTTATGCCCCTCTCTCCCCCCTTTTTCCCCCCCTTCCCACCTTCCCCCCTTTTTCCTCCTCCTTCACACTATCATCACAGGCCACTCCTCAGGCCTCTTCCAGCACAATTTTCCTTTTCCTCTCTTCTCCTTTTTATTTTCATTTTTATATTTTTATTTTTATATTCATTTCTATTTTTATTTTTATTTTTATATTTATTTTTATTTTATTTTATTTTATCAATTCTCTGTCACATTTATATTCTTTCATTTTCATTTTACACAATTGCATCATACTTTTATAAACCTAAATTTATTTTCATCCATTTTAATTTTTATAATCCATTTCATTTCATTCCATTTCATCCTTCCACCCATTCCCAACATTTTTTTTCCCCCTCCCTCTTTTCCAGCACATTCAACACATAGATCTATCAAGTCTCAGTCCGTTTTCCCCTTTTCCCTTTTCCAACATGGCCGCCACTAACAATATGCCAGCACCTTCATGATAGGAGCACTCAATTGTCCTTCATCTCATCTCCACCAATCATACGTCAAAGCGTCACTTAAATATCGGCCACTAGAGAGCGGCAGAGAGATGCTCTCGTGATCAAGCCTCGTAAGGTGAAACGTACGTCGGGGCAACGCGTCATTCAGTGACGTCATCACGTTACCGCCCGATCCGGAAGCGGGCGGCCGCGGCTATCATCGTTCACAGCGGAGAACTCCGGGAGACGCCAACATCAGACACCACTAACCAAAGTGGTGGGGGTAAAGTACACTAGACCACCATGGCAATTGAACATTACTTGCCTAGGGACCTGCTTACTCCTCTCCCATGAACCTTGCTTTTGGCACAGTGTGCACCCTCCAAGTATTGCATAACAGTACAGCATTGAGGCATTAGTATACTCTGCCACCAGGCACAATCTTATTATTAATTTTGCATTCTCCGCCTATACCAAGGATAACTACCTGATATCTATTTATTAATCACTATAGGGACCACAGCAAATGCTTTTGAGCCAGCCTTGAGCTTTAAAGTGTGTCTCTCTTTATATATGTACCTAATTTGTCAATACCAATCAAATTAATTTATTGTCTAACTTTACCTCTATTAAGATTTCAGTAATTTTTAGAGCCAGCCTTGAACTCAATTAATTTTTTCTTGTTATGTTTTTTGGTGTTTCTGCTATGAACTTGCCTTTAATGAATTAATTTTTATATATTCAATGAACCCATTTGTGCACTACTCAGCGGCTTCACCTCAATTCTACATTGCCCTAATTGGATCCCTCAATTTTCAATTTTTTATTTAATTTCTCAGAACAATCAATACATTGTCTGTTCACTTATTTATTTATTAATCAACAAGTTTCTGACGAGCATACTTTTGCTATCATAGCTCTGTCAGTTTGGCTTCTACAAGGATTGTCATCTCGGTACTTTGAATTTATTGTCTGTTAATTATCAATTATTTATCAATCAAGTCCAGGACACAATCTTTATCAATTATCAAATTATTCATTCATTTTATTCTTTTTTCATTTTTTTAATTTTTTTCATTCCTTCATTTTTTTCATTTTTTTTTACATTTTTTCATTTTTTTCATTTATGCCTGCACTGTCTTTTATTGTAAACAGTCAGCCAGCATCCAGCTCCTGTTGAGCCTTTCCATTAGAACAATACCAGTCCATACAACTAATTAGAAGACAGGATCCCACAATCCTTACCAATTCATATTCAGAAATAATTTTCCTGTCTTTCTCACAACGCTGGTTTCAAATTCCCACATTTTCTCTTCACACACTCTCTCATCTGGAAATACAATTTCAGACTATTAACAGTTCTGATTCAATGTAAAGTACAGATAGCAGAAGTGGAATTTTCTTCTCCTTCAACAAATGGCCCACGGCCATACTACCCTGAATACGCCCGATCTTGTCCGATCTCGGAAGCTAAGCAGATATGGCCTGGTCAGTATTAGGAAGGGAAACCTCCTGAGAATACCAGGTGCAGTGGGCCATTTTCCAAGGAGAACATCTCCACCCTTCTCCTTTTTCTCTTTCTCTCTCTCTCTCTTCTTTTCCCTTTCTTTTCTTTTCTCTCTTTCCTTTCCCTCTTCTCTTCTTTCTCTCCTCATCCGCAGTCAGACACCATCCCCAGATTTGACCATCATTTGCTGGCATTTCTTTGTCCCTTATTATAACAGATACAGTTATCCAAGGTATACCCATATATTTTCACCTACATAACGACCTTGTACCTCATTTGTTAAAAAGGTCAACAAGATCTTTTACTAAGAGTATCGTTGCTTGTCATTTTTCTATTTATTACATTTTTTATACAAAGATCAATTAAAGGTTAAGTTTTAATTACAATATTTCTATCTTTATCACACCTATACATTTTTCAAGAGTGCTCCCAAAAAAGTTTTTTTTGTCTTTTCTCTTTTTTCAATGTAGTTCATCTACAAATTTCTGGGAGCACCACCAATCGATAAGCAGTTCTAAACTTGTCTTGCTAACTGCTCATATATTGGTTACCTTATCATCCCTATATTTACACACTTATATGATACTGGTGCGGATTCACACTCATCATAGTAGTACAGTCCTCTGGTACTGAGGTTCTTTCCTCAGCTCTCGGATCCAGCACAGTCTTTTGGGCAAAATCATAGCCCATTAATTGAACATTAGTTCTAAATAATTATTCATCAACTCTTTTCCTTTTCGAGTTTTTTGTATAAAAATTATATAAAGAACATTATATTTATTTCTCTCTGCCCCCCAAAAAAAACTACGGCCAGGACACTATGACTACTTTCAGTTTAAAAACAGAACTGTCAAACAGGAGATCCTTAGAAGATCTGGACACCATCTTTCCAATCAAAATACCTGATCCCATCTCGGAGGCTAATTGGGAAGATGATCTGTTCCACTTGAAGAAAACCCTCCAGAGACGCATCAGAGTAGACTGGGATCTGACCAGTTTGGAACATTATTGTAGACAAAAAATCACCCCTAGAGGACTACGACCTAAACTCTTTCCATCTTTTAAACTCTCCACGGATAACCTACGCAAAGACTGGGAACAATGCCTTCTAAAATGCTCACAAGACCTTATGGGCATTTTGATAAAACATAACCATTTAATCATGGAAGAATGTACCAAAGAAGTTGAAAATCTAGGCTTAAAACTTGAACAATGGGAAGGCAATTCAGCCTTTCAAGATCTTTTTGGCAAAATGAAAAAGGAACTGGAATCATATGAAGACAACATCATAGAACGGAAGAAGACCAAGTTCGCAAGAGATAAGCGAGATTTTACATCTGGGCACATTTTCAAATGGATACACCAAACTCGCAGGAGGGACGCTTCAAGACGTGAACACACCCCATCATCCTCTGAAGTGGAATCCTCAGATGTTGAAGATCATCAGGACCCCAACCCAGACTCCCGAGAACCATTTCAATCCAGGAGGGATTCCAGCTTTCATTCCTCCGTCTCATCGGCTTCTTTTTTAGAGGCAAGCAGGGGCAAAACCCGTGGATACCCCGCAAAACAAAAACCAGGCGGGGCGGAAGGAAGAACAACAAGACCAAGATGGAGATCACCCCAACAGAAACGATATCCCTCCAGGAAGCGCAAGTAACCAATAATAACATCACTAAGCTGAGAATTATTAATCTCTCATCACATGTCCTAACACAAGATCAAACTAATGTCCTGGAAAAAGGCCTTTCCTTTTCACCAACGAATCATTTCAACCGATTCAAGTGGGAAATAAACCTCCGCCTGTTTGGACGTAAACTACTGCTCATGAAACATTTTTCCAAAAAAAACACTGACAGTCTCCAACCCGACACTGATGTACTCAATTTTTCACAGCAAAAACAGGATGCTTTAGCCATCCTAGAAGAATTATCAGATGAACAACCTTCCCCATCCAGTCGTCCCATCTGCAGAAAGAAGTCAACCTTTTTTCCTCAGGATAATTTGAGCCCTGAAATTAAAGTATTCCTCAATCTGGTGTCAAGGGATTTCGACACACTATACCGACATCAGAAAACACACAAATTCGTGGATAATCTATCCAGACAGCAAAAAAATGCACTCACAGAGATACAGGAATGGGATGATGTCCAAATCAAGATGTCGGACAAAGGAGGAAATATCGTCATCTGGCCCACTGCACTATACCTCAAAGAAGCCAACAAACAATTGAAGGATACTTCTTGCTATAAGACCACCTTATTCGACCCCACACAAAATTTCCAGGTGATATACTCCCGGATCATTGACAAACACCTACGGCAAGGTACTATCACAAAAACGGAGTGGGAATATTTGCATACCCCGCATCCAAGAACGCCAACACTTTACCTGCTACCCAAAATCCACAAGAATGTGGACAACCCACCTGGACGACCCATAATATCTGGTAATGGGGGCCTTTTGGAGAAAGCCAGTTGTTTTCTTGACGTTCATTTAAGACAACATGTCCTGAGCCTCCCTTCCTATGTCAAAGATACAACAGACGTATTGAAGAAGATCCAGGGCATACACATAGATGATTCTCATATACTGGTGGGTCTGGACGTGGAGTCCCTATACACATCCATAAAACATGATTTAGGCATAAAAGCAGTCAAATACTTCCTCTCCATGGAGGGCATTGGTGATTTCCAAGAATTCCTTTTAGAACTACTCCACTTCGTCCTGAATCATAATTACTTTCTGTTCAACAATCACTTCCACATACAGACCAGAGGCACAGCCATGGGTGCGGCATGTGCACCCACATATGCGAACCTTTTCTTGGGCTGGTGGGAACGAGAAATGGTCTTCAATGAAAAGCAAGAAGACTATACCAACCACATCATCATATGGATACGCTATATCGATGATATTTTTATGATCTGGGACGACACCCAAGATAATTTGGAGAAGTACATTCTCTCTCTCAATGACAATCAAATAAATCTTAAATTCACCTACACCAGCAGCAAAACCAGCATACCTTTCCTCGATCTCAGGATATATCGGGACGACACCAACACCATAGCAACAGAAATTTTCAGGAAAGAGACATCAACAAATAGCTTGCTGCATTCAACCAGCAGCCATTTTCCTCCAACAATAAGAAATATTCCCAAAGGGGAATTTCTGAGATTGAAACAAAATTGTACAGAAGACTCCACTTTTCAGACCAAAAGTATTGAACTAGCAGCAAGATTAAAAGAAAGAGGTTATAGCAATAGGCTAATTAAAAAAGCCAAATCTGAAGTGCACAAAATAAACCGGGACTCTTTGATCTTTCCGGCCGAGAAGACCAAAGAGGACAAAGGTACCCTACGGTTCATAGGGGATTTCTGTAAAAATTGGAAAGATGCCAGGAAAATACTACAAAATCATTGGCACATACTCAAGATGGATGTGGACCTCTCAGATCAAATTGGCCAAAATGTAAACATGAGTTGGATAAGGGCACCAAACTTGAAAGATAAACTTGTAAGAAGCCACTTCTCAAGCCCTCCGAAACAAAGACAGCACAGAGGCAGTCACCCGTGTGGCAGTTGTAAGGCATGTCCTCACATCAAAAACACAATGAATGTAACAGACAAATTTAACCAGAAAATCGAAGTCAACGACTTCTTCAACTGTAAAACAGAGAACGTTATCTACTGCATCACATGTCCCTGCGATTTGAGATACATAGGCATGACATCTCGCATGCTGAAGGTAAGGGCACTTGAACACATCGGCACAGTGAGGAATGCCAGATCTGACTCGGCGAGATTCAAGAAACTTACCACCGTTGCCAGACATTTCTTACAATTTCATGACAGCTGCACAGAGGATCTCGGTATCTTTGGCCTCGAACACGTCCGTTTGGGTCTCAGAGGTGGTGATTCCAATATTGCAATTCAAAAGAAGGAATCAGAGTGGATCTTCAAACTGGACACCCTTATGCCAAGGGGCCTCAATGAATACATCAATTACAGCATTTTTCTACTATCATAAACACCATGTCTCACCATTTCTCACCACAGCCACTCTTCATACCATCACTCATACTCAATCTAAGGTTTTCCCCTTCACCCGCACACCATGGATTCATCATCCCACACACCACACACACACCCACACCTTTTATTTTAGGCCCCCCCTTGTTCCCCCCCCCCCCTTCCCCCCCCCCCTTCTATTTGTCCCCCGTTCCTCCACTTTCAAATAACAATCACAGGCCACTCCGCATTCTCAGCACATTATTTATTCCTTTCATCACCACAATCATCAAAATTTATGATTACAATCAATTTACTCTCACTCTCCCCTCCACCCGCACACCACTGTTTCACCATCATTCACACTACACACACACACACACACACACATTATATTTTAGGCCCCTCTCTCCCCCCTTTTTCCCCCCCTTCCCACCTTCCCCCCTTTTTCCTCCTCCTTCACACTATCATCACAGGCCACTCCTCCGGCCTCTTCCAGCACAATTTTCCTTTTCCTCTCTTCTCCTTTTTATTTTCATTTTTATATTTTTATTTTTATATTCATTTCTATTTTTATTTTTATTTTTATATTTATTTTTATTTTATTTTATTTTATCAATTCTCTGTCACATTTATATTCTTTCATTTTCATTTTACACAATTGCATCATACTTTTATAAACCTAAATTTATTTTCATCCATTTTAATTTTTATAATCCATTTCATTTCATTCCATTTCATCCTTCCACCCATTCCCAACATTTTTCCCCCCCTCCCTCTTTTCCAGCACATTCAACACATAGATCTATCAAGTCTCAGTCCGTTTTCCCCTTTTCCCTTTTCCAACATGGCCGCCACTAACAATATGCCAGCACCTTCATGATAGGAGCACTCAATTGTCCTTCATCTCATCTCCACCAATCATACGTCAAAGCGTCACTTAAATATCGGCCACTAGAGAGCGGCAGAGAGATGCTCTCGTGATCAAGCCTCGTAAGGTGAAACGTACGTCGGGGCAACGCGTCATTCAGTGACGTCATCGCGTTACGGCCCGATCCGGGAGCGGGCGGCCGCGGCTATCATCGTTCACAGCGGAGAACTCCGGGAGACGCCAACATCAGACACCACTAACCAAAGTGGTGGGGGTAAAGTACACTAGACCACCATGGCAATTGAACATTACTTGCCTAGGGACCTGCTTACTCCTCTCCCATGAATCTTGCTTTTGGCACAGTGTGCACCCTCCAAGTATTGCATAACAGTACAGCATTGAGGCATTAGTATACTCTGCCACCAGGCACAATCTTATTATTAATTTTGCATTCTCCGCCTATACCAAGGATAACTACCTGATATCTATTTATTAATCACTATAGGGACCACAGCAAATGCTTTGGAGCCAGCCTTGAGCTTTAAAGTGTGTCTCTCTTTATATATGTACCTAATTTGTCAATACCAATCAAATTAATTTATTGTCTAACTTTACCTCTATTAAGATTTCAGTAATTTTTAGAGCCAGCCTTGAGCTCAATTAATTTTTTCTTGTTATGATTTTTGGTGTTTCTGCTATGAACTTGCCTTTAATGAATTAATTTTTATATATTCAATGAACCCATTTGTGCACTACTCAGCGGCTTCACCTCAATTCTACATTGCCCTAATTGGATCCCTCAATTTTCAATTTTTTATTTAATTTCTCAGAACAATCAATACATTGTCTATTCACTTATTTATTTATTAATCAACAAGTTTCTGACGAGCATACTTTTGCTATCATAGCTCTGTCAGTTTGGCTTCTACAAGGATTGTCATCTCGGTACTTTGAATTTATTGTCTGTTAATTATCAATTATTTATCAATCAAGTCCAGGACACAATCTTTATCAATTATCAAATTATTCATTCATTTTTTTCTTTTTTCTTTTTTTTAATTTTTTTTTTCATTCCTTCATTTTTTTCATTTTTTTACATTTTTTTTTCATTTTTTTCATTTATGCCTGCACTGTCTTTTATTGTAAACAGTCAGCCAGCATCTAGCTCCTGTTGAGCCTTTCCATTAGAACAATACCAGTCCATACAACTAATTAGAAGACAGGATCTCACAATCCTTACCAATTCATATTCAGAAATAATTTTCCTGTCTCTCTCACAACGCTGGTTTCAAATTCCCACATTTTCTCTTCACACACTCTCTCATCTGGAAATACAATTTCGGACTATTAACAGTTCTGATTCAATGTAAAGTACAGATAGCAGAAGTGGAATTTTCTTCTCCTTCAACAAACGGCCCACGGCCATACTACCCTGAATACGCCCGATCTTGTCCGATCTCGGAAGCTAAGCAGATATGGCCTGGTCAGTATTAGGAAGGGAAACCTCCTGAGAATACCAGGTGCAGTGGGCCATTTTCCAAGGAGAACATCTCCACCCTTCTCCTTTTTCTCTTTCTCTCTCTCTCTTCTTTTCCCTTTCTTTTCTTTTCTCTCTTTCCTTTCCCTCTTCTCTTCTTTATCTCCTCATCCGCAGTCAGACGCCATCCCCAGATTTGACCATCATTTGCTGGCATTTCTTTGTCCCTTATTATAACAGATACAGTTATCCAAGGTATACCCATATATTTTCACCTACATAACGACCTTGTACCTCATTTGTTAAAAAGGTCAACAAGATCTTTTACTAAGAGAATTGTTGCTTGTCATTTTTCTATTTATTACATTTTTTATACAAAGATCAATTAAAGGTTAAGTTTTAATTACAATATTTCTATCTTTATCACACCTATACATTTTTCAAGAGTGCTCCCAAAAAAGGTTTTTTGTCTTTTCTCTTTTTTCAATGTAGTTCATCTACAAATTTCTGGGAGCACCACCAATCGATAAGCAGTTCTAAACTTGTCTTGCTAACTGCTCATATATTGGTTACCTTATTATCCCTATATTTACACACTTATATGATACTGGTGCGGATTCACACTCATCATAGTAGTAAAGACCGTGGAGTCGGAAGATCTCTTGTATGAATACTTGAGCCAACTTGGAAGCTGACGGAAGACCGGTGAGAGGAATGAAGTGTGCCATCTTGGTGAACCGGTCAACTACCACCCAGATGGTATTAAACTTGTTGCACATGGGCAAATCTGTAATAAAATCCATCGACAAATGGGTCCATGGTCGACGGGGAACAGATAGTGGAACCAGTTGCCCCGCAGGCGACTGGCGGGATACTTTATGTTGAGCACACTTTGGGCAAGATGCAATAAACTCCAAAACGTCCTTTTTCAGAGTTGGCCACCAATAGGACCTAGAGATAAACTCCAGGGTTTTTTGGATACCTGTATGTCCGGCAAAGCGGGAAGCATGGGCCCAATGCATGAGCTTCTTCCTTAGTGTCGGCTTCACAAAACTTTTCCCTGATGGGGGCGTAGAGTCCATCCCTACCGTGGAGAATGCCAACGGATTTATAATAGGATGCTTGTCTGAAGACTCTGACTCATTTTCTTGCTCCCATGAGCGGGAAAGGGCATCGGCCTTGCGATTCTGAGAGCCCGGACAGAACTGGAGTTTAAAGTCGAACCTGGAAAAGAAAAGTGCCCATCTGGCCTGACGAGGGTTGAGACATTGTGCGCCTTTCAGATATAGAAGGTTCTTGTGGTCTGTAAGGATGGTGATTGAATGAGAAGCTCCCTCCAACAGATATCTCCACTCCTCTAGAGCGAGCTTGATGGCTAGCAACTCCTGGTCGCCAATGGCATAGTTGCGCTCCGCTGGGGAGAACTTCCGTGAGAAGAAACTGCAAGGATGTAAATGGCCATCTTTAGCCCTCTGAGATAACACCGCTCCTACTCCAACGGAGGAGGCATCCACCTCTAAGATGAAAGGAGAGTCGATGTCAGGCTGTTTCAGGACAGGCGTAGAGATGAACCTCTGTTTTAAAAGATGAAAAGCTTGCATGGCTTCTTCAGACCACTTGGACGGGTTAGCACCCTTCTTGGTGAAAGCAGTAATAGGCGCCACAATGGTGGAAAAGTCTCGTATAAACTTTCGGTAATAATTGGCGAACCCTAAGAACCTCTGGACCCCTTTGAGGGTTAAGGGTACCGGCCAATTCTGGATTGCTTGTAGTTTCTCAGGATCCATCTCTAGTCCGGAACCGGACACAATGTACCCTAGAAACGGAATGGACTTGACTTCAAAGACGCATTTCTCTAATTTGCAATAGAGATGATTGACACGGAGACGGGACAGAACCTCCTTTACCCAAAAACGATGTTCCTCTAAATTGTTGGCAAAATTGAGGATATCATCTAGATAGACCACGACATGACGGTATAGAATGTCTCTGAAGATCTCATTGACGAAATTCTGGAAGACAGCTGGAGCATTGCTCAATCCGAAGGGCATGACGAGGTACTCATAATGTCCGTCACGGGTGTTAAATGCGGTCTTCCACTCGTCACCCTCACGGATCCGGATGAGATTGTATGCATCTCTCAAGTCCAGCTTTGTAAAGATGGTAGCTCCACTAACTCTGTCAAAGAGCTCAGTAATCAGGGGTAAAGGATAGCGGTTCTTGATGGTAATGTCGTTCAAACCTCTGTAGTCGATGCACGGCCGCAGACCACCATCTTTCTTTTTTACAAAAAAGAAGCCTGCGCCGGCTGGAGAAGAAGAAGGTCGAATGAACCCCTTTGCTAGGTTCTCTTTAATGTATTCCTCCATAGAATGCGTCTCGGGCAGAGACAACGGATAAGTTCGGCCTCGAGGTGGAACCTTCCCTGGAACGAGATAAATCGGGCAGTCCCATTCTCTATGAGGAGGAAGGATATCAGCAGAAGCTTTACTGAACACATCCGTGAAATCTTGTTATGGAGGAGGTGGAACATCAGACGACCTGGGGGAGGAAGAACAGACAGGCAACACTTTAAACAAACATGTCTCAGCACAGGAGGGACCCCATGCCAGGATTTGCGTAGTCGTCCAATCAATTGTAGGATTGTGAAGACGGAGCCATGGAAGGCCCAGGACCACAGGATGTGTGGCTCTTGGAATCACTAAAAGTGAAATAAGTTCGGAATGAAGAACTCCCACTCTCAGACAAACTGGTAGAGTCCTTAGAGCAATAACTGTATCAAAAATTTTACTGCCATCCACGGCAGTTAAGGAAAAGGAGGAAGGAAGTCTCTCGGTGGGTAGGGACCACCGTTTAACATAGGCTTCGGTAATAAAGTTCCCAGCTGCTCCGGAATCCAGGAGGGCAATAACGTTCTGATAACGATGAGCAACTTGAAGCGAGACTGGGAGATTACAATCTTGAGGAGATGGAGAGGAGATCATTACTCCTAGCCGGCCCTCTCCTTGGCGAGCTAGGATTTGGAGTTTCCCGGACGTTTGGGACAGGCATTAATAGTGTGAGACGGAGCTGCGCAATACAGACAGAGAGACTCGGAGAGACGTCTTCGGCGCTCAGCAGGAGTTAAACGGGAACGACCAATTTGCATGGGTTCATCTTTAGTTGGTGACAGTTGGCGAGGAGGAGGAGCAGAAGATTTTGGAGCAGATGATCTTCCACGCTCAGTTGCTCTCGCTCTGAAACGTAAGTCAACTTTCGTACAAAGTGAGATTAGCTCATCTAACTTGGAGGGTAAGTCTCTGGTAGCTAACTCATCTTTAATACGCTCAGATAAACCATGCCAGAATGCAGCATACAGGGCCTCGTCGTTCCATGCCAGTTCGGATGCCAGGATCTGGAACTGTATAAGGTATTGTCCTACAGTACGTGATCCCTGGCGTAAACGGAGAATCTCGGATGAAGCTGAGGTTACCCGGCCTGGCTCGTCGAAGATGCGCCTGAATGTTGACACGAATGCAGTGTAAGAAGATAGCAGGGTGTCGGACCTCTCCCATAACGGTGATGCCCAATCAAGGGCTGAGCCACTGAGAAGAGAGATAATGTAGGCAATTTTTGTACGGTCACTGGGAAAACTGCCGGGTTGTAGCTCAAACTGAATCTCACACTGGTTGAGAAATCCCCTGCAGAATCTTGGAGATCCGTCAAATTTTGCTGGCGTTGGAAGATGAAGACGTGGAGCAGAAATGGGTAAGGTGGGTGGGGTTATAGTTGGAGTCACTGTGGTTGACGCCCCAGATACGCCTGATCCACGGAGAGTTGTCTGAATCCCATCCAGCCGAGTAGAGAGATCCTGGAGACAGCGGATGATGTGGCCCTGTGCAGCCTCCTGAAGTTCAAGTCGGCTGCCAGTTCTTGCATCGGCCTGGCCGCTTGATCCTGGTCTCCGGTTGGATTCATTTGGTCAGTGATTACTGTCACAACTGAGGGCCTGAGCTGACGGAAGGCAGCCTCAGTTGTAGGGGCTGAGATGTACCGGAACCTGGGAGGTTGTATCAGACCCCTGGACATGTAAGTAACATGAAGAGAAACCGCCCGAAGGCGTGACCACGACAACTTGAGTAAAAGTCAATGATATTTATTTATGACAAACTCCATGCATCACATTAGCAGTAAAAAGAAACATAAAAATCAGCAGAGAAATAATAATACAGTTCCTGGGTACTACAGGGTGGCAGGGGCCACAGAGCTCTGGTGGTATGAGACAGTTCTTATTATCTGCAAGTTGGAAAGTCCTTACCAGGCTCAACTGTAGCAATGAGGAAAGCCAAGGGTCGTACCAGCTGGTGTTCCAGGGAAAGCTGGACTGCTGTAGATAAAATGCTGCTGTGGGTACTGGTTAGAACCAGACAGGTGTTGGCATGGAGTGGATACTGGCTGGAACCAGTTAAATAATAAATAAAGCTTGAGAGCGATGCAATATAGATGAAATGTAGAATTTGAGAGCGGAGAAATAATAATACCGGTGGAGAGTGGTAAACTGCAGAAAGGACACCGGCCCTTTAAGAGAAGCTGTACACTGCTGGAAGCTGAGCTGGAAGCAGGTGATGTTGAAGCTGGAAACAGGTGAGTCCAGAATGGATCGGAGAGTCAGGCTACACCGCAGATGGAATGCTGGTGCGGGTCTCTATAGCAGAAGTCTGGAGACAGGAGCTGGAACCTGGAAGACAATCACAGGAGAGAGACAAACTGGAACTAGGTTTGACAACCAAAGCACTGACGCCTTCCTTGCTCAGGCACAACCTATTTATACCTGCAGCAAGGAAGGCATTGGCTAGGCAATTATGCAAATTAATAATACTGACAACAGATTGGTAGGAATGATCAGCTGACAAAATCCAAGATGGCTGCGCCCATGCAGACACTTGGAGGGAAGTTTGGATTGTAATCCATGTGGTCTGGAAAACAGTAATGGCGGCGCCGGCAACCGGAGACAGGAGACGCCAGGCTGACAGATGCACATCCGACCACGCGGACACAGCGGAGGCCGCGGCTGACGTAATCGCCACTCTGAATGCAGAAGCTCAGGGACGGCGGCGGAGGCCGCGGGAGACGCCATGCCAGATGTATAAGGCGTTACTGTGACTGCGTCCAGAGAGACAGGAGAGGATGCGGGAATGTGCACATCAGGATAACAGATGGGATCCGGTCCTGGAGCGCTGAGCCAGCCTTAGGAGGCATCTGATATGTAAGAAATGGCGTCCAGATACCCGGATCGTGACACCCTGTACCCAGCACCTCACACACTGACACACATCCCCTGTACCCAGCACCTCACACACTGACACACAACCCCCTGTACCCAGCACCTCACACACTGACACACAGCCCCCTGTACCCAGCACCTCACACACTGACACACAGCCCCTGTACCCAGCACCTCACACACTGACACACATCCCCTGTACCCAGCACCTCACACACTGACACACAGCCCCTGTACCCAGCACCTCACACACTGACACACATCCCCTGTACCCAGCACCTTACACACTGACACACACAGCCCCTGTACCCAGCACCTCACACACTGACACACACAGCCCCTGTACCCAGCACCTCACACACTGACACACACAGCCCCCTGTACCCAGCATCTCACACACTGACACACACACCCTGTACCCAGCACCTCACACACTGACACACATCCCCTGTACCCAGCACCTCACACACTGACACACATCCCCTGTACCCAGCACCACACACTGACACACATCCCCTGTACCCAGCACCTTACACACTGATACACACAGCCCCTGTACCCAGCACCTCACACACTGACACACACAGCCCCCTGTACCCAGCACCTCACACACTGACACACATCCCCTGTACCCAGCACCTCACACACTGACACACATCCCCTGTACCCAGCACCTCACACACTGACACACATCCCCTGTACCCAGCACCTCACACACTGACACACATCCCCTGTACCCAGCACCTCACACACTGACACACATCCCCTGTACTCAGCACCTCACACACTGACACACACAGCCCCCTATACCCAGCACCTCACACACTGACACACACATCCCCTGTACCCAGCACCTCACACACTGACACACACAGCCCCCTGTACCCAGCACCTCACACACTGACACACAGCCCCTGTACCCAGCACCTTACACACTGACACACATCCCCTGTACCCAGCACCTTACACACTGACACACACAGCCCCTGTACCCAGCACCTCACACACTGACACACACAGCCCCTGTACCCAGCACCTCACACACTGACACACACACCCTGTACCCAGCACCTCACACACTGACACACACACCCTGTACCCAGCACCTCACACACTGACACACATCCCCTGTACCCAGCACCTCACACACTGACACACACACCCTGTACCCAGCACCTCACACACTGACACACATCCCCTGTACCCAGCACCTCACACACTGACACACATCCCCTGTACCCAGCACCTCACACACTGACACACACCGCCCCCTGTACCCAGCACCTCACACACTGACACACACAGACCCCTGTACCCAGCACCTCACACACTGACACACACAGCCCCTGTACCCAGCACCTCACACACTGACACACAGCCCCTGTACCCAGCACCTTACACTCTGACACACACAGCCCCTGTACCCAGCACCTCACACACTGACACACACAGCCCCTGTACCCAGCACCTCACACACTGACACACACACCCTGTACCCAGCACCTCACACACTGACACACACACCCTGTACCCAGCACCTCACACACTGACACACATCCCCTGTACCCAGCACCTCACACACTGACACACACACCCTGTACCCAGCACCTCACACACTGACACACACACACCCTGTACCCAGCACGTCACACACTGACACACATCCCCTGTACCCAGCACCTCACACACTGACACACACAGCCCCCTGTACCCAGCACCTCACACACTGACACACACAGCCCCCTGTACCCAGCAACTCACACACTGACACACACAGCCCCTGTACCCAGCACCTCACACACTGACACACAGCCCCTGTACCCAGCACCTCACACACTGACACACATCCCCTGTACCCAGCACCTCACACACTGACACACAGCCCCTGTACCCAGCACCTCACACACTGACACACATCCCCTGTACCCAGCACCTTACACACTAACACACACAGCCCCTGTACCCAGCACCTCACACACTGACACACACAGCCCCTGTACCCAGCACCTCACACACTGACACACACAGCCCCCTGTACCCAGCACCTCACACACTGACACACAGCCCCTGTACCCAGCACCTTACACACTGACACACATCCCCTGTACCCAGCACCTTACACACTGACACACACAGCCCCTGTACCCAGCACCTCACACACTGACACACACAGCCCCTGTACCCAGCACCTCACACACTGACACACACACCCTGTACCCAGCACCTCACACACTGACACACACACCCTGTACCCAGCACCTCACACACTGACACACATCCCCTGTACCCAGCACCTCACACACTGACACACACACCCTGTACCCAGCACCTCACACACTGACACACATCCCCTGTACCCAGCACCTCACACACTGACACACATCCCCTGTACCCAGCACCTCACACACTGACACACACCGCCCCCTGTACCCAGCACCTCACACACTGACACACACAGACCCCTGTACCCAGCACCTCACACACTGACACACACAGCCCCTGTACCCAGCACCTCACACACTGACACACAGCCCCTGTACCCAGCACCTTACACTCTGACACACACAGCCCCTGTACCCAGCACCTCACACACTGACACACACAGCCCCTGTACCCAGCACCTCACACACTGACACACACACCCTGTACCCAGCACCTCACACACTGACACACACACCCTGTACCCAGCACCTCACACACTGACACACATCCCCTGTACCCAGCACCTCACACACTGACACACACACCCTGTACCCAGCACCTCACACACTGACACACACACACCCTGTACCCAGCACGTCACACACTGACACACATCCCCTGTACCCAGCACCTCACACACTGACACACACAGCCCCCTGTACCCAGCACCTCACACACTGACACACACAGCCCCCTGTACCCAGCAACTCACACACTGACACACACAGCCCCTGTACCCAGCACCTCACACACTGACACACAGCCCCTGTACCCAGCACCTCACACACTGACACACATCCCCTGTACCCAGCACCTCACACACTGACACACAGCCCCTGTACCCAGCACCTCACACACTGACACACATCCCCTGTACCCAGCACCTTACACACTAACACACACAGCCCCTGTACCCAGCACCTCACACACTGACACACACAGCCCCTGTACCCAGCACCTCACACACTGACACACACAGCCCCCTGTACCCAGCACCTCACATACTGACACACACACCCTGTACCCAGCACATCACACACTGACACACATCCCCTGTACCCAGCACCTCACACACTGACACACACAGCCCCCTGTACCCAGCACCTCACACACTGACACACACAGCCCCTGTACCCAGCACCTCACACACTGACACACACAGCCCCCTGTACCCAGCACCTCACACACTGACACACACAGCCCCTGTACCCAGCACCTTACACACTGACACACAGCCCCTGTACCCAGCACCTTACACACTGACACACAGCCCCTGTACCCAGCACCTCACACACTGACACACACAGCCCCTGTACCCAGCACCTCACACACTGACACACACACCCTGTACCCAGCACCTCACACACTGACACACATCCCCTGTACCCAGCACCTCACACACTGACACACACACCCTGTACCCAGCACCTCACACACTGACACACATCCCCTGTACCCAGCACCTCACACACTGACACACATCCCCTGTACCCAGCACCTTACACACTGACACACACAGCCCCCTGTACCCAGCACCTCACACACTGACACACACAGCCCCCTGTACCTAGCACCTCACACACTGACACACACAGCCCCCTGTACCCAGCACCTCACACACTGACACACACACCCTGTACCCAGCACCTCACACACTGACACACATCCCCTGTACCCAGCACCTTACACACTGACACACACAGCCCCTGTGCCAAGCACCTCACACACAGACACACACACCCTGTACCCAGCACCTCACACACTGACACACACAGCCCCCTGTACCCAGCACCTCACACACTGACACACATCCCCTGTACCCAGCACCTTACACACTAACACACACAGCCCCTGTACCCAGCACCTCACACACTGACACACACAGCCCCTGTACCCAGCACCTCACACACTGACACACACAGCCCCCTGTACCCAGCACCTCACATACTGACACACACACCCTGTACCCAGCACCTCACACACTGACACACATCCCCTGTACCCAGCACCTCACACACTGACACACACAGCCCCCTGTACCCAGCACCTCACACACTGACACACACAGCCCCTGTACCCAGCACCTCACACACTGACACACACAGCCCCCTGTACCCAGCACCTCACACACTGACACACACAGCCCCTGTACCCAGCACCTCACACACTGACACACAGCCCCTGTACCCAGCACCTTACACACTGACACACACAGCCCCTGTACCCAGCACCTCACACACTGACACACACAGCCCCTGTACCCAGCACCTCACACACTGAAACACACACCCTGTACCCAGCACCTCACACACTGACACACACACCCTGTACCCAGCACCTCACACACTGACACACATCCCCTGTACCCAGCACCTCACACACTGACACACACACCCTGTACCCAGCACCTCACACACTGACACACATCCCCTGTACCCAGCACCTCACACACTGACACACATCCCCTGTACCCAGCACCTTACACACTGACACACACAGCCCCCTGTACCCAGCACCTCACACACTGACACACACAGCCCCCTGTACCTAGCACCTCACACACTGACACACACAGCCCCCTGTACCCAGCACCTCACACACTGACACACACACCCTGTACCCAGCACCTTACACACTGACACACACAGCCCCTGTGCCAAGCACCTCACACACAGACACACAGCCCCTGTACCCAGCACCTCACACACTGACACACACAGCCCCCTGTACCCAGCACCTCACACACTGACACACACACCCTGTACCCAGCACCTCACACACTGACACACATCCCCTGTACCCAGCACCTCACACACTGACACACACACCCTGTACCCAGCACCTCACACACTGACACACATCCCCTGTACCCAGCACCTTACACACTGATACACACAGCCCCTGTACCCAGCACCTCACACACTGACACACACAGCCCCCTGTACCCAGCACCTCACACACTGACACACACAGCCCCCTGTACCCAGCACCTCACACACTGACACACACAGCCCCTGTACCCAGCACCTCACACACTGACACACAGCCCCTGTACCCAGCACCTCACACACTGACACACATCCCCTGTACCCAGCACCTCACACACTGACACACAGCCCCTGTACCCAGCACCTCACACACTGACACACATCCCCTGTACCCAGCACCTTACACACTGACACACACAGCCCCTGTACCCAGCACCTCACACACTGACACACACAGCCCCTGTACCCAGCACCTCACACACTGACACACACAGCCCCCTGTACCCAGCACCTCACATACTGACACACACACCCTGTACCCAGCACCTCACACACTGACACACATCCCCTGTACCCAGCACCTCACACACTGACACACACAGCCCCCTGTACCCAGCACCTCACACACTGACACACACAGCCCCTGTACCCAGCACCTCACACACTGACACACACAGCCCCCTGTACCCAGCACCTCACACACTGACACACACAGCCCCCTGTACCCAGCACCTCACACACTGACACACACAGCCCCTGTACCCAGCACCTCACACACTGACACACAGCCCCTGTACCCAGCACCTCACACACTGACACACATCCCCTGTACCCAGCACCTCACACACTGACACACAGCCCCTGTACCCAGCACCTCACACACTGACACACATCCCCTGTACCCAGCACCTTACACACTAACACACACAGCCCCTGTACCCAGCACCTCACACACTGACACACACAGCCCCTGTACCCAGCACCTCACACACTGACACACACAGCCCCCTGTACCCAGCACCTCACATACTGACACACACACCCTGTACCCAGCACCTCACACACTGACACACATCCCCTGTACCCAGCACCTCACACACTGACACACACAGCCCCCTGTACCCAGCACCTCACACACTGACACACACAGCCCCCTGTACCCAGCACCTCACACACTGACACACACAGCCCCTGTACCCAGCACCTCACACACTGACACACAGCCCCTGTACCCAGCACCTTACACACTGACACACACAGCCCCTGTACCCAGCACCTCACACACTGACACACACAGCCCCTGTACCCAGCACCTCACACACTGAAACACACACCCTGTACCCAGCACCTCACACACTGACACACACACCCTGTACCCAGCACCTCACACACTGACACACATCCCCTGTACCCAGCACCTCACACACTGACACACACACCCTGTACCCAGCACCTCACACACTGACACACATCCCCTGTACCCAGCACCTCACACACTGACACACATCCCCTGTACCCAGCACCTTACACACTGACACACACAGCCCCCTGTACCCAGCACCTCACACACTGACACACACAGCCCCTGTACCCAGCACCTCACACACTGACACACACAGCCCCCTGTACCCAGCACCTCACATACTGACACACACACCCTGTACCCAGCACCTCACACACTGACACACATCCCCTGTACCCAGCACCTCACACACTGACACACACAGCCCCCTGTACCCAGCACCTCACACACTGACACACACAGCCCCCTGTACCCAGCACCTCACACACTGACACACACAGCCCCTGTACCCAGCACCTCACACACTGACACACAGCCCCTGTACCCAGCACCTTACACACTGACACACACAGCCCCTGTACCCAGCACCTCACACACTGACACACACAGCCCCTGTACCCAGCACCTCACACACTGAAACACACACCCTGTACCCAGCACCTCACACACTGACACACACACCCTGTACCCAGCACCTCACACACTGACACACATCCCCTGTACCCAGCACCTCACACACTGACACACACACCCTGTACCCAGCACCTCACACACTGACACACATCCCCTGTACCCAGCACCTCACACACTGACACACATCCCCTGTACCCAGCACCTTACACACTGACACACACAGCCCCCTGTACCCAGCACCTCACACACTGACACACACAGCCCCCTGTACCTAGCACCTCACACACTGACACACACAGCCCCCTGTACCCAGCACCTCACACACTGACACACACACCCTGTACCCAGCACCTCACACACTGACACACATCCCCTGTACCCAGCACCTTACACACTGACACACACAGCCCCTGTGCCAAGCACCTCACACACAGACACACAGCCCCTGTACCTAGCACCTCACACACTGACACACACAGCCCCCTGTACCCAGCACCTCACACACTGACACACACACCCTGTACCCAGCACCTCACACACTGACACACATCCCCTGTACCCAGCACCTCACACACTGACACACACACCCTGTACCCAGCACCTCACACACTGACACACATCCCCTGTACCCAGCACCTTACACACTGATACACACAGCCCCTGTACCCAGCACCTCACACACTGACACACACAGCCCCCTGTACCCAGCACCTCACACACTGACACACACACCCTGTACCCAGCACCTCACACACTGACACACACCCCCTGTACCCAGCACCTCACACACTGACACACACACCCTGTACCCAGCACCTCACACACTGACACACATCCCCTGTACCCAGCACCTCACACACTGACACACATCCCCTGTACCCAGCACCTCACACACTGACACACACAACCCCCTGTACCCAGCACCTCACACACTGACACACACAGCCCCCTGTACCCAGCACATAAAACACTGACACACACAGCCCCTGTACCCAGCACCTCACACACTGACACACAGCCTCTGTACCCAGCACCTCACACACTGACACATATCCCCTGTACCCAGCACCTCACACACTGACACACAGCCCCCTGTACCCAGCACCTCACACACTGACACACATCCCCTGTATTCAGCACCTCACACACTGACACACCTCCCCTGTACCCAGCACCTCACACACTGACACACATCCCCTGTACCCAGCACCTCACACACTGACACACATCCCCTGTACCCAGCACCTCACACACTGACACACATCCCCTGTACTCAGCACCTCACACACTGACACACATCCCCTGTACCCAGCACCTCACACACTGACACACAGCCCCTGTACCCAGCACCTCACACACTGACACATATCCCCTGTACCCAGCACCTCACACACTGACACACAGCCCCCTGTACCCAGCACCTCACACACTGACACACATCCCCTGTACTCAGCACCTCACACACTGACACACCTCCCCTGTACCCAGCACCTCACACACTGACACACATCCCCTGTACCCAGCACCTCACACACTGACACACATCCCCTGTACCCAGCACCTCACACACTGACACACATCCCCTGTACTCAGCACCTCACACACTGACACACATCCCCTGTACCCAGCACCTTACAAACTGACACACACAGCCCCTGTACCCAGCACCTCACACACTGACACACACAGCCCCTGTACCCAGCACCTCACACACTGACACACATCCCCTGTACCCAGCACCTTACACACTGACACACACAGCCCCTGTACCCAGCACCTCACACACTGACACACACAGCCCCTGTACCCAGCACCTCACACACTGACACACATCCCCTGTACCCAGCACCTTACACACTGACACACACAGCCCCTGTACCCAGCACCTCACACACTGACACACACAGCCCCTGTACCCAGCACCTCACACACTGACACACACCCCCTGTACCCAGCACCTCACACACTGACACACACACCCTGTACCCAGCACCTCACACACTGACACACATCCCCTGTACCCAGCACCTCACACACTGACACACATCCCCTGTACCCAGCACCTCACACACTGACACACATCCCCTGTACCCAGCAACTCACACACTGACACACACACACTGTACCCAGTACGTCACACAATGACACACATCCCCTGTACCCAGCACCTCACACACTGACACACACAGCCCCCTGTACCCAGCACCTCACACACTGACACACACAGCCCCCTGTACCCAGCACCTCACACACTGACACACACAGCCCCCTGTACCCAGCACCTCACACACTGACACACACAGCCCCTGTACCCAGCACCTCACACACTGACACACACAGCCCCCTGTACCCAGCACCTCACACACTGACACACACAGCCCCTGTACCCAGCACCTCACACACTGACACACAGCCCCTGTACCCAGCACCTTACACACTGACACACACAGCCCCTGTACCCAGCACCTCACACACTGACACACACAGCCCCTGTACCCAGCACCTCACACACTGAAACACACACCCTGTACCCAGCACCTCACACACTGACACACACACCCAGTACCCAGCACCTCTCACACTGACACACATCCCCTGTACCCAGCACCTCACACACTGACACACACACCCTGTACCCAGCACCTCACACACTGACACACATCCCCTGTACCCAGCACCTCACACACTGACACACATCCCCTGTACCCAGCACCTTACACACTGACACACACAGCCCCCTGTACCCAGCACCTCACACACTGACACACACAGCCCCCTGTACCTAGCACCTCACACACTGACACACACAGCCCCCTGTACCCAGCACCTCACACACTGACACACACACCCTGTACCCAGCACCTTACACACTGACACACACAGCCCCTGTGCCAAGCACCTCACACACAGACACACAGCCCCTGTACCCAGCACCTCACACACTGACACACACAGCCCCCTGTACCCAGCACCTCACACACTGACACACACACCCTGTACCCAGCACCTCACACACTGACACACATCCCCTGTACCCAGCACCTCACACACTGACACACACACCCTGTACCCAGCACCTCACACACTGACACACATCCCCTGTACCCAGCACCTTACACACTGATACACACAGCCCCTGTACCCAGCACCTCACACACTGACACACACAGCCCCCTGTACCCAGCACCTCACACACTGACACACACACCCTGTACCCAGCACCTCACACACTGACACACACCCCCTGTACCCAGCACCTCACACACTGACACACACACCCTGTACCCAGCACCTCACACACTGACACACATCCCCTGTACCCAGCACCTCACACACTGACACACATCCCCTGTACCCAGCACCTCACACACTGACACACACAACCCCCTGTACCCAGCACCTCACACACTGACACACACAGCCCCCTGTACCCAGCACATCAAACACTGACACACACAGCCCCTGTACCCAGCACCTCACACACTGACACACAGCCCCTGTACCCAGCACCTCACACACTGACACATATCCCCTGTACCCAGCACCTCACACACTGACACACAGCCCCCTGTACCCAGCACCTCACACACTGACACACATCCCCTGTACTCAGCACCTCACACACTGACACACCTCCCCTGTACCCAGCACCTCACACACTGACACACATCCCCTGTACCCAGCACCTCACACACTGACACACATCCCCTGTACCCAGCACCTCACACACTGACACACATCCCCTGTACTCAGCACCTCACACACTGACACACATCCCCTGTACCCAGCACCTCACACACTGACACACAGCCCCTGTACCCAGCACCTCACACACTGACACATATCCCCTGTACCCAGCACCTCACACACTGACACACAGTGTCACAATCCTGACTGTAATTCTCATATTTGGTGACTTACCCCTGCTTTCTGTCCTGGATCCTGTGTCTTTTTACTCACGGAGTTAAACAGCTTGTCAGCACTGAGTTTCCTGAGTTCTCTGCCTGAGAGGTAATCAGCTCCACCTGTGGTGATCTCCTGTGTGAGGCTGAATTCAGTAATCTAAAAGCAAGCATCCTGTGTTTTGCAGAAGTCCAGGCTTCAGTGTTCTCTTGGCCTGCTAGGCCTCATTCTACATCACAGCCTTGGCTAGAGTAGTCACATGACAGTGACATCACCTAATCCTGCCCACCAATCATCAAGGACCAGGAAGTATAAATCAGGAGGCTGAGTTGGAATCTGGGCCATTTCCTCGTGTCACATACAGCCTTGTGAGAGTCTTTATGCTGAGCTCCCTTAAGGTAACCATTGTACCTAAGTTCCTGTGGAAACTCTGTTCCCTTGTTCCTGTATGGTTACTTGTGTGTTGCCATTTGATTTCACCATTTCCCTGAGTCTCAATGTAAAGGCACAGCTGCAATGTTTCGTCTTAAAGGCACAGTACTGAATTCCATGTTCTCCACTGAAAACCACAGCTGTCGTGTTTCAGTTTTACTACTGTTGTAGTTGGGATCTCCAGCACCTCAGTACCTCCGTGCCTCAGGACCTCCGTGCCTCAGTACCTCCGTGCTTCCAGCACCTCCGTGCCTCCGTGCTTCCAGCACCTCCGTGACTCAGCATCTCCGTGCCTCAGCACCTCCGTGACTCAGCATCTCCGTGCCTCAGCACCTCCGTGCCTCAGCACCTCCGTGCCTCAGTACCTCCGTGCTTCCAGCACCTCCGTGACTCAGCATCTCCGTGCCTCAGCACCTCCGTGCCTCAGCACCTCCGTGCCTCAGTACCTCCGTGCTTCCAACACCTCCGTGCCTCCGTGCTTCCAGCAGCTCCGTGACTCAGCATCTCCGTGCCTCAGTACCTCCGTGCTTCCAACACCTCCGTGCTTCCAGCACCTCCGTGACTCAGCATCTCCGTGCCTCAGCACCTCAGTACCTCCGTGCCTCAGGACCTCCGTGCCTCAGTACCTCCGTGCTTCCAGCACCTCCGTGCCTCCGTGCTTCCAGCACCTCCGTGACTCAGCATCTCCGTGCCTCAGCACCTCCGTGCCTCAGCACCTCCGTGCCTCAGTGCCTCCGTGCTTCCAGCACCTCCGTGACTCAGCATCTCCGTGCCTCAGCACCTCCGTGCCTCAGCACCTCCGTGCCTCAGTGCCTCCGTGCTTCCAGCACCTCCGTGCCTCCAGCACCTCCGTGCCTCCGTGCCTCAGCACCCCAGTGTCTCTACGCACTCCAGTGTCTCTACGCACCCCAGTGTCTCTACGCACCTCAGTGTCTCTACGCACCTCAGTGCCTCTACGCACCTCAGTGCCTCTACGCACCTCAGTGCCTCTACGTACCTCAGTGTCTCCAAGCACCTCAGTGTCTCCAAGCACCTCAGTGTCTCCAAGCACCTCAGTGTCTCCAAGCACCTCAGTGTCTCCAAGCACCTCAGTGTCCCCAAGCACCCCGTGCCCTTTAGCACAGTTGTACCTGTTATTCTTCACTGATTCATCAGCGCCTTTCCAGTTCTGTCTTTCAGGAGACCTTCAGCGCCCACACGTGCTTCCTGTCTGCCGACCTCATCCTGCATGAGGAGAACTTGGATTCGGCCATCTCTGCCGCGGTTCCTCTTCCCAGTCACCGGAAGAGACCCCGAGTCCACAACACTTCCAAAACCAGGTCAGTGGTGGTATTCGTGTAGTCCTCCAGTCGCCCGCGCAGACTTCGCTAGCACCGGGTTCACAAAAACCTTAGTCATGACAGTAGGAAATGGCCACATGGACCCGGCCGAAAGTGTTAGTCTGACGCATGACCTCCTAAGCAATATTGCAGGACGCTTGGAAGGTCTGGAGTCGACTCAGCATCGATTGGCACAGTGTCTGCAGCGGAATTCGTCCTCCAGAGATTCTATGACCTTCTGCTCTAAGACTCCTGACCAACTGCAGATTTTCTACCAGATGTTACTACAGTTACAAGAACTTTTGCCTAGTATTCTCTCTGTGATGCCTGATCTCCTCAGGAATACTACCAACGTTGTTGATCCTGTTTTGTCCCATCCAGTTAATAGAGTCTCTTCCTCTGCGCAAGGGAAAGTTTTTCATCAGAGCTATCCACGGCCCAAGCTCTCTGAAGCTGAACGTCAGCGGCGTAAGGAGCTACATCTCTGTCTTTACTGTGGAAATTCTGGTCATTTTGTTAAAGACTGCATTCTTCGCAAGCCAGGGAATGGTGACAAATCGCAGTATCACAGTGCTCATGTCTACAAGTCATCCACAGTAGCCGATCCTGCTACTGCTGACGGGGGTATCAAGATGGCTACTCGGAAAGAGACTCAAATTTATGACTGGGGTCCGGTGATTAAAAGACCTTATCCCAAGTTGGGTGTCCAGAGAAGAATATTCAAGCCATTTAGAGTCACAGAGGAGTCAGAGTGTCCAGCCCCAGGGGGGGCGTCCGTGTCTTCAGCCCCAGGAGGGGCGTCTTCAGAGTGTCCAGCCCCAGGAGGGGCGTCTTCAGAGTGTCCAGCCCCAGGAGGGGCGTCTTCAGAGTGTCCAGCCCCAGGAGGGGCGTCTTCAGAGTGTCCAGCCCCAGGAGGGGCGTCTTCAGAGTGTCCAGCCCCAGGAGGGGCGTCTTCAGAGTGTCCAGCCCCAGGAGGGGCGTCTTCAGAGTGTCCAGCCCCAGGAGGGGCGTCTTCAAAGTGTCCAGCCCCAGGAGGGGCGTCTTCAAAGTGTCTAGCCCCAGGAGGGGCGTCTTCAGAGTGTCCAGCCCCAGGGGGGGCGTCCGTGTCTTCAGCCCCAGGGGGGGCGTCTTCAGAGTGTCCAGCCCCAAGATGGGGTTCTTCAGAGGGTCCAGCCCCAGGAGGGGGTTCCGAGGGTACAGCCCCAGGAAGGGGATCCGAGGGTCCAGAGCCAGAGGGTCTACAGAGTGCTGCCCAGCCAGAGGGTCTACAGAGTGCTGCCCAGCCAGAGGGTCTACAGAGTGCTGCCCAGCCAGAGGGTCTACAGAGTGCTGCCCAGCCAGAGGGTCTACAGAGTGCTGCCCAGCCAGAGGGTCTACAGAGTGCTGCCCAGCCAGAGGGTCTACAGAGTGCTGCCCAGCCAGAGGGTCTACAGAGCGCTGCCCAGCCAGAGGGTCTACAGAGCGCTGCCCAGCCAGAGGGTCTACAGAGCGCTGCCCAGCCAGAGAGCCTTCAGAGCGCTGCCCAGCCAGAGAGCCTTCAGAGCGCTGCCCAGCCAGAGAGCCTTCAGAGCGCTGCCCAGCCAGAGAGCCTTCAGAGCGCTGCCCAGCCAGAGAGCCTTCAGAGCGCAGACCAGCCCCGTGAAGAGAGGGCTCTTGCCTCAGCCCAGCCCCTTGAAGTGGGGGCTCTTGCCTCAGCCCAGCCCCTTGAAGTGGGGGCTCTTGCCTCAGCCCAGCCCCGTGAAGTGGGGGCTCCTGCCTTGGTTCAGCCCCGTGAAGAAAGGACTCAGTCCGTCCCGGTTCCAGCCGGTCCAGCAATACTCCAGGCCCAGCCTGGTCAGTCCGTCCCGGTTCCAGCCGGTCCAGCAATACTCCAGGCCCAGCTTGGCCAGTCCGTTCCGGTTCCAGCCGGTCCAGCAATACTCCAGGCTCCGCCTGGTCAGTTCGTTCCGGTTCCAGCCGGTCCAGTGTTACTCCAGGACCAGCCTGGTCAGTCTCCTTTGGTTCCAGCCAATTCAAGCATCCCCGGATCCAATCCAGTCCTACTCGTCCAGTCAAAGATTTCTCCAGTTTCAGCCTCTAAGCTTTCGTCTGATGGTTTACCACCTATTTACTTCGATGGAGATTTACTGCAATATGCCGCTTTGGTTGAACAATTTCTGTCTCGGATGGAGTCTGATCCTTCAGGTGCAGTAACTCCTTCCAACGTTACTCGATATCTGTTCCTGGCATTCAGAGGAAGAGCTTTGGAGTGGGCCAACATGCTTTTTGAGAGTAATGATCCTGTGTTCCATGACTTACAGAATTTTAGTAATGCTGTGGTTAAAGAATTTGGTCCTAAACCTATGGAATCTGACTCGGTAAAGAAATCAGGCTCTAAAGGGAATGCAGAAGGAAGTTTGTGCTGTCCTCCCAGGGATAATCTAAGAATCTCCTTCAGTAAGAATCCGACCATTAAAATTGCTCATGTTGGAGTCTCTCCTAGCCCAGAGAATTTAAATCTCCAGTGCACCTCATTTTCATCTGCAAACTGTGTATCTATGGGAGATTCATATCTTCCATTAGACTTGGACTCAGACTCTGAATTTGATCCAGTCCATGATGCTACTCCTTTCTTGGGAGCCCCCATGTTTTCTAAGGAAGGTTTTTCTTTACAGGAGATCCCGCGGTCCTTGGTCAAAACCAAACGTTCCCAAAAGAAGAAGAGGCATCAACGAAGGTCCTAAATTCTTCTGTATGAATTTCTCAAGTTCCCCTAAGATTAGATGGGTGTCCGGAGTCCACCCTCGAAGAGGGGGATACTGTCACAATCCTGACTGTAATTCTCATATTTGGTGACTTACCCCTGCTTTCTGTCCTGGATCCTGTGTCTTTTTACTCACGGAGTTAAACAGCTTGTCAGCACTGAGTTTCCTGAGTTCTCTGCCTGAGAGGTAATCAGCTCCACCTGTGGTGATCTCCTGTGTGAGGCTGAATTCAGTAATCTAAAAGCAAGCATCCTGTGTTTTGCAGAAGTCCAGGCTTCAGTGTTCTCTTGGCCTGCTAGGCCTCATTCTACATCACAGCCTTGGCTAGAGTAGTCACATGACAGTGACATCACCTAATCCTGCCCACCAATCATCAAGGACCAGGAAGTATAAATCAGGAGGCTGAGTTGGAATCTGGGCCATTTCCTCGTGTCACATACAGCCTTGTGAGAGTCTTTATGCTGAGCTCCCTTAAGGTAACCATTGTACCTAAGTTCCTGTGGAAACTCTGTTCCCTTGTTCCTGTATGGTTACTTGTGTGTTGCCATTTGATTTCACCATTTCCCTGAGTCTCAATGTAAAGGCACAGCTGCAATGTTTCGTCTTAAAGGCACAGTACTGAATTCCATGTTCTCCACTGAAAACCACAGCTGTCGTGTTTCAGTTTTACTACTGTTGTAGTTGGGATCTCCAGCACCTCAGTACCTCCGTGCCTCAGGACCTCCGTGCCTCAGTACCTCCGTGCTTCCAGCACCTCCGTGCCTCCGTGCTTCCAGCACCTCCGTGACTCAGCATCTCCGTGCCTCAGCACCTCCGTGACTCAGCATCTCCGTGCCTCAGCACCTCCGTGCCTCAGCACCTCCGTGCCTCAGTACCTCCGTGCTTCCAGCACCTCCGTGACTCAGCATCTCCGTGCCTCAGCACCTCCGTGCCTCAGCACCTCCGTGCCTCAGTACCTCCGTGCTTCCAACACCTCCGTGCCTCCGTGCTTCCAGCAGCTCCGTGACTCAGCATCTCCGTGCCTCAGTACCTCCGTGCTTCCAACACCTCCGTGCTTCCAGCACCTCCGTGACTCAGCATCTCCGTGCCTCAGCACCTCAGTACCTCCGTGCCTCAGGACCTCCGTGCCTCAGTACCTCCGTGCTTCCAGCACCTCCGTGCCTCCGTGCTTCCAGCACCTCCGTGACTCAGCATCTCCGTGCCTCAGCACCTCCGTGCCTC